>NC_142870.1:31660666-32268500 GCF_051225735.1 Oryctolagus cuniculus | reverse complement strand
CTGTGGTGCAGCAGGTTAAAGCCCTGGCCTGAAGCTCCCACATCGCATATGGGCACCAGTTCTAGTTCTGGCTGCTCCTCCTCCCATCCAGCTCTCTGCTGTGGCCTGGGATACCAGTAGAAGATGGCCCAAGTCCTTGGGTCCCTGCACCCACGTGGGAGACCGGAGGAAGCTCCTGGCTCCTGGCTCCTGGCTCCTGGCTCCTGGCTCCTAGCTTCAGATCAGCACAGCTCGGCTGTTGCGGCCACCTGGGGAATGAACCAGTGGATGGAAGAACTCTCTTCTGTCTCTACCTCTCTCTGTAACTCTTTCAAATAAATAAAATAAATCTTAAAAAAAATATTCTTGGGTATAAACTACATGATCAATTTGCCCTGATATTGCTGTTGCATAACCAGTATTTGAAAATATCTTCTAATTCAATTTCCTACCTCATGAGCAAATTTCAAAAGAAATTGATCAATGAAAGCTGTTCTTTAAGGCTCAGTCCTTAAACCTGGTGATATTGCTATTTTCATTCACTTTTGTTCCAGCTTTGAAATGACCTGTCCAGATTCTCCCCTACCTTGTGTTTCAGGAGTTCCTGCTGATAAAAACTCATAATTACATACCCTTCGCCTGACAATCATGACTGTACTATAAAAGAGTTGATACCTTTTTTGATCATTTGACAGAGTCCAAAGCACTCTTGAATTAAGTGGTTTTTATGCTATTTATTGTAAATGATGCCTGGACATTTTAGTGTGTAGTATAGGGCCTATGCTAAACTCTCCTTTACTTTGACTACCCTTCCATGATACTATGGTTAAAACCACACAGAAAGGGCCTGATGTTTCAGCACTGTGGTTTAAGTCACTACCTGCAACACCAACATCCCATCTTGAAATGTTGGTTTGAGGCCCAGCTGTTCTACTTCCAATCCACCTCCCTGCTAATGTACGTGGAAAGGCAGAAAATGATCCAAGTGCTTGGGCCCCTGGCACCCACATGGCAACCCAGAAGGAGTTCTGGGCCCCCTGGCTTCAGCCTGGGGCAGCCCCAGCAGTTTCGGTCATTTGGGGAATGAACCAAAGGATGGAAGATGGCTCTCTCTCTCTCCCCTCCCCTACTTTGTAACTTTTCCTTTCAAATACATAAATAAATCTTTTTAAAAATCTCACAGATAAGCTAAGAATAAATCATTCCTCACATCAGAATATATAGAGCCAGAATTTGGCTCTTATGATTAGACTGAAGATGAAATGGTTGTTAAACCATGAACCATACTTGGCAATAGAAATAATATTTTTTTCAAAATGAATCACATCCTGAAAGCCATTGGTCCACTCATTCCATATCCTTGCTGAATCTACAGATTTATGTTTTCAGTCTGGCCTTTCTTTAAATTATTGGAGAGCTTTAATTTCTTTTCATTACTAGAGATTCTCTCATTTTCTTTTCCTATTTTCAGTGTTCTGCATATATTACACACCTGTATTTGTCTTTGATAATGGAAAAAAAGACTCATCACTTTCAATGCTCTCTCAACATATCTTCATTATCTTGGAAATATCTTCACCAAAATATATTAAAGTGTCACTAGAGAAAAATTAATGCATATAGATGTATGAATATTGCCGGGCTAGATCTCTATCTCTTTCTCATTAGTCAGCGTGCAGCCGCCTAGCTGAATGCCTACATGTGATGCCCAGCCAAAACAAAACACAAGAAAATGAAGTAAAACATCAACAAATATATTTAAAATATACAAATGAAAATAAAATGTTCTTTTACTGATTGTGTCAACATTTCACCAGATATTTATCAATGTATATCATTTCTTTGGGCAACGTTTTACCTGAGAGTCAAGCAAATTCCATTTAATCCTTCACTTCACATATCTTGTGTACTTTCCATATGCCAGAGGCTTTGGAGGCATTAGAACAGCAGAATGGGCAAAATTATGAAATTCTCTGCTTTCATTAGGTTTATGTTCTAATGGAGGTGAGAGGCTAATCAATATACAGTATGTCAAATGATTGGTAAGAGCTAAGGATAAAATACCAAGGCAGGGTGAGAGCTACATGAGTAGAAATGCTGTATCTCAGTGATATCTGAGTGAAAATTTAAGGGAAAACAAAGAAATCAGTTTCATGAATACAGGGAAAATGATGCTCTTCACAGAAAAATATATAATGAAATTCTCATGAATTGATATGAACTGATCAGAACTAGCCTGGGTAGAGAAGTCTACAGTCAAGTAATGAGCAAGTCAGAAATAGATATCCCGCAAAACATTGTATGCAATTGCATTTTCTTAGAAATTTTGCAAAGGTTCTCTTGACTTCCTCCAAGTTTGTATTACAGAACTGCTGATTCTAAACCAAAGTTCAGTACGTTTAGGTTGTTTTGTATTGTCTAATCAGTGGTGGATAAATCCAGTGAAGTTTCATTGGACTCTGTAGTGTTTGGTTACTTGCTAAGAAAATTTCTGCAGGTTTTCAGATGGTGGGAATACGAGGAACAGAAGGAGCATAGCCATATGTCCTCCTTATTGCAGAGCTTAGAATCCAAGTGACACTTGCATACTTTAAGTGTAGACTCCAGCTTTCCCTAGCAGTGTGAATGTTTTCTATAACAAGATCCTGTGATCTTTGAAAGTGAATGCAAATCCCAGTCCTCACAGGCAGGCAGTCTCTAAAGGCAATCTGATAAACGCATTTAGATGTTTGAACATAAACAGCCAACGCAAGAGGAAAAGAGTACTTACCAAAGGGAGTAGAATACAAATGGAGTACAGGCTGTTTTGTTCTCTGAGAGGAACAATGCGCCTCCATTATCTTACTCCTTTTCTTTAGGATTGAACCTATTAAGTGGTTCAATTTATGTTTGGCATTTTTACAACAAACATTATACCCTTTCCTCTTTGACTATTAGAGCAGCAGGAATGTGAAGAGAGAAAAAAGCAAAGATTTCCACAGAGACTCAAATTACAAGGCACCAAATTCAAACAGGTTTGGGAAGACAAATGAGAGACAGCACTTTCACTTGGTTTAATCTTTAACCTGAAAAAAAAAATCTGAATTTCAATATAGATTATTATCTAAAGATAACTCCTTTGGGAGAACCGCAGATGAATTTATACACCATAAAAATAATTTGAGATGCTAGTTTCCTAAGATTTTTCCTAAAACTAAGAAATATTCATGGAGACCAACAGGAGACTCCCATTCAAAATAATATGAGGTAGTTTGAAATTTTATTTTTGCATTTTGCCTTTATTTTCAACATCTCATATAAAGAGCTCAGTAGTCATTCTGTCGTTTGTCTTCTAAATACAAGTATAAAATAGTAAGAGTGAAAACATTCATTTTTATGACTGAACCAAGGTTCAGAAAAAATTTCAAAGAGCTAAATGGATTATTAAAACAATTAAACAAATAATTCATGCAAAAAAGGTGCAGATGTGGTTATCTGAGGTTAAAACATTGCTTTGTTAGATTTGATGCCTATATATTTTAGATAATCACCTTGATTTCTTCTTTACTATTCATGGAGACATACAGGCTAAGTAATTTTTGTAACATATATTACCTATATTCTGCTTTTGCTACCTCATCTGTTTAATCAATATTTATGCTTGGTTGACTTTTCTTAATTAAAAAAGGAAGATTAACTTAGTCATTAATTTATGATCTAAAAGTATAAGCTTCTACCTTGCCAAACAAACATCTAGTGCTTGCAAACGACTGTGTGATTCCACTTGACTAATTTTTAGTGACAACATGGCATCGTGACCTTACAGGGGATAACACAGTGCTAATTCATTTTAAAGATACATCAGGTAATGTTCAGTGGGAAAAAAATAGAATACACTATTGCATCTCTGCTGTGATTAAAATGGTGTTAAAAGTGTGGAAGGGATTGAATGGAAACAAGGAGAAAATATAAGGAGGTTAGTTAATTGCTGTCACGAGAAGTTGGATTCAAGAAGACATAGGTTCAAGTGAAATTTATGGAATGCACCAAGCAGTGTGCCAACCTCTTTCATCTTCTTCATTTCATTATATCTCAGCAACCCTGTAAGGAGGCTGTTGTCACCCTCATTTCACATAAGGAAAAAGCAAATCCAGAGAGAAGATTCAGGACTGTACAGTTTTGTGAAGAACTGAAATGTAAGCCAAGAGTCCTGATTTCCTTCATGTATTCCTACAGCAAATAATGCTTTAAAACTAAACAAATATAGTGGCAGGTGTTGTGGCACAGCATATTAAGCTGCCATTTGGGACACCCACATCCCATATTGGTGTGCATGGGTTTAAGTCCCACCTCTGCTTCGGATACAGCTTCCTGCTAAGGTGCTCAAGATGCAGCAGCTAATGGCCCAAGTACTTGGCTTCTTACCATCCATGTGAGAGACCTGATGGAACTTTGACACGGCTAGGCCCCACCCATCAAGGACATTTGGGTAGTGAACCAGAAGATGGAAGATTCATTCTCTCTCTCTCTGCCTTTCAAATAAGATTTTACATATAAAACATAAGTAGTCTTAGTTCGACTACCCCATTTAGTAAGTTCATTCTCTATGCTATATTTAGTATACCAAGCATCACTGTCATTAGTGTAAGATTTCAGGCAAACGTGGAAGTTCAGGTGTATATATGGAGATACCCAGAAAATATCATTTTCAAGAGTCTTTTCTGAATTCTTTTTATCTCCCTAAAAGCAGAGTTTCCTGTAAGAATTCAGCTATCACAAATTCCCTCTCTAGGAGAATTTTCGGCACAAAGAAGCTGAAAAGAGATAACTTGTCCTTGCATAAACAACACTGCCACAAATATTCTTAGGTCCCATTTGCTCCCCTACCAATCCATTGATCGTTCCTAAATAAAAGCATGTGTTCTTCCCATTCAAGACTTTAGTCTCCTCTCCTTTCCCCTTCAAGTATCTAAGCACCTCATATAAGTAATTTTGTGAGCCAAATATTCTATGGACTCCCCTAAGATTATAAACAAGCTTTGTTTTTTTACTTCTCCTGCTAATCTCTCTTTTGTCGGTTTAATCTGCAGTGATACAGTTTCCTTCTCTAGCAGTATGGCAGTAAGATAGGAAGGTTGGCACTCCCCATCACTCTGAAGGCTGTGGCTAAGATCTCAAGACCTCGATCAAGACAGGAAAGATAAACATCCTTACCAGCCAGACTCCCTGCTCTCTGCATGCTGTCCAGCTGAGTGTAGACAGTAAGAGCCTCTCCTTGTCTTTTGACTTTCCAAGATTAGATTAACAGAAAAAAACCACTGATAGTGAATAATTCCTGTGGTATTGTGACTCTCAGTTTCAACACTGTTATTATAAATTCTTTCTCTCCCAGAAAAAGCCATTAGGTCCTATTTGCCTAGTTTTGAGCCCAACAGTTTGACATGGATTTAATGATAATGTTCTATCCAGATTTTCTGTCTGCCAGTGGTGTAGATTGTGCAGTCTGTGCACAGAACTTGGAGTCTTGAAGACAGAAATCTAAGTAACCTGGGTACCTCATTTGTGGCTGGCATCCTACCAATCACTGCCAGCTTTCAGGGACTCGAGCTCTTTCTTTCTCTGTAGCAATCTTTAGGACTGACTTAGGATCATATCATGTGGGTGTCATTTTCTGCACCCTTTTGGGGGATGTCTCTTCTATCCATGGTTAAGTCATAAAAAGGCTGATTGGATTCGAATCACATTTTGGACAGGCACAACTTTGGAGATCCTAAATCATCAATGGCCAAATGACAGATCTTTAATTTAGAAAGCTTCTCTATTTAAAAGGGTTTGAGAGAGATCCACCCTAAACAACAATCCTATTTGTACCCATGAAAAGGTCAAATTGAGAAAAGGATAAAAGCATGATGGATAAGGCTAGAAGAGTCTGGACAAAATTAAATAGCAGAAATTAGATTTACAATAAAAATTACAAACCACACCTGACATAAATACTCCCACCCATAGTTATTCCATAGTCATGTAACATGCCTGCAAACACTCCTCCTCACCAAGATAACAATTAGCCAGACCCTCTTCTAGGTTCTTGTGGAAGTAAACAGAAGTTTATTTCTCTCTCTGTCTCTCCCTCTCTGTCACTCTGCCTTTCAAATAAATTAATAAATCTTTAAAAAAAAAACACAAAATAAATTTTTCTAAAATATTTTTGGCAAGTCTAAACCTTAAGGTTACATAAATTACATGACAGATATTAAGTATCTATATACTTTATAAATGAGATGAAAATTTGATGAAATATTGATTATTAAACCTATGTTTTAATTTACCTACTTTTGGCTTCTTAGCTTCTACAAAGATATTTGGGTCTATCAATAAACATACTCTTCTTTTTTTGAGCAGCTATTCCATAAGTAAGCATGTGGCTCCTGAAATTATGAAGTGGCGCATTCATAAATTTGCTAGTCTTCTACAAAATGCTGCTTTGTGACTGTTCACAGTTATCTGCTTCATCATTTTCTTTGAAAATTGAGGTTACTAAGGGTTAAGAATTCTAAATCAATACAAGTAAATGAAACTGCTAGGAATAATAAGACTGTGTGTGGGAGGGGGATTCTCTGTACGCAAAATATTCAAGGAATGTAGGGTATATTTTTGTTAAGGCAAAAATAAGAGTAATAATGTCTTAAAATAGATACTGACAGGTTGTCTAAATGTTGTTCCAGAATGAGAAAGAGGAAAGTAAAGGACGAAATATACACGGATAAATAAAGTTATGAGGGGTCTGTTGAAGAGTGAGAGATAAGGTGGATACATAGATAGATAAATAGATAGATAGAGATGACAGAAAGAAGATAGAGAGGAATTTATATAGTAAAGCTGGCTAAGAGCTAATCTATTTATTATAAGGTTTTTAAAAGAGCTTCAATATCCACAATACACTGATGCAGAACTAGAGTTTGGTTTTCTTTCTCAGTTGAAAGTTCAGACTAAGAGATTGTAAGAGGTTCTTCATTGCCTTTTGAGTGACCCATCTACGAAACAAAAATCCCATGACTTATACTAATGTCCTGTGCTTCGGAGCTAGCACTGTGGCACAATGGATTAAGGCACAGTCTTCGACACCAGCCTCCCCTATTGGAGGACCGATTGCAGACACTGCTGGTCTACTTTCCATCTAGCTTCCTGCTAATGCACCTGGAAGGCAGCAGAAGATGGCACAAGTACTTGTACTCTTACTATTCATATGGAAGCCCTGGAAGGCGTTCCTGGCTCCCAGCTTCAGCCTGGCCCAGCATGCTCACAGCTTTTTGGGGAGTTAACCAACAGAAGCGTTCCCTCTCCCTCTCTCTCTCTCTCTGTGTGTGTGTGTGTGTGAGAGAGAGAGAGAGAGACTCTGCCTTTCAAAGAAGTAAAATAAATCTTAAAAAATCATAATTTCCTGTGCTTTATGTTGTCTTTATCACATCCTCAAATTTCTAAGAGAACCAAGTCTTCTCAATGTTAAAAGTGAAGCTCCTTCTTTATTTTGATAATTATGTCACTTCCTACATGTACTTTAAAAATCTTCATTGTAACTTTAGTTGAATAAATAAGTGTTCCATTGTTATCAGTGATCTTATTTTGTCAACTGCTCAAACATTGTGACACTTTTGACAACATTCCAAAAATCAAACACTAAATGAAGTTTTCTTGACTTAAAACAGACTTTGAAATTCCTGAGAGGGCCCTTGGAAAATTGCAGGATTTGTTCTCTCCCCTTGTAAAAAGGGAAATGCTAAACTACTTAGGATTATTTGATGTGCTAAATTGCATGGGAAGCATTGTCAAGTGAGCACTGTCAGCCTTCCGTAGGTTGTATTTACAGGGGTATATATGTCACTAATATAACTGTGTCAGAAATTATATAAAGTTCACAGATTATCTTTATGATTCTAGTTATTATCTGTAAATGTATTATAAAGAGACAATGAAATTTTCTTATCAATCACATTGTAATGAACTTTCCTCAGAGCCCTAACCATGACCATTTTAATTCTGTCATTCACAGTTATTGTTCCACTCTGCTGAGTTCCTGAAAGCTCTCAGGTCGAGGTTTCACCGGAAGGGGCTATCTCTTGGAAAGGACTATGACAGGGACTCTGGTGTTCGGGCTTCTGATGGCATTCCTTAAATCGTTTTAAGATCATACTGCTGAACGGAGTAATGATTTTCAGCACAAATGGAGATACTGATAGGTTCATAAAACCACTAACCCAAGATCAAGCAGAACAAAAATTAATTATGTGAGGCTGAATGAACTGATGAAGAATGATTGTGATTTCTTATGACTCTTGCTCAGAATACTGCTGCTCTTTAATATCCTATTTTCCAGATATAAAGAAGTTCATTCATTTTTCTCTTACGCTATCTAGAAATCACAATTAAGTATATTATACCTTTGTATGGAAAATTAAGCATTTATGGTTTTTTTTTCCAACTTGACCCTCCCCCCCAAGATTTGGGAACACATATAGAGAATTCTTTTTTTTATTATTTATTTATTTGATAGGCAGAGTTAGACAGTGAGAGAGAGAGAGAGACAGAGAGAAAGGTCTTCCTTCCGTTGGTTCACCCCCCAAATGGCCACTACGGCTGGCACACCGCGCTGATCCAAAGCCAGGAGCCAGGTGCTCTTCCTGGTCTCCCATGGGGTGCAGGGCCCAAGCACTTGGGCCATCCTCCACTGTCCTCCTGGGCCACAGCAGAGAGCTGGACTGGAAGAGGAGGAACCGGGACTAGAACCCAGCGCCCATATGGGATGCCGGCGCCGCAGGAGGAGGATTAACCAAGGGAGCCATGGCGCCAGCCCCTGTATAGAATTCTTATGTTCATGGCAATAGAGTCACTCATGTACATTTAATAAGAATCTATTTCTGTACAATCTCTTAACCCAATTTGTGATTTTTATAACAATACTCCTGAGACTGGGTAATTTATGAAGAACATAAGTTATTGCCTCAAAAATCTGAGTGTTGAGAACTCCAAGGAAAAGAGCCAGCATCTGGTGAGGGCTATCTTGCTGCATTATTCCATGGCAGAGGGAAGAGTGTAGAGGGAAAGTCCAGAGAAGGAGGGAGAGGGGGAGGGGGAGGGAGAGGGGGGAGGGGAGAGGAGGAGGGAAAGGGGGAGAGGGAGCAGGAGCGAGTCAGAGGGTGCACAAGGTAGGGGGAGGTGGATCAAACCCAGTCCCAGAAAAATAGCATTAATCTATTCATAAAGAAAGTGTCCCTGTGACCCAACACTTCCCATTAGGCTGCACATCCCACAGCACCATATTCAGGATCAAGTTTCCAATACACGAAGTTTGAGAAACACAGTCAAACCACAGCACAGGCTATTCTTCAAGTGTCATTTTATTACCAAGCCTCTCTCTTGGGATGCCACATTTGAGAATGATATGCATGAAATAAAACATGATAAGAGACTTTTTGATATAATATGTATTTTTTTATGTATTTAAAAGTCAGAGTTACAGAGAGAAGAGGAGAGACAGAGCATGAGAGAGATCTTCCATCTGCTGGTTCACTCCTCAAATGGCCACAGTGGCCAGGGCAGGGCCAGGTTGAAGCCAGGAGACAGAAGCCTCTTCTGGGTCTCCCACATGGATGCAGGGGCCCAAGGACCTGGACCATCCTCTGTTGCCTTCCAAGGCACATTAGCAGGGAACTGGACCCGACGTGCAGCAGCCAAGAATCAAACCGGAGCCCACATGGGATGCCAGTATCCCAAGCAGAGGCCTAACATGCTACACCACAATGTCAGCCACTGATCAGAGACTTTTAAGGAACTAAGGCTGAATTTCTGGAGCCAATATTTACAACATCCTCTTGGAAATCATCCTTGGTATCTCAGTTATAGTGTTCTTAGCATTGCAAATGTGAAAGGAAGACCACTTCCTGATAGGCCCAGAAGCCTTAGGACATTTGAGGGACAGTAAAAAGAGAGACATTGAAACAATCAATGGCTCTGCAGTAAAGCCTGCTAGAGAGTTCTTGGCTCAGCTTCTTATTCACAGAAGGGTTAAAAGTCTAATCTGAGATTCCTTATAAAAGTTCCAGCAAAGAAAATAAACAAACAAAAAACCCACTCCTGCAGCATTATGTTAACAATCCCATCGTAAGACCTGTGCTATTTTGTAAATAAGAGTAATCTTACTTTCATTATCTTTGATCAAAGTGGGGGTGACTGTCAAATGTAGAAAAACTGTAGTCTGGGGGTGGGTGCTGTGGCCTAGCCAGTAAAGCTGCCGCCTGCAGTGCCAGCATCCTACATGGGCACCAGTTCAGGTCCTAGCTGCTCCACTTCCCATTCAGCTCTCTGCTATGGATTAGGAAAACAGTGGAAGATGGCCCAAGTGCTTGGGCTTCTGCACCCATGTGAGAAACCTGGAAGAAGCTCCTGGCTTTGCGTCAGCCCAGCTCCAGCCATTGTGGCCATTTGGGGAGTGAACCAGCAGATGGAAGACCACACTTTCTCTCTCTCTCTGCCTTTCAGATAAATAAATATTTTAAATAGAAAGAAAGAGAGAGAGAGAGAGAGAGAGAGAAAGGAGGGAGGGAGGGAGGGAGGGAAGAAAGAAAAAGAAAATTGCATTCCAACCTGGTGTGTTCAGATTCTAGTCCTGCTATTCATCACTGACATATTTTCCGTCCTTTATAACAGGCCTGCTATCTTGTGCACATTGTCAGGCAAAACTAAAGCCACCCTTTTCCTGAAGCCCCATAAACTGAAGATGAGAAACTTGATGAAATTCAAAGGCATTTATCTCCATCACAGTGTGGGATACTCAGTTGATTAGAACAGTTGCATTTTTGCAACTCCAGAAAATAAACATGGCTGCCACAGGCATCCTCATTCCACCATTTAAAGGCACTCTGATCCCAACATTTAGAAATCTTCTCAACTGGCTTACACTGAACTGAACAAACTGAAATAAGCAAATAGAAACTAGATTAATTAACTGTCCCAACTACTACTCATCGCTTTCCTTCTGTTTCCACAGATACATCCCTTATGAAATGATTGATGGGCTAGTGCCGCGGCTCACTAGGCTAATCCTCCGCCTTGTGGCGCCGGCACACCAGGTTCTAGTCCCAGCCGGGGAGCCGGATTCTGTCCCGGTTGCCCCTCTTCCAGGCCAGCTCTCTGCTGTGGCCAGGGAGTGCAGTGGAGGATGGCCCAAGTCCTTGGGCCCTGCACCCCATGGGAGACCAGGAGAAGTACCTGGCTCCTGCCATCGGATCAGCACGGTGTGCCGGTCACAGCGTGCCGGCCACGGCGGCCATTGGAGGGTGAACCAACAGCAAAAAAGGAAGACCTTTCTCTCTGTCTCTCTCTCTCACTGTCCACTCTGCCTGTCAAAAAAAAGAAAAAAAAAATAAAGAAATGATTGATGGCTCACATCATTTAAAGACCTAACTTTGGTAAAGCATCACCATCGCCTGAAATGAAACACAACCATTTAAATGGACTGACCCTGACCCAGGACTGGGAAACCGAAGCAGTAGGATGTGGAGCAATCCAATGACTCACCTCTTCATTTGTTTGTGAAATTTCTAGCATAATTTCAGGTGGTGGAAATGTTGACATCCGGAATATACCATTACGAAAATTCTTTTTCTGAATGCCTTTTTCTGTCTAGTAGCAGAAACTTCCAAAAGCATTAAACTTCCATAAATCCCCTCTCTTGTGGAGACTCATTGCCATGAAAAAAAATGCAAATAGAATACTCAAATCTACACAATCAATCACCAAAACTTCCGTTCCCCCACTTGTCTTCCCTAAAAGAACTTCTGTGTTATTCCCATCAAAGTCTTTTCTCCCTCTTGTTTTCCCTTTTATCTTTTTTGTAACTGAAAGATAACATTATTTTGCTACAAAAAGTTGAAATTGATACATTTTTCATAATTCATATTTTCTATAAGCATTTTATTTTGTTTTTTTAATGTATTTAATGTATACAAATATCATGTATTTCCTATGTACAGATTCAGGAACATAGTGATACTTCCCATCCTACCCTCTTCCTGCCCCATGTGCCCATCCTTCTTCTACCCTCTCCTATTCCCACTAATAAGTTTTACAAAAATCTATTTTCAGTTAACTTTAACCTTGTAAGACTAACCCCACACTAAGGAAAGAGTCCAACAAATAGTTCGAAGACAAAAACTACTGTCCCTCAACAGTTGAGATAAGAACTGTAAATAATCATCAAATCTCAAAGTGTCAATGTCACTCCTATAGATTACCTTTTAGGTACTTAGTTACCACAGATCAAGGAAAGCAAAATATTTGTCTTTTTGTGACTGGCTTATATATAATGGTTTCCAGTTGTATCTATTTTATTGAAAAACAAAAGATTTCATATTTTTTACCACTGTGTAGTAATCCAATGTATGTAAGGGTAAGGATCACTCTTTCATATGCTAATTTCATTCCATTTGGGTAAGTACGCAGGAGTGGGATGGCTGAGTCATATGTAGGTCTTTATTTAGATTTCTGAGGTATCTCCACACTGTCTTCCACAGTGGCTGCACAAGTTTACATTCCCACCAACAGTGGATTAGGGTACATTTTTCTGCACATCCTCAGCATTTATTGTTTGTTGATTTCTGTATGAAAGACATTCTAACTGGGGTAAAGTGAAACCTCACTGGTTTTGATTTGCATTTCCCTAGTGGCTAGTGATCCTGAGCACATTTTCATGAGTCTGTTGGCCATTTAGATTTCCTTGTTTGAAAAAATGCCTGTTCAAGTTCTCAAATTAAATAGTTTGGAATAAATTAAACCAAGGATGTTAAAGATCTCTTAAAAAGAAAATTATAAAACATTGAAGGAAGAAATAGAAGAAGACAAAGATATGGAAAAATCTCCCATGTTCATGGAATGGAAGAATCAATATCATCAAAATGTCTATATCTCTGAAAGGAATTCACAGTATAAAATACCAACAACATTCTCAGATCTAAATAAAAATGATACTAAAATTCATATGGAAATACAAGAGATCCCGAATAGCTAAAGCAATTTTATACAATAAAAACAAAGCTGCAGGCATCACAATACTAAATTTCAAGATTTACTACAGGGCAGTTATAATTAAAACAGCCTGGTACTAGCACAAAAATAGATATGTAGACCCATGGAACTGAAATAGAAACTCCAGAAATCAATCTACAAATCAACTTATCTTTGACAAAGGAGCAAAAATCAATCCTTGAGGCAAGGACAGTCTCTTCAATAAATGGTGCTGGGAAAATTGGCTCTCTACATGCTGAAAGAATGCATGCAGAAGTATGAAACAAGACCCCTACTTTACACCTTACACAGAAATCGCCTCAAAATGGATCAAGGACCTAAATATACAACTCGATACCATCAAATTACTAGAGAACGTTGGAAAACTCTGAAAGACATTGGCATAGGCAAAGACTGCTTGGAAAAGACCCAGAAACACAAGCAATCATAGCTAAAATTGACAAATGGGATTACATCAAGCTGAGAAGCTTCTGCGCTGCAAAAGAAATACTCAGCAAAGTAAAGAGGCAACCAATAGAACGGGAAAAAATATTTGCTGACTGTGGAACTGTTAAAGGATTAATATGCTGAATCTATAAAGAGCTTAAAGAACAACAACAAAATGAATGATCCAGCTAAGAAATAATTTCCCTTTTTAAATGAGATTATATGAGCTTTAACTTTTGCCATAAGTAGGCCACTTCATATGAGTACATTTTGGATTTTTCCCTCTTGTTAATCTGCCTTTTGTCAGAGTACTCTGGGATCCCCAACCACTGAAGCTAAAGAGGGAAAGGAAAAATTTCTTCCCTCACTGTGGCTAAGCATTTCATTCTGCAAAAGAAATGAGGCCAGCAGATTTAAAGATAGCAAACAGATGAAGTTACCTGCTGAGGACCAAGGGGCAAATGAGCAGAGGAGAAACTTAGGAATGGCAAAAGGTCAATAGAAACAGAATGTTCTTTGGTTACTATTAAAGCAAGCCTATAGCCTAATAATTACATAAATAAATATGGCAGGGTAAGGCTCAACCACCTAAAATAAATTCTTTACCTTGCGTAGACCATTGAAAAGAGATGGAATGAGAAGAATTTTATACTATCCAAGCACAATTTGTACAATAGTTCAATTCTCACCTAATGGCTATATTTAATTACTTTCAAAAATGTAGAATCAGAAAATTCATGACTGTTCCTTATGGTTCTCATGATCATAATGCAATTTTCTCATATAAAATAGAACTTTGTGATTTTGTACTCAAACAAAATCTGATATGAAAGTGACCATGATCTTTGGGGAAGATTTATGATACTGGAATGAGAAATCTTAGCCTTCATCTTTATGGTTCATGTATCACTCATTGTAGATGTCTGTGCTTTATGACAGACACCTTGCTGGTATGAATCAGCTTTCTAGTATTAGCCTGATACAACTGACACCTCAGGCTTCCAAAGCTGTGAAGTCTAATTCTCTAAAGCAGATGCAATAATTATGACTGAAGGCTACAAAACAGGAGCACTTACATAACCTGTCACTACCATCCCATCCTCACATACACTAATCACAATGGGTGTGTCTTTCCCTATGTCCAAAGACAAGACTGCCTACTCACAGGCCAAGAAGCAGCACTGAAGGCTTTTTTCTCTAACAGTTGTTCTTCTAGCCTCACTATTAAAACCTCCATGACAAGAGACGTTATCTTCAGATCAAATTGATGGTGCAGGGGAGTGCATTTGGTGAAGATACCGCTTGAGACGCCTGCATCCCGTACGAAGGTTCAAGTCCTGGCTCCACTTCTGATTGCAGCTTTCTGCTAATCTGCACCTTGGGGTGGCAGTGATGGCTCAAATTCTTGGGTTCCTGAGCCCATGTGGGAGACCTAGATTGACATCTGAGCTCCTGGCTTTGGCCTGGTCCAGCTCTGACTGTTGCAGGCATTTGGGTGAGTGAACCAGCATATAAAAGAGCTCTCTTTCTGTCTATGAGAGTCTCTCTCTCTCTCTCTCTCTCTCTCTCTCTCTCTCCCCCTCTCCCTCTCTCCCTCTCTCCCTCTCTCCCTCTCTCTCTCCCTCTCTCCTGATAATACATAAACTTTTTTTAAAGTTGCTGAAAAATTTACCTTTGTTTCCAAATAAATACCTTCAATAATAAATGCCCTATTATAACCACAATATAATCAATATTGACCATACATTTCTCAATCTTTCAGGTATGTAGAGAAGTTCAGAGCTTTTCCACCTTTCTCTCCATTTATCCTGCCTCATTGCCTTATGATACTGAGTCTTAGGGTCAGAGTAGTCTAGAAAGAGTGTACTCACAATACCCCTTTTTGAAACAACTGGCTACTAGCTCATTTAAATCTGGATTCTCCTTTACAACTACCAAAATGTGCCAGCTGAGATCACCACAAACTTCTTCGTTGGTAATTTTAGGAAATGCTCTTCAAAATTCCAGTAGCTTTATTCCTCTTTATTTATGCTTTGAAATACTTGTGTCCCTAAAACTCACTGAGCCCATTTACATGAGACACTGTCAGTTTTCTTTTCTTCCTCATCTTTCTTTTCCAAACTCCTCTTTTAGGTATGCTCACCCTGTCACCCCTTACATGTTGATGTTCCTCGTGGTTCTCTCCTTGACTTTCTTATCTCATTCTGTGTACTTTCCTTGAGTGATCTCAATCATCTTCCCAATTTAACCTAACTTATGTCCTCGAATTTCACTCTGTGACACGAACTATTCTCCCAACTTATAGAAAATATTCGTGTTTCTTAACAGGTGCTTTACTAAGGCTTTAAACTAATCATTTCAAAATGGAACATTTCTCCAAATAACCTCCTTCAGCAGGAATTTTAACTACAGCCACTATCCAAAAAACCCCAAGATTTGTCCATTTTAAATCATGAATTTGGGGCCAGTGCTGTGACTTAGCTGGTAGAGCCACCAACTGCAGAGCCTGAGTGCCATATGGGCACCAGTTCAAGTCCTGGATGTACCATTTCCAATCCAGCTCCCTCCTAATGCACCTGGGAAAGCAACAAAGGATGGCCCAAGTCCTTGGGCCTCTGAACCCAGGTGGGAGATCTGGATGAAGCTTCTGGCTCCTGACTTCGGCTTGACCCAGCCCTGGCTATTGCAGTCATTTGGGGAGTGAAGCAGAGGATGAAAGATCGCTCTCTCCCTCCCTCCCTCTCTCTCTGTCTCACTCTCACTCTCTCTGTATCTCTGTTTCTACCTCTGACACTCTCTGTAACCCTTTAAAATAAATAAATAATTTTTTAAAAATCATACGTTAATCTTGAATATGTCTCACTCCTCAATCTCCACCATTCTCCTTGAGATCCTTTTTGAACAACTATGGCAACTTACAATTCTTTCCCTTAGTTACTGACTTCATCCTACTCTCTACAATGTCTCTTCACTATCAACAGAAAAAAGCCTAATTTTTTTGCCTAGAAAACATATTCATCTCCTACCATTGTTCTACTATTTATTTATTCATTCAAGAAATGTTTATTATAATTATTTAATATTTATTAATTCAAAATGGCAGAAATATTATGAATATGTCACGGTTACTGAATTTTTGAAATTTAGATCCTACTGGAAAGGAAAGATAAACAAGTTTACAAAAGTGGTAGAAACTATGTTTTGGGGGTATATATTTATATGTTCAGCACAGTAAGAGCATGTGATAAAAGCAGTGGAGATTTTTCTAGGAAATATACATTAGGAAAAGATTCTTCAACCAGATTATGCTACACAGGAATCTTAAAGAGCAAGCTTTGGAAATTCCTGTGCTTGTATAAACTGATTACTTGATGTTACTTTTATTCTCATTGTTTTTCATACTCCCTATATTTATGCATACTGCCATTAATTAAAGCATCTCTTCACTCCCACTAAACCATCTCAAATATCTCATATCATATTAATCAATTGACTCTTTGAAAGACTGAATCATCCTCTTCTCTTTGACCCAGGGCTTGTTCATAACTCTGTTCTGCACTTTTGTTGTTTGCCGCCTCTGTATTTATTTGGAGGTAGACATGAGATTTTTGTCTTTGCATCCTTATGTCCTACTCAAAACAAACACCATTTTTATTATCATCTGTTGAACGCTTATAACACACCAAACACTGGGTATGCATTGAATCTAATTTTCACAATAAACCTAAAGTGTAGACATCATTATCATGGCCCTAAATGACAAAACTGAAAATCACAGAGCACACACTAGCCTAACTCAACAGAGCTGTGAAGTAGTGAATCTGAGATTCAAAAGTAGGTGTCAGTCTGCTCCAAAGTTTCCATCTCTTTAATAAGCCATAAGGATACCTCAAAAAGTTCCTGGAAAATGAAATTAAAGATCTGTGTACTGGTGCAAAAATATTTTACTCACATGCATGCAGGTGGTTTCCAAAAAGATCATGGAAAAGAATGTTATGAAAAAAATGCATAGATTTCAAATGTTTTTGTGCCAGACTAAACCAGCTTTAATTTCATTTTCCATAAACATTTTGAAGTTCTTTTGTAAAAGCAATGAAGGATTGTTGAAAGGATAAACAGATGAATTAATTAATAAATCAGTGGTTGAGTACATGATCTTCTGGAATTGAACTGATAAAAAATTAGTACCGCCTCCACATTTGGTAGAGTCTACTCACATATGAAATAATGCCAAATCCACAACATTTCAGTAAGTCTTATTGCATATATTCTAATCATCGGTCTTCATCTGTTTGTATCTTAACATATCTATCCACCAAATACTGATTTTTAAATAAGAGATTACATATTAGAAGAATTCTAGTAGAACATAAAATACTGCAACTAAAAGTTATTAAATAATAGGGTGCAAAACATAAGAAATTATCCACAGACTAAGAAGTCTTTTGACTAGATAGGTAAACCTAATAAATAAAATGTGGCTACTCAATTCATTAAGTAGAATTTTGAAAGATGTTTTACTCCTTTTAGATAATTTACATAACATCCTAAACTGTGATTCTTTCCTATGACTTTAGAACCTCCAACGTTCATCACTATAAGATTATATATTTGTTTTGGTCTAATCCACTTAGTTTGTAGTAATTTGGTACAATAGTAATAGGAAACAGACAAAGTATCTTATCATACAAAGTGTTACCACAATCTCCAAGTTCATCAATGTCATGGCAGGGGCCTTTCTTTAGTTAGTCAAAGACTAAGATTAAGAGAGACTATCATGGGGCCAGCACTGTGGCATAGCAGGTAAAGCTGCTGCCTGTACTATCGGCACCCCATATGTGCGCCGGTTTGAGACCTGGCTGCTCCACTTCCAACCCAGCTCTCCACTATGGCCTGGGAAAGCAGTGGAAGATGGCCCAGGTCCTTGGGCCCCTGTACCCATGTGAGAGACCTGGAAGAAGCTCCTGGCTCCTGGCTTTGGATCAGCCCAGCTCTGGCTGTTTTGGCCATTTGAGGAGTGAACCAGTGGATGGAAGACTTCTCTCTCTTTCTCTCTCTGCCCCTCTCTCACTCTGCCTTCCAAGTAAATAAATAAATAAATCTTTAAAAGAGAGAGAGAGAAAAACTATCATTTGAAATATCCCTGGCCCCTAGAGCAAGAGAAAGAGGGTACATGGAAATCTCAGACCTATTCCTGTATACTTGGATTCTGTTTTGTATACATTAACCAGAAAGTCACATGATACTGCCTACCTGAGAAAGAGCTGGAGAGAAGAAGTGGATGTTGCTGAACATTGTTAATGTCTACCTCTGTCTCATAATGGTGAGTGGGTGAAAACTTTATCAGTAAACACAAAGAAAAATGCCTCCCCTCATGTGCTCTAGATTCCCCTTTCAGTTTTGGATCTGCTCTTCCGTGCCAGTCTGTGTTGGGATTTTCTGCTCCTTATATCATCAAAGCCTATATTGTTAGTTACCGAGAACTCTCGATAGCTGAAATTCTTCACATTTAGATATCATATAAAGAATCTTTATTAATTATTTCTATGGCTCTAATTATAGTAAACTCTGTATGAAAAATTTAAGAAATTTGTTTTTCCAATATTGTATGAAACATCAGTTACAGATTCAAATCCTATCAGGCCTTAGCAAATCTTTTATTTCTTTAGTATTTCTGTTTTCTATCTTATTTGACAGTGCATCTTTTCTCTTTATAGAAGAGAATCACTCACAGGCAGTGTGAAACCAGCCCCTTAAAACCCTAGTGTACAGTAACCCCATTAGAGAACACAAGAGATGAATGGTTTAATTGAATCATGCAAATTTTGTGTAATTTCTTCCTTTGTATTCTCAACATTCTCACTAGACTGTGACATTACGGTATATGTAATTAAATGTAGTGGACACTAAACTTACATTTAATGAAATATTTACACTAAAGAGAGAGAACATTAAGACAATAACAATTGGCCAGTTCTAGCTATGGCAGGCAGACTTCTAAGAACAACCCTACTGATCCCCATTTCCTGTATAGTTTCACACCACTGTGTGACCTCTTTCTCTTCAGTGTGGCCTGGATCAAGTGAGGTGCTTCTAAAAACTAGAAGAGAGCAAACATGATGGCTTATCTCTTTAACCTGGAGTTATAAAAGACTGACTTTCCTCTTGCAGATTCTCTCGACCTTTCTAGCACTGAGCAAGCAAGCTGCCATATTGAAGAAGCCATGTTGCAAGGCACGGAGGCTAGTCTCCAGCCAAAATCAGCAAGGAACTCAAATCCTGATACCAAGAGTCTACCATGAATTGAATTCTGCCAACAGCCACATGAGTGAGCTTAGAAGTGAACCCAGCCTCAGTTGAGCCTTGAGATGAGAACACAGCATCAAATGGCATGACTATATGCTATCGAAGATCCTCAGCAAAAGATACCAATAATTCTCTCCTAAACTTCTGCCCTAAAGAAACAGTGAAATACTAAATGTGTGCCATTTTTTTATTCAACTCAAGCAAACTTTGTTGATTGCACAAGCAGTTCTTGAGTGGTGCCTTGTTTATAACAGGCATGGTTGTAGGCGTTAGGTGAGCAGAATGAAGGAGGTCCATACCTACTTGAGGCTGACAGTAAATAGGTAAACAAACACCCAATAGAATTGTAGCCTGCCCTGAGTGTTTGAATGAACAGAATAGGTTTCTTTTTTTTCTTTTTATTATTTAATAAATGTGAATTTACAAAGTGCAACTTTTGTATTGTTGTGGCTCTCCCCCCAACCTCCCTCCCTCCCGCGGCCCTCCCCTCTCCCGCTCCCTTTCCCATCCTGCCCTTCATCGACTTTCATTTTCAATTACCTTCATATACAGAAGATCAACTTAGTATGCATTAAGCAAGGATTTCAACAGGCTGCCCTCACACAACCGCACAAGGTATAGGGCATTGTTTGACTAGTAGTGTTGTTTTTAAGTTTCATAGTTAAACACATTAAGGACAGAGATCCTACGTGGGGAGCCTGTACCCAGTGACTCCCATTGTAGATTTAACAAATGGCACTCTTATTTATGGCGTCAGCAATCACCCGAGGCTCTTGCCATGAGCTGTCTAGGCTATGGAAGCCCCTTGAGTTCACCAACTCTGAACTTGTTTAGTCAAGGCGGTATCACAGCGGAGGTTCCTTCCTCCCTTTGGAGAAAGGCGCCTCCCTCCTTGATGGCCTGTTCCTTCCGCTGGGGTCTTGCTCACCAGGATCTTTCATTTAGGTTGTTTTTGCCACCGTGTCGTGGCTTTCCATGCCTGTGAGACTCTCATGGGCCTTTTAGCCAGATCCGAATGTCCCAAGGGTGATTCTGAGGCCGGAGTGCTGTTTTGGGCGTTTGCCATTCTATGAGTCTGCTGTGTGTCCTGCCTCCCCCGCAGGATCACAGAATAGGTTTCAATGACAAAGGAGCTCCCTAGAGGACTCTCTAGGAGGACTCTCTGAGGAGATGGCATTCACAATGAAAAAGACAGCCAGGCCAGTGTTGGTGTAACAAGGGGATTTCAGGCAGAACAAAGGGTATGAGCAAAGGCCCTGGAGTGAATGTGTGTTTTAAGTCATTACACAGCAATAGACAACTAACACATTAGAGGTTCGGTTTGGTTTGAGATTTTTTTCTCTTTTCATTTTTCATGTTGTTCCAACGTGATTGTTTCTTCCTTTCCAATTGGCACAAAGATAGTAAGAAAACAAAAAATTAAAGTTTTGGAATAACAGACCTGCATTTTGATGCAGCAGGTTAACTTGCTCCTTCTCTTCCCCACCACCACCCACCCTTGCATGCAACAGCAATATCTCATATCAGAGTGCTGGTTCGAGTCCTGACTGTCCCACTCTGATCCAGCTCCTGTTAATGCACCTGGGAAAGCACCAGAAGATGGCCTAAGTGCTTGGGTACCTGACACCCAGGAAATGGAGTTCCTGGTTCCTGGTTTTGGCTAGGTCCAGCTCTGGCCATTGCAGCCATTTGGGGAGTAAACCAGCAGATGAAAGCTCCCTCTTTCTCTCTCACTGTGTGTGTGTGTGTGTGTGTGTGTGTGTGTGTGTGTGTGTTCCTCTCTCTGTCACTCTGCCTTTCAAATAAATAATTCTTTAGAAAAAACAGTGGGGGCCAGTACTGTGGCTTAGCAGGTGCTGGCATCCCATATGGGCAACATTTCAAATCCCTGCTGCTCCACATTCAATCCAGCTCCCTGCTAATAAGCATAGGAAAGTAGTAGAGGATGGCCCAAGTGCTTTGGCCCTTACTCCCATGTGGGAGGCCCAGATGAAGCTCCTGGCTCCTGGCTTCCCATCTGCCCAGCTCTTGTCATTGTGCCCATTTGGAAAGTGAACCAGAGGATAGAAGATCGATCTCTCTCTCTCTTTCTCTAACTCTGCATTTTAGATGAATTAATTTTTTTTGACAGGCAGAGTTAGCCAGTGAGAGAGAGAGACAGAGATAGACTTATAGATAGTGAGAGAGAGACAGAGAGAAAGGTCTTCCTTCCGTTGGTTCACTCCCCTAATGGCCACTACTGCTGGCGCTGCACCAATCCAAAGTCAGGAGCCGGGTGCTTCCTCCCCGTCTCCCATGCGGGTGCAGGGACCCAAGCACTTGGGCCATCCCCCGCTGCCCTCCCAGGCCACAGCAGAGAGCTGGCCTGGAAGGGGAGCAACTAGGACTTGTACCCAGTGCCCCAACCGGGACTAGAACCCAGGGTGCTGGCGCCGCAGGCAGAGGATTAGCCAAGTGAGCCACAGTGCTGGCCGAATTAATTAATTTTAAAAAGCAGTAACATGAACTAAGCAATAACATAATATAGATTTTAATTTGTTAATTGTGAAAAATACATATTTGTGAGAGATTTTTTGTTTAAAGTAGTTTCTCTTGGATCTACTCATTATTATGCCCCTAGGTACTGGTTTGAATTCTAGCTGCTCCACTTCTGATCAAGCTCCCTACTAATGGCCTGGAAAAGCAGTGGGGAATGGCCCAAGTGCTTGGGCCCCTGCACCCATGTGGGAGACTTGGAGGAAGCTCTTGGCTCCTGGCCTTAGGCCCAGCTCCAGCCTCTGTGGCCATTTGGGGAGTGAACCAGAAGATGGGAGATCTCTCTCTCTGTTTCTCCCTCTCTCATTCTAACACTGCCTTTCAAATAAATCAATAATTCTTTTTTAAAAAATGTTCCTAAGAGGTATTTACAAATTACTACATTTACACATACACAGAAACTAATTTAAAGCTTAGTTTACGGGGATGATTTCTTTCTAAAAGTAAGTTATACCTTTAAATAAGTTTAGTATTTTCTTATTAAGGCCTCTAAGTCATATCTTCTTCCTAATGAATATCAAAGTTTTAGGGGGAAGAAATAAAAGTAGGAGAGAAACAGAGATTTGAAATCGAGACTTGGAGGCTTTTATTAGACTTACAGTATGTGTGGAAGAATTGCTCTCTCATTGGAAGATTCAGTGACCTATGACAAGGAACAATGTAATCAAAGATTTATTTATTTGAAAGGCAGAGTTATAGAGAGGCAGAGGCAGAGAGACAGACAGAAGGGTCTTCCATCTGCTGGTTCACTCCCCAGATGGCCACTACTGCTGGAGCTGAGCTAATCTGAAGCCAGAAGCCAGGAGCTTCTTCTGGGTCTCCCATGTGGGTGCAGGGACCCAAGGTCTTGGGCCATCTTCCACTGCTTTCCCAGGCCACAGCAGGGAGCTGGATCAAAAGTGGAGCAGCCAGGACTAGAACCGGCACCTATACGGGATGCCAGCACTTGCAGGTGTCAGCTCTACCTGCTACACCAGGTGCCAGCCCCCAAAACTATTTTTTTTTACATTTTATTCATAAATCCTTAAATCTTTCCTCCCTCTCTCTCTCTCTCTCTCTCTCTCTCTCTCTCTCACACACACACACACACACACACACACACACTAGCTTAGGCTGATAGAGGAAGAGAAATCAACTTTCTTCAGAGCTCCTATGGATTTATTGTAGTCAACTAGTGACACTACAACACTGGCATAAAGGCACACACTCAATAAATTAATGATAATTGGAGTGAATCAATTCCAGTGCCATATGTTTTGAAAACCTAGTTCTTAAAGTCAAATCAGCACCAAGAGAAAGAAAAATGTACTTGAGGAGCATTAATTGTTGCCCATCCCACCTCCAAGAACCTTAAAAAAAGACTAAAAATTTTTACATCGTTAATAAACCACTATATTAGTATATTAAAGCATATCAAAACAAGATTTCTGCTGAATTACAGGAAATCATATTAAACACAAAACCATTAGAACAGCAAACCAGTCTGCATCTACATGCTTCTCAAACCAAATATCATTCTAATAAGATTCCACAACAGCTATATAGTTTAAATTTCCTAACCCATACTTTTACTTTTATATATTTGCCAGAGTAACCTTAACTATGCTTTCAAAGTTTAGGATTTTATTTGCAGTTGGAGTTTTGGAGAAGTCACAAACTGACATAGTGTGGTTGTTGTATGTGAACAACAATTCGAATTGCAACTGGAATTCAATAGGAAACCAGTCCAGTCCTCAAGGGACACTTGGGTTTCACAGGGTTAACCCCCTCGAGCAGCAAAAGCCACTACAAATTCAGCACATCAAATGAAGCTTGTCTATTGCCAAAGAGGGTAACTCCATGAGAATGATAATTTCTGTGATGCAGTACATAGGTTGGCCTTGGCAAATCTTTAAGCTTAACCGTAACACTAATGAAAATAATTCCAGGAAGGATTGTTTGGCACACTATTATTTGGAATTAGCTGGTAAGGGTTGAGAAAATTGTCAATAATTACTTCTGGCTTTTACAAAATTCAAAAATAGTTTCCTCCACTTCAAATCTGGGAAGTTTGGTTGCATTATAAAGTTAGGGGGACTGTAAATCCCAACCTCAATTTTCTGATCCCTAATACGAGAAATCTGGGACAAAGAATCCTTTACCAATCAACTATTGCTCCGAATCAACCACTCCTAACGCAATGTCTGAGGACAACAGCATTTCTTTATTTTTCTTTCAGGTGATGGTGGGGCGGAGCAGTTCTGATCACGCTTGCCTGATCTCAACTGATCTCACTCACGCATCTGCTGTCAGTTGGCTGGTTAGCTGCAACTAGCTAATTTTGATGACATCACTGGGAGAACTCAGCTTTCCTTCACTGAACCCCTCTTCCTTTTCTCCTGCAAAAACGTCCTGGCATGTTCCCACGGCAGTGGCAGGGACCTACCAAGGGACACAGAACCGATTCTCAGCCTTCTTGCTTGAGTTCTGCTACAACCTCATTCCACCAAGTTAGGATCAGGGTGAAGATGGTAGGTCACTACCAAAGTGCACGGAACAGAGGCGTGGAAAATGACCTCCATTAGCACAATCACTTTATCACAATTTTTAAGGCCCCTTTTCAGCATATGAGTGTGCTTCAGAAAGCTAATGGAAAATGTGTATTATCTTTTAATTTCACTTTCCAGAACTCTTTGAAGTACTTTGAAGTACTCTCCTGTGATTGGCTTAGTATAAGGTTGTTGTGTTTTTCTTAAAAGGACTTCAGCACAAAATATTGAAAATTATACTGAGAGTAAAGAAGGAATATTGAGGGTGAAAACAGGAAATAGGGGAAAAACTATAAGCAACCTCTTGCCACTAAGGCTCCATGTAATTGGATATGGATATGAATCGCTTATCTGAAAAAGATTAGACATCTTTTCCCCTTTATTTTTTATTAATATGAAGAGAACAGATTTCATGTATTTCATAGACGCAATTCTAAGAAAACAACCATACTTGTCTCCCTCCCTCAAACCTCTCTCCCTCCTTTCTATTGTTTTCTTCCATTTTTGCAATAACATACATTCAATTTACTTTGTAATGACAGGCTTAATTAATGTTCAACAAGTAGAAAGTAGATCTTTAATTAAAATTTAGTGCCGTAAAAGTAACTGACCTACCTTTCATTTTCCTTTTAATACTTTTTAAGATTTATGTATTTGAAAGGCAGAGTGTCAGAGAGGGAGGGAGGGTGTGAGAAAGAGATAGAGGGAGAGAGAAAGAAAGAACTCTTCCATCTGTTGGTTCACTCCCCAAATGCCCATAGGGCTGGGCCAGGCTGAAGCTTGGAGCCAGGAACTCCATCTAAGTTTCTCACACGTGTGGCGAGGGCCCAAGTATTTGAGCCATTATCTTCTGCCTCCTCAGGTGCATAAGGAGAAAGCTGGATCAGAAACAGAGAAGCCAGAGCTTTGACACTCCACTACTGGATGTCAGCCTTGCAAATCATGGCTTAATCCACGGTGGCACAACACCTGCCCCCATATTTTTTTAATCAAAATTTGTCAAAACAAGATAATAATTGGGCAAGGAAAATTCGAAGGATAGCCATGTTGATGAATTCAGGATTTCGTTCATTAACATCCAATGCTCATTCCCTTTCAAAGAAGAGCAGAAAAAGAAAAGGAAATCAAAAGAAAGGAAAAGTGACACAGTATTTTTAAGAGAATCTTGAGGGTTCTATTTTTGCACATTTCTTTTAATGATCATCATGGGCTCACTATCTTTGTAGTATCAAAGGGCACCTTTTCCTTGGGAGGGGGAGTGGGTAGCTGTTCTGATAGAGACTGAGGAATAATTTGGATCAAGTACAAGGCACTGAGACGTCATTCCTAGGATGACAACTAGATGAAACAATTCTTCGCTTAACAGTTTGTTTTAGAATAAACCATGCTAGATAAAACAGATCTTCCCTTGTAGACCTCTTCTTTTTAGGTTCAGAGAGGCAAACTATTAAATTTCAACCTCAAATTATGCCCATAGGAAGTCTTAAAACCCAAGGTTATAAGTCATAATCTTGGCTCCTGGTTAAATCATCCAGTAATAAAAAATGCATTTCTTCCCTGTTTTGAAGGATAACCCTGAAAGCTAAGGTATGGTAAAGGACAAAGCTATGCAGGCTCACATAAATCACAGTTATGTTTTTGCAATCTGCCATGATACCTCGGCTCCATCCTTCTGTCTTCTTTTCTTTCAAGTAGATTCCAAGATTTTGAATAAACACACTTTATGGGGATGGTTATACATGGATCTACGCAAATCAGTGAAAATAACATTTCAACCTATAGTCCTAATTTTCTAATCATTTGGGGGCTGGGTTAAAAGCTGTGACCAATTTTACTAATGCATGAAAAGCTAACTGACTTGTCTGTGATCACATCAATCACCCGCTCTGCCAAGACAGGAAACCTGAGAGTTTGGCTACCAAAGCATTTATTTATTTAGTCTACCTAGGGGGAGTGAGCCACAGTAGTTTGTATTAAGATTCTTCTTAAACAAACTGTCTTAGACTTTTGGGGATTCTATAACAAAATGCCCTAACCTGTCTAGCTTATAAACACTGGAAATTTATTTCTCAGAGTTCTGGAGGCTCAGAAATCTAAAACCAAGGTGCTGACCGATCTGGTGTCTGGTGAAAATCCACTTTCTTACACACAGAAGCGCCTTCATGCCGTGTTCTCACATGGCAGAAAGGACAAGGACTCTCTGGCAGCTTTTAGAAAGGCGCAGATCTCATTCCTGAGGCCTTTGTCTCCATGACCTGGTCACCTGCTGACACTTCACCTTCTAATATTATCAATTATGGTATGAGGATCGCAGCATATGAATCTGCAGTGTCACAGGGGGCATATATTTTCAGGTCACAACACAAAACATTAGAATTTTATACTCAATTTCATAAAAGTTTTAAGATACCATAAAATTAGAAATATCTTTCTGATTAAAATATTAATCTTCTATCACCCTATAGATTGGCACAATAAGAAGGAACTGCAGGCCTGTCCTGTGATTTTGATAACCCATGTCCAAAGACCATGTATCACAGTTTGAGAAACATGACCTTAAGACAGACTTTTCTGTACTATCTGCATGATTCCAACAAAGTTTCATGTTCTCTAAGTTAAAACAAAATCCTAAAGTAACTCTGTGTCATGCATATTGCACTAGGAATTACTGACTTTTAAGTTAACTGGAATTTCAAAATCATTGAAGATATATTTCTTGCTTTCTCTGTCAGGACCTAATTCTTGTTTGAAGAATTACTTGAGGTCAGTTTCAATTTCTTTTGCAATTTCACTTGGATAACACACAATGTCACCATTTTACCTCCTAAGTCATGATCTGGTGAGTTTTTCTGTCCTACCATTGAAAGTATCAGGCCACATTTATAAGATGGACCCAAAAAGAAATTTAGAAAAGAGGTAAAACTCAGTGCACATAAGAAAGGAAAGAAGATAACCTGGAGGTATGTCCCCAAGTGGAATGAAATGTGCTTACCACTTCTGGAGGCCTCTCAGAAGCACCACATTTCTTGGAATACACAGCTTGCAGCTAAAACATCAGACCACATGGCCATTCCCTTCCTTTTGTATTACTACTCAACGCATGATTGTAGAAAGCCCCTCCCAAATGGAGATTCAGGGCGAAACCAGGCTTCTGTAACTCCCCTTTAAATCATCAAGCCAAAATGGGATTCTTTGCTCTTAATTTACTCATAATGTGTATCTGGTGAGGAGCCCATCATTGAAATCCTCCCTGAGACGTTTTCCAAGGTGAATTCAGACTGGGAAAGGGGGCAAAGGCGACAGAAGCAAACCCTAGCAACAGAAAGAACAGTGGGAGGAAGGGAAGTGGGAGAAATAACCAGAGAAGGTTAGACTAACAGAACCAATGTAAATTCAACAAACCCTGCGTTTCCCCTTTCTTCTTTATTTGTAAAACTAGAGAGTAAAATATGTCTTCAGTTTAGTTCTTAATTGAAGGGGGAAGAGAAGTAAAGTAAGAGAAGCCCCCTGCTGGCCACTCTAATTTCTGCCCTATTTACTACTTAACAAATTAAAAGATAGATAAAAAAAAATCCCCTTACTTTATCTACTTTTAAGCTGTTATTTAATGATCTGTCATTAATTGTGATTTATTACAATTATCTTTCATCAAAATAAATTCACTATAAAAATATGTTCCTAGAGGCAATTCCATGGCTTCTCTCTTTTTGATAAGAAAACCAATCTTTTAAATATGTGTTTTACTTTAAAGTTGCATTTTAAATTATATCACCTGCAGATTTTTTATTTGTCCCTTCATCTGAGCCTTCCAAATTTGAATATCTCAAACCCACAGAAATCTGTAAAGTAAAACAATAAGTAAATAAAATAAAACTCTTAAGTTTAATTCAGAGTAATTTATAACTGTTTTTTGTCTTCTTCTAGAAAGCTAACAGTACTGCGCATAGCAAAAATCCCGAGGCTGTATTTGTTTCATGCTGTAACTTGAACCTGTGATGAAACCATTTCCTAGACTTACTCTTTATAAAACAGAATTCCTTAGGGCAGCCTGACCTAAGTTGTACAGTATTGTAAATAATGATTGACTATTTCTCTCTTTATATATAAGAAATATTTACTATATTGCATTACACACCGTGATCGCCTTATTTATGTCAGATAGAGAAACATTAGCGCCTACCAAAGCCTTTATAAAGCCCACCCAGCAGTAGAGATTGACATCATTTACATTTAGTCACATTTTCAAAAGGAAGTCTGATTAGTGAAACAGAAGTGTTCTCGTGGAGAGCATGTGCCCTGTGATAATGACAGATACATCAGAACAAACTACATATAACAACCTTCGTTTTGCTGCAGGATCTGCTGAGAGAAACATTTGGGTGCGTGTGGGAAGTGGAGGGAGACTGACAACTTGTTTGGTATTGACTCGGCCTTTGTCCAGGCTCTCCTCCGTGACTGACCCCGTTCCTCATCCGCGCTGTCACTGACTTCAAGAAAGTGCATGGTTCAGCCATTTGAAATGTTCTCTGCAAGCCCAGGGATGCGTGTGCTATGCATAGCTCTGTTCATGAGTCAATGTTAAGGGCATCGCTCGTCTACCTTGACCTCTCAGAGTTAGTAAGCATAAAGGTTGCCAAGACACACTCAACTTCCCCGGAGACAGAGTCCAGTCAACAACTTTAGGACAATCCTTCTGGACTAAGCTTGGCTAATGCCTTCAAGTCGGTCATGAGACAGTCAGGGGATTGGAAATGTCTCACTTGACAAGGTTTCCAGACTGATAACAAGAGGGTAAGCAACCGTGTCATCGAGGAGGCTCCGAAGTCCAGGGTCCATTGAGGGGTCAGCTACAGCAGTTCCCCTTTCTACGTGCAGGAGTCTCCTAGCACCTGAAGCCCAGTAGGGGGCAGCTTCCCAAAGCTAAACCTAAAAAGACCGGAGCCGGCACAGTCAAAAGGCAAACGAAAGGGCAAGGTTGCCTAAGAGTCATGAGGCAGTTGGAAAAGTCCCTGCATCTGCACAGGCTGTTACACAGAGCCTCCCAGACGTGTGCAGAGCACTTACAGAAGGGTGTGGAGGTCACGGCAGAATCTGCATTAAATCAGGGAGGATTTGTTTGGATCTCCAGTTTAGATGCAGAATGATAACCGCTCTGAGATTTCTGTTGCTTTGTTCATGTGTTTCAGAAAATAACAGTTCTCTTTCTGTCCTGACCACATACGAATCTTTGAAGTGTTCCACGGTCATCGAAACTTCCTCATTGCAGAGCTGTTCCTACCGGGAACAGCACTGAACCCAGTCTGAGGACTGTTTTCTTCTCCCTGGCCGGGTGTAACTTCCCTGTGCATGAGTAACAGCGTGGCCTTCACAGATAGGACTTCACTGGCCTTAAAAGGAAAAATGCCTGCATGCCCAGAGCTGCACCAGCCCGGCACAGCAACCTCTGAGAAGCCCTAAGTTGCATCTTTAACTCTTCCTGTTTATTTCCCCTAGGAGAGAGATTTATCGAAGAAAATCAGACCTCCTTTCTAAGTAGTTTTCACGATTCAAGTTACTCAGCTATGCTGAATCAAACAACCTTACAGTTATGCACAATTTTAATTTGTTTAATCAAAATATTTATTAAAACATAATAAAACATATTCTATTTTGGGATCTATATACTGCACATTCTCAGTTATTTAAATATAGGAGGCATGCTTGGCAGCAAAAATCTTAAGCATTTCACAGGTGTTCATTGCTCAGGAAAAGTTTGGTGGGGAAAAGATGAATTTTCAGACAGCAGTTTTATACTTCATCGTAGAAATATTAAATGAAATGGTCTTATAGGCTTGGAAGGAAAAACAAATCTAGCAGAGTAAAAACTGCAGATGCCTATCTCATCTCAGACCTCCATCTTAGGAGAACCTTGCCTGCTTCAGGAATTGTGTGACATTAAGAATTGTGGGAGATGGTAAAAATCAAGGAGAATAGCTACATTTACACGTAGATGTGCATACAAGGCCATATCTAAATATATCAATTCTAATCAACTACACTGGCATTAATGTGTTGAAGTAACTTAGGCATTCATATTAATAGGAAAAACATCCTGATCTAGTAGAACTTCAATGCTATTCAAATACATGTTTTGAGTAATCAGGCCATTTCCTCTAACACACTTCCATAGCTTGACATCCTTACTGGTTCAAGACCTTTTCCTGTTTTTACTGATGACCACCCATTGATTCCCAGTGCCATGCTTTCACTCTTTTATCACCCTCTGCTATTTTCCTCAGCCTTTCACAGCTAAGTGTCTTCATTTCACTACTTCACACTCACTAATCAACTGCTGTGAACTTGGCGGTTACCTTGGTATCAGATCTCTGAAAAGTCCGCAATGATCTACCAGGGCAAAATAAAAAGTTTTTTTTCTCTATGTTCATCTTTGTATAATATTCATGTGGCTATGAGTTGAATTTAATCCTTTACCAAAAAAAAAACAAACAAATGTGTTGAAGTCCTAACACTCACTACCATTGAATGCTGCATTATTTGAAAATGGAGTTCTTGTAGATAAAATTAGTAATAAGATCAGGGCACACTGGAATAGGGCTTGCCTACGGGCATCCTTATAAGAAGATGAGCATCTAGGGGCCGGTGCTGTGGTATGGTGGGTAAAGCCTCCACCTGCGGCGTCAGCATCCCATATGAGTGCCGGTTTAAGTTCCGGCTGCTCCACTACCCATCCAGCTCCTTGATAATTCCCCTGAGAAAGCCGTGGAAGATGGCCCATATACTTGGGCCCCACACCCATGTGGGTGACCTGAAAGAAGCTCCTGGCTCCTGGCTTCAGATTGGCCAACATTGCAGCCATGTGGGGAGTGACCCAGCAGATAGAAGATCTCTCTCTGACTCTGGCACTTTCTCTCTCTCTCTATCTCTCTGTGTGTGTGTGTGTGTGTGTGTGTGTGTAAGCCTTTTTTCACATAAATAACTCTTTGGGGGAACAAGAAGATGTGCATCTGAACACAAATACACAGGGAGAATACACTGTAACAACAGTCAGAGACTGGAATTATGCAGCTGCAGCCAAGGAGCCCCAAGGCTAGGAAGAGCAAGCAAGGATTGACTGCCTCACAGATCGAAGAGGGAGGCCGCCCTGCCGACACCCTGATTTTGGATTTCTGGAGTTTCAGAACTGTGAGACAACGCGTTTCTGTTGTTTTAAGGCTCCCAGTTTATGGTACTTTGTTATGGGACCCCTGGCAAATGAACACAGTTACTATTCACCAACTCTTTAGTCTACACTTATCCCAGTTTCTTTCAATGCTCTTGAGCACAGGGTTTCCAGCACCAGCTGTTCCTGGGAACCCTGCCGCACACCTCATAGGATTCTTCATTGTCCCTCATGTGCCGAGGTTCTTTAAAAACCTCAAACAATTGCGCAGTTTCAGCTATCGCAGATACTTAGGGTGTCTAAGTTCATAATGACCATATGGACCTCTTGCAAACTCCTTGGCTCAAACCCTTGCCCATCTTCTATGGAGGAACAAAAACCTCAATAATACTCAGAAGCCTAATTCAGGTTTCAGAGTTACCAGTTGTGCTGTCATCCATAGCCTAATGTCTCCCGAGGGGCGTTGCCATGAGGTGTGTCACCTCTTCTAGTTTTATAATATAAAAAAATGCAAGAAATAAATCTTTCTGAATCTGTGTCCTAAACGTAATTTGAAGAAGTCTTGAAAACTTTTCGAATGCATGGGTATATTTTCCCTTTCTCCCATTGCTCAGGTTGCCCAGCAGTGGAGGCTGGCATCGTCAAAGTCCAAGGGTTGTTTCCACGTGGGTCTCTACGTGGAAATAAGCCTTCTCCACTCCATCTTTGGCTCCAGGTGAAGGGAGGGAAACCAGCTGGACAAAGATCAGAGTTAGGTAAGGAGACAAACGTGACACATGGAGTGTCTGCCCTTTACACAGTAGGAAGGATCCACTTCTGCTTACTAACCTCAGACCTTCCTTTCACAGCTTTAAGATAAATTTTATCCTGCTTTGGAACAACTTTAACATAATAAAGTTCTGAATTATCGGGGGGAATAGTCTTCTTGTGTATATTTACTTATAATTTTTTTCATGCTAGAGTCTTCATTTGACTCCACTCATGGCTAGAATGCAGGCGTGGCATTACCCATCTGTTTGCCATTCAAAAAACAGGTCAGAATGAAAATGATTAGCTTTTTCTGCTCTATTGTTTTAAAAATGGTAAACAAAGTCAGACACTGTAAATTACATTTAACATTATTTCAATATAGTTTATAACTGTGACATAACACCAAATGCTGACTAGTATGAAAATTACTACATGAATACTTAAGAAATCATAGCAAGACATAAATTTATTTTTAAAGCAATTTTAACATTGATAAATAGAATTCTATCAATGATAGCAGAAAGCTCTTTGATAAATGCCAAAAAATAACTGGAGAAAATACCATGACAAAGTAAGATTAATATTTTTAAATAATTCAACATCCTTACCTAATGAAGCTTACAGAAAATAGGAAATAGGAGTCTTACGTAACATGATGAAGACTATTTACCTTATATCAATAACCAGAATGATGATTAAGTGTCAAAATGTCAAAATGATGATTAAGTGTTAAAATGTTTCAGATAGTAAAATTAAAGTGAGGAGCAAGATAAACATTCTTGCCTGCATCATTTGTTTTTGGTATTTTGAAAGTTTTTGCCAATTTAATAAGACAAGAAAAGATAATAAAACTTGGAAAATAGAGCCGGCGCCGTGGCTCAATAGGCTAATCCTCCACCTTGCGGCGCCGGCAAACCGGGTTCTAGTCCCGGTTGGGGCGCCGGATTCTGTCCCGGTTGCCCCTCTTCCAGGCCAGCTCTCTGCTATGGCCAGGGAGTGCAGTGGAGGATGGCCCAGGTGCTTGGGCCCTGCACCCCATGGGAGACCAGGAAAAGCACCTGGCTCCTGGCTCCTGCCAGGATCAGCGCGGTGCGCCGGCTGCAGCGGCGGCCATTGGAGGGTGAACCAGCGGCAAAGGAAGACCTCTCTCTCTCTGTCTCTCTCTCTCACTGTCCACTCTGCCTGTCAAAAAAAAAAAAAAAAAAAAAAAAAAAAAAAAAAAAAAAAACTTGGAAAATAAGAGATAATTTAACATTTAATACACATGATAAATGAGTATGCTTTGGAAAACCTTAAGAGATACAACTTAGAAATTTTGACAGTAATGCAAGAGTTAAATAGTTCCCTGATTATTACATGAGCAAGTAAAACATCAATAAATTTCATATTCACTAGCAATCATAACTTATCAACAATGTAGAAAATAGTCCATTTATAATATGAATGTTAGACATGCACAGACCAAACATAAACTTGGGAAACCACACATGTAAAATCTGTACAAAAATAATCAGGAAATTTTGAAGAAAAACACAGAAAAAACTACACATAAATAAAAGCATATCATATTTTAACATGGGAAGCCACAACTTTGCACACATATGGTCTCCTCAAACTATTTTATAAATTAAATAGAAGTTCAGTTTTAAAAAGAAATCTTTAATAAGTTATTTTAATTTGATGGACTGATTTTTTAAATTATTCTGGTGAAACCATCAAAATTAGAGTGTACTTCAAAACGTTTGTATAAAATGGAATTAAAGACTATGTTTACTTTGTTATAAAAAGCCATGCATTATTTTTTCATACTATGAATTTTTCATGAACTTTTTGAAGACCCCCTCATATTTTTAGTAGAAAAAGGAATATTGTTCATATTACCAGTTACATTTAAAAGATACAGCTAAATAAAGGAGACAGGGAAACAAGATTAGCAACAGACTCAGATATTTTATAGTTATAGTAAATGATATAGTTGGAATCACAAATTGTTGGGGAAATGTGTTGTTTAGTAAATTGTGCTAGGAATAATGGTTACGGATTTGGGGATTAAGCATACAGTAAAATAAAGTCCTGCTGAATTAAATAGATTTTTAAAAATGAAAATATCAGAATATATAGATAATGATTTTTGTGATATTATTGGTTGGAGCTGTTTCTAAGTATTAATCTAAAGTAAGAAACTACAAAACAGTAAAGTCATTCCTCAGTGCCCATGGGAAGTGGGTTTCAGGACCCTGAGAATAACAAAACCTGTGGAAGTCTAAGCCATGTCTATAAACTGCCATAGTAATTCTATATAACTTTCCAACATTCTCCCTTATGCTCTAAATCGTCTCCTGGTTACTTACAACACCTAATACAGCATACAGGGTTATTACGTTGTATTGTTTAGAGAATAAGGACAAGGAAAAAAACGTCTGTAGATGCTTTATACAGATGTGACTTGTCTTCTCCTGAATATTTTTAATCCATGTTTGGTTGAATCCACAGATGCAAAACACAGATACAGAGGGCCAAGCATCTTTCACAGTATGGTTTACAGTTTCCTTTAGGGATACACATGTGGGGTACACATGAATGCAACTGCCAGGGCCACACCAGAGGATCACCGCATAATATACCCTAGTTCTGGGACCCAAGCACACGTGATTCAGAGAGCACACAGTTCTACTGGACATCCAGTTAGCAACAGGAATCAAGTGTCTAAAAATTATTAATACTTTTTGACCCAGTACGTTTACTCTTCGGGAATTATCCTAACAAAATAATCAGAACTGTCCCAAAGATTTATGTAGACCGAATAAATAAACACAGAAACTCGTCCATTATCTGTGTTCAATAATGGAATACAAAAATGGCAAAATTATTTGAGTTATTTAATAATTTTAATACATTATTTCATAAGTTAAATCAGTTTAAATACAAGTTATTTAATAATTTGGAAGACACAAATTATATAACTTAGAGTGGAAAAGAACAAGACAAAGAACATTCCTCAAATATATAATTCTAACTTTGTAAAAAATATATATTTATATTTACTCTTTAAATATATATTCTTTTTTAATGTACTGAGAAATAAAATTCTCAGAGAATTTTTAGAATGTAGTTGTCCCTCCATAGCTGCAGATTTTATGTCTAGATTCAACCAACCACACATTGAAAATATGAAACAAATGTATCTGCACTGTGAACATGTGCAGACTTTTTTCTTTGTCATTATATAGCATAATAAGTACTTACAAAGCACTGAAACTGCGAGGTATTATAAGTAAACTAAAGAAGATACAGTGAGGGGCCGGCACAGAGGCTCAATAGGCTAATCCTCCACCTGAGGCGCCGGCACATCGGGTTCTAGTCCCAGTCGGGGCGCTGGATTCTGTCCCGGTTGCCCCTCTTCCAGGCCAGCTCTCTGCTGTGGCCTGGGAAGGCAGTGGAGGATGGCCCAAGTGCTTGGGCCCTGCACCCACATGGGAGACCAGGAGAAGCACCTGGCTCCTGGCTTCGGATCGGCATGGTGTGCCGGCCATAGCGGCCATTTGGGAGGTGAACCAACAGAAGGAAGACCTTTCTCTCTGTCTCTCTCTCTCTCTCACTGTCTAACTCTATTTGTCAAATAAAAAAAAAAAAAAGATACAGTGAGTAGGAGAGAATTTTGGGGGTTATATGCAAGTATTACACCATTTTATAAAGGGTCTTGAGCATCCACAAATTCTGATATCCATGGAGGGTTCTGGAACCCATAGCCTGCAGATACTGAGGGATGATGTTTTACGATGGTTTCAGTTTTCTTTGTTCTTTCCTCTTTCAAGTTGGTTAAAATTATGAAAAAAAAAAATAGTTAACATATTTCCTCAAGCAATACTGGAATGCCATAAATATTTCTGAAACTCTCGTTTGGAAATATATTTCTGTAACATGCATAAAGCTAGCCTGTTTTTCAAAATGAGTTCCTTTTCTTCAGTCAAAAACTCTTGTTTGCTAGTGCTGTTGACTTAATTGTGCTTCCTACAATTTCCTACATTGAAGCGCCAATCCCCAATTATCAATTTAGAAATAGGGCTCCACAGAAATAATCAAGGTTAAATGATACCATCAGGAAGCAGCTCCTGTCCGAAAGGGTTGGTGTCCTTAGAATAAACAAGAGGACGCGTGAGCACACACTGGGAAGGCCGCTGCCTACAATCCAACAGTAGAGTCAGAAGGTCACCTGCTTTGCCAGCACCTTCATCATGGACTCTCCAGCCTCCATCCACCACTGGGAAAAGTAAACTTCTGTGGCTTAGGCCCCCTACTCTATGCTATGTTGCTATGTCACCCTGAGCTGTCTAAACTCAGACAGGTAGTTCTCTCCATCGCCTTCTGTGCTTTGAAACTAGCACGTCGATTTGCTCAAACACGCTCATCCACTTACTAAGTAGCAGGACAGCACTGCTGTGGATAAAGGAAAACACACTAAATAAGCAAATCAGAACCTTTCACGAGGAGCAGCATTACCGTGTGGATGTGTTCCATTTCCTTACTAAACAATCTGGTCATATTGCACATGAGAGGGAACTGAAAAATGGTCAAAGTTACTGCTTGCTTTTATAGTTTTTTTTTTTTAAATGAGTTCCTGTTTTACCAATGGTGAATTTTTGAATATCAATTATTAGATAAGAACCACTCCCAAATAAATATCGACCACCCTATATGTATACTTAAGTTCACATTGCACCAGATACAGTAATAGAGAAGGAACAAAGAATGAGGTTCAGGTCCAAGTGGCTTATAAAGTTATAAACACAAAGAAGAAATGGCTTAGTGTTTAAGATTTCCATTTTTTAAAAAGATTTATTTACTTGACAGGTAGACTGACAGAGAGAGAGAGAATATTCCATCTGCTGGTTCACTCCACAACTGGCCACAATGAGGGGTTGTTCCAGGCTGAAACCAGGAGCCCAGAATCCCATCCAGGACTCCCACATGGGTGACAGGGGCCCAAGCACTTGGGCCATCTTCAGCTGCTTTCTCAAGAGCGTTAGCAGGAAGCTGGATGGGAAGCAGAGCAGCTGTGGCTGGAACTGGTATAGGTGGAGACTTAACCCACTATGCCACAAGCCAGCCTCTAAGATTTCCATGTGTAACGCATTCTTGTTATTTTATAAAAAAGGATTTTTTTATTTGTAATGTATTATACTTGCATATTTCATATGAAAATAAATAAACTTCTCACTGGGCTGAGACTATTCCTTATATGCTCAGGGAGAAACACCAAAGCCATTTTAAAATCTGTATCCTTAAACTTTCATCTCACTATACAATTGTCTATACAATTACTTTTTTTCCTGAATTATTTATTGAAAATGAAGACTAGCCGGCGCCGCGGCTCAGTAGGCTAATCCTCCGCCTTGCGGCGCCAGCACACCGGGTTCTAGTCCCGGTCGGAGCACCGGATTCTGTCCCGGTTGCCCCTCTTCCAGGCCAGCTCTCTGCTGTGGCTAGGGAGTGCAGTGGAGGATGGCCCAAGTGCTTGGGCCCTGCACCCCATGGGAGACCAGGAAAAGCACCTGGCTCCTGGCTCCTGGCTCCTGCCATCGGATCAGCGCGGTGCACTGGCTGCAGCCGCGCCGGCCGCGCCGGCCATTGGAAGGTGAACCAACGGCAAAAGGAAGACCTTTCTCTCTGTCTCTCTCTCTCTCACTGTCCACTCTGCCTGTCAAAAAAAAAAAAAAAAAAAAAAAAAAATGAAGACTAGATCCAATGCTAGTGGCTAGCCTATCTGCACAGATCTACATGAAGGGTATATGAGCATGCATTCTACTATGTGTGCTTACAATTTTCTGTAGATTCAAAAGTTTTCCCAAAGCAAAATTGATGGAAAAGACATACAAGAGCATTTCCAATTACATTCATTCTGCTTCAACCATTTGTGTTTCCAAATCCCTTTTAAACACTCTAAAATACTAGCATATTTGCAAAGCAGTGGTATACTCGCAGGACCATATTGCGGTCTTTCTATTCTTTGAATAGATTCATGGCTTTAAAAAAAAAAAAAGATGTCACACATAACCTTACCTCTGGTGACACTAAAATGGGAAAAGAATTCTTGGCAAGGCTCGAAAACTCATGCGTATAATTTCTAAATCAGTGCTGCCACGCATGGCCCAGCAAACGAGGTGGCATCTTGATTCCTCCCCAGGAACCTATCCTTCTTGTCAGGAACCAGAATCTCAGCTTCTGCGCTCCCTGTCTGGGAAGCAGGGTCTTCTCTGACCTGGTCTTTCTCCCCTGACAAGGAGACAGATTTTAGCTTGCCCAAGAAAAGATAACCCCTGCTGCTCCTTGCTTGGAAGGAAAATCACATTCTCCTTCCTGGGGGAGATTGAAAGAAGAGTTGAGCACAAAGACTATGTATCAAGTCTCTTTTCAGCTGAACTCCTTTAGATTTTTATGCTCCGGTCAGCCTTGCCTTGAGTGATAGGGAAACAAGCTGAATTTCCCCTTTGTGCTCTGATGGCCACTTATTTTGACAACCATTTTTAGGTAACAAGAAATCAAGCCTGTGTTTCTGCATTTACTTGGGAAGAATATGGGCTGTTTGTAGGTAGGATTGTCACATATTTTTTAACTCCTGAATGGTGGAGTTTGGGGACTAGGAAAAACAATGAGAAGCAAGTTTCACTGGTGGGAAAAGCAGTAATGCAGCACCCCTACGTTGGATAGAACAAAGCTAATACTTGTACTTCTTATTTTTAAATGTCTTTGTGGTGTAGCCAAGTTCTTGGAATCCTGAAGAATCATTGGAGGCAAGAAAATTTTTTGAATGTTTCAGAGCCTCAAAACTTCTACACAAGATGAGTTAAATATCAGAGAGGTTCTTTTCAATTTATTCAAAAGGCAGACTTAGAGAGAGGGAGAGAGAGGTAGAGAGAAAGAGATCTTCCATCTGCTGGTTCCCTCCCCAGATGGTCGCAATGGCCAGCACTGGGTCAGGCGGAAATCAGGAGCCAAGTGTTTCCTCCAGGTCTCCCATGATGGGTACCACTGCTTTCCCAGGCCATTAGCTGGGAACTGGATCAGAAATGGAGCAGGCAGAACAGGAACTGGCACCTAGATGAGATGTCAGAATCACAGGTGGTGGCTTTACCCGCTGTGCCACAATGCCAGCCCACATAGGGTTCTCGTGCAAGAAGATGTGAGGGTACTTGTAAACCAGCTGTCCGCTGCATAGTCAGACTTTAAAGATGAAAATTAAGCAAGAAAACTTATTTTAGCTCCTTAAGTGAAGAAAGGAGGTGAAAAGAGAAAGGGACAGAGAGAGAGAGGGAGGGGAGGAGGGAGGGAGAGAGGGAGAGAGGGTGAGAGGGGAGGAGGGAGGGAGAGAGGATGGGAGGGAGGGAGGGGAGGAGGGAGGGAGAGAGGGAGAGAGGGTGGGAGGGAGGAGGAGAAGGAGGGAGAAATTAAGCAAAAGAAGGCAGCTTGCTCCTGGTTCACAAAACATTGTTTGAGTGTATTGAATACTTTACTTCAAGAATGGACGAGATGGTCGGTTACACCAATATAACTTTGTTCATAGTCTCAAGCATGAATATGTAAAATGTATATGCATATGGATTTATTTCCAAGTGAAATATAAAAGCGATCTATGCTGTCTCTTCATTTGCCTCTTTAAAAATGGAATACAGCATATCATATCTATTCATATTATTTTGACTTATTCAATCTTTACATATATAAATATTTTTCCTTCAGCAGAGATTGCACAGTGCTTTAATAATTAATCAATTTCACCACTAGATATGAACTATTCCTCTATGGGCCACAAACAGTTGAAGTTGATTTGTCTTCATCAAAGCAAACAAGTTGCTTAATGAAAGAAACATTATCAGAATACTTTCCACTAACTGAAGAAGGAGATAGGAATAAAAGAGAGTCACACAACACACACACACACACACACACGTCCATTCTCTCCTTCTCTCTCTCACTGCTTTCCCCAGTACTGTCGGCAGTGGTAGCCATACTGAGAAGGCACCTGGACTCTGTTGAGAGACACTGAACCTTGAAAGGAGAGGGGATTTAAAAGGTGCAAGCACCATATTACTGTTCAGTAACTTTGCAAATCATTTTATTACCTCAAGGCTTCATGGTTTCGTGGTGTCCTCTGCTGTCACATTCATGGTTTGTGGTCTCTCGCTATCACATCTTCTAGTTGTGTGCAGACTTCTCTCAGTCTCCCACATACTCATCTATAGAGGCATACATATTAAAAATGTGTGGGGGATTTCTTACCTAATGCTATTTCCATTCCAAACTGAAGATCCACTAACAGAGTGATTCTCTTCTCACGTTAGAATAAACTACCTGAAAGTGGGAGCTGAGCATCTAAGCGGCCTGTGTCTCACGTCAGAGTACATGGGGTCGATTCCTGACTCTGGCTCCGGCTCCTGAGTCCAGCTTGCAGCCAGTGCAGACCTGACGAAGCAGCAGTGGTGGCTCAAGTCATTGGGCTACTGCCACTAACACGAAGACCTGGACTGTGGGCACTCACATAGTGAAACAGCAGATAAAGAGTTTGCATTCTCTCTCCAACTCCCAAATTAATAAATATTTTTAAAAATACTCTTTATAGAACAATATGAAATAATGTGAGAAATCTACCAAAATTTAATAACAAAGGAACACATAAGGAGATGCAAAAGTAGGAAGCTCTCTTTTATCACTTCCCCATGTGAAAAACAGAAGTGGAGGGTATAACACTTGTGAAAAACTTTCAAAATATAATAGTTCCACTTTCAAGCTTAGTCTCCATAAATCACTTATGTAACCTCACTGTCAACTTACATGCCAAATAAATTAATAAATAATTTGATCCTACACACTAAATCCAAACATTCTGCCACAGATCCTAAGGTATTTTCTGAATAAAAACACTTTCCTCCCTTCAGGCCAAGCCCTGTGGGTGAATAGAGAACTCGCACAACTGGTTCTACTAGCAAACTACAAAACCTTCATGCCCTATTTACCACATTAGAAGAAAGCAACGTTCTCGTTTTTTTCTCATTCTTGTTTTAGCCTGAACACATGGCTTGTTCTGAAGCCCTGCCAGGTTCCGATCAGATGCTATTAGGCAGCGATGACCGTGGGTTGCTGCACACCGTCCCCCGTGGCTTCTCCTGTGAGGTGGCTAGTGAGGATCTGGTCTGCTTCCACGTGAATGTGTGTGTCTGAGTACCTCTGGAGGAGAGCAAGTCGCTGTTGCATCAGCAGATGCTAGCGATGCTTATCTCTACACTTCTCGGGATTCTAGCATGCAAGACCTTAGAGATGCCCTACTAAGATAGAGATCTAAGTGACATGTATTAAAGTGAAAAGACACCATTGGATTGGAAAAGACTTAAGAAGAAAACGAGGAGGTTACTCTCTGTAAAAAGGCACACAGGATGACTATTCTCCAGTTCTCATCTTAGAACCTTTAAGGCTTGTGTTCGATTTACTGTAATAAATAGTTCTGTTCAATATGGTGAAACAAGGTAAGAGGCAAGAATTTAGTTCATTATCTAGTAATATCCAGTGGATTCAGAATACTCAGTAAAGGCGTTATGTAGTTTATTTTTTAAGATAGAAGTGTGGAAGTGTTCTGGCTCTCTTTTTTTTGATGTTTTTATTCCTTGGAAGTGTGAAGGCCTCTATCATAGAGCTCTTATCTCCATACTGCTTCCTCCTTCCTTTATCTGCCCTACATTTATTCTTCCCCTGTTCCCCTAAGCTTCCTCTGCCCATCAAGTATTTGAGGGAGAGAAGGAGTAAGGACAAGGCTTACTAATTTTCAGAACCATCGCAAACCATATCTTGAATGCTCTTGAAATGTTTCATAGGAAGATCAAGTAGTCATTCATATTCATTAGCTAAGTTAATCTCCTGAAGTAAATATTCCCCAGAATGTAATGGGTCTCATGAAGTAGAAGATTATCTCTCACATAATAACCCAAGGCTAGAGATTCAGGTCAGTATGTAGGTTGCAGGGTAGGAAGGACAGAGGCTCTGCTCACTTGGTCATTCAGAAATGCAACCCAGAACAAAGGTTATGCTACCATCTTCACCCTGTGGCTGCTAAGGCCCCCTCCTAATCACAAATCCAGACCCCTGGAAGGAAGAAAGAGTTGGAAAAGCAAGCATGCAGGTTCTCAAGGCAAAGCTTGTGTGGTGTCCATTATCTTTACTTGCACTTCACTAGTGATAGCTTAGTCTCATGATCACAGCTGGCTGCAGAGGGAGCAGCAAAATATAGTCTATTGCTGGGCAGGTTCGTCCTAGTTACGTTCTATCTCATTGTGGAAGAAGTAGGCCACATAGTTTGGTGGACAACTTGCAAACTCCACCTCACCTCTAGGTTCCTTTATGATCTTAAAAATAATGCACTACTCACCTCAAGTAGATGAAGGTAAGATAGGACTAAGAACCTGTTCTGGGTCCTTTGCAGGACAAACTATCCCTGTGACTTGTATTAGTCATCTGTAATAGGAAGGCATTGCAATTGCTGGATTAATTGTTAAAATTCTCCTATTACTTACCAACTTTGCAGAAGTATCATGAGAATAAAACAAGAAAATTTGGAAATTTTGAGAAAGCTAAAATTCATCAATCTACAGTGTTAGAAATTAAATAACTTTTCACTTTTTGAATCTAACAAGAAATTGGTTGGAGACTATAAAGTCAGTGTGAACATCTCCTTAATCAAGTAAAAGATAATGATCAATAAGTACACTGAGATAGCAACCACTCCTCAAATAGAGGCCCAATAGAGCATACATAAATTAGAATAGAATATTTGTCATAGTTAGGCTGACACACCTTTGTTGACAATGGGTCACACAAATCAAGAAGAGTTAGCAACATAGCAAATTTCAATCACTCATTCAGTGCCACAACTCAGAGAACATATAAACTCACTACTATTCTGGCAGCCTCACTAAAGTTTGGAGGATCAATGAAGTTTGAAGTTCAAAGATAGTGGGGAGGCCTAAAGTATGTGAAGACCTTCAGTGATTGAACCCTGTATACGGAGTTCTCAGAAAAAAATTGCGTAAAGAACATAATCGTAAGGAAATAAGAGGTAAAAACAAGACACAAAGCAGACCCCCTTTCCTGGGATCAAATAGAAATGTAGATCCTAAGAAAAGGTCATATTTTTGTCTAGACCCAATTTTTAATGAATGTTAAAAGAGGTGTACAGAACTTGCTGCTCAATCCCTCCTAACAACCCTGATCAATACTCTGATATGTCATGTAGAGAGGTCAGCTAAGTTAGGTAATGGAAGTTTCCTGACCTGTTGACCTTGTTTCAGCATTAGAGAGTCAACATTTTGCCATTAAATGTCAGATCAATTCCCAATGATTTAAACATTACCCAGAAGTCTCTGGCTTCCTGGAATCTTTAATAATAATTAAAAAAAGAACCTCGAACATTACCATTTTCACGAGTCTAAGGAATTATTTTTTACTATATTAGCTTAATCTATCTTGCTTACTCAGTTTTTTAACATTCTAGTCTCAGCTGGTTTCTAGAGTTTATATGGCGGTGATTGTGTTTTTTAAAAATCTGTATGATTGGGGCCAGTGCTGTGGCATAGCAGGTAAAACCACCGCCTACAGTGCCAGCATTCCATATGGGCACTAATTCGAGTCCCAGCTGCTTCATTTCCGATCCAGTTCTCTACTATGGCCTGATAAAGCAGTAGAAGATGTCCCAAGTCCTTGGGCCCCTGCACCTGCCTGAGGGACCTTGAAGAAGCCACTGGCTCCTGGCTCCTGGCTTCAGATTAGTACATCTCCAGCCATTGTATCCAATTGGGGAGTGAACCAGTAGGTGGAAGACATCTCTTTCTTTCTCTCTGTCTCTCTCTCTCTGTCTCTCTCTCTCTCTGTCTCTCTGCCTCTCCTTCTCTCTCTTTATAACTGTGACTTTCAAATAAATAAAAGTTAAAAAAATTTTAAAAATCTATATTATTATTTTCTATGTATGTTTGTGTCTATCTTTTTATGTCTATGAAATAATCTTTCTCTGTGGGATTTTTTTTAATAAACAGCTTAGCATAAACTGTCTGTTTCTCACATATCCCTTACCAGCATTACTCTTTTACATGTTTTTAAAAGATTTATTTATTTGACAGAAGGAGAAGAAGAAACAGAAATAGTTCAGTGGTTCACTCCCTAAATGGCTACAACAGCTGGAGCTGGGCCAGGCTGAAGTCAGGAGCCCAGAACTCCACCCAGGTCTACGATGTGGAAGGCAGGGACCCAGGCACTAGCGCCATGATGTGCTGCCTTCCCAGGAGCATCAGTAGGAAGCTGGATCATAAGTGGAAGTCAGGACTGGATTCAGGCGTCCCATGTGGAGGCTTAACCTCCTGTGCTGCAAAACACTCACCCTAATGACCCTTGTGTTACAATTATGCATGAAACGATGATTCTATCTTTAGGCCAAGGAGGGCTGTGTTTAACTTACCATACCCCGTATGATAGCATATATTTTGTAGACATTCAATAAGTGCATTAGTAAAATTTCAATCCAACTGTACCTCCCTCAACTCAACATGGCCCAGTAAATATAAGAGGAAGTAATATGAGGGTACTTCAAAACATTTTTAGGGAAATGGAATTAAATGATAAGTTCATTTTGCTGCAAAAAGAAGAGATTTGAAAGCCACAGTTTTTCCCCTATCGTGGTAGGCCATTTCCACAAACTTTTGAAAGGCCCATGTGCAACCATCATGTAACTTTCTCTTCAAAGAAAAAGCAAGCCAGTCTCATTAACCTTCCACAAAAAGAATCAAGTCTTTTTTTTTTTTTTTTTAATTGGAGGCATTAGGGTATGGAGCAATGCTCCACGAAACACGAGAGCTTCTCTGGGGGCATGTCCTCTGAGTCCTAGCAGTACTGGATAAACAAGCATTTAGCAATGACAACTCCTAGCTCCCTGTTTGTATCTCAGGATCACCACGAGATTCCTGTTTCCAGAGCCTGACACATCTCTCTGCCGGGCATGATATCTATTATTTGAATGACTGATCAAATGCGTAAATGTACTCATAATTCCCATCCTTAGATACCCACACATTTCCAACAGGCATCTGTCTGCTTGACAGTGTCATTTCCATTAGGTGTGACAAGTTGTAATCTGAAATAACACCTAATTTAGTTACTAGTTCACTTTCAAATCTGCTGGGGGAAAAAAGGGAGATTACAACTCCTTTGCAGTACCAGCCTCCCACTTTCATTGTACCTGCTGCACAATTATTGCTGTCTTGCCTGCCAACGTTCCATTAAGGGCTCTGGAGCTCCTGGCACTTGCATAGATACTCTACTAAATTTAATCCCCAAAGATGACTTATTCTGGCCAGCTGGGTGCATCAAACCAAAGGAATAATATCAGACAAATATATGGGGAACCATTTTATCTAAATGTATGAAGGAAGGAAGCAGAGACGAGGGGCTTTCTGCTGCTGTGATTTTACAATTTTCTTTTACCGTCAATTCAAATATTCATGCCAAAAAAGATAATATTGCCAGAGACAATAATCAGCTGCAGAGAATCCATCAGTCTTTGGCTGCTTCTAGAAGCAAGGTCTTGGCTACACAGCTGAGTTGGAGTTGTGTCCCCATCCCAATCTGAGTGCAGTTAGGATCAGCAAAGGCTACAATCGCACTCTGCTCCCCCACTTAACTTGGGTGGGGTTAGGGCAGCTCAGAAATGGGATGAGGTGCTCTCCCATCATTGTGGGGCTCAGGGACACTGCTTTAACAGAGTCCTCACTACAGACTTCTCATACTGCATTATTTGGCACTGGATCCCTCTGTGTTGTGCTTAACTCTCTGTACTTCCATTGCCTGAAGGTACAGATCTTTTTTAAAATATATATATATATATATTATTTATTTGAAAGGCAGAGTGGCAGAGAGAGAGATACAGAGAGAAAGAGAGAGACAGATCTTCCCTCTGTTCATTCATTCCCCCAAATGCTCACAACAGCCAAACTGGACCAGGCTGAAGCTAGGAACCCCAAACTCCATCTGCAATCCCTCGTGGATGGTAGGGACCCAAGTTCTTGGGCTGTCATCTACTGCTTCTCAGGCACATTAACAGGGAAGTTGACCCAAAGTAGAGTTAGCTGGAAATCCAAATGGCACTCCGAAGTACAATGTACACACGGCAAGCATATGCTTAATCTGCTGTGTCACAATGTCCGCCCCAAGGTACAGATTCTTCAAAAAGAAAAATAAGAAAAAATAAGAAAATAATTGAAAAAGAGAATCATCATTGCTGCCCTGAATTGAGGCCCCTGGAATTTGCCATCCCTGACAACAGTGTGGCACAGGGCTTTCTTCCTTTTTGTTTTACAAGCGCATCATATTTGCCTTGTGATGTTTTCCATCGGTGAAGCGTGCCTTACAGACAAAACCCAATGCTTTATTTCCTTTCCAGTTGTTGATGGAACTAAGTGGCCAGGAGACAGTATGGCCTGTTTCATGAAGACAGTCACGCTCTGCCTGTGACCTCTGACCTCCCTCCCCAGGGGTTATTGAAACTGACATGATTGCCCCCTGTGCATTTACACCGGAAGCAGTGTATTCAAGACTAGAAGATGTGGGAGGAATTTAGTGACCGAGAAGAGTTTACTGGGCAGAGAAAAAAACTGGGTAATTTTGCCCACCAAAACCCCCAATTAACAGTAATTTACAGCCCACTAGCCTGCAAATCAGCAAATTCAATGGGCTGATCAGACATATTCATATTAGTGCAGTGCCTCGCTCAAACAGTGATCACCTGCTCTCAGAGGAGGGTGGGAGACAGAGGAGTTAGAAAGTAGAAGGAAACTAGTTCAAAGCAGCTGAGAGCGGCGGTGCAGCTGGGCGGGGAAACATCTGGGATGTGAGGGAAGCCAGTGCGGCTATTTGGCACTTTGACCAGGCAGTGACCTGGGCTGCCCTGCTGCCAGGGCGACGCAAACAGGCCTGCAGCCAGCCAGCCGGCCATCTCTCCTTCTCCTCTGTGTGTGTCTGTGTAAGGGTCCTATGCAGCATCCTCTAGTCCCACACCACTTGCTTCTCGGGACCAGGGAGCTTGAGAAAATGATTGCTAATTCCACTGCAAATGCTTCATTTCAGAGCTTCGTGGTTCCTGTGCTTCCCAGCCGCACTGGGAGGGTCTCTTTTGTAGATGAAAAAGAGGACAGAATGTTGGAAGAGCACTCTGCTCGACAGATGGGAATGAGAGCGGTGTGAGTAGCTAACTGAAGGCAATAAAGGTGTTAGCAAATAGCAGGAGGGAAGAGTGGGCCCCACAGAATACTGGCTGTCCCACGTGCTGCGTGTTGTACAAGTGCCAGTGAGAGCTGCCTGTCTAAGCCTCGGCATTAGCAGCATGTGGCTCGGGCAGATTCACAACGTATTTGCTGGCTTTGTCAGTATCACTCGTGTTGACTGGGTCCCCTCCAACTGAGGAGCCTGCCATCTCTTTGTCACCCTCCTTTCTAACACCTTGTCTCCTGGTCATCCCTGCCTTCTTTGTCCTGCCTCTTTTGTTCTTCCTCCTCTTGTCCTTTATGCCTCCTTAAGTGTGATACTTCTTTTCCTTTGGGATTTTTGGTTTTTTTCTTAAAAGAGCCTAATCATCAATGTCAAGTCCAAGCATTATGTAAATAACCCTACAAACTGTAACCACTGATGCTTATCTTCCCTGTAGCACAGCTGTTGCCTAGAATTCTATTTAAACATGAACCACAGCAAGAATACTTCAGGCAAGAATATCGTTGTATCAAAGAGTCAGTGTAAGAGAAAGGGCTCTTAGATAATTTTTACCTCCTTCCAACTGCATTCCTTGTAATAATCAAGCAAATCGCAACTTGAAAAAGTTAAATGAGTTCCTAAGGTTTCACAGCCAATAAGGGTAAAAGGACCACTGGGGACCCAAATCGTCTGACTTCCATCCAGTGATCTTTCTCTTTAGAAATTTTAATCTAAAGTAGAAGCTACTGCTCCTCCTGACCCCTCATGCTGTGGAGGGAAATATTTCTTATCCCAATAAACAGAAACCTCAGAAGCAAATACAGCTGATGAATGTAGGCCACTCCTTTGTTCTATGAATTTTCTGACCTTAAGGAAGCCACTCAGCCTACTGGTTCTCAGTATTTCCAAGTGAGGGAGCCCAACTGATAATCTGTGGTTGCCTCTAGCTCCAGAATTCAATGACCCTTTAAGCTTAACTTCTTTCACGGGAATACCTGTCATTTCTAGGTAAATAGTGTTCTCAGTCTTTTCTGCTAAAAGAGGTTAAGTAAATAAAAAGGAAAGATCAAGCTATGCTTTTTGGCCTAGATTATAACTTCGTGATCAGGGATGAAGGAAGTTAATAGCAATAAGAAGGCTTCCAGGGTCTACCATTTACAATTGAAATACTTTACTTGAGAGGTTAAAAGTTCAAAGTTGAGTCACAGACTGAGGTGGCTCTGCTCTTCCTTTTTAATTATCTGAGGTCAGGAAGTTAATAATACCAGAAATCCCCAGTGGAGACCTCTTGTGCACTGTGTGAACTTTAAACTTGCTCATTTTTTTTTTAAGGGTAAAAAGTTCAGTAGAAACACAGTGGACTTTTCCTCTTAGCCTCCACCCATTCATCCCCCAAGGTCAAAAGTTGAACTGTAAAACAGAAACCCTTGTTCTCTGATCCACATTTAAACAGATCACTTATTAAAAGGTAAACATTCCTAATGCAAGCCAAAGTCCAAGGCGAATCTGTTCAATAAAAATGAAAATATTGTAATAAAACAAGTCTTTGATCTTTATCACTTGTCTTGGAATTGAACATCAGAATTTATTTTCTTATTTTTTAAATATCAGAAAAAAAGCAGTCACATAAGCTCTTTCTTCACCTAACTCCACCCTGAGATTGACATATCTAGAGAAGATAAGCCTAAGCCCTTCTAAAATAGTAGTATTTATAACCTTACCTTGGACAATTTCCACAATTACTCCACACCGTTTATATTCATGTATTGGTTTTGCTCAAAAAGTTCAACAATCACAAAATGTGGTTTTAATCAAAGAGACATAAAGTACTGTGGAATTAGCAGTATTTGCTGAAAATGGAAAGAGATAAGGGGAAAACTTTTTAAGAAATGGATTAATGAATCACAGGGACTCCATGGGAATAAAGAATGGATCATACATGAGCTCTTCAAAAAGCTGACAAGCAAAGCCAAGATCACAACTACAAATATGTATTCAGTGGTGACAACTCTAGCTTTCTTTAAGTGATGATGAGAAACTTAAGCATGGGAGAGGCTTCCACTGAAAATTAGCCCATTCCAATCAGCTTGCTCAGGAAAACTCCCTGAGGCAGCATCACATGAAGCTGGTACTGCGTGCAGACCCCAAGTGTCTGATACAGTAAGTCACCCAAGTGTCCATTGTCCTCCATGCATACCTATTAGCAAGGCTGCTACTTGCTTAAGAAATGTCCACTCCGTGAATCCACATTTGCTTCAAAATCTTCAAGAAGGTGTCTTTGTCACATTTTAACTATCCACTCCCTGCTTCCCACCTTACCAATGTTTGTAAAGATTAATGAGAATCCTAAACTGCATAAAACAGTAAAAACACTGAAATAAAGTTTACACAATAAACATCCTCAGAATAAACACTTTTCATTCCTATCAGTTTTAACACTATCCATTAGGTATAAGTGACTTTCTTATTACTTTCAGCACAAATCAAAGCTAGAAGGTACGACTGTGAAGAAGTCATGTCCCAGCTCCATCTACACTGAATGCTCACCTCGTCCCATGGGACTCTTGGACGCAGCTGGACGACCCAGGCCCAGGATTGACACAGCCAGGAAGGAAGTCGGGGAGCACACCAAGCTACTTCCTCTTGTTCTGACGGCTCCCTCAACAACTGTAAGTAAAGATAGAAACCCCTCATGAGTCAAATGCGACTTCAAAGTATGGGATGAAATTTGAGAGACACAATCATATTGATTAGGATGTTGACCAAGAGGAAGTTGCAGCACTAAAGAGGTTGTTCAGGGCAAACCAGGTATTAAAGTAGATTATTAAGGAGGTGAAGGAGATTTGGACATTGTTTAGACACTTAAGCTGCTTTTACATTCATGAGAATAACTTCTGGTTTCAATTCATCTTGTGAATATTTTCCCATGAATATTTATGTTCCTTCTTTTTCCATTTTTAAGTCACTTAATTATATTTGAACTAGCTGTTTCCAACCTTCTGTCTGACTGAATTCTCTATTTCTTTTTCTTTTTTCTGCAAACCACTTTAGTTTATGACAGATTACTATATGGCAAGGACTGTGTTCTGTTGTTGGCATGATTGCCCTCAAAGTCTTAATAGGACAGAAATAGGAGTAGATCTGTATACAATTACCAGCACATGACAATGTGTGGAGTATACTCGAAGTGGTATTAACACAGTACCATGAGCAGTCTGGGTCTCTATCATGTTCTTTGATGCCTCCATGTATTAAATGGTTTGATACCTCTGCCTGAATAACCCTCTCAGCATTGATCCCTGGGTCTCTGTACTCTGCCACAATACCACTCTTTCTTCACTGTTCACCTCCTTTTCCCTCTCTGAATGGGAATGTCTCTTCTGCAGCAATGGTGCAGGAAATAATACCGGAGTAACTACCATATCATAATGTTCAGTTAATGTTTCTACCTCCAACAATAAATTGTGATTAGATTAAGGGAGATTATTCCAGTGCAATTCTCAGGAGATCCTTCTTCAGAAATACAGAATCAAATCTGACTGGAAATGGACTTAGTGTGTATGTCAGGATACGGCCACGGAAAACAGACAACACAGAGTGGAATGCTGTGTGGTCTTGCACAGTCCTGCCAGAACACCACCAGGCAAGCAATTCTCAACTTTGACTATACTTGGTACCACCTGGGAGCTTTAAAATATCCTTCATACCAAGGTCTCAGCTCTGGAAATTTTGAATTAATTGGACTGGGGTACAGTGGAATCATTAGAGTTTTTAACTGCTCCCAGGTGACACTGGAGTGATCCAAACTTAAGGATGAAAACCAGTGCCCGGGAAGATGATGTTAAATAGGAGTTGCTGCTAGAAGTCACCATTGGCATTGGGAGTCACAGGTGGATTGTCAATTTAAGATACTTTATTTTTCAAAATTCTCTTGAGGAGTAGTTTACTCTTGAACCTGAACTGATTCAGCAACTCTATTATCCTCACGCTAAAATCAAACATTGTGCCATGTCATACCAACTCTCTGAAAGGACCCCTTCTTCTTTTTTTGGTTCCTCATTAATCTCTTATATACTTGAGTCATGCAAAATTGCTTGCTATTGCCTAAGGGTACCATGAAACTCCTTGTGTGTGCTCCTAGGAATGACTTTCTTCTTATCCCCTCAGGGGATTCATACTCTACCTCAAGAACCAGCTCCGGCTGGTCCTTCTCAGCAAGCCCTTGTCTCAGCCCACTGGTGTTCATAAGCACTCCTGTTCTGTGATTTGCACAATGATATTACTACTGAATCACAGCAGCTAACATATTGGTTGGAACTAGTTCTCTGTTTTCCACTTCTCCTCTTGGTTTCTTCAAGTTGCAATTGCAAAATATGATAACCCAGGGAGCCTGTAAACAACAGAATTTTCTCTCACAGTTGAGGACCGGTGTCTTGATTCATATGCACCTTGTCTCTCTGTCCATACATGTGAAAGGAGCAGGGAGTCTCTCTCAAGACATTTTTTATAAAAGCATTAATTCCATTCATGAGAGCTCTACTGTCATGACCTAATTATTTCTCACAGGATCTAACTCCTAGAAATGTTACCAGAGAAGCAAAGAGTCCTTGTGTTCATGCAAGAAAGAATTCAGGCGTGAGACAGAGAGCAGTGGAAAGCAAAGTAGCAAAGTTTATTAGGGTAGGGACATCCGTAAGAACGGATGGGCACCTCTCCAGAAGGGACCTGAGAGAGAGTGCGTAGTTTGCATAGTTCACATTTAGGATGGGGCTTTTACGGGATTGGGTCATGGCTTCCGCCTTTTTCCCTCCCCCTCTCCTTCTTCTCCTCCCAAACAAAGGACTTGTTGGGTGTAAATATGAAAAATTCCTTTTTGAGTTTTCCCCCTGAAGTTACCAGACAGGGGAAGCCTGGCTGGCGTCACCCAGCCTTAGAGGAAGGATGTTTATCAGGCCAAGAAGAAGAGGCAGGACCCCCTGGAAGGTCATCAGGATCCGGGTGGGACTTTGAAGTGCAGATACTAGGCTGCACCTGGAAGGTTATGGGGTGACTTTGAAATGTGGATGCTGGACGGCTGTAGATGTCAATTCCTTAGGCCCTTGTCACACACACATAAACTAATTTCTGACTTCCTACCTAACATCATCATCACCTTGCACTATGATTTCAACATATGATTGAATTTGGGAAGAATATAAATAATCAGATCACAGCATTTACATTGGTGTTTTGTTTTGTAGAGATTCCTAAGAGCAGAAAATGTGTCTCTTCTCTGAGCCCCCTTTTTGCTTGTAGCCACACAGTGGTTGAAAGATGGTTGAAAATGAGTGAATAATTATTGAATAAATGGAAGGATGGATGGAGAATAAGTAGGTGGGGGGGGGGGGCATGAGGAGTATTCAATACATTCATTCCCCCACCTGTGTAACCTCTATGAGGATTTTCATGGCACCCATCACGGAGGAAGAGACTAATGACTTCCTCCTAACTATCAGTCACATGCATCTTCCAGAGGTTGAAAGCTCCAGGAGACCACCTGCATTGGCCTGGAGGCTCTGGGCAATTAGGCCTAGGGCAGGTGACCTCAGGAAAAGTGATTGCAATCGGGATTTCCTTGATTATGTTAGGATTTTCTGGATGAAGAAACAGAAGCAAAAAAAAAAAAAAAAAATCTGCTCATGCTATGTTTAAAAAATTCAACTTGTAGGTAATTGCTTAGCCTTGAGCCACATCACTTTCCTTCTTCCCGCCTCTGCTACTGGCCTTGGGTTCTTAGAATTACAACATTTACTCATCTTCTATCAATTCAGTGTTCAGTTGGAATTTGAAAATAAATGAATCACTCACAGATTGCTATAGCTCAAAAAAATTGTTGAGATCATATCATTCCAACCCTACATTTTACACACCTAGAAGTACTTGGGGGGAAGTTTAAGGAATGCACAGTCTACAGCAATGACCAGTGGACCTGGATGATTCTCAGCTTCTTCAGTGCAGGAGACCCAATAAGTTCATGTCAATGTTAACACCCAAGTTTTCTAGGAACGTGGGCCCCTCTCAATGTCTCCTTTACTTCCAGGAAGACTCAGGAGGAAAGCTCATGCGTGTTCAAAAACAAATAAGTTGATGTTCTTTGTTCTTGGCCTCTTCCTCGAAGCCCACTGCTCAGCAAGTCCCTGCTTCAGGTCCCTCTTAGAGAACGGTACTCATTATGTACTACCAGGTTCTGTGGGCAGCTCTACAGCTCCAGGACTGATGCACAGTAGTCCTTTTTGGGAGGAGATTGGGAGGAAGGATGAGAGTTGATGAAGGAAAGGTGCTGAATGGCATAAGAACAATAAAAATTCTCTATCAGCTTTTGAGTTGCACTTTCGTATCAGTGAATCAGCAATACAACCTGAAGTTATAGAATTTAGTTCTAAGATCATGTCTGGACTCCAAATTTATCTCTGCCATTTGCTATTTTTTTTGACTTTCAGAGAAATATAAAACCTTTCTGAACTTGAATTTCTACTTTGTCCTTTTTTTAAAAAAAAGGTTTATTTTAAAATTTATTTTCATCTACTTTAAATGGGGAGAGAGAGAGACAGGGCCAGAGAGAGGGAGGGAGAGATCAATCTTAAATCTTTCAGGTCTGATTCAGGCCAAAACCAGGAACCTGGAACTCCATTCAGGTCTCCCATGTGTGTTACAAGGACCCAAGCAGTTGAGCTACCGTTGGCTGCCATCTCAGGATGCATTAACAAGAATAGCTGGGACATGAACTGGCACTCCAACATAAGATGTGGGTGTCACAAGTGGTGACTGAACCCACTGAACCACAATGCTTGCCCCTTCCTTTTTTAATAGGGTGTAAACAATAATTCTGTGTTCATAAAACCATTGTAGTGGTTAAGTGAAATAATGTATCATTATATGAGCTGCTGTGGAGAGTGCCCGAAGTTGGTATGCACTCAACAAACAGCATAAATACTACTTTCATCTGCATTGTTCTCATCACTACCACTTTATTTGTTCATTGATACAGCCCCTTCAGCTTCTGCTTATGACCCATGTTTCAGCTGGGGCTTAATGGCAGATCCTCAGGCCAGCTGGCGGAAACCAGTGCCTCCTCAACCTCTTTGTTTCCTAACTGCCTCCTGTCCAGACACCTGTACATAAAGCTCTTTGTTCCTTCATTACTCCATCCAAGACAGTTTGGTTACCAATCAATACAAAGAATTATTCATATAGCCAAATTTTCATCACATTGGAAGTTCAGCCTGGGTTGCCAGTGGTTTTATTAGCAGTCTGTACTTCTGAAATAATAGAATTCAGTGGACATGTTTTAGATTTTCCTTGAAAGGGCCTCTTCCTTCTACAGTAATAGAGTTCAAGGAAGACACACAGTTTCTTGGAGACAGTATTTCCCACCTCCCACACCCCAATGAGAACAATACTCAAGAAATGGGAAGTATAATGTGACATTAAGTAACATAAGACCCTGAATAATTTATCTACCTGGTAGCTCTAACATGCTAGACAGTTTGAGCAACTATATTTAGAAATTTGTGTGCTTGGGTGTCAGCACTGTGGTGTAGTGGGTAAAGCTGCCATCTGAGGTGCCAGCATCCCATATGGGCAATGGTTCAAGACCAGGCTGCTGTACTTCTGATCCAGCTCTCTGCTATGGCTTTAGAAAGCAGTGGAGGATGACCCACATGGGAAACCCAGAAGAAGCTCCTGGCTCCTGGCTTTGGATCAGCTCAGCTCCAGCCATTGAGGTCATTTGGGGAGTGAACCAGTGGATAGAAGCTCTCTCTCTCTGCCTCTGCCTTTCTGTAACTCTTCCTTTCAAATAAATAAACCTTGAAAAAATGTGTTTTCTTCCTATGGCCCTAAATACTAGGTGGTATAGTTTATAAACTCCACAAAGTCTATTATAATGATGTTTAGACCTCAATCCCAGCCCCCAATACAATGTTTATTATAATTGCTTCTATTACTTAATTTATATTGTTATAAAATAATACTTATACTTGCATATATTTTATATAACTACATTTAAATATTATAATATATAAGTTTATAAATGTATATAAACATTTACATATTTGTTTATATTATACCATTGACTACATTGTTACAACTGTAGTCATTTGTTCACAAAAACGTTGGGAACACAGATGTCCTTCCATTCCCAATATAAAAGCTTCAATGTTTATACTGCAAAAGATTTCAAAAGTCTCTGATTCAACCACACATTAAACATTCATGGCCATGGTATGAAATAAACATTTGTGCCCCATGCTAGCATGCCAAATTCATATACTGAAGCCCTAATTCCCAATGTGGTTTTATTAGGAGGTTGAGCCCTTCAGAGAGTGTCTGTTTTGTGGTGTTGTAGCAGAACACTAGAGACTGGGTAACTTAAAAAGAACAAAAGTTTATGTAAGATTCTGCATGCTAGAAGTCTCCTGATAAAGAGGCCAGCCTCTAGTGAAGGCCTTCTTGTATCATCACATGGTGTGTGGGGAAGGGAAAGAAAGGGTGAGACAGAGAGAGAGAGAATACAGTCTATTTCACCTTGCAAGTAAATTATGGGTCTCCAGGTCAGAAAATGAAACTCTGTATAGAAAGATCTAAGGAAACTGCCCTAAGAGTTCATGGCCTCTTAGTCTAAACCACAGGAATGAGAGATTGTTAGCTCAGTTTTGGGGCAAAACTGGGTATCCCTAGCTTGGCTCAGGTTATCTCCAATTTGGTTTCATTAGAAAGCTCACAATGTGTCAGGAAGCAAAACAGACACCCAAGCGAATTTAGGGATGCACTTAGACTTGTAGCCTAGACTGACAGCCCTGATATTACATTTTTGATGACATATATTTATGTTATAAGTTAAGGTACTTCAAAAATTTGTGGAAAATGGATTTAAAAATAGTAATGTGCATTTCTCACAAAATTGTAAGTAGCTCTTTATATATTGACCTAGAGATTTTTGAATAAATATTATGAATTATACATATATGTATAAAATAAATCAGAATTTATGTATTGTCCTTTTAATGGTCTCATCTATAAGATTAGTTTCTGGACTATAATGAATCCATTTGAGGTAGCTGCAGCCTCTCTAAACCTACTCGTTCATTCTACCCATGCTGGCATAAAACCAACCTTCAACACTGAGGACACAATTCTCCATGGAACCAGAGAGCTCATGCCAAGGAGTGGTAGATTAAAAATAGACACAGATGGCTATATATGACTCCTTTCCATGATCTTTCAAACCTCCAAAGGACAAAATTCCTGATTTGGTGCCAAAATGTTCTATTTGTCTTATCAAAAAGAATTACTGTATAGAATGATGTACCTAGGAGGACATCATCACCAGGGAGCAGGGGAGTGCTGTTCTTCTACCCCTGACTTAAGTAGTTAAGCCTATATCTTTTCATTGATCATTTTAATGATGAAACTGTTGAGATGGTTTGACACCAGCTGTCTTAGAAAAAACAATGCATGTCAGTACTATCAATAATGACTTTTCCATGATAATCTGCTTGTTTGTCTTCTAAGATTTAAAGCACCGCAATTTTATTAGATCATGGCCTATGTTTGGCAGCATTGTGATAAATCTCTTATCTCCTATCCTAGTCTCCAATGAAGACATCAACTTTGTACCAAGTGGTGTTTGTTTTTGTAAGTAATCTAATGCCCACTGACTCAAGGGTAATAAGACAGTACTAAGAGTTATTGCCTACTTAGAATTAATGTGTCAGGCAACGTTGAAACATAACTTGCATATTAGCTCATCATGTACAATGTATATGAATTACCATAACAAACTTGAGGAATAGGTGATTTTGTTATTTGTATTCTACAAATAAAGAAACTAAAGTTAAACATCTCAGTCAGTAGCATGCCGCTAAGAATTAGTAGGGCCAATATCCAGTGCCAGATGATCTAATAGTGTGATAGAATGTAGTGGTGCTATTCCCATTTTACTGAGATTGCTGAGAAAGAAGTGATAGGGGATTTCAAGATGGCGGAACATGGAAAATATATGCTGGTTCTGACCAGGGGAAGACAGCAGAAAAAAAGCAGAGGAAGTGTATTGCCAGGGGAGAGTTGGAGACAAGTTTGGAGTGGGAATTCTACAGAAAGAAGAGGAACGCCATGAAGTAGTGTGGAAAATGCAGACATGCAGCAGCAAGTGAGGACACCATCCATGATGCCTGTAGCGGGAGGCTGGAAGAGATGCCAGGTCCTGAGAGCAGGGTAAGGGCAGCCGGCTGCAGCCGGGGCTACTGGTGATATTGCCTGAGGGAGAGCTTTGTGGAACACAGTATCTTTGAGTCTGGCCTGGAGCCCCAGTGGAGGGGCAGGGTACCCCCTTCAATCCAGCAAAGGAAAAGCACATTTCTTTCTCTCCATCCCCCAACAAGGGAGCCCAGCAACCAGCAGGGAGAAGGTGTCACTTGACACAAATAGAGGCTACAGCAGCTCTCACACACATGACAAGAAGATCTTATCAGATGGAAAAATCCCAGTTTCCCACTGCCTTTGAGTCTGCCTGGGAGGGTTGACTGGCAGCTGGGTACCCACAAAGGATTGTGAGGGGCCCCCATCTTCTCAACCTATCACAAGCTCCAGGACTCAAACTGCCAAGGTGGAACAGGCTCACAGGTGGAGAGGGGACAGTGGGGGAATTGTGCTCTGTGACTGTGGGAACCCTGGGACTGTATGATAAGGAAAGTGGAGTAGCTGGGTCTTTGAGCAATCACTGTGTCTGGCCTCAGAGCCTCAGGGCTCCCTTGACTGCATGGAGTGGGTCATTGCAGAGGGTTCCATGCTCACATTGAGGACTACACAGATCTTTTCTGTGGTTCATGGCCCAGCATGGGTGAGGGTTATATCCACTATGAGCTAACCCCAGGCACTGACCACCTTGGAAGACAGGAGATGAGGTTGTGACTATACCAACAGGCCTGATTATATTCTCCCCTTTGCTGACAACAGAGGAAATCTACCACACCCAACTTGGGTGTCGCTCTGGATTCTCACCTACCCTTGAACACTGACCAGAACTCCCTAGCTACACCCAGCACACATCTCTGGTTATTCACTGAAGAAACAGATATTCCACTGAGCCAAAGAGACATAGTTCAAAGACAAAACCCAACAGTGAGAAAATCAACAAGTGTTTCCACAAATGCCTAAAAATAAATGCAGAACTACATGAAAAAACAACAAGTAAGACAACATAATTCCCCCCAAAGGAACACAACAACACTTCAGTACTAGAATGTGAAGAGGAAGAGACTGATGAAATGACTGAAAAGAAATTCAAAAGGATGATCATAGGATAACCCAGAAACAAAGAAAAACAAATACATAGTTAAAGAAATCCACACATGACATGGATGAAAAATTTCCCCATGAGATTGAGATTTTTGAAGAGAAATCAAACTAAAATACTAGAAATGAAGAATTCAATATGTCAAACAAAAATACATTGGAAAGCCTTAACAACAGAATTGATGAGGCAGAAAAAAAAGAATATTCAAATTAGAAGACAAATCTTTGGAAATAGTTCAGTCAAACCAAAGAAGAAGGAGGAGGAGAAGGAGAAGCAGCAGAAGGTTAGAAAAATTAAAAACAATGTTTTAGATTTATAGGATATTAACAATCTATGGGTCTAGGGAGTTCCTAAGGTGTAGAAAGAGATAATGAATTAGAAAGACTATTCAATAAAATAATAAAAGAAAACATCCCTGATTTGGAAAAAAAGAAAGGGATGTCCAAATTCAGGAAGCAAATAGAACTCCTAAAAGACATGACCAGAAAAGATCTTAAACATAACACACTGAGGTCAACATTTCCACAATAAAACATAGAGAAAAGATTCTAAAATGTGCATGAGACAAATGCTAGATTACCTTTAGAGGATCTCCAATTAGACTGACAGATGGTTTCTCATCAGAAACCCTACAAGCTAGAAGAAAATGGAGAGATATAGTCCAAGTCTTAAAAGAAACAAACTGCCAACCCAGAATATTTTGCTCAGTAAAGCTCTCATTTAAGAATGAAGGTGAAGGGGCCAGTGCTGTGGCACAGCAGGTTAACGCCCTGGCCTGAAGCGCTGGCATCCCATATGGGCACCTGGCTACTCCATTTCCAATCCAGCTCTCTGCTGTGGCCTGGGAAAGCAATAGAAAATGGCCCAAGTTCTTGGGCCCCTGCACCCATGTGGGAGACCCAGAAGAAGTTCCTGGCTCCTGGCTTCAGATCGGCGCAGCTCCAGCCATTGTAGCCAATTGGGGAGTGAACCATCAGATAGAAGACCTTTATCTTTCTCTCTGCCTCTCCTCCCTCTGTGTAACTCTGACTTTCAAATAAATAAATAAATCTTTAAAAAAAAAAAATGAAGGTGAGGCAAAGACCTTTCGTAACAAACAGAAATTGAAAGAATTTGTCACCACTCTCTTAGCCTTACAATGATGATGAAGGATGTGCTACGCACAAAAACACAGAAAGACAGTCATCATTATAAAAGAATGTGAAAGCACAAAACCTCCTAGTAAAAGTACAAAGGAAATCCAAAGCAATCAATAGAAATATTTCTGGAAAAATGGTAGGTCATGTCATTACTTGTCAATAGTAACCTTGAATGTAAATGGCCTAAATTCTCCAATTAAAAGACAGATGGGGGCCGGCGCCAAGGCTCAATAGGCAAATCTTCCACCTGCAGTACCAGCACACTGGGTTCTAGTCCAGGTCTGGGCGGCGGATTCTGTCCTGGTTACTCCTCTTCCAGTCCAGCTCTCTGCTGTGGCCCAGGAGTGCAGTGAAGGATGGCCCAAGTGCTTGGGCCCTGCACCCACATGGGAGACCAGGAGAAGCACCTGCCTCCTGGCTTCGGATCAGCGAGGTGTGCCCACTGCAGTGCACCGGCTGCAGCAGCCACTGGGGGGTGAACCAACGGAAAAGGAAGACCTTTCTCTCTGTCTCTCTCTCACTGTCCACTGTGCCTGTCAAATAAATAAATAAATAAAATTAAAAACTAAAAAAAGACAGATGGGCTAAATGGATTAAAAAATAAGATAAATGTCTTTGCTGTCTACAAGAAACACACCTCAACAACAAAGATACACACAGACTGAAAGTGAAAGGATAGAAGAAGATATCCTATGCTAATGGAAAGCTAATGAAAAACAAACAAGTGTAGCCATCCTAATATCAGACAAAATAGTCTTTAACACGAATACTGCTAAAAGAGACAAAGAATGACATTATGTAATTACTAAGGTATCTATTCGACAAGAAAATGTGGCTATAATAAATGTACATGAACACAATGCCAGGGTGCCTGGCTATTTAAAAAAATGTTTATGGATCTAAAAGGAGACCTGACTCAAATGCAATAGTAATGAGGGGCTCCAATACCCCACCCTCAGCAATGGAAAGATCTACTATACAGAAAATAAAAAAGAAACAACAGAACCAATACACACTATGGACCAAATGGATCTAACTGATATCTACAGAAATTTTCATCTCATAGTTGAGAATATACATTCTTTTCATCAGTGCCTGAAACTTTCTCTAGGATAAACCATATGCTAGGCCATAATCTAGTCACAACAAATTCAAAAATCTTGAAATTATACCAGATATATTTTCTGACCACAATGGAATGAAGCTGGAAATTAACAAGTTAATGATCTCTAGAAAATATGCAAACATATGGAGATTGAACAGCATCCTCCTGAATGAACAGTAGATTTTGGAAGAAATCAAAAGGAAAATAAAAAAATTCTTGGCTATGATGAAGATGACAATACAACATACCAGAACACATGACATACTGCAAAATCAGTGTTAAGAGGGAAGTTTGTAGCATCAAATAAATGAGTTGTTATTTCATCTCAAGCACCTAGAAAAACAACAACAAACCAAATCCAACATTAGCAGGAGGAAAGAAATAATTAAAATTAGAAAAGAAATAAACAAAATTGAAACAAAAAATACAAATATGAAGAGCTAGTTTTTGGAAAAAAATAAACAAAATTGATGTATCACTGACTGAACTAATGAAAGAAAAGTGAGTGAAGACCCAAATCAATGAAATCAGAAATTAAAAAGGAGATATAAAAATGTATACAACAGAAATAAAAAGAATAATTAGGAATTACTACAAAAAACTAGCTATATGTCAACAAATTGGAAAATCTGGAAGAAATGGACAGATTCCTGGACACATACAATCCACCAAATTTGAATCACGAAGACACCGAAAACCTAAAACAGACCAATAACCAAGATGGAGATTGAAGCAGTAATAAAGACCTGCCCAACAAAGAAAAATCCAGCACCAGATGGCTTCTTTGTTGAATTCTACCAGATTTTTACAGAACTAATTCCTATTCTTCTCTCTTTTTTTTTAAAGATTTATTTTATTTATTTGAAAGTCAGAGTTACACAGAGAGAGGAGAGGCAGAGAGAGAGGGAGAGAAAGGTCTTCCATCCGCTGGTTCCCTCCCCAAATGGCCGCAATGGCCAGAGCTGCACTGATCCAAAGCCAGGAGCTTCTTCTGGATCTCCCACGTGGGTGCAGGGGCCCAAGGACTTGGGCCATCTTCTACTGATATCCCAGGCCATTACGGAGAGCTGGATTGGAAGAAAAGCAGCCGGGACTAGAGCCGACACCCATATGAGTTGAGGGAGCTTCAGGCCAGGGCTTTAACCCACTGCCACAGTGCCAGCCCCTCCAATTCTTCTCAAACTACTCAAAACAATTGAAAAGGAGAGACTCTTCCCAAACTCCTTCTATGAGGCCAGTATCACTTTAAATATTAAACCTTAAAAGGCTATAGCAAAGAAAGAGGCCAAAGATGAATATCACTGATAAATACAGATGCAAAAATCCTCAGCAAGATACTAGCAAATCAAATCCAACAATACATCAGAAAGATCATTCATCCAAAGTGGGATTTATACCTGGCATGCAGAGATGGTTCAACATATGCAAATCAATAAACGTGATACATCACATTAACAAATTGAAGAATAAACCCCATAGGACTCTCTCAATAGATGTACAGAATGCATCTGATAAAATAGAACATCTTTTCATGATAAAAATCTTAAGCAAATTGGGTAGAGAAGAAACATTCCTCAACACAATCAAGGCAATATTACAACAAACACACAGTCAGCATCCTATTGAATGGAAAAAAGTTGGAAGCATCTCCACTGAGATCTGGAACCAGGCAAGGATGCCCGCATTCACCATTGCTATTCATTATAGTCCTGGAAGTTTGAGCCGGAGCATTAGGCAAGAAAAAGAGATGAAAGAGAAACAAATTGGAAAGGAGGAAGTCAAACTGTACCTATTTGCAGATGAGTATACGGACTTGCTGGATGAAATGAAGGGTGCCAGGAGAGGGTGATAAGGTTAGAGAAACACAAGCCCAGACAGGCTTTTAGTTTAGTTTTTTTTGGCAGCACTGGACTCTAGGAAGTGATGGGGGAAATTCTAATTTCTGAGAACTCTTTTCACTAGAACGACAGAAATTAGAGTTTCCCATGAAGAAGACATTGCTGCAATAAAAGACAGCAGAGTGCAACACAGCTCTCAGGCCAGATGGCTTCTATCTGAGTGTTCTGAAGGAAATAAGATGTGAAACAGCAGAAATCGATGAGGACATGTACCATGTCTGCCGTGTAGCAGGTGTTCTCCAAGACTGTCTGATTTCTACAGCAGTGCCTATGTGCCCATCTTTGTTTCTGTTGTTTTGAATTGTTTTGTTTTGCTTTGCTTTGTTTTGTCTTGTTTTAAGGAAACCAAGAGAGATTCCAGGAACTTAGACTTTGTCCCGGTGCTAGGATACTGCTTGAGGAAAAATATCTGACGATATCTTTAGGATTGAAACTTGACAGGCTCCCATCAACTCTGCAGGAATGGGAATTTCCACCTCTCCCATCATAAAACTGGCAATCACGAGTACAGAGCAAAATCAGGCACTGGCCTTTCCAAAAGGTTTGAGAAAGAAGAAACAAATGTTTTCTTGGATCTAAAAACTAGCTAAAGAAATTTAAATCCTTTTGTGTCTGCTTAGACTAGAGAAGAGATTAGCAACAGTGTGACTGTAATAAAAGGTGTTGGTATGTGTAGAAATAAAATGTAATTTCTCCTGCGTTTTTTAAATAATTGAGAGTTGTATGTGACGTGACCCACAAGTGACTGATCCTCTTGTGCCTGACACTCTGTAGAGGCAAGCAGTGGGAAGAGAAAAGTTCATCACGTGATCATGCAATAATTATCAGCAGCATTTCTGTGCTTACTGTATGTCAGCACACTGCTTCGTGTTTGACATCCTTCATCTCAATTATTCCTAGTCTGGAGTGATGGTATAACCTACTTCAGAAACACCTGCTATTTCAGAAAGAAAATGCTGTAAGGTATAGGATGGAGTATCAGCCAGGATCAGAATGCAGATGAGTTCCCAAACAAAGCTTGTCTACGATATTCTGAATAAAATGCAGTCTCCATTTATAATTGAGTGGGAGCCAAAAAGGGTCGTAAAGGGAACTTGAGATGAAATCTGTTTCTGCCCCATCAACCACTGGGCCGGTCAGGAGCTCGCGTTCTATACCTCAGAGCAGTTTGGCTGATGTTAGTTTCAGACTTAACCGGAGTCCCCAGCCTTGGCACAGCAGAGTTGTCCTTACTCTTTTTTTATTTCCTGATCCTTAACCTTTCTTCCTTATCTGACTTCTGGCCCCTGCTTATGATAATTTTTTTGTGTGTTATTTCCTGATTCCTCGGGCCCAGCCCCTTTTTAACCAGGATTTCTATCTGGGTTTCCCACCTGGGATTTTAGATGCAACAGGTTCTAAACCTTTGGCTCAGCTTTGTCTAGAACTCTTGGTCCACAGCCTCCTGCCGCCCTGCCTGGTGCTGACAGGGAGAACTGTCTACAGCCACTAAAGACTAGTACTGTTCTATTAGTCAATGGCCTTTAACAAATGAAAATACTTAGCTCAGAGTTCTTCACACAATGCTCAAAGTGCTTTCTGTTCAATAAAGACTTGTTGACTGAATTTACAGCGTACACTGTACCATGAACTGCAGACCAAAGTCCAAATTACAACACATGACCCCTATGGCCAGAAAGAGTGAAAAAATAAAACAAAATAATTGGACAGATGCCAGATGACACTGGATACGTGGAAAACTCCAGAGACAGAAACATGCACGGAGGAATAGTGCACACACCACAGCCTTGGCCTCCGATCGTTTGTGAGCTGTGAATGGTCTTTCTCACAAAATTAGAAACCTTCTGCGAGCAAGGTACAATGAAGTGTGCAGTGCATGCTGCCTGTCTTTCTCATCTCTCCTCCTGCCACCAGGGAACTTGCAGGAATGGAACTTTCTGGTTAGATTTCCTCTTTGGTAAGGTGCTGACCATAGCCTAAGGTCCACAAAGCCACACTGAGGCAAGCATGAAGCTTGCCTGGACAAAGACTTCTATGGGAAAGAATCATTCTGCAATCTCTACCTCAGTTATCATCAGTTAATCTATACAAGGACTCTCTTTCCCATCACCAAGTCCACTTGTACCTTCCCAGTCTAAGTCTATCTCTGGCTGTTGGTTTCTCCAAACAATAAGTGTCTTTAATCTCTGGTGTGATGGTTAGAATTACGTGTCAGATTTGCCACACTGTAGCACCCAGTTATTCTCACATGAATCCAGGTGTTGCTGTGGAGGCACTTTGTAGATGTGGTCAAGATCTACAGTCAGTTAGCTGGAAGCAGAGAAGATTGAATTCAGCAGTGTGGATGTGACTCATTCAATCAGATGAAAGACTTAAGGGCAAAGTTAAGTTTTCCCCCGAGGAAGAAGTTCAATTGCAACATCAACTTTTATAAATAATCTAACCTAAGAATTTCCAGCCTGCTAGCCTGCCCTGCCCTACAGATTTGGAATAGGACAATAGTTGAAATAAATCTCTCTCTCTCTCTCTCTCTCTCTCACACACACACACACACACACACACACACACACATACTTACACACTCAGTAACACTTCCAAAAAATTTATGAAAAGTGGAATTAAAAGAAATTTAGGGGCAGGTGTTGGGCTCAGTGGATAAGCTGCCACTTGGGATGCCCACAAGCCATGTCAGAGTGCCTGGTTCAAATCTTGGCTCCCCTGCTTCTGATCCGGCTTCCTGATAATATACACCCTGGGAAGCAGCATGCAATGGCTCAAGTACCTGTGTCCTAGCCTCCCACATGGAAGACAAAGATGGGGATCCTGGCTCCTGCCCCACCCTTGACTTTTGCAGCCATTTGGGAAGTGAACAATTTCTCTGTGTCTATGAGTGTCTTTCTATCTTTCCAATAAAATGAAAATAAATTTTTTTAAAAGAATGAGGATTTTTAAAAAGATATTTATTTTGGTGTAAAAAAAACCTTTAAATCATGCATACTTTTTCATAATGTGCATTTTTTATTAATTTTCTGAAGCTGATAGATGGATAGATGATAGACAGATAGATAGATAGATAGCAGTACTTGTGATCCCCAGTGTTCCAGTAGAAATAATAATTTGCTTTCGGGGCCAGCGCTGTGGCATAGTGGGTAAAGCTGCGACCTGCAGTGCCAGTATACCACATGGGCACCGGTTCTAGTCCCGGCTGCTCCACTTCCCAGCCAGCTCTCGGTTCTGGCCTGGGAAAGCAGTAGAAGATGGCCCAAGTCATTGGGCCTCTGCACCCATGTGGGAGACCCAGAAGAAGCTCCTAGCTCCTGGCTTCAGATCTGTGCAACTCTGGCCATTGCAGCCAGCTGGGGAGTGAACCAGCGGGTGGAAGACCTCTCTCTCTCTCTCTCTCTCTCTCTCTCTCTCTCTGCCTCTCCTCTCTCTAACTTTCAAATAAATAAAGTAAATCTTTTAAAAAAATAATTTGCTCTCAAAACATCATATCTTGAAGTTTGCAGAGGGTTAAGGAAACAAGGAAGGGATGGTCAGGCACCAGAGACTAACAACAGAGGGACTCTCTTATCACTCCTCTAGCTCAAGGGGCAAAGGGAGGAAAAACTGCCACATCCCAGTGAAGGCTGGGACCTTGGGTGGAAACGCCTCTAAGGACCTGCTGTCACGGAACAGGCTGATACATCCAGACATGCAGCATTGAAGAGTGGAGGGAGACAGGAAGCAAGACTCTCACCTCTTTCTCTGCTCTCTGATCTGTCAGGTGAGTCAGCCCCTCATCGGAACCCAAACAGAAGCTATCCAGGAAGGCAGCCTGGGAGGCTTGGCTCTTAGCAGGAATTAGTGTCCTGTGTCACAGGGCAAGGCAGAGAAAGTAGAGAAGCAGCCAAATAGAAAATATGCAGCCTGATTCTCTTAAGACTCTTCTGTAAATTCACGTTGGCCTCCAGTTTTTACCTCCTAATCTACCATATTCAATTAATCCTAAATTTTTATCTTGGCCAATGCTATTATTTTTCCTGGCCCCAAGACTTTCCTATTTATTATTTGCCTACATTGGCAATAACCCATAATTTAATTGCTGTCCCTTTTATCAAGCTATTGTTATAATCCATGAACAAAAAAAAATCTCAATTTTAATTAATAAAGGCACACACATCCACTTACAGGGAAAATAAAAAGATGTTTTATAAATAATCTATATATTTACAGTAGGTTAGTGACAAATGTTGTGTATATATATATATATATCAGATTGTGTCCACAATTCAAAGCACATAAAATATGTATTCCAGGGGATGTGTCTAATAGGACACCTTTCTTTTCCTTGTAAATCTTTATCTTCTTAGGATGATAAAGAGGTGGAATTCTCACTGCCTCACTATAGAGAGAAAGGGGCTTATAATTATGGTTGGGAATGGAGTTAACTATGGCAAACACATATGGGGTTATCTGTTCAGTACCCTCATCTGAGAATTGCTTGTTTTCTTCACTCAATTTATGTGGTTATCATCAAAGCTCTCTTTCAGGCACAGTTGATTGATTCAAGAGTAGCTGACCTCCATATAATCCCTTCCCAGACACCATGTCTTACCTAAGGCTTATGCATCTATGCTGGATATGTCATACAGTTGGAAAAATTGAAATCCATCCTTGAGAATATTACATTGAGCACTAGCAGACTATACAGCTGCCTGCAGCACTGGCATCCCATATGGAGCCGGTTCAAGTCCCAATTGCTCCACTTCCAATCCAGCTCCCTGCTAAAGCAACTGGGAAAGCAGTGGAGGATGGCCCAAGTCCTTGGACCTCTGCACCTACTTGGGAGACCCAGATGAAGCTCTTGGCTCCTGGGTTTGACCTGGCCAAGCCATAGCCATTGTAGCCATTTGGGGAGTAAACCAGTGGATAGAAAATCTCTCTGCTTTCTCCTTCCTTCTCTCTCTCTCTCTCTCTCTCTCTCTCTCTCTCTGTAACTCTGCCTTTCAAATCAATAAATCTTTAGAAAGAGAGAAAGAGAAAAAAAAAACTTATGTTCATTCTTTGGATGCCTAAACTATGATATGGTAAACAAGAAACCAATGAATGGCAACCACATCTCCAATTATGTAGGACAGAAAAGGAGAAGAAACAATAGAAATATATATACCCAGGAGAAGATAGAGCCACATAAGATTCCTATTGGCACTGAGGTCTCTGTTTCCTATTGTGTTCCTCAGCTCCAGCTACATTTCTACCTTGATTCTCCTAAATTACCCACTTAGCTTACATTGTTTTGAGTTGGGTTCTGTCGCATGTGAGTCAATGAATCCTGCTGAATTAAATTCCCACCGTCTAAGTGTACCTAGTGAAAGACTAACCCTCAAAGAGATAGTGCACTTCTCGGGACATGTAGAACATAACAGGAAGGAAAAGTCAAAACAAGTTTATTAATTTCTTGTCATTGAATCTGTCTGGTTAATTTTCAATTTTTATAATGTCTTCAGTGGCAGCAAGATTTCAATCCATCATTCCAAGTTAGACTTTTTTAAAGTTACTTATTTGTTTGTTTGAATATAGAGTGATAAAGAGAGAAGAGAAGAGACAGAGTTCTATCCTCTGGTTCAATCCCTCAAATGCCTACAACAGCCAGGGACACACAAGGCAAAACCAAGAAGCCAGGAACTTCATCTGAGTCTCCCATGTGGCTGGCAGGAACCCAAGCACTTTTAAAAAATTTAAAAAGCTAAATGAAGCAATATTTTTTCTAATATGTTTTGAAATGGAGAAAATATATTATGAGACCTCAAAGAAAATCACTTACTTATACAGGCCTGACATGACTAGGCCAGTACTGTTTCAGATTCCCATAGCCATTATAGGGGCACAGAAGATAGTCTGTCTAGGATGGCTTATCAACCCTAGTTTCCATTTTTGCCTGAAGTTTCTGTAATCTCTAGTACGTCAATATCTGCTTTTGTAAAAGAAACATAAAGCAAATGCATGAATTAAGATGATCTACATCATTTGCCTCATTTTTACACCAATAAGAGAGGGACTAAAGTACAATGTAAAGTACACTAAAGTACAGCGTACCCCTAACACAACAGCCACAGATAAATGAGATTTAAAAATATACCTAGGCGGGACACAAAAACCAAGCTTTCTCAGAAGGTTGCCAATAGTTACTTCTTATGCATTTAGTAGTATAGCATTGAGGTTTGGACCATGGATTCCTGAGCCAGACTGCTAGGTTTCCAATTCCCCATTGGCCACTTACCATCTAAATGACCTTGAGCAAACTACTTAGCATCTCCGGGCCTCAGTTTATTGATCTGTAATACAGGGATGAAAACAGAAACCCAACAAGTGGTAGCTACGAATAGTACATGAGTTAACAGATTTGAAGGACTCGGCCCATAACCTGGAAGACAATATGCACTCAGCGATTATTAGCTTTACTATTATAAGGTCATGGACCACTAAGCTTTGTAACTTCAAGTGAAGCATGTGCATGCACACACACATACACACACTCACACATATGTAGTAACTTGCTGGTTATTTAAACAAAAAACAATCAACAGAGTGAATTTTAATTAGGTAAAAGGTATGGTGTAGATTGGTTGGGAACATGAGCTTCACAAGCTATTTCGAAGATTGTTCCTCAAAAGCAATAGAATCATATTTGATAAAAATGTGTAAAGGAAACAATAAAAATATATAACATGTAACCATTCAAAATGTGCAAAACAGTTGCTTTTATTATTACTCAAAGTGATTTTTAGTTTAAAGGGACTGGACTGCATGAATGATTTTCTCAAGGAAATCAATAGACATGTTTGTTCGGTTCCTTGAGAACACTGGGTCATAGCTACTACCAGTACTCAGATGTTGGGGAACTGTTCAGGAAAAAGGCAGCAATTTAGGAGCACCCTCAAGAATGAAAAGGCCACGTCGAACAATTAATTATAAACAAGTCATTAAAATTAAAAGTGTATTCTTAAATAGTCTCTTGATTAAGGACAAATGCCTCATTAATCTGGAACATATTGACTTGGGAACACAAGTGAAGTCAAAGAGAGTAATGACTGACATGACATGGAACACAGCAGGCTGTGCGTTCCCATTTCAAAAGCTTTGCAGGAACAAATTCCACAAAAGGTCACTGGGTACAGTGAATTGATCAGAAAACTCAGCACCACTCAATGATGCAAAGGTAAATTTTCTGGAACCTAGATTACAGAGAACATTCAGTACCAGCAATGCTGACATTTTTTCCATCTATGGATTCTGAGTAAATGCCATTCATTTCATCCATGAAAGTAAGCCTAGACGAAAAGCCTAAAAAAAAATAAAAATAAAAAAAAAATAAAAGCTATACATCTGGAATAAATAAATAAAGCATCTAGTTTAAAAAAAAAAAACTTGGCATCATGTCCTTCTACCTCCATCTTTCAAGTTTTATTCAAGTGTGTGAATAGAAGTAACAAATCAACACAAATTGCTTTGAAGAAAATTCTAACATTGTTGATAGTGGATTTTCTTTGGGCCCTACTAAAGTAGCATTTCTGAAAGGAGTAAAGAATACATATTAAATAAAATGTCATATGTTTAGCAACATGAGATGTGTATAGAAATCAAACACATAATTTTTAAAACCACATCGGACATTAAGCATCCACATAAGGATAACTATACAGTTTTATAAAGAATAAACCTTATTTTGGAATAGCAGTCAAAAACGATCACATGCTACTCTGAAAAGCTTCAGAAATTTCATCTTCTAGAAGATAAGTTCCGTGAGGAAAGATTTATTTCCTGTACCAACCACTACTGCATCCCCACGACAGTGCTTAGGACATCATAGCTGTCCTGGGTGTATTTGTTTAATCAGTAACTTCAGCAGTGGATGAAACCATAACGTAGAAATATATGCTATAATTTGAATGAATCCTTTTGGCCCCAGGAATTGATACTCTGCAGATGGTCCCTTATCTGTGTCACTTTACACTTCCCCTTGGCTCAGTGTGGCTTTCAAAGGTAAAACTCCTCACAGCAAAGAGAAAGAAAATAGCTATGGATGGCAGAGTTTTACATGAGTATCATGTGCAAAGCTCTTCCCAAGTATCATTCTCTACATTTTGGTGAAAAAAAAATATTCTTTCCAAGAATAGAATAGATTCTGAAGACAAAATTTGACATTATTTTCAGAGTCAGATGGCAAATGTAATACTATACTGCTTTTACTTAAATAACATATTTCATTTTAGACTTCAAGACAAGAGAAAAAGAAAATTTTTTTCTAGAAAGAATAAACTGGCAGGAAAAAAAAAAAAGAAGGGAAATTAGAGCTTTACCACTCTAAGGAATCAGACTTTGTTTTCACAATCCTTAAGCTGTATTTTTTTTTTTTTTTTTGACAGGCAGAGTGGACAGTGAGAAACAGAGACAGAGAGAAAGGTCTTCCTTTTGCCGTTGGTTCACCCTCCAATGGCCGCCATGGCTGGCACACCACACTGATCCGATGGCAGGAGCCAGGTGCTTTTCCTGGTCCCCCATGGGGTGCAGGGCCCAAGCACTTGGGCCATCCTCCACTGCACTCCCTGGCCACAGCAGAGAGCTGGCCTGGAAGAGGGGCAACCAGGACAGAATCCGGCGCCCCGAATGGGACTAGAACCTGGTGTGCCAGCGCCGCAAGGTGGAGGATTAGCCTAGTGAGCCATGGCGCCGGCTCTTAAGCTATATCTTTCCTCAAGGTTTTAATCTGGACAGAGGGAGAGAAAAGAAATTTAAAAAGGAACTAGAACATTATCTATTAGCTAGATGCCAAGTTTGAAATGGAATACAGATTCTTAAATCTCCTGCCTTTGAAAACCATCCAGGTAGAGATACAGGACTAGCAAACAGGCAACATAACTATATACTGCCTTACATTCTAAGTTCTAAATTGTATAGAGCAAATCCTATGTGTTAAACAGCCAGGAGATGGGTGATAACTACAGCACCTAGAACAGTGTTCAGCACATATCAGACATGCCATAAATACTGTTAAGGAACAGAAAATTGGAGTGAGAATGAATAAACAAATGGATTTAGAAGAGATCAGTCCTCTTTGGTATCCTGGAGGATGATGCCCAGCATTGGGTTGGTGTCTTTCAGAAAGAACATTTCAATGGTTCCTACCTCTGCATCCTCAAGAACTCAATAGAAACTTTATCAAGCTAGTGCAGAAAAGATGGAAAAGGTGACAACCCAATTGTCTTCTTACTAATATTAGCAGTCTCAGGCACTCGACCCACAAATACTATTTGATGAAGATGAATTGTCCAAAGGTATAGGGTTTATCATGAAACGCATACTGGGGGTGCCGGTGCTGTGGTACAGTAGGTTAACGCCCTGGCCTGAAGCGCCAGCATCCCATATGGGCGCCGGTTCTAGTCCCGGCTGCTCCTCTTCTGATCCAGCTCTCTGCTGTGGCCTGGGAAAGCAGTAGAGGATGGCCCAAGTCTTTGGACCCCTGCACCCACGTGGGAGACCTGGAAGAGGCTCCTGGCTCCTGGCTTCAGATCGGCGCAGCTCCGGCCGTCGCAGCCATCTGGGGAGTGAACCATCAGATGAAGACCTTGCTGTCTCTCTCTTTCTCTCTCTCTCTCTGCCTCTCCTCTCTCTGTGTAACTCTGACTTTCAAATAAATAGATAAATCTTTAAAAAAAAAAAAAGAAATGCATACTAGGACTATTGTATCATAATATAACCAGTTGCAATCCCATCGGAATTAAATACTTGCAGAATTCCCATTTAAAATCTCTAGTTTCAATTATTCACAATTACACAGTAGATTTCTTTTCTTTATATATGGCCATAAAGTTCTCATCTTGGGAGACACATTTTATACTAATTTCATAAGTATAAGATGTGCTGCTCTTAGAAGTTTTCAAGAAAAGCTACAAGAACAGCGTGGAAGAAAAGTGACTAAAACAAATTTAGAACATTAACTTAAAATCAATGCCAAAGAAACCTCATAAATATCAGCCCATTTATCAATGATTTCTCCCTTGAAACTCATGTATCTACAGTTCTTTTGAATTATTCCAGAGGCTATAAAAGCTCATGAAATAGACTGAGATAAGAGCAGTTCATTGTTTCTAGAAAATTCTATCTAGTGAGGGTCCTTGGTGTATCAGGGAATGTGGAGTCATAAAAGTGGGAGTCATAAAACCTGGATTTGCCTCTACTCCTAGCTAACTAGTTAATCTTCAACAGAGCACTTTCAGTTTTCCAGGCCTCTTTCTCATTTATCAGAGTGGGGTACTGGAGAAGATAATCCCTAGACCTTTCTTCATTTTAACTGGGGGTGGGAGTCAGTGTCAGACTCCATAGTTAAGTACTAAAACTAGTTAGAATCTGGGGCTGGCATTGTGGCGTAGCGAGTAAAGCCACCAACTACCATGCTGGCATTGCATATGGGTGCCAGGGGCTGGCCCAGCCTGGTTGTTGTGGCCATCTGGAAAGCGAACCAGCAAATGGAAGATTCTCTCTCTCTCTCTCTGTTTCTGTCTCTTCCTCTCTCTATTAAAAAATGAGAGAGAGAGGGAGAGAGAATCAGATAGAACTAGACTGCTCAAATTCTGAACTCTCCTTTAGTTCTTGCCTTGAACATATTACCTAATATCTCTCTGAACCATTTCCCTCATGTATAAAGAGAAAGTGATAATAGTATATATCCCATAAGAAAGTTATGAAGATTAAATGAAACACTGCATATAAAACACTAATCATGGCTTATGACACCTTAGCACATCTCAACACTAGCGGGTGGAAGTATGTATCGATAACTGTTCTGTTTTCAGTAAGGACTGGAAAATGAAATCTTATCATTGGAGGTTGAGGATTCCTTCAACAGTTGTTCAATTCTTTTACAGCTGGGCGACTCTCAGTGCCAATTAAAGTTATCGCTGCCCAAGTCCTCCTTGATATACTCTTCTTCACTTCTGGTTCTTTGGGAACTATTCCAAGCTTCAAAGCCCATTTCTCTTCCATGGTTTTGAATCTCCCAACAGTTTTCCTCTTATTTCTAAAGTCTACAGTAGCCTAAAACTAAAAGCTAACATGGAAATTTTACCCCCCAAAAATAGCAAGTAGTTCTCACACTTCAGAAAGTAAAGGAGAAACAGAATTGAGTCTCTGAATATCTGTCTCTTGGGACTAGCCTCAAAATGCAACTTGTTAGGACCAAGCAAAAGGAAGGTCTGAGCTACAAAACATAGCCTTGGCTACCGGTTCCCGTCAGCATTTTATTAGAACTATTAGTGATTTCTAAGATGCTCACCCACTCTGTGCATACCTTCCTAATACCACAGTCACAAGTAGACTGTGAAATCTGACAAATGCCTGGGGGTCCTCTCCTAACCAGGGCCTCTGTGCCAGTAACACCTGCTGCAAGAGTTTGAGGACTTCAGTGATGAGAGCAAACATGCAAACAACAGCAGAAAAGAGGGGAGCATCCTGGGAAGACAGAAATGGCTTTTTGAGTTTTAAAAGGGAAATATGTAGGGTTAACTTCATAGCATTTTTCAGCAGGGTAGGAACCCTCTCACATTGTCCCTCAGTATTTATTGTTACCCAGGTTGTTCCTAGCACTTGAACAGTGAGATGTGCCTCATTTTTTTCTCAAAATACAGAAAAATATTTCTACAATATTCTTGGACATGGTATAACAATGTAGATGGATGTGGGTTTTCATAAAAGCTAGAGGCAATGACAATATATGCAGAGCCTAGAGGAAAAAGAAAATTAAGACTAATTCTAAAATATCACAATAGATTACTGATTCAGAAGCACCTAGCCATAGTGGGAAACATAGTTTTTCCAATAAATGTTTGATTAATGAATGAAGAAATGAATGAGAATCTAACATTTGTTAGAAATGGCTAGATGCTGAAAACGTTACAAATGTTAATTAAGGCTTATGTACCCACAGCCACTTCTGTCTACACAAGCAAGTTCTGTGAAATGTGACCCATCCCACCTCCTGGCCACAGCTGATTGGATGTGGGAGAAACGCATCATCTCCAAAATGGCTCAGCCACAGACAGGACAGACCTGACTTCTGTGACCTGGCCAATCAGAATTTCCCTCTCAGGAATCAATTCTAGGAGACTCAGAGTTGTGGCCAATGAACTGTTTGCATTGAAGCCTGGGGCTATGCAACATCACAGCAAGGACAGCCATCTGGGACTGGTGAAGAATGAATGAAGAAGCAGAAACAGCTAGCTGGGACAGAGAGGACCAGAATAAGAGTAAAATAAGAAGTCAAAACCAAGGGACCTGCACTGTGGTACAGTGGGTAAAGCCACTGACTGAACAAGGGAGCCATTGGGAGCCCCAGCTGCTCCACTTCCAATCCCGCTCTCTGCTGACGGCCTGGGAAAAGGATTGGAAGATGGCCCACGTGTTTTAGCCTCTGCCGCTCACGTGGGAGACCCAGAAGAAGCTTTTGGAATTGGCCTGGCTCTGTCCTGGCTCTGTCATGGCTGTTGCAGCCACCTGGAGAGTGAACCAGGAAATGTAGGCTCGCTCTTTCTCCCTGTCTCTGTAATTCTGAGTTTGAAATAAATAAATACATCTTAAAAAAAATTCTAAAAAAGAAGCCTAGCCCAGAAAACTGTAGTCCTGAAAGGGACATCTTGAAAGAAGAAGAATAGTTTTGAGAGGAAGGCTGATTCTCCCCTGTGTTCTCTTTGATCTAAATTTCCGTGAGATCGCTTCCTCTCATTTAAATGAAAATATGTAGGGTCAGATTCCTGTTCTTTTTGACTAAAACAACCCAATTCAAACATTTATCTTTCTGTAATTTATTATTTTTTCCATTGTAATTTGTTAATATTGCCTTTCCCCAGCTTTGGATAATGCAAACATTGGCTTGGAAGTTATTTTTTGTTATTTTAACTATTTCATTACTCCAAGAGAGATTTTTACTCACAAAGAATTCCAAAGCATTTCTAGGAGATTAATTTATTTTTCCTGTGATTTTTTTCTATTCAATGCAAATTTTAAACTTTTACATCTTTAAATTATTATCAACCAAACTAAGAATATAATGTTATTTGCACCTTTTATGAGCTGGCAACTAAAACATTTATTGTAAAGAACTAGCTCATCCATATTATAGAGCTTTCATGTGAATTCAGCAAACTTAACATGTATGCAAGTAATAAGTACCACTGGGGAAGTTCTTTTTTTAAAAAGGATTCTTTCTTTGAAAGACAGACTGACAGAGAGAAAGAGAGAGACAGAGAGAGAGAGAGATGCATTTACTCATTCACTCCCCAAATGTCTATAACCAGCTGGAGTGGGCCAGGAGCCTGGAACTCCATCCAGGTCTCTCACATGGGCGACCAGGACCCAAGTACTAGAGTTATCATCTGCTACCTCCCCAGGTGCACATTAGTAGGAAGGTGGATCAGAAGCAGAGGCAGAATTTGAACCTAGAATCTGATATGGGAAGCAAATTTCCCAGGGTGCAGCTTAATCACTGCACCACAATGCCTGCCCTTGCCGAAGTTCTAAAAAGCCCAAGTTATCCACTGGTTCCATGTTCACAACGTGAGGACAAAGGTGAACAGCAATTTTCTTCACAGAGTTGGTAAAATATTCCAGTGATTTCCCCCCCCCCCCCTTTGTAGAAACAGTTCGAGAGCTCTACTGTTTGGAATTTAAGCCCTATTTGTGTAGGGCTGTTGGGCGTTTTGGTTTTGCTTGCCGGTGGGTATAGAGTCTCCTTTGCATATGTAAGTCATGTGAAGGGTCTAGGTATTATTCTGAAGTCATGGTTTCCTGTAGGACACCCAAACCCTCACCCCAGGAGCACTTAGAACAGGATGGAACAGGATGAGTCACTTGTGGAAGAAGCCACACTAACCTTGTTGCCAGTAGTTTACTGTACTTTGCTCCTGGAAGGCCTCGTTAAGAAAAGATGCCAGGTTACATGCTTGATGGAGAGAGACAGCCTAAAGTCCTGAGTTAATCCCTGAGTATCTGGGTAAGACCCAAAGACCTCTGAGAGTGATCAACAAGTCGGGCTTACAGGAGACACTTGGTAAGAGGAAGTGAGATTTTAAATGATCTTTCGGTGACCTCGTCAACTATAGAAAATAAGTTGGATGGTTTCGGTTCTTGGAATACTCACTCTATTTGACCAATAAGTTGTAAGATTTCCTGCTAGAACCCAAGTTGTAAAACTGCAAACAAATTTCCCAAAGATCTGATGTGTTGAGGTATTTATGCCACTTTAATAAGGGGTGATCATTCCTTGCTTAATAATTACAGGCACAAGTGATACATCTGTAATCACAAATCACAACTATAACTTTTTATACAACATATCCACTTTGTCCTATAACATTTTCATTGACCCATCAAGTGGTTTTGGAACCATGTATAGGTGATGGTGGCACAATATTGGGAAGGTACTAAATGTCTGAATTATACACTTTAAAATGATTAGAATGGTAAATGTTGCTACATGGACTTTACCACAATAAAAAGTAACTTTTAATTAAAAAATATTTCCTGTAAAAAAAAGTCAACCTGTATAAGGAACAACAGTAAAATTGAAAAACTTCAGAACTACTAAAAAAAAATAGTGCATCATAAAATTCATACTCAATTCCATACTGAGACTAATCAATGCCTAAAGTGCTTCTGGCTTAAAATCATGTCACTGAAAACAAAGAAAAGAAATTCTGAAAAGTATCTTCCCTATCTTAAATTTTACAGGCTGATGTGAATGTCCCATGTAATGAACTCAAAGCTATCTTCTCTTAGACTTATCTAGAAAACCCCAGTGTTCTCAGGGCTCAGTCTGCATATCAGTGCTCATTTATATACACAAAGTTGTTGGCTTCTCTCTGCTACCTGGTTATAAAGACTGTTAGGACCTGAAGACTTTCTCCCACCACCGAGGAAATTCTGGTACAAAGAAGAGTTCCTTTAGTGTTGAGGAGCCAGATGGTTGTGCTCAGACTCTCCTGGACTTGTGCCACGGTCTGTGGGGCATCAGGTGTCTGCCTGTCATAGGCTGCTGATCTTTAAGAAGAATATTACTTCACCACGCTGGCACTGCGGCAATGTCACAGCACTGTCTTTGAGCCTTCCCTGCGAGACACATGTTGGATTCCACCAAGAAATGGGCAAAATGCGTCAAATTCCCAAATCCACAGGGTTCAGAATGTACATTGCTCTCACGCGCCAGGAAGGAGATACCAGGTGATGTTCTGCATTTCCTACATTCTCATCTCCCAGAGCCCTCTCAGAGGGCCTCTTCAGAAACAAAACCATCTTCCTTTCTCCCTCATTCTTTCTTCAAATGCAGAGCAGGAATGCAAATATATGCCTGGGAGGATTGCAGAATCTAAAAAGCTGTTCTCAGTTTAAGCTAAGCAAAGATCACAGTCTACATCTACGTTTACTCCCTTCAAACACCGGAGTATGATAGTTAATAAAGATGAGACACAGCCAACGTAATATCTTAGTCTTTTGTACATATTTCCGGTAAAATGAACTTCACAGTTCTTTCTAGCCTGCCAAAAAATTTGAATGAAAATGCACTGAACTAGTGGTAAAACTTGGGGCTGGCTAGGTAACATGACATGTGATACTGTTCACAGGAAATAATGTCAAACAGAAAGATTTTCCATCTTGTCAAACAGATGGGATATACTTGGATAAAAAAGAAGAGAGAAAAATTGTGGAATAAACACCAGTTGTGAATTCCACTAAGAGAATTAGTAGGTATTATAAACAAAAGAGGTGGGTTGAAGCGGCTTATAACCCCAGGAAGATGTAATCCCTTTTATCAACGTGATTTTATGTCATCTGGTATTAATGTATAGTATTTACAGTGCATAGACTCTGGGAAGTGGAAACGATTTTTTTAATAGAAGTGTTAAATTGGTCCATTGATTCCAGGTATACTACCAAACAAATGGCCCAATTCAAGTGATCCAAATGAAGACTTTAATTGGGAGCTAAGACAGAGAATTAGATGCTTGAACCAAGCAAGATCACAACTGCTTAAAGGGGATAAAAACATGAATATGTATTGAAAAGTGGTGTCTCCCTTGCCAGAAAGAAAAAATTAATTTAGAACACAGTTTGCCTAATCAATAAATCCTCAACTGTGACAGCGAAGAGAAAATATTTTTAAGCTAGGTAATTAGAAAATGTGTATATTTTTACTTTCAAAATAAAGACAAATATTTATGCTAAATCCAAAATTGTCTGAGTCCATTACTTTCAGATGCATAGTTCTGCTTCCTTGAACACAAATATGTTGATATCTTAAACACAAACTGGATCATCTGGCTCCATTATTAAATTCCACGTGGTCTGAATCAGTGTCATTTGCTTTCCCAGATTCTATACCTAAGGAGGTTTCCAAGGCATCACAATATTATGCTGACCTAGTTACAAAAGAAGCATAGCTTCTATGTTCCACGTGTGTGTGTGCAGGTAGGCACACGTACCAGTGGGCCTTTGGTCTATGAATATCACAAGAAAGAAATGCGCTACTAACCACATCAAAAGGCATGAAGTGGCATTTAAAAAAAAAAAATCACAATTCACACACTTAACCGAGTGTCCTTGCTGTTAAAATATCTACTTGGGAGGCTGGGCACTTATTCAAATGAGGCTAGTGTTTCTCCAATCACGGTTTAGCATTCCTTTTTGAAGACAGTCTTCATTTCCTGTGACACTTTGGGGTTTTTGTTGTTGTTGTTGTTTTTGTTGTGTTTACTATCCTTGGGTAAACCATCTTCACCATTTAAATGTAATTTTCATTTAGAAATAAGTAAAAGTAATTCATTTGTAAATCTTAAGGACAAGAAAGACAAATCAGGCACTAAGGAAGAGGTAAGGCAGACACTGTGATAGCTTCACCTGGATGTGTTCTTTCAGATGCGTTTACTTTTGTGAGCTGTTCATTTTGTTACACCTCCTACTTTCAAGTCTTTTTTGAGATGATCTGTTGTCATCACTTTCAAAATTAGTAACTTTCTGAATTCTACTCCTGACAAGGAGAATAGATTGTATTTTTATATCTATGGGTATGTGAGAGTGTTTGTCTGTGTTTATATTTCATTACAGAGTCACAACACAGATTCTAGGGAATTCAGCCATTCATATTTAAAAGAAAAAAATGCTGCTCCACTTATAGTTTAATATACCATTAAATAATTAAATATTTCCAACTAACACACATAAATTTCTTAAAAGGCATCACATCAAAACATGAGATTTCTTTTAGCTAGTTCTGCTTTTATGTCAAAGTCCATTCTGCAAGATAACTTTGACAAGAATTTTAATGATTTGTATAGTATATTATTGTATTAAACATTATTCTGAAAATTCTGTTTTAGAACTTCTTTTATGATATTCAGTTGTAACTACTATTTGTACACTTTTTTCAGTGAACTATATGAGAAATACTTGATACTAAATACATTAAAAGGTTTTGCTTTAAATTTTAGAACTTGAACTTGATATAAAAATCATCCTACTAGGCTATCGACTCAGCCACGCTTATTTACACGAAATGTGTTCTGTCTACCGCTGTGTTCTTTGAGAAGGAATGCTGACTCAGCTGTTTAGTGGCCTCTGAAATAATTGTTCATATTAGGCTGTCAAATGCAGTCACAAATTCCTGATGTCCAGAGACGTGCTAGGAGGTCCACTCCAACGTCCCTCATTTTTATCATACTCACACTTGCATCTTATGTCTTTCCTAACTAATGAACTTGTTTTCTAAAATATGTTTTGAAATTCATACTATGCCCCAAAGTGCTGAGAACTGTAATATGGTGAAAATGTTCAATAAGGAGTTAAAAGCTAGGATGAATTTAGATGTGGCTGTTAGAAGGTGGTGGTCTTATGGGCTAAATTTTCTTTCTTTCATACTTGTATTTAATGTAGTTATCTCACCAAAAGACATAAAAGGAAGTCATTCTTTTCACCTGTAGTCTTTTGAGCGGGGTTTCTCTACTCCAGCATTCTTGGCAACTGAGGCTGGATACGTGGAGCTGCCTTGTTGTGCATTATAAGCTGTTGCATAGCATCTCGTCTGTGGTCTTCGCCCACCATCTGCCATTAACATCTCTCCTCCCTGTTGTGATGATCAGAAATGTGTCCAGACATGCCTAACGGTTGCCTGCGGGACAGCGTCCTCTCTCTCTTTCATCCCATTCCCTAACTTATTTGGAAGCCACTGCTCTAGAACAACCATGCCAACATTTAGAACACATTTCTGACAGCTGTGGAACAAAAGAAGATTTACATCATTATCTCTCATTATTCATGTGAGTGTAGTGTTTCGCTATAGATTGCTTAGGTTCAAGGCAATAAGGGGAGTCTCACAGAAAACGAGTATTATTTTAAAAAAAGCATAAAGAATGTTAAAAGCTTACTTTGCAACAAAACTACTTATTACATTTATTAATTACATTTGCCATGGATTTTTTTTAAAGTACCCATGAATATCTTCATCCCTAGAATTTAAATTCTTGTCAACTATGTTCCTATGTTCTTACATATATGGGAAACTGTGAATTTGTGTCCTTATAGTGGCCCACAATATTCACAAGTGGAAGGAAAATGTATTGACTATGAACAATAAAAAATGTAAGGGCTGGGCATTTGGTGCAGTGGTTAAGGTGTAATTTGGGGCACCCACATTCCACATTAGAGTGCTGGGTTTAAGTCCCAGCTCTGTTCTGCATCCCAGCTTCCTGTCAATGTGGACCCTGGGAGGCAGTATTCGATAGCTCAAGTACTTGCATTCCTGCCACCCGCATGGGAGGCTGGCATTCAAGTCCCAGCTCCTAGCTGTGTCTTGACCCAGCCCTAGCTGTTGTACTGCAGATGGGAATCCCTCTCTCTCTTTCTCTCTCTCTCCCTCTTTCTATCAATGTGTTTGTGTATATTTCTCTCTCTGTGTTTGTCTATATACTTTCCACACACAAAACAATTTTAGTCTCAAAGTGGTGGGCAATTGGGTTCGGTGGTTAAGATGACACTTGGGATATGTGCATTCACGTCTGAGTGCCTAGGTCCAAGTCCTGGCTCCACTCCCAATTCCGGTTCCTGATCATACACATCCTGGAAGGGAGCAGGTGAGTACGGCAGCACTTTAGTCCCTGTCATGCATATGAGAGGCCTGGATGGAGTTCCAGGCTCCAGGCTTTGGCTTGGCCCTGTCCTGGATGTCAGAGACTAAACCAGTGGATGAAAGTTCTCTCCCTCCCTCTCTCTCTCTCTCTTCCAAATAAAACAAAAAATGAATATTTTAAAAATTAGGTCAAATATAGCATATGTTAATATTATATCTCAAGTATTAGTAGTATCTCACAGCAACAAAAAGTTGCCACAGAATAAGTGGGTCAGAATTTCCATCAGCAGAGTAGTACCCAAATACCTATGGGTTAATATAAGTCAGGCCAAAGCCAGCAAAACTGAATTAGATTTGGGAGGCACTCTTCCAGGCAGCTAAACTGTCGCCAGTCAAATAGCATTTGCAAGAAATACAGGCCTAAGTTAACCAAGTGAGCATTTAATAAGACTTCCAATACACCAAAAACAAGCATGACTATTTTGCTAGCAAGCAAAAAGTTTCAGATCCGTGCTTGCTCAGGCCTGAGATTTTAGTAGGCAAGCAACAACAACAACAAAAAGATATACTTCAAATTTCACTCTGAGAAGTAGCAGACTTTCTGCAATAGAAAACTAACTCAGGGACAAGGAAAATGTTGAATAACAGACCAACCCTGAGAGAAAATGAATAAAGAAACCCAGAGTTGCCTTCCAATTTCCTTGGCAACGAGATAAGCAATCCATGAGCATAAAGCCTCACTGTGCACACCCACTTGATGCTCAGAAATACCTGAATAATAAGATGAGAATCACGCTGAATTACAGAGTACAAAAAATTCACTCCTGCTTTGCAAGTACAAAACCAGTTATTCCGCTCTTGACATTTTAACAAGTGCAGCTTTCCACATACACTAAATAAAGGCCACAATGCACTGGGTGAAAGCTGGCCGGGTCTGGGCAGGGAGAAACCGGCCTAAAGGATCCAGAGGCATCTGTCTTTGTGACCCCTGCACAAACCATGCTATTGGGGTGACAGCAAGGGGAGAGTGTCACCTGACCAATAGACATACAGGAATATAGCAGATGTGAGTGTAACCTATGTGACACATATTGGCTTTTACCCATGAGCTGCTTCCACAGCTAAGTAAAATAGAGGCTGGTCCCCACTCCAGATGTGTTGACAGTCAAACCCTGACTTGCTCAAGTTGTTTGTTCTGTTTCACCTCACGATCATACCACAAATAACAAGGGAGTCATGAAAAGGTTTTCTCAATAGCCTGACCCTTCTTTTTCAAATCCAGTAATACCTGTACTTATTTTCATGGGGCATTACTCTTTCTCTCTCTCTCTTATTTTAACTAATTGTTCTTGGGTGCAGCATATTTTGCAACCAGCTAAGAACAGCCTGATCCAAAGCTTAACATTATAAATAGTTATAATCACACACATCAAAAAGTTGAAAGTAAAGAGTGGGCTGAAAAAAAAGTAGGAGTTAGAACAAGAGAGTATGAGATTGGATAAAATGATAAAATAATGAAGGAAAAGAAGTAATTTTTGTGTTTCAGGTAGGAGAGTGAAGCTATTTCCTAAGGCTTTGGGGGAGGTAGATTGAACAACCATACAGCTTGTTCTTCACTCCCCAAAGGAGATTGGGAAAGTGTAGGCATGAAATGCAGTGTTAAAACCACACACACATTCCATTCCTCAGAAGTAAATGACTGATTCATTCCTACAATGTGTGGCTCAAAAGCCAAGCAAGCATCTTTAGTGTCTGAAAAGAAATTACTTTCCACAAGCAAGAGCAATTTGCAAATAAATCCAGATGTAATCAACAGGAAAATTTTGCCCTGGACCGCATTTAGGATTAAGTTCCAAGACATCCTCAAACCTGCACAACCAGTCCCCAAATTTTGCACTCCTCTGTCCATCTTCTTAACATCAGCCTTCACACATAAATCTCCCCACCACCATCTCCAGCCACTTCAAGTATCTCCAAGATATGAAACGGCAAACAGAAGCCAATGGCCTGAGGCACCAAGTTGTGCTGATAAAATTTTTCTGAAATCACACAAAAGGAACAAAAAGCAGGCAGAAGTGCACATTTTATGTTCAGCAGCAAAAGACCTTGAAATCTCAAGTTATGCAGAAGTTATTTTGTGATTAAATCTTAGTCTGATCAATCTAAAAAATCCAAGACCCAGTTCAATAATTCTCTACAACACCACTTTAAGAATATAACTTCCTAATTTGAATGTCTTCTGCAAGTACGAATTTATGTTTTTCTGAAAATTCTGTCACATGTTGCTACTTTTTGGCATTTAATGTTCTTCAGGTGCTAGATAATAAATGATGTTATGGTCAGCAACAGAGCATTTATAATGATGATTTCTTCAGATTATTATGCTTATCCTAGAAGATTATAGCCACTCACAAACTGAGTATGTGTAAGTAGTGGATTTGTTTCTCAGAGCGTACTTCCATAAAGTACTTCTATATGACTGTCTTTCATTTATAATTCCTCATTTGTAAATGATATGTGCAGATCTTAATAGGTTCTCACAACTATCCTCATAAAGTATAGATTTTCATTTTTAGGAATTTGAGAGTTTTTGGTGATAATTTGATAACAACCAGCTAATGGACCACTCAAGAAAATGAACACTTACATGTAAGTTTTTCCTTCACGTTGATTTTTTGAAGGTTTTTATTTAATGAATACAAATTTTTATATGTACAGCTTTTAGGGCTATAGTGTTTCTTCCCGCTATTCCCGCCCTCTCACCCACACTCCCATCCCACCTCCCACTCCCTCTGCTGTTCCATTTTTCATTAAGATTCGTTTTTCATTGACTTTATATGCAGAAGACCTATTCTTTACTAAGGAGAGATTTCAACTATTTGTACCCACACAGACACACAATGTGTAAAGCACTGCCTGAAGACTAGTTTTCCTATTAATTCTCAGAGTACAACGCATTAAGGACAGAGGTCCAGCATGGGGAACAAGTGCACAATGATTCCTATAGTTGATTTATGTTTGATATTTTAAAATGTTACTATTCCATTCATGGTATCTCCTAATATTAAATTTCTTGGGGTTACTAGACTTCAGTTGCTAAAAGGACAGGGACGATGGATGAGAACAGCAATGAGACGATAGCTAAAACATATGGTGTCCCTCAAGTACACATAAGGCTCCTGGGTGGTGTTGCCACTCTCCCCTCTCAGAAAAGCTGGAAGAATGTGGTAGGCAATCTGCTGTCTAGTCCAAAGAGTGTTAGAAACAGGTGGCGCACACCTAACCCTTTCCTTCTGCCACAGGCTCTCCACAAACCCTATACTACTCAGCATTGTGTTGCTTAAAAACATGCTTCTGTGAATACCAAGTTAATAACCATCACAAGGAGTTGTGTTACCTGAAAGTTTTGTTTTTGCTTTTGCTTTGTTTCTTTTCTTATGCTTTCAAAAGTTGTGTAATTTAAAAACTGCATTACAAAGACACATTTTAAAATGTTCTCCGTGTGATTTGATATTTACATACAAAGATGACAAACTACTCAAAACAAAATATAGGCACCAGCATTGTGGGGTTAAGCTGATGTCTGCAACACCAACACCCTGAATGGGCACCGGTTCGAGTCCCAGCTGCTCCATGTCTGACCCAGCTCACTACGAATGAGCCTGGGACAGCAGCAGAAGATGGCCCAAGTCCCTGAGGCCCTGCACCCACATGGGAGACCTGAGTGAAGCTCCTGGCTCCTGGCTTCAGCCTGGCCCAACCTTAGCCATTGCAGCCATTTGAGGAGTGAACCAGCAGATGGAAGATCTCTCTCTGTCTCCTGCCCCCCATAACTCTGCCTTGAAATAAATAAAATAAGTCATATGCATGACTATAAATAAAATAAGTAATAAACACACACACACACACACACACATATTTCATGCTCCTTTCTTGCCAAACCCTACTGTACAGATTCCCATTGCCATAGATTTTTTTCTATTCTTGAACATAATGTACCATACCTATTCTTTTCCGTTCAGCTTCTCTTGTTCAACATATGTTTGAGAGTCATTCACTTTGTTGGATATATCATTGGCTCTTTCCTTTCCAGTGCAGAGTACTACTAAATTGTATGAACACACAAATATTTGCTTATCCCGCTTCCTGAATATAGATATGTAGGTTGTTTCCATAATTTTTTTGAATATTCTTCTACAAGCCTTTGTGTAGAGAAATGTTTTAGTATAACTTGGATAAATACCTGGGACTGGAATTCCAGGGATGTAATATGTTTAATTCCTTTTTTAAATTATTTACTTACTTGAAATTCAGAGGTACAGAGGGACAGGAAGAGAGTGAAACCCATCTTCCATCCACTGTTCACTCCCCAGAAAGCTGCAATGGCCAGGGCTGGGCCAGGCTGAAGCCAGGAGCCAGGAGCTTCATCTGGATCTCACACAGGGGTGGCAGGAGCCCAAGAACTTGGGCCATCCTCACTGCTTTTCCCAGGCCATTAGCATGGAGTTGGACCCGAAGTGGAGCAGCTGGGACATGAACCTGTGCCTATGTGGGATGTGGGCACTGCAGGTGATAGCTTTAGCCACTACGCCACAGTGATAACATTGAATTTCCAAAAAACAGGCAAATAATTTTCCAAAAACAGTTGTTAACTGCTTACACTATCAATAATCAGGCATTTTTAAAAAGATTTATTTATTTATTATGTATTTGTGATTATTTATATCACTCCAGCTTCCTTGTCAATATTTGTTGTTGTAAGTCCTTTAGCCCTTTTAGTGGGCATGAACTCTTATCTCTTAATGGTTTTAAATTATATCTCCCTGATGAGCTAGGATATTGAGTAACTTTTCATTGCTTACTGGCCTCATCCTGTGTAGGATGTCTCATTTCCAAATTTTGTTTTGCTAAGTGTCTATTCAAGACTTTGGACCAATTTTTTTTCTTTTTTTTTTTTGACAGGCAGAGTTAGACAGTGAGAGAGAGAGAGAGAAAAGTCTTCATTCCGTTGGTTCACCTCCCAAATGGCCACCATAGCCGGCGCTGCGCCAATCCGAAGGCAGGAGCCAGGTGCTTCCTCCTGGTCTCCCATGGGGTGCAGGGCCCAAGCACTTGGGCCATCCTCCACTGCCCTCCCGGGCCACGGCAGAGAGCTGGCCTGGAAGAGGGGCAACCGGGAAAGAATCCGGCGCCTCGACTGGGACTAGAACCCGGTGTGCCGGCGCCGCAGGCGGAGGATTAGCCAAGTTTGCCACGGCGGCCATGGCGCCGGCCGACTTTGGACCAATTTTAAAAATGTTTTATTCATTTATTTTCATTTGATTTTTGAGACAGAGAAAGAGAGAGACACAGAGAGAGCCTCCATCTGCTAATTACTCTCTCAAATGATTGCTGCAGCTAGAGCTGGGCCCAATCAAAACTAGGAGTCTGCAACTCAATTTGGGTTCCCACATGGGTGGCAAGGAACAAATACTTGATCCATCATCGCTGCCTCCTAGGGTGTGCACTAGCAGGAAGCTGGAATTGAAAACAGAGCCTAGATGCAAACCCAGGCACTCTGACACGGAAGGCAAGCATTCTAAATGGTGTCTTAACCCTTATGCCAAATGCCCACTCCTGGCCCGTTTTTTTCATTGGACTATTTACCTTTTTATCACTGACTTGTAAAAATAGTTAATATATTCTAGATACCAGTTATTTATTAAAAATATTTTCACATTCTGTGCCTGCCTATTTACTTCTTTTGATAAACAGAAGAGTCTGTTACAGATAATAAAGTTTTAATTCTCCCTAGTAAGTCTTTGCATTACCCTCACAGTTGCAAACATAGTCTAATTTGTTTTCTCTTGGAAGTTTATAGTTTTTATATTTAAGTTCATTCTCTATCTCCAAGCATTTTTTGTATATTGGGTGAGGTAGGGCCAGAATTTAATATTTTTTCCTAATGAATATCCAGTTGTTCCTACATCACTTATTTGAAGTAAATTTCTCTCCCCACAAACTTAATTTGTCACTTTGGTCATACATCAATATATCTTTCTGTGGGTATATCACATAGTGGTATATATGACTACTCATGTATGCCATAGATGAGTAAACATGAGTATATATCATATATATATACATGTAGCCTATTTATGGATTTTGTACTTGTTCCATCAATCATTCTGTTACTATGCCAACACCACATAGATTTCATTCCTGTGACATTGTATTAAGTCCAGAATCAAGTAGTACAAATACATCAGTGTTTTCTTTATCAATTTTGTTTTAACTATTCTGGAGATTTTGCATTGTGTGACTCACTTCAGAAAAGCCTGTTAATATTTTGTCTCGGATTGTTTCAAGTCTATAAATAATTTTGGAGAAGATGAACATCTTAACACCATTGAGTTTTCCAATAAGGTATTTGTATAGATAATTTAAAATTTCTCCCAGTGATATTTTAGTTGCTCACTTTATTCTGTGTATCAAAAGTTTGACACTGTTATAAATATTTATTTTTAAAATTACATTACATAATTATTCACTGTTAGTAATTAGATATACTCAATTGATTTTTAAATATTGAAACTGTATCCAAAGAATTCGCTAAATTCACTTATTCAATCTACTAGTTATGGTTTCAGAGTGTGCAATAAATGGAGTTTTCTATACACACAACTGTGTTGTCTATGATCAATAATCATTCTTTTTAATCTTTAGGTCTTTGTTTTTTCTAGCCCTATTGCACCAACTAGAACTTCCTTTTTTTTAAGGTTTATTTATTTATTTGAAAGTAAGAGTTACAGAGAGGAGAGGCAGAGAGGGATCTTCCATCGGCTGGTTCACTCCCCAACTGGCCGCAACAGCTGGAGCTGCGCCAATCCGAAGCCAGGAGCCAGGAGCTTCTTCCAAGTCTCCCACGTGGGTGCAGGGGCCTAAGGACTTAGGCCATCTTCTACTGCTTTCCCAGGCCATAGCAGAGAGCTGGATAGAAAGTGGAGCAGCCGGGACATGAACCGGTGCCCATATGGGTTGCCGTCACTGCAGGCAGCGGTTTTACCCGCTACGCCACAATGCCAGCCCCTAGAACTTCCAATTCATGGCTGAATGCAAGCAATGACAGTCATAAAACATATATTTTCCTTTTCTTGTGCTCTTCCTTTCCTGTAGATTCTGGTTTCTATATGGCATAACTTTCTGTCATTATCGAATGAAAATTGTAAGCTAACAATTTCATTATTTAATACCTTAAAAATCTTATTTTATTCTTTTCTAGTCTTTGTTTTTTCTGATAAGATGGCAGGTTTTTTTTTTATCATTGTTACTCTGTGGGCAGTTATATTTTATTTGCCTAATTTTAAAAATTTATTTATTTGAAAGGCAGAGAGAGACAGAGATCCCATTTATTGGTTCACTCTCCAAGTGTCTACAACAGGGGCAGGTGCAGCAGGACCAATCCAGGAGTCCGGAACTCAAGACAGATCTCCCATATAGGAGATAGGAGTACAGTTACTTCTGCTATCACTGTTGCCTTTCAGGGTCTATGAGAGCAGAAAGCTGGAGTCAGGAGTCAGTGCCAAGAATCAAGCCCATGTGTCTGCCTGAAATGTGGGTGTCTTAATCACTAAGCTAAATACCCACTTTTTTTTGCCTATTTTTAGATAGTCTTTTTTTTTTTTTTTTGGTTTACAGTACCTTGACTATTATGTCTCTAAGTGGAGATTTATTTTTGTATACTTCACTTGAATTAGAAAATACTCATTCATTAGCTCTTCAAATATTTCTCACAGTTCATCCCTTCACTCCTCTGCTACGAATCCAATTGCACATAGATTAGACCATGGGTCTTTAGGTACTCTGCTCCATTATTCTCTCTCTCTCTCTCTCTCTCTCTCTATCACTTTGGATAATTTTTACTGACTAATCTGTAAATTCATTGATTTCCTTTCTTTGTTCAGTCTAGTTGTCAATAACCCAAAGAATGAATTCTTCTTTTTCCATATAATGTATTTCAATTCTAGGATTTCCGTTTGACTTTTTAAAAATGTTCATATAACAAAATTTCACATCTATTTGCATATATTATCTGTCCTTTCCATATATAGACTATAGTTAATTTAATATCCTTGTCTGGTAATTCCAATACCTGGAACATCTCTGCACTTGCTTCTACTGACTGTGTCCTCTCTTTTTATTGTGGAGTGCATTTTATTATCTTATCTCCTGCCTCATAACTTTGGGTAGTGTAAAGGATCATTAATGACTAAAGTAAAACAATGCTCTTATTTTCCCACAGGGCAATCTTACCCTTTCTTCTGCTTGACTCCATGTTTGGTAAACTGAGTCAATCTAATCTATAATAATCTATAAGTTCCATTTGTACATTTTCTGCAGGTTTAATTAGTAACAGTTCACCAATGGCTTCAAATTCTGGGAGAATGTGATGGGGAAGTCCTCTTCAGTGCTGCTTGGGGATCTTAGTAGCAGTGATACACTGGAGATTTGTTTGTCATTTTCACCCAGCCTCCCCAGCTTTCTGAAACATGGAGTATCTCACTTTTTTAATTTATAAGTTTTTTTTTGTTCCAGTCCCGGTCGGGGCGCCAGATTCTGTCCTGTTTGCTCCTCTTCCAGGCCAGCTCTCTGCTGTGGCCTGGGAGTGCAGTGGAGGATGGCCCAAGTGCTTGGGCCCTGCACCCGCATGGGAGACAAGGAGAAGCACCTGGCTCCTGGTTTCGGATCAGCACGGTGCGCTGGCCACGGCGGCCATTGGAGGGTGAACCAATGGAAAAGGAAGACCTTTCTCTCTGTCTCTCTCTCACTGTCCACTCTGTCAAAAAAATTTTAAAAGAAAAAGGTTTTTTTTTTTTACTAGATTTTTGAATCATTGGGGAGTTCTCTGTATTCCTGCCAAGTTTCCTGAAATTTAGCCTTGGACCTAGTAATGATGATTATGTTACTTGAATGAACTCATTGAACTTCAACTCATTACTAAAGTAGAATAGGAATCATTGCTTTCATTCAGGCATATGAATGAGTGACTTAACATTAAAGAGCTAACCTGAGTGTAGAAGTGCATGTGTTCTAATTGAACTGAATATGAAAATTAAATTCAAATTTGCTGTAGAAATCAAATAGTCTTTTTAGATGACCTCCCAATCATTAGTGTTTTTGAATATAATACAAAAAACACTTAATCCACTGCTAAGTCAATAAATATTTAATTTTTCTACTATATAAGACATCCTCTTACCAATAAGAAAGTAATGTTAGAATTATTTGAAAGAATAGTGGGAGCATCCAATTAAATTAAAAACTAATTGGATTTCTGAAATTATTTTATTTACAAATTTCTACTGAACTTTATGGAATATGATATTTTAATGCTCAAATATAGATAGCATAAACATTTGAAACTTCTGTGTGTAACTTGCAAGAAAGAGAATGAGAGAAGGAAGGGGAAATACTTTGTTGTTAACATTCAATGTTACTTTATAAACCATCTGCAATGGCTTCAGTCATGTTGCCTTATAGAGCAACACTGACACTTTCTGTATTCTCCATAACTGTAGTTTTAAAAATAAGTTTTCTTGTTGAAATTAGCCCATATCTTCTGCCTAAAGTACATGATCCAGTGGCTAACATGTAATGATGCTATTTCTGAAAACTGTGTGGTAATTAAATGTCACAGTCTTGCATATATTTCAAACAACTCAGCACTGAAGTCAAGTCAGGTCACTGATAGAAAGTTATTGGTCAATGATCCCATTAAGCATGTAAAGGGATGCTCTATATTCAAAATGACTTCATCTCTTCTAAGGATAAAACCACCACATGATCCCAAAGGATGTATCCTTGTCCTCATGAGAACTCCATTAAAAATTAATATCTCCACCAATTACAATAAACTGGAAGGAGATTTCACTTTTATTGTGGTGAAACTTTATTATAATGAGAACATTGCTAGGAAAAAATCTCCCAAAATAGCAGGGTAGAAGGTCAAAAAAAGAATTGAGAGTACTTTCTCTTTACCTGAGAAAATATTTCTGGTCAAAAATTGCTTGTTATAGAATTTTCCATGTCCTTATTTGTAAAGCTTTGGCCTGAAGGCTAAATAAGCTCTTGAACTGAAGTGTTTCCCTTGAACTTGGGGGAAATAAGTTCCTCTTTTTAAAGTTCTCCTTAAGAATGATATTTGACATAGGATAAATTGAGCATACTATTATATTTACTATATCACTTCAGATGATGCAAAATAATCAAACTATTTTATGCCTATAAAAAAAGCATCAGTGTACCACAAATTTTGTGGAATTTTGTAGAATTAGCATACAACTAGGTCTTCAACAAAATAAAACTGGATAAATCTATAGGCTAGAATACATGCAAAACCTATTGTTGAAGTTTTTAAAATCTCTAAGCTTAATGCCAATAATTTCAATACTTAAGAGCAGCCCTGGAGATACTGAAGGGGAATTAATTGGAAAGTTCCTTCTGGAGCAGCAGTGTATTTCTGTTTCCCCCCTTCTTCATCTTTTGTAGTCTTTGGACACTAACAGGTGGCTAGAGCAGAGCACTGGGGCTGGAGAAGACTTGTGATGCCCAGGTAGCCTCTCACTTTCAGCAACAATGACAGTTTTCACTTTTGCAAGACAGCTTCTATTTCAAATATGTCCCCCACACATCTTCAAATAGATTCTGGTAATCAGGTAGTCTTAATATACAAAGGACAAATGAATAGTGCATCTCAAATGCAAAGCTGTAGGCAACCAAGAGGCCTCTAAACATTCTAAGTCAGTTAAAAAAAAAAAAAAGTTAGATGCTAAATAAAGAAGAATGAGCCTTTTCCCAGGAGCTAATAAAGCTAACTATAGAACAAGCGTAGTTAGAAAGACTTGAAAGAACACTTTGTCAATCTAAAAGTGTTTCCTAGAACTCCTAGAATTAAAAAAAAAGAAATGAAAATTTTAATAAGTGGCAATCATGGCAGCAATACATGTTCTGTAGTGAATTAGTGAGTGGAAAAATTGAGCTGAAGTATTTTTGCACGGAGCAGGCCATGTGTACCCCAAAAGGTGTGGGCAGGGAGTGGGAGGGAGACAAGTATGAAGTGACATGAAATATAATCCAGAAATGCCAAAATCCACATCACAGGAATTCCCGACTGAGAGAAAGAGAAAATGAAGGGAAGTGCATAATCAAGTACTTACCATATACCCACAGAAAACATGCTCAGATCCGAAGAAAGCATGGATCTTCACATTAAAAGAGCTAAGCCAGCTTTAAAATACCATTCTGAAGTTTCAGAATTTCAAGAATAAAGAAAATACTAACAGGTTCCAGAGAAAAACAAGCAAACAGACTAAACACACACCATGAAAAAAGCAGCCTGCCAACAGCACAGTGTCTCACGAACATCAATGATTAGCATCATCCACATTAAAGGAGGGAGGAAGGATGATTTCAACCATGGAATCCTATACCCAGCCCAACTGGCTTTTAAATGAATGATAGTACCAATGCGCATTTAGACAAGCAAAGTTTCATGATGTTTTACAAGCTAAGCAATCTCTGAAAGAATTGCTAGAGGATACACGACTAAAAATAAGCAATGAATCCCCAAAAAGGCTTCAGGTAGTACTAAACATCCAAAAAGTAATAAGCAAATTGATAATAACACATAAGTAGTTATTTATGCTCAATGAAAACCTGAAACATAGTAAACATCTGGTGGGAGAAGAGGATTGTGGTATAGCATGTAAAGCTACTGCCTGCAATGCTGGCATCCCATATGGGTGCCAGCTCATGTCCCAGCTGCTCATCTTCTGATCCAGCTCCCTGCTAATGGTCCAGTAAAAGCAGAAGGGAGGGCCCAAGTGCTTGGGCTTTATCACCCATGTGAGAGACCAGGATGAAGCTCCTGGCTCCTGGCTTCATCCTTGCTCAGTTTGGCCACTGTGGTCACTTGGGGAGTAAACCAATGGATGAAGACCTCTATTTCTTTTTTTTTATATTCGGGGTGATGTGATACATAATTGTGTCTTTTATTTTTTTTAACTTTATTTAATAAATACAAATTTCCAAAGTATAACTTTTGGATTATAGCAGCTTTTCCCCCCTATAAGCTCTCTCCCACCTATAACCATCCCATCTCCCACTCCCTCTCCCATCCCATTCTTCATCATGATTCGTTTTAAATTATCTTTGTACACAGAAGATTAATTTAGTATATACTAAGTAAAGATTTCAACAGTTTGCACCCACACAGAAGCATAAAGTGTAAAGTACTGTTTGAGTATTAGTTATAATTTTAATTCACATAGTACAACACATTAAGGACAGAGATCCTACATGGGGAGTAAGTGCACAGTGATTCCTGTTGTTGATTTAACAATTGACACTCTATTTCTAATGTCTCTCTATCACTCTGTAACTCTGTTTTTCAAATAAATAAACAAATCTCGAAATAACTAAATAAGTAAACACTTGGAATAAAAATTCCAGTTAAATTTTGTAAGAGAGATGACAGAGTTAAAAAAGAAAAAAGTAAAAAAATGAGAGGGGGCCGGCGCCATGGCTCAACAGGCTAATCCTCCGCCTAGCGGCGCCAGCACTCTGGGTTCTAGTCCCTGTCGGGGCACTGGATTCTGTCCCAGTTGCTCCTCTTCCAGGCCAGCTCTCTGCTGTGGCCAGGGAGTGCAGGGGAGGATGGCCCAAGTGCTTGGGCCCTGCAGCCCATGGGAGACTAGGAGAAGCACCTGGCTCCTGCCATCGGATCAGCGCGGTGCGCTGGCCGCAGCAGCCATTGGAGGGTGAACCAACGGCAAAGGAAGACCTCTCTCTCTCTGTCTCTCTCTCTCTCACTGTCCACTCTGCCTGTCAGGAAAAAAAAAAAAAATGAGAGGGGTCTATGCTGTGACATAGTGGGTTAAACCTCTACCTGTGGTGCCAGCATCCCATATGTGCACCGGATCTTGTTCCAGCTGCTCCTCTTCCTATTCAGCTCTCTGCTATGGCCTGGGAAAGCAGTAGAAGATGACCAAGTGCTTGGGCCCCTGAACCAGCATGGGAGACCCTGAATAAGCTCCTGGCTCCTAGCGTTGGTTTGGCTTGGCTCCAGCCATTCCAGCTATTTGGGGAGAGAGCCAGTGGATGGAAGACCTTTCTCTCTGTCTCTTTCTCTCTCTCTGTGTCTATAATTTTACCTCTCAAATAAATTTTAAAAAATCTTTAAAAATAAAAAATAAATTATGAGATAAGAGTTTTACCCTTTTGGCCGGCGCCGTGGCTCACTAGGTTAATTCTCCGCCTGTGGCGCCGGCACCCCAGGTTCTAGTCCCGGTGGGGGCGCCGGATTCTGTCCCGGTTGCCCCTCTTCCAGGCCAGCTCTCTGCTGTGGCCAGGGAGTGCAGTGGAGGATGGCCCAAGTGCTTGGGCCCTGCACCCTCGTGGGAGACCAGGAGGAAGCATCCGGCTCCTGGCTTCGGATCAGCACAGCACGCCGGCCGTAGCAGTCATTTGCGCGGGTGAACCAACGGAAGGAAGACCTTTCTCTCTGTCTCTCTCACTGTCTAACTCTGCCTGTCAAAAAAAGAGTTTTACCCTTTTTTGGGAAGCATATACAAATATTGATTCATCCTAAATATCAAAGAAAACTTTAAAATTATTATAATGTGTTAAAAATTTAGGAACAGCTGTTAGAAGAACAGGCTCTATGGCTTCTAAACCACATGTTTAAAATAAGTCTTATAAAAATATACTACTTTGAAAGCCTCACACTTCCAGTCTTTCTCTTGTGCCTTTGAAGTTGTTGCCAAATGCGGTCAATTTCTGCCAAGAATGCACTGTCTTTGCTGAAGTGTTTTCTAGCTATTTGTCTATTAGTATATTATTTTCCAATATATGCTACATCCTGTCATAATGCCAAGAATTCCCTGACAATGTACAATTCTCTGGGCTCAAGGAGATGATTAGAGCTAGTCTTCTGGTATCTTCAACTTTCTTCAAGCTGACTAAGTTTAATCAGGGGCTCCGCTACAGTGCACTTGAAAAGACTCTAAAACGCTCCCACTCCAGCCATTACTGGAGTGTTAAGCCCCAGCACAGTGGTCTGGATTTAACAAATGCCCAGTTCATGCATTCTGGTATAAACCCCAGACTGAAAAACATTCCACTGGACGAGGCATGTATCCCAAGCTACAAAAACTAGGTTTTACTTGTGTCCATTTAAACACCAAGAAAAAGAAATTCAGAAAAGGAAAATAATGATTAATTTCATAATATCACAGCATAAAACACAGCCATTGTAAAAAGTAGCTTTTCTCTTATTCAGTTTGTCTTATGAGGTGCCCAGGGATAAGGGTAGACGTGAAAGAAAAGTCAGACGCCAGGGGTTCCCAGAGATATTCATTTAAGTACACTGTACCTGGAGGAGATTTTGTTAGTTAGTTTGTTTTGTTTGGTTGTTTCTTTTTTTCACAATGATGTAATTTAAAGAAATTTTTTAAAAGTTTTGAGATCAGGGCCCAGTGGTGCTGTGGTGCAGTGGATTAATCCACCACCTGCGGTGCCAGCATCCCATAAGAGCACCAGTTTGAGTTCCAGCTGCTCATTTTCTGCTTCAGCTCCCTGCTAACGCACCTGAGAAAGCAGCAGAAAATGGTTCATGTGCTTGGGCCCCTGCTACCCATGTAGGAGACTCGGATGGAGTTCCTGGCTCTTAGCTTGGCTCAGCCTCAGCTGTTGTGGCCATTTGGGGAGTGAACCAGCAGGTAGAAGATCTCTCTCTTTCTCTCTCTCTCTCTAACTGCCTTTCAGTAAATAAATAAATCTTAAAAAGAAAAGTTTTGAGATATGATTGTCTTTTCATAGATATGTGTTTTTGAAGTTAATTTCAGGCCATTATGTGTCTTTTAGTAAATTTAACTGTCAACTGAGAATTCACAGATGTCATTCATACATACAAATTGAATGGTGAAATTATTCTTCCAATTTCTCTATAATCTGCATATTTTTTCATTAAATTCATGTGAAGTAAAAAAAATAAATAAAATCTCCCTAGTGGTTGAATCGAATAGATATAAGAAATCAATGGTGTCTTGGTAGGAATGTATTGAGCAAAACAAACTAATAGTTGCAACTATTCTTCTCCTAGAAATGTTGACATTACTTCAATAATATGAAGAATATGCTGTTTGCATGAATGAGCAAATAGCTAGTTGTGTTCAACAAGAACACAGAAACTCCTTGTATAGAAAATTCTTCATGTATGGAATTTAGTCCTTGAGAAAAAAGGGATGAGATTAGCAATGTAGCTATTCACACTTCCAACAAATCCTCAGCATGTACCCAAACATTCACTAACAATAGCAAATAGTTTCATTAAATAAAAAGAGCCTGTTGGTTGTGGCGGTGTCTAAATAAGTGGGTGATGTGGGGACTTGGGGACTTTCTTTGAGAACCCCAGGGTCTGAGAGATCCAGCATTGTATTTCAGACGATGCCAGACTTTGAGACCTCTTGTTGTGCAGAGAAGGAAAGCGCAAAATTTAGAGTTCCATTAATTTGTGGAAGTAGATCAACAGTCCATAAATAAATGTTGCTTTATAAGAGCTCCTTGATGGAAAAATAAGGTTTCATGGAAGAAAAATAAACAGCTGCACATTTGGATATCTTTTTCGGGTGAGTGTTTGGTTTTGTCTCCAACAGTGTATCTGTCAGTGGCACGTATACACATAGATATGTGCATACTCACACACATACAACTCAATGAGACCTCATCAATTTTGCAGTTCAAAACTATGTTACATAATCCTGGTGATTGCCCTAAGCAACTATTTAGATTTGACTATATTCCAGACACTATGTTAAGTTATTTTGGTATCTTAAAAATATCTTTACAACAACCCTACCATAATCCACTTTTATGCAATAAAATTAAGGCTCAGAGAGGTTGGCTCACTTGATTCAGGTGCACCTAGCTAAGTTAGTAGAAAGCTAGTATTTGAACTAGCAAGGTAACCTCTATAGCATTAAACTCACATCCTTTGTTCTCTCCTATCTCTGTCTATGCTAAACTGCTCTCAGCAAGATTGTGAAATAATAAAAACACATATTCCATAATTTATTTTTTGTGGTCCCAAGAATGAGTCATTTTTACTCTAATCAAATTTTCAAATAAACATTAAAGATTCAGTTCTTGGTTCTATATCCTTAGGGTTTGTTTACTTTCCTTTCTTTTTTCAGCTTTTGAAATAACATTTTTAATTTACATTATGTTCAAAGGCTTAATGCTTCACTACATAAACAGTTCAACAAGCCAAAAGTAAAAAAGACCCTAGTTCAGTGGGAATATAGGAAATGGCTTCAAAGAATAATCAAACAAAAAGATGACCATTTCTTTCATATACAATAAAGTTAAAAATAATCACAGATCATTAAAAATGTAGTGGTATGTCATTCTTAACTACTCGTTTAACAAAAATAAAAAACAGTTTGGTAAAATTATATTTGCAGCAAACTGATACATATAGGCATTCCTTTCTTTTTTGTCTTTTCTTTTTTCTTTCTTTTTGAATTTTAGCTCTCATATATAATGGAGAACATGAGGCATATTTCTTTCTGTGTCCAACTTACTTCACTCAATGTGATATCATACAGTTGCATGCATTTTGATACAAATAGTAGAATTGCATTCTTTTTTGTAGCTGAATAATATTTCCTTTTCTTTATCCACATTTTCTTTACCCATTCAACCTTGGTTCATGGACACCTTTGGCTACTGTGAACAGTGCTGGTATAAACAACGCTCCTGTACATATCTCTTTGATACAGTGTGTTCATGTCTTTTGGGTATATATCCAGCAGTGGGATTGCTGGGTCATGTGGCAAGCCTGTTTTTAGTTTTTTAAGAACTCTCCATACTGTTTTCAACAGTGGCTGCACTAATTTACATTCCCCCCAACATTGTATAAGAGTTCCCCTTTCTCCATACCCTTGCCAGCATTTGTTACTCTCTGTCTTTTGGATAATAATCATTCTGACAGAGGTGGTTCTTGGTTTTTTGTTTATTTGTTTGTTTTTAAAGATTTTTATTTATTCATTTGAGAGGTAGAGTTACAGAGAGAAAGGTCTTCCATGTGCTGGTTCAATCCCCAAATTGAAGCAACGGCCAGAGCTGAGACAATCTGAAGCCAGGAGCTTCTTCCAGGTCTCCCATCCAGGTGCAGGGACCAAAGCACTTGGGCCATCTTCTACTACTAACCCAGGCCATAGCAAAGAGCTGCAGCAGAAGAGGAACAGCCAGGACAAGAACCTGCATCCATATGGGATGCTGGCTCTGTAGGCAGAGGCTTAGCCTACTATGCCACAGCCCCAGCCTCCTCATTATGGTTTTAATTTGCATCTCCCTGATGACTAGTGGTGCTGAGCATTTTTTTCATGCATTTGTTGGCCATTTGTATTTTTTTGTATTTTTTCTTTTTAAAATTATCTATTGTATTCCTTTGCCCATTTCTTAACTGGATTGGTAGGGTGTTTTTTTTTTTTTTTTTTGCTGTTGCATTTTTTAGGTTGCTGATATACTCTGGATATTAATCTTTCCTTGGGTAGGTAGCTTGTAAATATTTTTTCACATTCTGTTTGATATCTCTTCAGTTTATTGACTGTTTCCTTTGCTGTGCAGAAGCTTCTGAGTTTTATATAATTCCATTTGTCCTATTTTGGTTTTGTTGCCTGTGCTTTGGGAGTCTTATCCAAGAAGTTGTCACTTCTACCAATGTCTTGAAGTGCTTCTACTACAATTTCTTCCAGCAATTTCATAGTCTCTGGTCTTAAATTTAGGTCTTCTATCTTAAGCTTATTTTTGTATAGTAAGAGGTACGAATCTAATTTTATTCTTCTACATATGTACAACCAGTTTTTCCAGTAACATTTATTGAATAGATCATTCTTTCTCTAATATATGGTCTGGGCACTTTTCTCAAAAATCAGTTAGCTATATGGCCATGGATTAATTTCTGGGCTCTCTATTTTATTTCTTTTATCTATGTGCTAATTTTAATTCTAGTATCATGGTGCTTTAATCATTATGTTTTTATAGAATGATTTAAAGTCAGGCATTATGATACTTTCAGTTTGATTTTTTTGTTGTTGTTTTGAATTGTTTAGGCTATTCTAGGTCTTTTGTGATATCATACAAATTTTAGGATTTTTTAATTCTGTAAAGAATGTCATTGGTACTTTGATAGGACTTGCATTGAATCTGTAGATTTCTATATGTAGTATAGACATTTTAAAGATATTGATCCAATCCATGAACAAGGGTATCTTTCCATTTTCATGTGTCCTTGATTTCTTCCATCAATGTAGAGAGAGTTTTCACTTCTTTGGTTAAATTTATTCCTAAAGATTTGATTTTTGTGGCTACTGAAAATGAGATTTCTTTCTTGATTTCTCTTTCAATGACTTCATTAGTAGTGTATAAAAATGCTTCTCCTTTTATATACTCATTTTGCAACCTGCAACTTTATAGAATTCTGAACTCATTTATCAGTTCTAATAGCTTTTTGGTGGTGTGTTTAGGTTTTTCCATGTACAACATCACATCATCTGCAAACACAGATATTTTTATGTCTTCCTTCCCTGTTTTGATGCCCTCTCTTTCTTTCTCCTTTCTAATGGCTCTTGCTAATTTCCAGTAACATATTGAATAGGAGTGGGGGAAAAGGATATCCTTATCTTGTCCCAGATCTGAGAGGCAATGCTTTCAACTCTTTCCGTTTCACTATGATATTATTAGCTATTCGTTTGTCATGTATAGCCATTATAATTTTTAGGTATGTTTCTTCCATACCTAATTTGTGGAAGGTTTTTTTATGTATCATGAAAGGATATTGAAACTTATCAAATGCTTTCTCTGCATATATTAAGATGACCACGTAGTTTTTGTTGTTTATTCCGTTGATGTGATTCAAGATGATTATTGATTTGTGAATATCGAACCACCCTTCCATCTCTGGGATAATTCCCACTTTATCATCATGTATGATCTTTCTGATGTGGTTTTGGATTCGATTTGCTTAGTCCTTTATGGAAGTGGACAAGAATTAAGGTTGGGCTTATCCCTTAATGGGAACCATTTCATTGCCACAGTAGTGGTTAAATGGTAGATTTTTACCGTCTTTCTTGAGAAGTTGAGGGCAGTTCTACATAATAGAACATGTCTGTACAAGGTCCACATTATGTATGATAGGTTGTGCCTCTAAAACAGGTTCTCAAAATAAATGGGTCAGCTCTAAGATCTGTTTAAATTCTCGAATATATTCATTTGGTTTTAACTTTAACACAGTGTCTGCCCTGCTGGAAAATTAGTTAATTGACTTACAAGGTCCCTCCTCCCACTCAGTCTTTTCTTCTCAATCAATTTTAACCCTTTGGTTGAGTGTGAAGCACAGAAGCTAAACGAAACCTGGATTCTCTCTCTGTTTCTAAGAGTACATGGCCTCGCCAAGTTATTTACCCACCCTATGACTGAGATGCAGCATCTGTAAATTGTAAGGATTTTTCCAGATCTAAACTCTGATTTTCTAGCTCACTGCGTTTTGTATGGATATTTTCATAAATTCCAAACCATTCTGGTAGAATAAAGAAAACTTCATGAGAATAGGCACCAGATTCATCATAGGCACCACTGCATAAACAGAACTTAGCACTTAGTAGGTAGTCTTTACATATTCTTTAAACATTCAGAATTGTCAGAATATTCCATAAATGCAAACAAAAATAAAAATTAAAACTATGTGCTCAGAAAGAACTCTATATTTGGACCAGTAAATGAGGAATAACTAGAAGTAATTAACTTACAAATCAGAGTGAGAGATCTAATAATGTGCACTTCTTCTCATAGATTTAACTTTTAAAAGCTTGAAAACATTGCTTCTTTTGCAGTTTCTATTAAATTCATTAGAGGCTGGAAGTTGCCAATGAATGTATCGTACACACATAAGAACTGCGTTATTATTACATCATTGTCTATACTCTTATAATCCAACCTCACAAAATACAGTGGAAAACTAAAATTTTATCTGGACTGAGGCATTGTCTCATCCACCAGCACCCTTGTTTCTTCTGTACTTAACACTTAGCAGCATCTCACCCAATTTGATTTGTCAACATTAAACTTGGGCATAGACACATACATACATATAACAGTATCGTTATTTGGAACCCCAAATAACCAATTTTGGAATGCTATGGAACCTTCAAAGTTGTTCGGCACAATTTCTAGGTCAAATCCAAATAACTACCAGCTATTTTTGACAGAAATTTTGAACATGAAATTATTAACTTGAGTTCTCCCTATTCCTTTACATTTTGCCTCCTCCCCCTTCCCTCCCCAGATCCTACTGATACTAAATAGCTATTTTAGATTCAGTTCAACTAGTTTTAGGAAAATAGCAAGAGAAAATGGTGCGTTCATTTCGTTGTGCTTTGAATATTTAAGTATTGGTCCTTAAGAAATGAAGTTTTGTTTTTCTAACGTTTCTTAGCCTACTCTTGAGGCCATTCCAATAGACTTTAAATGAATAATGGGATAACTACACAAAAATCAATAAACATTTATTTATTTTTTAAAAGATTTATTTATTTATTTGAAAGTCAGAGTTACACAGAGAGAGGAGAGGCGCAGAGAGAGAGAGCTCTTCCATCCCCTGGCTCACTCCCCAATTGGCCACAACGGCCAGAGCTGCGTTGATCCGAAGCCAGGAGACAGGAGCTTCCTCTGGGTCTCCCATGTGTGCAAGGGCCCAAGGACTTGGGCCATCTTCCACTGCTTTCCTAGGCCGTTGCAGAGAGCTGGATTGGAAGTGGAGAAGCCGGGTCTCAAACCAGCGCCCACATGGGATGCCGGTGCTTCAGGTCAGGGTGTTAACCTACTGTGCCACAGCGCAGGTCCCATAAACATTTGTTTAGATATAAGGCATTGCCTACTGTGTTACATTTCCATATTTGATGAATGATTCTCCATAACAATATTAAAGTTTCATGCAGTTGACTTAAAAACTAAATTTTTATATTTAGTGATGTTTATTTTGTCCTCAACATGTATTTGCTACTCTAAAATGATAGGGTTTGACAACTTTTACCCAAATTTTTATGAAATCTTGTGTCTGCCTTTGAAATAAATCCAGAAGATGAAAACTTTTCTCTCTGGCACTTAGATTGCTACCCTCCTAATCTAAGCAAGATTACATAATGCCCGCCTACACTTCTTCCTGCTTCTTTACCCTTGCTTTCTCCTGTGTCTGCGTTTGACAAGAGTAGGGCAGGTAATCTTGTTACAGTAAGTCAGACCATATTATAATTCTACTAAAAACCTTGAATGTCTATTCAGTTAGCCTATCAAAAAATGAAGTCCTTAGAATGACGACAGGGTTCCACACAATGTGCCATGTTCACACACACACACACACACACACACACATATTTACCTCTCCCACTTAGCTCATTTCACTCCAGAAACACCAGTCTCCTTCAGGAAGACTGGGCTTACTCTTCCTTAGGATCTTTGCATTGGTCCCACCCAATATCTGAGTTGCTCTTCTCCAAGATAGCCAATTGACTGACTCTCACCTCCTTCAAAACTTGGCTCAGAATCACTTTCTCAGGTTCTACCACCCTATTTGAACCTGTTCTTAACCCCAAAACCTGGACTTCCTGGTCCCTATATCCTGCATAGTCTTTTCTTATAGCACTTGGTGCTTTCTAATATAGATGATAATTCAGTTAGTAGCTATTGCTATTTTTCCATACCATGTACATTACAGAATGCAAGTTCCATGAGGATAAAAATTTTTTATGTTTTTGTTTACTATTGTATTTTTGTTTGCTATGTCTGGGATATTATAGATACATCATAAATATTTGTTGAAAGAATGCATCCGTGAATTAATAGCTACTTACTTGAAATTATAATTAATACTTAAATAAAATTTTCTCAAAAAACAAAACTCCAGTGGTAAGTTGATGCCATTGGTGTTGTGATTTAACAGGGTCAGAGCCTTTGGTCTCCAAGATTTCCTTGACATTTTCGTTATCTTTGTCACCTTGTAGTTGCAATATGGCTGTGGCTATTCCAGGCATCTTATCTATATGGTCATGGCAGGCAAAATGAGAAATAGAATAAAGCTTTCTCTGCCTTACCTCCCCTGCAGACTTCAACTGACTTGAATTTCACTGAGTAGAACTGGATCATGAGGTCAACTTCAACTGCCTGGAGCCCAAGAAAGGGCAACAGATTTCCATAACTAGCTTAGACCATTCACAGATCATCATTTAGATTAAAAACATGACATCATTAAGTTATTCCAAGGGGAAAAAGATATTTGGGAGGCAATTAAGGGGCTGCTATAGGGGCCAGCACTGCAGCCCAGTTGGTTAAGCTGCTGCCTGCAACCCCAGGATCCACCGGTTTGGGTCCTGGCTGCTCCATTTCTCATCCATCTCTCTGCTAGTGTGCTTGGGAAAGCATGGGAGGATGTCCCAAGTCCTTTGGCCCCTGCACCCCTGTGGGGAGATCCAGAAGTTCTAGGCTCCTGGCTTTGGCCTGGCCCAGACTGGCCATTTCAGGAGTAATCCAGTGGATGGGAGATCTCTCTCTCTCCTTCTGTCTCTCTCTAACTGTCTTTCAAATAATTAAATAAAATCTTAAAAAAAAGAGGCTGCTATAATCATCCTCTCATGAAACCACCAGTCTATTTGTTGAGCAAGGAGTAACACACACAGGAAAAATACAATGAAAAAGAGGATACAAAGTAATTTTTTCATTGATGCTCAGAGAAAAGAAGCAATTTGCATGAGTTGGATAGTCAATGAAATTATCATAAAAGGGATGGCTCTTGAATTTGTCCTTGTGTAGAAGGAGCTAAATCAGAAAGGTATGAGGTTGAGAGTGGAGATGGTAGGGGTATAACATGAACTCCCTCATAAATAATAATAATAACATCAACTGCCTCATAAATAATGATAAAATTCAAATTGATAAGTTACATAGTAAAATAAAATTATGGAAATATCTTTTGCCAATCTTTAAGGAAACATGCTACTGAAAAATCAGAGAAGAAACGTCTTATGGTACCTAATATCTCCTGTGGCACAGTTGAACATCATTGATCAAAACCAATAATTTCAATATGATCAGAGGAAACTGAGTCCCAGAAATGTTCACTGGTTTCTGTAAGGGCACATAGAAATTGTAATGACTGAGACAGGACTGGATTCAGGACCTTTCTATTACATCACTCAAATCCCAAGTTTCATGTTAATATGAATGTTCTTCTTTGCCAAACATGTATCACCAAACAACAAGATCCTATTATTCCCAACCTGTTTGAGATTCAGATAAGTCATAGCCAAGTGCTTAGACTTGTATCAACAAACTCTTTGAGGGAGGGGGTGTGGATTGGATAAGTGAATGTCAGTGTTTATACAAGTGAGTATAGCCTTCATTGTTGACTGGACAGCTGCTAAATGTAGAGCTTTGTATCCCAGAAAAAATATTCAATTATCAAAAGAGCATATTCATTCAGCTGTACACTGTTAAGATTTTCTAATATTTAAAAGTCATAAAGGTTTCTGTACTTAAAAGATATTATTGACTGTTACTGTTCCTTCACAGAAATTGATCTTCCACTATTTATTCAACTATTCATTCAATTGAATTCACTGAAGAGAACTGCACTGTCAATATTTAAATGGCTCTTGTTGGCGACAGTGAATCAGCAATAAGCAGGCTAGGGAGCTCCGTTGGCACAATCTGAAAACAAATATTCAAAATAAGGAGCCCAATTTTACATTCAGGACACCAGCCTCAAATAGTTCCGTTATTCGATCAGACTTGCCTGGTTCACATGGTCTATACTTGAGACACATAGATGTTCCATTTTAAAGCTGACAAATAAAGGCAGTTAACAAACAACAAATGTGGTAAGGGGAGTGGGGAGAAAACTAAGTCCGAAGCACTAGGGAATGAAGTCCCAACCCAGCTTTCCTTCAGGACCTAAGGCAAATGATTGACACTGGAGCTGACCATGACCTGCTTAGAGTTGTCCAGAGTGTTAAGTGCCACCTGGTTACACGTCATTGAACACACCTCGAAGCACAGGAAAGAGAGGCTGAGGTATTGGGGGAAAGGTGTGCATCAAATTACATGTCGAAATCTCAATCTTTTCCCAAACAAATGTCAACACGTAGACGCATCTGAGTCATTCATTTTGGAAACCCAGCAAAGCCTTTCCTGGGTAAGTAGGGCAGATTAAAGCAACAATAACTCAAATGATTTGTACACTGAGCCAACAAAACCTCTTTTGCAGAAGTCTGTCTTACCTCCTTTCACCTACAAAATTAAAATGTTCCTCTCCCTTTGGTGCTAGAGAAACCTAGCGGGAGAGGGCGAGGGGCTGGGAGGGGGCCGGAGCAATCCTAATAAAAGTGAGGCATCCAGAGCTAAAAAGGTCTGAGTTAGTATCACGTAATGATGGATTTTATTTGTGAAATTATGATGCTTATCAAAATGAATTAATTATCTGCCCATAAGCAACATCATCTGTTACTGTGGCTCATTATCGTAGTACCACCCACTCACTTGGTCTTCCTGTGCCTATACACGTGGAAGAGAAGGTCTCACATTTCCCTGGGTTATATTCACTTATTTACTTCCTCATTTAATCTCTTACTCTTCCGCCCCCCATTTGTGTCCCCAGCAAACCTTCTTGAGTAGAACAAGAAGGCATGATGCTAAGTGATGGAGATGTGCATAACGGGGTAGTACTCGCCTTGCCAGATACCAAAATGGAGATGGTGGGGCGGACCCAACTACTTGTAAATTGGTCCAGAAGAGTTGGGAAGGCTCTACTGGATCATTGGCCTCGAGAAGTGCTAGGGCCAAGGAAAGAATTAATCAGGGGGAAGAGGAACTTCAAGCAAAGTGAACAATAGAAATAAAGGCAAATAAGCATAAATTCTTAGTATGCTCAGTGAAGAGTGGAAAATTCTAATATGCCAGGAAAGTAGGATGTGTAGACGGGGACAGCAGGGAAGGGATAAGGAGTCATCATGGAGCTGGAGGAATTGGAACTGCTTTTTCACCTCCTAGTTTCTCAGCCCAGAATGATATAGGTTCACTCCTCTGAACCCACTTTTGTCAAGGTTACTACAGACTTCATGATGAATACATGGGTAACTTCCAGGCCTCCTTTTACTTATCATTTAGACCAGTATTGTACCAAAGGTTGGGCAGTGAGAGTAGTCCAGCTGGTGTGCAGCCAATAAGGTGGTGCGAATACGTGTGTGTGTGTATGTTTCCAGATCTTCCTCACAACTCTTTCATTAATCTAAATTAATCTAAATTACAAAATAATTGCAATGGTTACTGGTTCATTTTAATAATAATATATTATTACTTACATGTATTATCATGTATTATACATCTGTATGTGTGTATATATAGGAAAACTTCAAACAAGAACACTTTTATTTCTTACCCTTTAATACACATCACATACACTCGAAAGCTAATTTCAGGAATTCACACTCACACAATCTAATCAGACATGGATTCAACTCCATGTGTTCATTTCAAAAGTAAATTAATAACAATTCGTAGTCCTTCAAGTTTGCTTTGGGTGCAGTTTGTCTCCAGCCCTGCAGTACACAACCCTCCAGTCAACACCCTATGTTTAATCAGTAAATTCAAAATAAACAATGACAGCACAGAGATTGTAAAAACAAAGAAGCAGAAATTGAGTTATTTTAATTCTGTGATTTTATGTTACCACTAGAAGTTTTTATTTGTATTAAAATTGAAAACAGTGAAAGAGAGCAAACTGTGAGATGTTATTTATTGACTTAGTTGTCAAGTAAGAATCTCAATTCATATGTGGAATGGTTTACTGAATTTGAATAGTATCTTTAAAATTAACTTTTAAAAGAAGGGCTGTGTTCATCTTAGAGAACAAGTCAAGAAAATAAAGATGCTCATTAAGTCTCACATGACGGTAACTGAAAATAATTTCTCCAGGTGGTAGAAAGAACTGGAATATTACTGATCAAAGTGGCATTCAGCACTTGGGACCACTCCATCCTTTTCTGAAAACTGTTTTTAACTTCCACAAGAAATGCTCTCCCAGTTTTTAATCCTACCTAGTCATCTCTTTAAAACACAATATTTCTTAGGGACCTATCCCAGGAAGTCATCTCTTCTTAAAAGATTCCTGAGCAAGCTCTTTGGCTCCATTGCTTAGTGATTAACTGCAGGCTGACAACTCTCAAATCTATACCTTTGGTTGAAAGTTCTCTTTATAAGAACTGAAGTATCCGGCCGGCGCTGTGGCTCAGTAGGCTAATCCTCCGCCTTGCAGCGCCGGCACACCAGCTTCTAGTCCCGGTCGGGGCCCCAGATTCTGTCCCGGTTGCCCCTCTTCCAGGCCAGCTCTCTGCTGTGGCCAGGGAGTGCAGTGGAGGATGGCCCAAGTGCTTGGGCCCTGCACGCCATGGGAGACCAGGAGAAGCACCTGGCTCCTGCCATCGGATCAGCATGGTGCGCTGGCCGCAGTGCGCCGGCTGCGGCGGCCATTGGAGGGTGAACCAACGGCAAAGGAAGACCTTTCTCTCTGTCTCTCTCTCTCACTGTCCACTCTGCCTGTCAAAAAATAAAAATAAATAAATAAAAAATAAAAAAAGAACTGAAGTATCCAACTCTCTACTAAACATCTTCCCTGGAATGTAACTTAGACACCTCCAGTTCTACTGAGCTCATTAACTTCACCTGGTACTTTATCAGTCTGGAAAACTATGATCCAAATGATGTATCCGTGTCCTTTTGCACCTCTTACACCCACTCAATCACCAAAGCTGACAAATATCTCTCCTAGATAAATCATCCTCCTACCTTCTACAATTTCCTGGCCATTACCTAGATCACCAATGTTGTTTGCCTCAATAACTCCCAGAGCTGCCTTCTACATCATAGACAGGGAACTCTAAGGAATAAATTGGATCACATCACTAACCTGATTAACACCAGTTAATAACTCCCATAGTCTTTCTTCTAAAAGACCTAGATAAAGAGGTCTCTTTTTACCTCTGCATCCTACTCACTCAGGCACTGCAAAACTAAGTTAGCTATTTTAGCATGTTTCAGATTGCCAGGTGCCTCCAAACTATTACTTGTGCTATTTCCATCCATGTGTGGCAATTGTTAAGCTGCCACTTGGAGCACCCACATTCCATGTCGGTTTGCATGAGTTCAAGTCCTGGTTCTACTCCTAATTCCAGCTTCCTGTTAATGTGCACCCCGGGAGGCAACAGGTAATGGCACACGTATTTGGTTTCCTGTTATCTCTGCAGGAGACCCAGACTGAATTCCAGACTGCTGGCTTTGACCTGGCCTAGCTCTGCCACTTGCAAGTATTGGGGGATGAACCAGCAGATACATGAAAGATCTTTCTCTTTCTCTGTCTGTCTATCGCTGTCTGTCTGCCCTTCAAAATTAAGTACGTAAACAATAATTTTAATAAATTCTGGGAGCAGATAACAAATCTATTTTATTCTTTGTAGAAATTCTAGGAGCTTGCACAATGCTGTTACAGAACAAGTGTCCACAGATATTTTGTTAAATGAATGAATATATGTCTGAATTGCTTTTCCTCTAAAAATTTCTCTACACTATGGATCATGGATTCTTTTTCTTTGGTTTACAATATTAATCATTCCATTTTAACTTATTTCATTCCTAGAAGACTGTATGTATACTTTATTATTTATACTCCCTTTAATGATTTATTTCAGAAGATACTGTAGTATCAGAAAATGAAACATGATAAGCAAAATCTAGCAAGATTTCCTCCCATTCTCAAGAAAATGGGCCATAAACACATTTATAATCCGCCATGGGGCGACAGAATTCAGCGTCTGGATCAACCTTAGAAATGCCCAATTAATTGTAAATCCACATACCAACAGAAGTGTTCATTTTAAATCCCTCCTGGGGCTGAGCTTCAGGGAAGCGAATGTGGAGTGGTTACTTTCTGATTCCAAATGGAGAGATGCACCGGAACTACCAGTATCAAGGCTCTTCAGGAAGCAAAGGATGATACTTTTCATTTTTGAAGAACCACAACTCAAGTCCAATGTTGAGGACACGAAAGAGAGGGGCTTCCTCAGACTGTCCAGCCAACACAGCTTTCCCTTTCCTTTTAAAGCAGCAGTAGCGGCCAACTCCTGGTCTGATGCCTACACAAAGATGAAAGGCAGCTGGATGCTCTGGCTCCACGCTGGCCCAGGGCAGAGCTGACAGCAGCAGGTACCAGGCACCTGGATGGGGTGCCCCACGGGCCATCAGGGGTTCTAATCAACTTCTCTTAGCTGGCAGGTTTTGAACAGTGGGTATGTTCCAAATGTGTCAAAGCACATTTTTCAAACATCACTGCAGATTCACTCGTTATGTCTTGCCTTTTTTAGACCTTGACAATAAAGGGACAGTTTTAAGCAAGAAAGGGAAAGAAAAGCTAGTGCACACTGATATTTTATGACATACTAGGATCCACAGTGAGATTAACCTATTTCTTTGAGGTCTTTGGGGCCCTATTATCTGTGACTCCTTGTTATTTTCCATTCCACAACAGCAATTATATCTCCAAAGGGAGAAGATCCAAACCACACTATCATGTTTATGTGCTCTGAATCGCTACATATTTCAAAGAATATATTTCAAGGTGGACTTTGAGGAAACACAGGGCTCCATACTTCGCTCCAGCTGTTTATATATATGTGAGTGTGAGTGTCCCAACTTGGAATATAAGTACTTCAAGCATGTGAATCGTCCCTTTGCTTTATTATCATCCACAGGACAATAAACACCTGGTTCTTAAATTTTCACACACATATAAATAAGACTAAGATCTCCAATGAATGTTGTATGGGTTTACTGGAGCTGGTACCTACCCTTGGAAGATACTTGAGGAACAGAATTTGGAGAGTTAAAATGTATCTCTAATATTTCCTTTACTCCCTATGCTGTGGCAAGTGAAACATTAGATTTCTTGGGCTTCCCTAGCAAAAAGCACAAACTTAATCATGCTGCAAATTATACTTTACCAACTAAGGTGACACAGTTCCCGAGGCTAGGAAGAGAAAGTAGCACATCTGAGGACCATGTTCAGCCCACCACAGGTGATGAAAGTGTCATATTACTAAAGACACACTTCTGAGGATGGCTTTAGCATGATGGGTAAACCACCACTTGGGACACCCACATTCTATATCAGAGTTTCTGGGTTTGAGCCCTGGCTCTTTTCTCAATTCCAGCTTCTAGCTTATGTGTACCCTAGGGGACAACAGCAGATAGACACAGTTCTTAGGTCATTGCCACTCATGTGGGAAATCAGATTGAGCTCCAGGATGTGGCTTCCACCTGGTTCAACCTCAACCGCTGTGGGCACTGGGGCAGTGAACCAGCAATCTGGAGAGCTCTGTCTCTCTCTGTTTGTGTCTCTCTCTGTGTATTGCTCTACCTTTGAAATAAAATAAGATAAATAAATAATTTTTCAAAATCTATACACTCTTCTAGGGTGCAAGCAATCCAAAAGAAATTGAAGCTAACAGGACTCAGCCATGACAGAAAGAACTACAATGAACAAAAATCTCATGCCTGTCCTGTGGTTCAGAAACCAATGCAAAGGGGATTGTTGGCCCCAGAAGACGTTTCAAATGTTGTGAGTCAACTGTTTGAGGTTTGGATCTTAGGTCAGTTTTCTAAGCCACAACACTGCAGATGATTTCGATTCTAGTGAGCTACATAGAACTAGTGAAATATAAATGAGGAATAGAAATGGTTTGCTTTGGCTTCTAAGAATTATTCTCCAGAAGCCGGCGCCGCAGCTCACTAGGCTAATCCTCCGCCTTGCGGCACCGGCACACCAGGTTCTAGTCCTGGTCGGGGCGCCGGATTCTGTCCCGGTTGCGCCTCTTCCAGGCCAGCTCTCTGCTGTGGCCCGGGAGTGCAGTGGAGGATGGCCCAAGTGCTTGGGCCCTGCACCCCATGGGAGACCAGGAGAAGTACCTGGCTCCTGCCATCGAATCAGCGCGGTGCGCCGGCTGCAGCGTGCTGGCCGCGGCGGCCATTGGAGGTTGAACCAACGGCAAAGGAAGACCTCTCTCTCTCTGTCTCTCTCTCTCTACTGTCCACTCTGCCTGTCAAAAAAAAAAAAAAGAATTATTCTCCAGAAATAGTCAGAAATGAAAAACCCCCAAAGTGCAAGCAAGTGCTTTTAGTAATATTATGTACCACAGAACAAGAAAATGATGAGAGGCAAAACTTAAATAAGCAATAACATGGAAAAATTGACATAACTTGTGGAATATCTGTCTAATGATAATGAATATCTAATGAAACGATATGCAATTATATAATTGTTGAAGATATGAAAAAATGTGCTTATGTCATTTAAAATGAAATAATGACAATAGTTGTTCTGCTTGTGAATCAGTAATCTGGTCAGTGCTCAGTAGGGATATTTTTTCATTCCACTTGGCATCATCTAGAACAGGTCAGTGGCTGAAGACTTGCTCACGCTTCTGTCCAGCTTGTCAGAAAATCTACACCTGCATTCACGGTGTGACCAGTCCATCCTCACAGAGTGTTAGGTCACAAAAACGAGAGCCAGATTGATGCCTTTTGCCTTTCATGACCTGGCTTTAGAAGCCATGCAATATCACTTTTGCCACATTGTTCTCATCAAGGTAGTCACAAAACCTGGGCAGTCATACATGGAAAGCAAAAAAAAACTCTAGGGACCGGCGCTGTGGTGCAGTGGGTTAAGCCACTACTTGTGACAGTGGCGTCCTTTAAGGCAAGGGTTCGTGTCTTGGCTGCTCCACTTCTGATCTGGCTCCCTGAAAATTGCCTGGGAAAAGCAGCAAAAGATGACCCCAATGTTTGGGCCCCTGCCACCCACCTGAGGGACCCTGAAGAAGCTCTTGGCTCCTCACTTCAGCCTGGCTCTGCCTTGGCTGTTGCAGCCATCTGGGGAGTGAACCATTAGATGGAAGATATGTTTCTGTCTCTCTCTCTCTCTCTGTCTGTCTATCTCTGTGTGTGTGTGTGTGTGTCTGTCTCTCTGTATAGTCTCTCTTAAATAAATAAATAATTTTGGGGCCGGTGCCGTGGCGCAGTAGGTTAATCCTCCTCCTGCGGCACCGGCATCCCGTACGGGCGCCGGTTCTAGTCCCGGCTGCTCCTCTTCCAATCCAGCTCTCTGCTGTGGCCTGGGAAGGCAGTGCTTGGGCCCCTGCACCCATGTTAGAGACCAGGAGGAGGCACCTGGCTCCTGGCTTTGCATCGGCGCAGTTCCAGCCGTGCAGCCATTTGGGGAGTGAACCAATGGACAGAATGCCTTTCTCTCGTTTCTCCCTCTCACTGTCTATAGCTCTACCTCTCAAATAAATAAATGTTTAAAAAAATAAATAATTTTATAAAAGACTCTAGTTATGGAGAGGCCACGTTCTGGAACTAGAAATATCGTATGGCCATTTTTAGAAAATGGAATCTGTCACAAAAGGCCACAAGCTATCTACAAACACAATCCTGACCATGTGAAACAGAAACACATCATTCCTAGCAGCCAGAAGAAAGTAGTAATAGCATTTTATATTAAGATAGGTATTTACACCTTAGTGGCAGAATTAGAGGTAGAATTATTTTTATTTGCATCTTCTTGTAGTTTCTTGAATTCCTCATAAGTTTTACAGACAAATGTAATTTCTATGACTGAAAATATAGATACACATTTTTTTAAAAAGATTTATTTATTTATTTGAATGGTAAAGTTACAGAGAGAGAGAGAGGGAGAAGAAGGGAAGGGAGAGGAAGAGGGAGAAGGAGGGGGAGAGAAAGAGAAAGAGAGAGAGGGAGAGAGAGAGAGAGAGAATCTTCCATCTGCTGGATCACTTCCCAAATGCCCAGAAGAGCTGTGGTTGGACAGGGCTAGAGCCAGGAGCCAGAAAATTCTTCCAAGTCTCCCAAGTGGGTGCAGGGGCCCAAGCACTAGGGCCATCTTCTGCTGCTTTCCCAAGCACATTAGCAAGGAACTGGATCAGAAGTGGAGCAGCTGGGACTCAAACAGGAGCCCATATGGATGTCAGCATTGCAGGTGGTGGCTTAACCTGCTAAGCCACAACACTGGCCTGGAACAGGCTCTTTAGAAAAGAGAGCATGTGAACAGCACTTTATACAATGTTCTCATGTGTGACACATCACGTGACCCTAGCAATCATTTCTGTGGGCAAGGGTACTACATCATTTTCAAGCAGATCTGGACCTCAAATTCCAGACTTCTGATCCCAAAGTCTTGTATGCTGCTGTATTATGCTTCCTCTGGATTCTCCTTAAAACAGGTCAAAAGTTGCAGCTAATTAGTGACAACCTACAGGGGAGTTCTTTCTGCTACCCTCCGGCTCCTTGCCCACAGCCACGGACAGCTGATTTCTCCTCCTCTCTTCTGTCACCCTCTTTTGCCCTAGAGGTATGTTAGGAATGGAAATGAAAAGGCCTGGAGAAGCTCCTGAAACGTTCCAAAGAGAATGCGTAATACGGAAGTCTGAGCTGGGCACCTGGGACGTGCTCTTGCAGCGGAAGACAGAAGCATGGGTCCAGAGGCGATTTTGGCTCCTGCAGACCATCAGCTCGAACAGTCTAGGGAGGGACAGTGGCAGGGCTCGCTCCCCGACCACAGCCATGCTGAAACAAAGCAGATGAGAACAAAGGAGGCAGGGCAGATTCCCGTGGCCGAAGGTTTCCCTAAGGAAGAGGAGAAATCCTCTAGATGCACGAGTCAAGGAGCGAGTATCTGCTCCAGTCGCTGTTCATACAGAAAGGATTTGCATAACATAGGTGCTGGTGAATCAGAAATTGCTTATAAACCTTGGAGGAAAAAAGTATCTATGCACCTTAAGAGTTCAAGGGTAATTAAAGGAACTGAAATAACCTGAACCAAAATTGTCTTCTGAGATGAAATTTGCATGAGGATGTATTTAGGTTCAAATGTAATATCCCTTTGTGGAAAGAAAAACACAATCTTCATCATCTAAACAAAAGGAAATCAATAAATGTATATGGGCACATGGTTATATGACACCACGAGTGCACAGCCCTCTGCTGTACCAAGACTAGAAAAAAGAGCTCATCCACATTCATTTCAAGTCCTACAATCAGTTACTCATTTGACCACATGCTTGTCTTCCTTCCAGTGAGCCTACAGAGCTTATCTCACAAACTAAGACTTCAGTAAATATTGCTAGAGCCTGTGAGGCTAGTTAATTTCAGCATCTTGCATATAGGCTGAAAAGAGAAAACAAGCATCAAAATTATAATCAAATTTATTCATGTTTTTGAAAGCTAGGGTTACAGAAACTCTGCTGGTTCACTACCCAAATGGCCACAACAGCCAGGGCTGGGCAAGACCAAAGTCAAGAGTCAGGAGCTTTATCCAGGTCTCCCATTTTGGTGCAAGGGCCCAACCACTTGGGCCATCTTCCACTGCTTTTCCAGGCTCATTATCAGGGAGCTGGACCAGAAGAAGAGCAGCCGAGACTGACACCAGCACGCATGTGGGATGCCAGCATCACAGGCAGAAGCTTAACCCTCTACGCTGCAACCTGGGCTCCTCAAATTTAATTGAGTGATCAAAAGATCATGGCTGTATGCTCCAGAAAAATCAGATATTTAAAGATAATGAAATATCAAAAGCAGGATAAATTTACAGGAAAAAAAAATTTTATTTAGCTGGCAATTTTGGAGGCTGAAAGTCCAAGATCAGGTGGCTGCATTGGTTGTGCCTCTGGTGAGAGCTTAACAGAAAATGACACGCGGCAGGAGCAAGTGTGGGAGCAAAAGATCACACCACCAGACAGCAAGCCCGAGCAAGATTCCGCCGTTAGACTTGGGTTTTTGGAATGAGTTGTTCTCTGAGATCTCCAAGGACAGCTCCCGCAGTGACTCAAGGACCTGCCATTAGGCCCTATGTCTTCAAGGTCCTATCACCTCTCAAATCACCTCTCACATCACATTGGAGACCAAGTCTTCAATATTGGAACCAGTGTTGGGGGGACACACTCAGACCACCCACAGGCCATGGGCATTCTCGGTAGTATTTCAGATTCTTTTTCCAGGTACACTACTTGTTTTTTTTTTTTTTTTCTCTCATGACTTTAAGCAAATCAGAACGTCGCCGCCTATGGTAAGGCCAGAAGTGTTATGTCCCAGGAAAGTCAGTGCTCAGTTCACTGTGTTCTTTCTCCTTGTATCTTTGTAACCAACGACATTTCCAGATAGCGGAAGCTCCACTACTCTGAGTCCCAGACTGAAGATGTGGAACAAAGCCCCTGACAATCCAAGATGGACATGTGTCAAGTATATAAAGCAAAGCTTTGCGTTTCTCAGTCATTGATGGTGTGAGTTGGCTTTGGTTACTAGAAGGAAATACCTCAGGCAGCTAACCTGCAAAGAAAAAGTTTCAGAGAGTTCACAGTTTTGGAGATTCAAAGTCCAAATGGCATGGGAGGCTTTGACCCTGGAGAGGGCCTCCTGGTGTTTGACCTTGGTATGCCTACAGTGGAAGGATCACATGGTGAGCCACAGAGCAGAGAGGACAGGACTCCCCTCAGGCTTTTACGATAACCCTCTCATGAGAACTACATTCTGAGGCACTTCTGCAATGACCTGAGGACCTCCCACTAGACCCCACCTCCTAAAGCTTCCACTTCTCTCCGAAACACCTCCCAGGGGATCCAGTCTTTAACACACTGGCCTTGGGGAACATTCAACAACCAGGCAATAGCCCTGAAGTGTTAGTGTTGTGTGATATTGCAAATGTTGACTGATGCACCCAGTGAAACCTGTGTGCTTGGACTTGATGGTCAAGCATTTCCGGAGCACACAAGCGATGCGAATTTTAAGTTACTAGTATGTAAGTGTTTATTCTCTGAAGATATACATCAAAAACAAATGAAAGGAGATAGATCCATACAAAGGCTGCACACTAATGTTCACAACTGTGAAAACTTCACCCAAACAAGGCCGGCGCCGCGGCTCACTAGGCTAATCCTCCACCTTGCGGCGCCGGCACACCGGGTTCTAGTCCCGGTCGGGGCGCCGGATTCTGTCCCCGTGGCCCCTCTTCCAGGCCAGCTCTCTGCTGTGGCCAGGGAGTGCAGTGGAGGATGGCCCAGGTGCTTGGGCCCTGCACCCCATGAGAGACCAGGAAAAAGCACCTGGCTCCTGGCTCCTGCCATCGGATCAGCGCGGTGCGCCGGCCGCAGTGCGCCGGCCGCGGCGGCCATTGGAGGGTGAACCAACAGCAAAAGGAAGACCTTTCTCTCTGTCTCTCTCTCTCACTGTCCACTCTGCCTGTCAAAAAAAAAAAAAAAAAAAAAAAAAAAAAAAAAAAAAAAAAAAAAACTTCACCCAAACAAGACGTCCTTCAACAGGTGAAAAAACAAACTGTGGTGCATACCATACAGTTCCATACTATTCACCAATAGACAGAAGTGAGCTATAAAGCCACAAAAGACAAAGAGAAACTTAAATGCATATTCCAAAAAAGCTAACTGCTCGATAACTGCATACATACTGTATGACATTCTGGAAAAGGCAAAAAGTCTGGCCACAGTCAAGTGACGGGTGACTGCCTGAGGTTTGGAATGCAGATGAGGGCAAGGTTGGGGAAGCACAGGGCAGCATTAGGACAATGACACAATTCTATATGATACTATAATGGTATGTATATGTCATTACACATTTGCCCAAACCCATGGAACGGACAATATCAGGTGATCTCAAAGTAAACTATGAACTTCAGATAATAATAATGTATCAATATCTGTTTATCAATTGTGAAAAATAAACTAATTCATCAAAATGTTAATCTAAAGGAAACTGGGAGAAGATGTATATGGGAAATATTTATTCTTTCTGTTCAGTTCTGTAAACCGTAAATTTCTAAAAATTTAAGTACAAAAAAGGTAGAATATTTTTACTGAGCTAACTAATGAAGAACTAAATATAATCTAAATTATTATAGTGTGAATGTATAAGTAAGGCAGGATGTGGCATTGAGGCTTAGCCTGGTGGGTTTAATTATGGAATATTTGATAGGATCATGGATTTATGAATATTATTCAGAGGAGGAATTTAAAAAATAAATAGAATTCTCACACAGAGGAGCTTTAAGATATAGGTAAATTACGACTATGCAAGGGAAGAAGTATAATGTTTCAAAGTAGCATGTGATTTAATCCTCAATGCCAGAAATATACCATCCTATGGACAGAAATAACCCTGCATCACAAGGCTATTGAAGCTAGTGACCCCAGAGGAATGTGGCTTTGAGTTACATTTGTTAGATGATTTGAAAAAACATAAGTAGGGGAGATCTACTTTGGGGTGTCCATGTGAGGAGCTTTATAATCCACTCTGAACAAAACCATAACTGGTGAAAATTTTATTTAAAAAATTTTAGAAAATTGTCCTAAGGCCATACATCCAATGATGCAATACTTGAGAGTCTGTGGCATTTGAACCATGGCCTGTCCCTGCCCGTCCACAGTCGAGTGGTGGAAGCACCACTCAAGTTGGGTGTGGCCTAGAAGATGAGACTCTCTCCCCCGCCCCCAGGTAAGTGCCGAGGGATCTCTTGGATTGGCGGGCCTCTCGTATCTCTTATTCCATCAACTTCTGTGTTACAGACACTCAATTTCAGGAGATTTCCGGTGAAAGGAGCCCTCTTCCTCTCCTCAGCCTCCGCTCAGAGGATAGTCCATCCTGGATAGAATACTGGAGTCATACTGCTTTAACCCCAGATCACTCATAGCCTAGATGTTCCCTCTGGGAGAACGAAGCCAGGAAGACCAGAGACTACTCCAGCCTCCATCCAGCCCCCTGCTCGTAAAGCAAGGGTGTCACTCTGAGAGTAGCAAGGCCCCTCTACAGTTACTCTCTATACACTTAAGATTAGATGCCTTTTTGATTTGCACATGCTGGAAAGGAGTTGATTGGAAAAGACCAATCCCTTCTTTCTGGGCAAAGCTTGGGACACTGTACTGAAATTTTTCTGCCCTTCTTCTAAATACAGCTAGCTATTCCTGAAGTTGCTGCAGTTTCATAAATTTATTTGACATAAACAACTTTAAAGTTAGGGGCTCCCATCTTTTCCTTCCCCTTGACATTATAGTAAGTCCCATTTATCAATATTTCTTGGCTAGGTTAAGGGAGCTGTTCCAATCCACTATAAAGGTACCTCCTCATTCTGAAAATGCTAATTAACATGTTCAGTGTCATCTCGAAAGATCTGGAGTATAATAAGGGTGGTTTTCATCAAAATCCTATTTTCTCTCTTTTGGATTAGAGATAGGAAATGAGGTTTCTCTGGGTAAGTAAAACACAATCGTCAAAAAGCAAAATGTTGGGGCCAGCATTGTGGTCTGGTGAGATAAGCTACCACCTGCAATGCCAGAATTGCCATATTGGAGGGCAGGTTCCCTGTTAATGTGCCTGGGGAAGGAGCAGCAGATCGTCCAAGTACTCAGGCCCCTGACACCTATGGCTTTGGCCTTGATCAGTCCTGGCAGTTGCTGCCATTGGGGGGTGAACCAAAAGTGGAAAATTCTCTCTCTCTCCTTTTCAAATAGATAAATAAATAAGCAAAATATTACACTAACGTTATGTTACCTGTTGTGTCACCGGAAACCTGGCAGTTTGGGTCACAACAGGTAAGCTGTCACCTGCAACACCCTCTGAAGAATGAACACTGCTGCTAGCTGACTAGTTTTTATGTGGTATGTTCTTCTGCATCTCCACACCCACAGATTTCCTTGGCGATCTGAGCTAGTCTGATGTTTATCCCAGCTCTCGTATGTGAGGGTCTTATCACCAAGGAATTAGTAGTATCCTACTCACCAGGAGAGTGTATTCTGCCTAAGCCTCATTCTGGATAGTTTAAGAAAATGCAGCCCTTGGAATCTCACATATTCATGAACCAGCTGTCAAGAGAAAGAACATGAATTCTGATTTCAGGCCTTTCTGAGCAGTGGTTTTGGAAGGGTTGATAGCTTCCCTGCAAAAGGCCAAGTTTCTAAGACGCTATTGCTATTATTGGAAATTTCCCAGTGCGGGCCACAGTTATGCAGATTTGAGAAGACAGAAGGGAAAAGACCTCAGCTGACGCAGTTCGTGAAATGTAGGTGAGAGATGGCCAGGGAGCCAGGGCTTTGACTCAAGGAAATGAATGCATCCCTACCTTATACACAATTCTCTCTCTGAGGCAGCCTTTCTTTCTTCATTATTGAGAGTATTGAGAAATTGCACTATCAAGATATATGTCCATATTGAATGCACAGAGAGTAAGAAGATAAACTTCTTGCCTTTAGAAGAAATAAAACTACACTGGCAGGCTTTCTAATGAGTGCAGGAATGGAGGTTTACACACAGCATTATGACAGAGGGGCTGCCCAACATACTCTGTCCTGCAGCAGTGGGTCATGGAGTAAGGGATTCTCGGGCTGGGCAGTATGTGCTGTTTTGAAGATGAATGGAAGTTTACAAGGCTAACAGAGGGAATGGAGTGCAAAGGAAGGAAGTGTTTTGGGAACAAGAAATTGCATGGCAAAAAGCAATGAGCCAAAGCGAAAGGTGCACTCAGGAAACTGAACTGAGTTATTTGCAAAGGTTTGAACGCAGAATGGTTGATGACTGGCAGAAGGAAGTTAGAAGATAGGAGAACGAGTGGAAAACATAAAAATGCAGGTAAGACCACAAGTTAAAGACCCTGGCAAACATGACAAGGCTGCCTGAACTCCTAAGGGCCATCAGGAATCATGTCAGTTTTATTTGGTCAATGCAGTGGATTTTCTGGTTTGTTTTGAATTAGAGTATCTTTAGCTCCTCCATTTAATGTAGAATCACCACTTCCTACGTTCCCCATCCAGAGCCTTACATACTTCATTATTCCACGGGCCCCTTAAGACATTAGAGTGTGCAATCCCATATTGAGGCCAAGGAGGCCCCCGGGGAATTTCAGGCAGATTTAAGTTTGTATTTTAGAATGTTTATTCTGGAAACAGTGAGAATGGATGATTGAGAAGGGGAGAGCTCTCTGGAAGGCAGCCCATGTGGATGTTACAGCAACAATGGAGGGAAGAGGGGAGACACGACAGCTCTGGGTTACAGTAACGGGGATGGACCAGGCTACAGATTAAGAAAGTCCTTAAGGAAAAATGGTCTACTGACCAAGTTTTTTTTTGAAATGAATGAATTTCCAACAGAGGAAAGGGGAAAGAAATTGGGAAGACGGAAGGTATAACTGAATTCAAGCTTGAGGCAAGTTGAAATTCAGATATTAATAGGTTGACTTAAGTGGCAGCAATCAGAAGAAAATTAGGACATTAGATAATTAGAAGGATCTTGGAATAAAGTATGGGCTGTTTAAAGATATAGGGTTGGGGGGTGTTGCCAAAGATAAATAGGAAAAGAACATGAACAGTTATGGTTAAAGACCCTATAATGAGTAGATAAAATTAGTATTAGGAAGACAAAGAGTTGTGAAAACCAAAGAGATCATGTGTCAATGGCTTGCCCAGGCCGGCACCGGAAAAGTAACAGCAAAGCCTGACTTTTCAGGGCAGGTAATCTATAATTTGCAGACATTGTTGTATTTTTGTTATATATACCTTCCAGCATAATACTATGCAAAATAGGTCAGAAATTCTATCCTTTGGCCTCTGTCTTTCCAACACAGGTATTTCTAGAGTGGAATAGAGCAGAAACTTTCCTTGAGAGTTGTCTGTTCCTTGGCAGGTAGACCTGACCTGGAAATAAAGAGAATATAATTCCCAGGGTTGCAAGTAATTCTAGAGGAATCTAAAAGGCTTTTCATGCTCATTTTGGAAAGATTATCACAATTAAGTTTATTAGTACAGAATTGAGACAATAGTACATTTTAAAGTGATATAGGAGTAGGTGATAATGCATGGCCCCATTAAGCCTTAAATTACTGCAGCTTCTGGTCAAATTACCCCTAAAGGTTAGCATTTGAACTCCCGTCAGTGTATGTGGTTGACTGTAGGAAAGATCAGGAGTTTCTTTCCTACATGCCAGTTGCCTGTACAACAGTACAAAACAAACAAAAAACAAGGGCAAATGCCGTACAGGTAAAAGCTGATTTGTAGGAACACATGGAAAGATCCCTGCTAAGTGGAGTGGGTGGTGTCATGAAAGTAGGTAGTGAAACCCCAAGGAATGGCATGGTGAGGGAAAATGTTTATTAGTAATAGGACAGCAGTTAGGGATAAGGGAAGGACCTCAGAGGATGGCGCACTGATCAGCTGCGGGACAGCACTGGTGTCAACCCTTACTTTAGTCTCTCCTACTGACTGGATTGAATCCTTTTTTTTTTTTTAATCCACATTTTGATCATCGCAGCACTCAAAATGCTCTTTTTAATTGATGGGTAATTAATGGCAAAGGAAAACGATGGTTTAGAACTTGGGGAAGTGACTAAAGTTAGCATTACAACTTTGGTTTTCTCTTTTTTTTTTTTTCTGCTTACATTTGCATTTTTTCAAGGTAACAGGAATTGTATACAAATGATAGTAGACCTCTACCTCTTTAAGCTTATCTAAAAAAAGGTAACTCATAATGAATTATCAGGAAAGAAAATAAAAGATGTACACAGGGACTCTCTCTTCATTGTCTACTTGGAATCTTTGTTTTCTCTATAAACTATAAAAGAGGAGAAGAGATCTCTCCCACTTAAGATTTATTTAAATGACTCAGTATATTCAAAGGTGCTGCTGTGACTAAAACAAGAACAGAAAAAAGCTTACAAGATCAGAGTAGAGAGGCAAAAGACCAGGGCACATTTTAAGATGTACCGAGACCACAGGGGAGGTGAGCCAGCAGATGAAAGGTTTGTTTCTCCTCTCTGTTAACTTTGATTTTCAAAGAGACTTCAGCTCCTGATGCAAAGAGTTGCCACAGCTACCATAATCAACCCATCTGCCTTTGGGGAAAAAAATGTAGGAAAACACCCCTCTACTTCTTGGATCATTGTATCAATTAGCCACAGGAAAACAGATCAGACAATGCACCTGCATTGCAGTTCTACTCTCTTACCAGTCATGTAGCTTTTCAAAAGCACAGCCTATGACACCTGTACAATGTTAGCCAATTTCCTTTTCTAGATGTGACCTCAGAGATGAACTTTATCAGGAAAAATGATTTAAAATGGATTGTCCTAAAGGATCACAGACATTTCTCAAGGCCTGGAGCACATTCCCATGAAATTCGGTAAAAGATACAGTGGGAAAATAGAAGTTCATTTAGATCGGTCAATAAAAAGGTTGTAAGATTAGTTGGAATGGTTCAAGATTATTTTTAAATTTGATATAAACACCTTTACTTTTAATCACTCATAAAGGGCATCAAAAGTGTATAGCACTTCCCTAGGCCTGGAATTTGAGATTATTCTCTTAGCAACTCAAAAACATTAATTTGGTCTTTCAGAGCACAGATCATTAAATTACCTAGTAAGACAGCATCTTACAACTGCCGTAACTATTACTGTACCAAGCATTTGAAGAACTGGGGTATTAAATTAACATTAAATGATGCCAACAGTAAGATTCATTTACCAACCTTTACAAGATTGGGTACTTTAGTGGTGAATATTTAAATCCTACTTTCAAAAGCCAAACAGGTCTCAGTTTAGAGATTCAGGTGGTAGAAAACAAACTTCAAAATTATTTGTTGGTATTTCCACATTGGTTAGCATGAACTAGAACCCTGCATATGGGGCTGGTGCTGTGTCACAGTGGGTTAATGCCCTGGCCTGAAGCACCGGCATCCCATATAGGTGCCAGTTCTAGTCCTGGCTGCTCCTCTTCCAATCCAGCTCTCTGCTATGGCCTGGGATAGCAGTAGAAGATGGCCCAAGTGCTTGGGCCCCTGTACCTATGTGGGAGACCCAGAAGCTCCTGGCTCCTGGCTTCGGATAGGTGCAGCTCTGGCTGTTGCAGTTAATTGGGGAGTGAACCATCGGATGGAAGACCTCTCTTTCTCTCTCTCCTCTCTCTGTAATTCTTTCAAATAAATAAATCTTAAAAAAAAAAAAAACTGCATAATGTCTGCAATTACAGTCTGATGTTCAATACTCCGCTATTAAAAGTACTCACTATATTGTAATCAGGAATGCTACCTACTGGTTCTCTTAAATCCCTTTTAGATCATTTCTTTGATGCATTTACCATGCATTTTCACCGAATAATAAAACATAGCTGTGAAGCTTCTGATGGCTGCATCTATCCATTGTTTAGTAAGGTGTCATTTTTCAACATTTTAATAATGGAAGCAGGATATATTTTTAGTAATTGGATGTTTCTAGACAATGTTCATAATCTGTTGAGAAGTTGTATGGATTACAATAGATCTATTTTATTCACAGAAATGGATTATTTGGGAAAATGTCTTCCTCTTTAATGATGGTTAATATAACTGTAAAAATGTAAGTTCCTTGGCCCTCAGTTTACAAAATAGAGTATACTGGGATCTGTTCCCCTAAATAAACTGGTCTCTAATACTGATTACATTCATATATTGCCCATCATTCTCAAATAATCATTACCTACATATCAAATATATTTATGTATGTACATTTGTGTGCACACACGCGCCACACTTGGGGAAACGATGGCAGCTCTTTTTCTTTTAAAATAATCTGCTGAAATCTGGAAAAAAGTCCGCCAAGAAAACATTTTTTAAAGATTTATTTATTTGAAAAGCAGAGTTACAGAGAGGCAGAGGCAGAGAGAGGTTTTCCATCTGCTAGTTCACTACTCAAATGGCCGCAACGCCCAGAGCTGTGCTGATCCGAAGCCAGGTACTTCTGGGTCTCCCATGTGAATGCAGGGGCCCAAGGACTTGGGGCATTTTGTACTGCTTCCCCAGGCCATAGCAGAGAGTGGATTGGAAGTGGAGCAGCTGGCGCTCACATGGGATGCTAGCACTGCAGGCAGCAGCCTTTACCCGCTACACCACAGTGCCGACCCCAAGGAAACATTTTCAAGTATCTATGGGGCTGGTGTTGTGGCTCAGTGTTTTGTTACAATGGGAAGAAAATATTTTGCAAATAGTTTATAAAACAATTACCATGAAAATAAAAGTGGTAAACACAAAAGTACAGGGAACAGCATTGTGGTTGTGGTTCAGTGGGTTACGCTGCTGCCCATGCCACTGGCATCCTATATCTAAGATTGAGTCCTGGCAATCCAATCCAGCTCCTTGCACGGCAACTGGAAAGCAGTGCACAATGGCCCAGTTACCTGGGATCTCTCTGCACAAGTAGCTCAGGAGGGAGTTCCTGACTCCTAGCTTTGGCATGGCCAGGCTCCACCACTGCGTCCACTGGGGAATGAACCAGCAGACAGATCTGTCCCTTTCTTTGAAACACATCTTTTTAAAAGGGTTTGTGTGTGTGTCTACACATACATATACACAAATATTCAACTATTTTCAAACACTGCACTAATTCAGATCCACGTAAAAAGTCTACAATGACCATTTACACACTGAGCAATGGAAGAGAGGCTATAACTGTTTTTATTTTTGAATTATGTTTCAATTGCCATTTCTAGATGCATTAGTATGCTGGTTCCCTTCTGTTTTTCCTCCTTCCATTTTTTCTGAGAAGAGACCTGTTGCTATTTTTATAACCTGGGACATTTGTTTATAGAAAGCTTAAAAGGCAGAAAAAGCCCACAAAACAAGTGAGTTAAAACAGAGACAATGCATTTTTTTCTCATTTATTCAAATTCACTGCAGGAAGTAAACACTAAAAGATTAAAAAACAAAACAAAAAATTCACACTGCAGTATGTACAGTTTCATGACATCACATGAAGAAATTAAACTTCTAATAAAAATGACAAATTATATTACTGAGCAGAGCGCATCAAAACTGCTTGTGTAAACCCCAGAATTCTTACCATGAATGGTAATGTGCCTGTATCCCAGTATTTACTAATATTGGAATACTCCTGGTATAATATGCTTCCAATGGGATTTAAAAATTCATGAAAGTAGTTGTGTGAATTCATTATGTCGAAAAGTAGTTGAATTGGTTTTTAAAAAAATTTTAAGACCATTGGATTCAAAGAACATCCTTTCACAAAGCTTTAACCACGGAAGTCATGTCCAGAAATGGAATACTGCCATATTGGGATGAACATCGGATCGGACTTGTTAAGACATTTTGCCAAATGCACAGATGCACAGGGTCCCCCATGCACTTTTCATGCAGCAGATAATCACAACTTAAATAAAAGGTTTATTCTATACATTTGTCCAGACTTGCAACTGTATACATACATGCACAATTTTTAAACCTGTCTGATTATATTTACACTTATACATGGAATATACAGGAACCAAAGAGATTAAAAGGCTTTTCTGTTGCATCAGAACAATACAAAATATGTAATTTTCATTAAGGAAATCACTATTTACATCACCTTTAAAAACTGATTTTAACATCTTCATGTAACAAGTCAATATATATATACATTTTATATATATATATATAAAATATATATCTCACCAGTTTACTCTTCTGTAAGACGCAGCACAGAATAAACAGGTAATGCTACTTTACTGATGTCAATGAGAGCTGTAGTACCCCTTCACAAATGACTTTATTAGGAAGAATTTGTGTAGATATCTAAAATAGTCCTTGAAAACGTGTAGTATGTGTGCATCCTTGTAAATACATGTGCATAAACAAAGTGACTGTGGATGTATGCCCTTTCTCACCCCTCTCCTTACAAAATCAAAGGCAACTCACATTGGGGACATTCTCTAGTAAATCAGAACAGCATTCTTTGTGGTCACATTTATTTATGTATTACATATTCTCAAGCCTTTCATTGTTAACAACAATCAACCAACAAAAAACCAGCAGTGCTGGCCCTTGATGTTCTTCTCCCTGACCCATGTCTTACTCACTTCCTTCTAACCAAGGGAGAATACTGGTATTTTTTTCTGACGTACCTGAAAGGCTTTTCACAATGATGAGAACAATGGTTTGTTTAAAAGCTTACTTACACAGTGTAGACAATAAGATTGTCACAGTATGGACATGGAGTAGAATATATTCACTGGCCCGAGGGATTTTCATGTCAGAATAAGTATATGCCTTCACCAATATTCACTCTTGACTATTATATAATATATCCAATAACTCTGTGTACAAAGCATTTTGAGAAAAAAATAACCATTTTGAATTTTAGATATTAGGAAATAACGCCTGTTTTAATATAAAATTCTTAGAAACAAGTTCAAGTACAACAACTTCAAATTAACTTCCTTCTAATTAACAGCTGATAATTTTTGATAGGTTATTTTTTAACCCGTTTAACAATTAAAAGCCAAAATATTATCTGGTACATGAATTGTGGATTGTAAACACTGAACTTAAAAACGGACTTGCTTCAAGACTGAAAACCAGGTGGTTCAGAAATACACTAAGTTCTTCCAAGACAGTATCAATGTTTACTTTTAATCACTATTTTAAAATACTAGACTCAATGGAGTGGCTGTATACAATTCTGTCAGATAAGTGATCTCTGTACACATTTGTTTAGTCAATCTGAGATTAGTGCCTTTCTTGGGTTTGAACTAAATGTTTTAATCTTTGTCAGCATTGTTCTTAGTCCGGACAATGGTTTTAATAAGTCAAGGATGTAGTCAGGAGAAGTTTCCAAATCTTCCTGGAATCACCTGAGTTTAATAAGTGGCCCTGTTATTCCATCCCTAAGGCTAATTAAGTAGATGTTACTCATTAGAATACATAAATAATCACAGATTTTCCTGAGATGTTGAGCCAGATAAGAAAATTGTCCCCCTCCACCCAATTTTTTTTTGTCATAAAAAGTATTTTGAACCCGATTTCCAAAGACATAACGGTAATATAGGAATGCTAATATTGCAAATTTTGAGTTGATATGTGACTGTACTGGGGAAAATATAGGCATCAAATAGGTTTTTTTTTTTTTTCTTTTTACAGTCCATATTCTGAGAAAAGTCATAAGCAATGGTCCTCAAACTTCAGCGTGCAGAAGAAACACCTAGGGAGCAGGTTAGGTGCAGATGGAAGATTCCCAGGTCCACTTAGCAGATACTTGCTTTGCAGATCTGATTTGCTGCCTGTAATTCTGCATTTTAAAACAAGTGCTCCAGATGGTTCTTATGCAGGTGGTCTGAGTCCAGCTTTAAGAAATCCTGGTCATAAGACTTACAGGTACCACAGGAATGGTGAGAATTAACTTTTACAAGAGATGGTGAAAGCTGTTCAAAGAAAAGCCATTTTACTTCTGTTATAAACAATTTCTTAAATATTCAACTATTCAGGAAACCACCTGAACGCAAATGTTAACTTCCCTAATTCTGTAAAAGGAGGAGTAATAATTTAGTAAAGTAGTTAAAATACAAAAATGGAAATCTGTCCTTTTTTATAAGGATCTATCAAACTTCCCTCAATTGTAATCAATTTTTACTAAGTAGTACAAGGTTTAAAGAAATATGTATTGAAAAGGACTGGGGCAGGCAGACATACTGGGAATCAAAAAACCCCTTCCAAGAGTTAAAAACAAATATGTCTTTTAGCAAAAGTGAAAAATGTTAAGTATATAGTTTTTCTGATTTATTGGATAATTTATTACTGGATAATGAGATGTGAATCAGAACTAAAATTTTAATTTGATATTATTCCCTAAGAGTTATTTAAGAGTTTGGATTTTTAAAAAAACGTGTAGGCTGACTTCTGAAAAGCAAAATGAAACACCCTATTCAAGGCATCAAAATGCAGTAATCCACTATGGATGGAGTTTTACATTTTAACTTATGCCTCTTATTTATGATTATAAAATAATTTCATTCATAGGCTACTCACAGTTGTTATCTGATGCATACAGAAGTGTGAAACAACCAATTGCTAAGTTCAGTAGTTTCCTCATGACATCTAATGTTAAGCAAAAATTAGTATGCATATTTAAACATCACCAGTAACCAATACTTCTCAAAATAAAAAAAAGTTTCAATTATACCATGCTTTTCTCAAATCATGCTCTTATTTATACAGATCTCAAGTTCATACTAATTAGTTTTAAAGTGATCCAAAGCTGACTGGTAGGTACATTTCATTCGGATTCTTTTTTTATTGTTAGCATGTTTCCCAGAAGTCCGTAAACATCTCCATTTGCACTGTGTGGGCGAGAAGCATTATTTCCCATATGGCTGTTGTAAGGGCTTCGTAAGTTGATAAAAGCAGCCTTAGGTTCTGCAGCAGGGAGTAACTCTTCTTTGACTGGAACCTGTGAGACACTTTCAGAAGAAGGTTCCCTCCAAATGTCCTTATCCTGCGTTTCTCGACTGGTAACAGAAGTGCCTCCTTTCTGGAGCATGTAATACAAGATTGGGTTAGTTTTGGTCAGTCTTGGAGAGTCTTTTTCATACTCACTCTTATCTACATCTGTGATAACCCACTTAATGGGTCCCTTCTCACTGGGCCCGGGACAGCCACTCAAAGGCCCAGTTTCTGGCCGAGAACCCGCACAGCTCATGTGCTCAGAGAAAGGTGGAGTCACAGGAGTTTTTACCACTCCTGGGTATGAAAATGTCCTGTTATCCACGCAACTACTGGGCTGACTGGAACTGTACATCAGTCCATTTAAAGAAGAAATGCTGAATTCAGGTTTGCTACTGGTCACATTATTTTTGTGTCCTTTTCTTTTACTGTCAACGACAGAGTTACTCCTGTGTGGGGACAAATCCCGCACACAGTTTTCTGAGAGAAGGAGCTGTTTCAGAACATTGAAACTTTTGCTCTCTCGGGCCCAACTCCTATGTTCATTTTCATTGGCTGAACCAGAACCAGCAGGATATTTAAATTCAAGGTCATTTCTGCTAAATTTCAGCTCTTCCTGGTTAATCAAAGACCCATACAGTACTTCTGGAGCGCTGTGATTGTTTGCAGCATCAACAATGTTATTTTTCATCTTTTTAAATGGATTTTCTAATGGCTCAGAATAAAGCTTCCTTTTCTTAGGGACCATACAAAGATTCTTTGATTCCAGAAGCGTTAGTTCGCTGCTTCTGTAGCTCTTGTCCGGGTCATCTGCCAGGTAACTCTCATGGTTTTGTCTCAGCAACCGACTTAACAAACCATTCTTCGAGAAAGAAAAATCCTGAGGTGAAACTGGCTCCGATTTCAAGTCCTCGGATGCTGGTAAGGCAGCTGCGTTTCTCTGCATGGTAGGAGCCGTACCCAGTAGTGGGGCACTCTTAGTATCATGGTTCAAGTGCAGATTTGTGTTGTGAATATGTAAGTCATCACAAGGCTCAGATTTTATTTTCACCATCAGTATTTGTTCACTTAAAGCTCTCTCGCTGTGTTCCTGAGTACTTTCATCTCTTATAGGAATCTTCTCTTTTTTTTCACTCTTACCTTTGTTGGTATTTCCCAGGAGCAACTGGAGGACAGTGCGTCTTTCAAGCAGATTTTCTATTTCAGAACTAGAAAGTCCTGGCTCAGGAGCTGCTGACTGACTACTGAATGCCTTACTGTCTTCAGCTGCATTTGTTTTATTTGCGAGCAGAGGGCTATTTAATCTCTCCATCATACCTAGCGGTTTGTCTGGGTTTACACTTAGCAGCTGTTTGCTGGGGCGCTGCTCGTCCGCTGACACGGAAGACTGCATCCCACACTGCGCTAGATTCTGTAACAGCTTACTGGCACTGAAAGTGGCAGAGTTTGGTGCACCTTCATTTTGGGCTGGTTTCTCTCCTTGTGATTCTTTGCTTTTTGTCAGGTCCATCAAGTGGTTAGATGCAGCATTCATTAGCTTTTCAGACTGAGTACTGCAGGCATATGGTGTGGAATTCCATTTGATGACCAGGGAGTTCTGAGAAAGATTGATGGGAGAATCTGCTTTGGTGGATGCAAGTAATGGTGGAGTGCTCACTGGAGTAGTCCTATTTGTACTGGGGCTTTCTATTACAGAAGTCCTTGTATAATTTTGTGGACTGAACTTTGTCACATCACTGTGTACTCCCTGAGTGCTGGTGGTCTTTTCTACATTTTCTTCATTCTTATGGCCAAGTAGCAACTGAAGAAGGGTTACTTTCTGGTGTGAATTTAGCTTGGAATTCTTTGAGGTATCTTGATCTTCTTTGATATCCACCTCTGGGACTTTTGGATCCCAGGTGTTGAGCAAGGACTGAGTTAAGTTATCTAGAGAAACAGGTTGGTCAGATTCCACTTTTTCGATTCGGTGTTTGCAAGACAAATCTATGGGAACACAGTTAGAATAAGAACTTTCATCACCGCTACTGTCATCTGTAAAACTAGGATTGTTGTCTGAATATTCATCAATAGTTGTAGGTGTACTGCTATCCTCAAAAATGCTTCCTCTCTCACTATGACTATGTCCATTCATAGGCTTAGGTATGGTCTGGCTTTTAAGAAGGTGTAAAAGCAAACTATTATTGGCAGCTTGTTTTAGACTGTTTCTTTCCAGTGAGTTCTTATAGCCTGCATTTTTGGGGGAAGAAGGAACAATACCCATTGGATTTTGAAATGCTGTAGCATTACTTTTGCTAGTCATTAGTTTGCTTGACGATGTTCTTGCCTGACCGTTAAGATGGGTTGGCATTCCTTTCGAGAGCTGGAAACCACCAACATCCTTCTGGCCATTTTCTTGCAATCTGGCCATCGCAGCGAGTCTTTCACTTGCCACTTGATTTGCATTTTGTGTTTTTAAAGCATGTTCTCGAGAATACTGCTGCAAGTGAGCTTCACTTGAAAGGAGTAATGCTAACTGGCTACAAGCGACGCTAGGTTTAGGCGAGGTGGCAGGACTAGCCCTTTTTTCCACCATGCTTGCAACAGCCTGTAATCTGGCGGCACATGACAAGGGTTCACTCATGACCTTTGTTCCGCTTTGTCCAACGTGATGAGGTGATTCCACAAACCTATCTCTGATGAGGTTTTTAGTTACGTCAGGAAGATTGGTATCAGGCTTTTGATCTTTAGCTTTACTTTTCTTCAACAAAGTCTTTAGGTGACTTGATGCAACACCATAGCACCTTAAATCCTTTTCTACTTTTAAAGAATCATGATTGAGGGCATATCCTTGCTCCTTGAGGCTCTGCCTAATTTGTTGTGACAGGGCAACAGTCTGCAGCCTAGAGCTGAATGACTGGAGCAAAGAGGCCAGTAATGTGCTATCTTGTTTGCCTTTAGGCACATTGTCAACCATGCCAGCCAGCAAAGCTTCCTTCTTTACGTTTAAATTTACGATGGAATCAGACAACCTCTTCCGCTTAGCTGCATTCCAGTCCTCAGAAGACTGCAGCAGCCTGGCCTTTTTGAGATGCAGCATGCCAGATCCCTGGTATGTATGTGTATTGAGAACGGGACCATTACTTTGACAGGTGGGAAATGCACTGCCAGAAATGGTAAAGTTCTGATCTTCTTCATTGCGGTCAGCAGACTTTTTGTCGACGGCAGTACCTGATCCCCCTGCTGCCTGATGCATTAGTAATCCTTCTAGGTAAGTTAGAACAATAGAATCCTGGTGCACATCAGAGCCAAGCTCTTCTCCATGAGTCATGTTCAATAGAAGTATTCACAAGGGCTTGGTTTCTATTCACTTTAAAGGTTGGTTTTCTGTGGGTGATTGAGATGTAACTTTAATTAGTGAATGTCAGTTTATCACCTTCCATAGCAATCAGAGGTGTCCTGTTACATTCTGACTTAGACTTCTTCTAGCAATAACAATGCAAAAGGCAGGCAAACTCCAATGCAGTCGGACCACAGGGCTGATCAACTTTTACGGAAGAAGTAGAATTCCTTAACACATGGGTCTGTAGCATCAAGCAGATATACTCCTTAGTGAATATACTGTTTTGCCGTCTTCATCTTTTGTTTCCCATTAAATGCAAATATCAGTACTCTAAAAAAATAAATAAAAATAGTTAAGGAGGTGTAGAACTAGGACCACACTATGATACCTAAAACAAAAGGACATGGCATTTGTAAGTTTATACATACATATCACACATAAAAATATTTAATACATGCATATATATATGCATTAAGAGTCACTTCTTTAGTACTTTATGTCATTGTTATTTCTATCACATCGGAAATCTCTACTAGAAATCCTATGGGCTAACCCATATGGTTCACAATCATCAAGTCATTTAGAGAAAATAATGTTATATAACTATCTTCCAAAGCCTATCAAGTTTTTTAATTTCTTAAGCATCTTCCTAGAATATGAATGTGAAGTCTCCTTTACAGTGTTATAGGTCTATGAGGGAGCTAGAATTGGCCTCCTTATACTTCTGGGCATTTAAGAAGAACCAAAGTAATATACAGAAAAAGACAGAGAAGTATCTATGACATGGGCTCATCTGATAATGTGGGGTTGAGGTGAACAGAAAAGATTTACTTGTGACGACATCTCCCAAGCCCCAAGATTCCCTAAGTAATTTTTAGAATTCCTGTTTTCAAAGAAATGGAAGCACTAATAAGTTTAAGATTATTCAGTGGGCCTCTGCAAACCATGATAATTTTAGTCGTATTTATAAACATTAAAATATGTATAATCACAAGCTTATCTATCCATAATGTTTACCACGACTTATTAAAGACAGAAGGGAGTAGCTCTTCAGAAGCTCACTTAGGGCTATCAAAGGTTTAATATGTCTGTTTTTAAAAATCCTTACTCATGTGTTCCATGCAGAACTTTTAATTTGAAATTCATTCCTTTGTAAATTAAAAAAAAGTAGGCTGTGAAGTATGATGAGAATTATCTTTTATTAGAATTTGCAACACTCCACTGATAATTATTATCAAAGATGAAACAAAACGATTTTCCATCATGAACACATAGGCAATTGAAGAACTCACTGCATTTCTAAAAACTTGCCAGATGTATTTTTTTTTTTTTTCAATTTGACCCCAAACCAGGAAGCCATTACACCATTAGAAGAGAAGCTGGAATGATTTCCATGAAGTTTGTTAGTGAAGATGGCATACTGCTCAAGTTATGAGACCTCCTCAGTTCTATTAAAACTACCTTGGTCCCCATTGGTATTTAAAAAAAAGTTCATCTTAATTTAAAGACTTCTCTGTAGCTTTCTGGATAAAATAATTAATAGAAAGTCAAACTTTAGGAAAGAGTTATTACACAATTATTTTTATCAAATTACTAGATTTCTTAATTAAAAGGCTAAATAATTGTAGTCAAGAAAAAAAAATAGGGAAAAGAGACAGTGACAATTAAGATAAATAACATGTATAAGAAATAGGTAGAGAAGGGTTTTCCGTGAGATTTCAACCCTAATTAACTTAATGGGATCTCTGGGTGAATGTTGGTGTACCGATCAGATGCTGCTTGGGATACCTACATCTTACATCATAGTACGTGTGTTTGAATACTTGATATACTCTCAGTTCTAGCTTCCTCTAATGGGTAACCTGAGGGCAGCAGCTCATTAAGTTGGGTCCCTCTCATGGAGACTGGATTGAGTTCCTAGCTCCTGGCATCAGTGTGGATCTGGCTGTTGGAGGCATTTAAGGCTCGAACCAGCCAGTGGAAGATGTTTCTCTGTCTATATGTCTCTATCATTCTCTCTTAGCCTTTCAAATAAATAAAAATTTAAAAAACAAAATTAAAAATAAAATCAGAGTGCATTTTTACAGCTGACAGTAACAGAGTTACATAAATATGGTTTAATAATTATATTGATTTACAGTTAATTAAGACATTTAATGAAATATGTAAATCTATTGTATGAGTATTTCTCTCCCTACTATTGGCTACCTTTTGATACTTGACTGGACTGGAGAAAATCAAATCACATTAGTCATTTGATATTTGATTTATAAGTAGCCTTAAGAAATTTCATTGAAACAGAAGAATAAAATAAGATTACTGGAGCATCTTTGTGTTCATACTACTTGTGTTATTTCTATTCAACTTTTTACTATTCATAGTATATGCTGCAAAGTGGTATTCACTGCATCAAAAAGACTGAGTTTATATATTTCTGAATTTACAAAGCATAATCTGCAAGTTTATTTAAAAAGGATCTGTCATATTTTCTTTGCAAAAGGGCTTCAATGCTGCATTTAACCATTTATTCACCTGACCATTTACTTCCTATTTTAACAGAAATATTTAATGACAGAGATTAAGAATAATCATTTCTATTTTAACCTATTTACTTCAAGAACATTACATTTTTAACCTAACTTCAAGAACATAATGAAATATACAGCTAATTTAAGCAGTTCTTGGGTCTGAGATCTCTGCTTATTAGAATTAATACAGTGCAGAATATGCTATATAATAATATATATATAATATATAATCTATATATAATGCTATAATACATGAAGTTATTGAATGAACAAATGGGAAATAGGAAGAAGGACATTTTTATTCAAACACAGACTTTCTATTCTCTTCAAGCACAGATAGATGAAAAGCTACAATAATGAAATAACAAATTTGAAGCCATACTCTCTAATTTTCTCACTGTAAATCAAAAGAATGACAAAGGCAAAGGTCGTTCTAAATATTTAATTTGTTCTTTTCATTTAAATAAATGTAACAAACTAAAACTTCATTCTTTCTACCTAGGCTTTTTTACATGATTTTCGTAAATCACTAAGTGTAAGTATTTAAAAAATTAAATGTGTTTTGAAAAATCCTTTAGGATTATTTTAAGATTTCTACATGAAAATTACAAAACAAATTTTTTAGCTTAGAAAATATGGCTCGTATACTTTGTATAAATATAATTACATGCATACACTAAGCTATCACACTCTTCCCCAGGAAAGCAGGTATGCATCTAGAGAAGAGTTGGAGGGAAGACTAAGACACACTTATAAGGAAGGGGATTATTTTCATTAATTCCTTCAAGAAGTCGTCTTCAAGTACCCATTCCAGGAAGCAGCAGCAGGAAGGAGAGCTTGCTCCTGGAAACCTGCTTTTAGGGTGGGCAGGCATCTCCAAGTCAAAGACGGTGTTTACTGGGAGAGGCTGCTTCAGGCGACACTCCACACTCTGCTGCAACAACTAGCCACCACCATCCCAGCAGAAAATGAAACGCTTAGAAAACAGGCATTCCAAAACTCTTTCTTGAGGCCTTAATTCAATTACCTTCTTTAATTGAAAACTCTTTAGAGGAGTAGAGAGAGCCAACTTTCTTCAAATAACCTTCTTTTCTATGTCTTAAACAACTAAAGAGGGGAAACATGGTTAAAAAGCCTACCCACATTCATTAAGTCTTGCCTTCTGACTTCTGTAGTACAAAATTAGAGGAATTTCAGCAAAAAAGGAAAAGAGGCATGATACTTGGATATAGTACAGCTCACTGCGACCTATAAATACTAGGGTGTAGTGTAAATTATGAAAAGCACCTGACAGAGATATCTGAAGGTTAAAAATGTTAAAATCATTCTGCATTAGCCTAAAATTTTTTTCAGCAAAAAGATAACCATATTATTCATGAAGCACCAATACATAGTTCATTTGCCTGATCTTAAATATTTCTGAAGAGTGTTGCCAAGCTTATATTTGAGTACATTCAATCACAAGTACCTAAGTATCAACACATGTTTAAGCATTAGGCTTCTTTAGGGATTTGTAAGTAATATATTTAAACTGGAACAGTTTATAAAATGCTGTGATCCACTAGCTTATCAATCCACTAACTTCAACAATGATTTTATGGGAGATTCTGTATCTGTCTATTTGAAGGTACTCAACATTTTCCTCACAGACACAATATAAGAGAAATTTTACCTCTATGGCACGTACTTGCTAAATGATTCTAAGTCAAAAGAGCAGATTTCTTCCTGAAGTTGAATTATGAAAGAGAAAAGCAACCAAAGAGAGAAGAAAAAATAAATTACTAAGAACAAATGAAGACCACACAACTTCTGCCAATCTCATTAAGTTTAGAAGGAAAAATTCAGTATAGAAACTAAAATAGGTGATACTATTTAGCCTGCATGAAGTATTGGGTTTATAGATGCGACAAGTGAATAAAGATTTCTTAACACTAAAAAATTTATATATATGAAGGTAAAAAAATATCTACCCAGTAGATATTTTGAGTGGTTCTATAAAATTTTAGAAAAAAATGACTTTAACAAAAACATTAGTGTAAGCTTTAATACCAAGAAATGACTAAATAAAAATCTGCTCTTTATAATTTTAGAGATTTTTAACCCTCAGCATAGCAATAAAAAGTTATCATCATATACATCTGGATCTAAAAGACATTTTATTAATGTTTAATTTATGACTAATTTACAGACTAGAAATACAGGGATAGTGAAACAACTTTATTGGACTTTTTAAATGTATTACTGAAGACTTAACATTTACTCTAAAATTTCTTTGAGTGGGGAAGAGCTCCCTAAATGCCAGCAACAGCTTAGGCCAAAGCCAAGAGCTTGGCACACAATCCAAGTCTGCCGCGCGGGTGGCAGGAGCCTAGATACTTAAGCCATCTCTGGTGCCTTCCAAGATCTCCATCAGTAGGATGCAGGAGCCAAGAGCCAGAGGCAGGAATCAAACCTGGGCACTCCAGTATGGGATGTGGGCCTCCCAAAGGGTGCCCACACTCACAGCCTCTCATTTTTTTCAGAAACTTTCAAAAGTATCCTTGTACAGGCCTAAAAGATTCCATGACTTCTGGGTCGTTTGTACTTATTTAATTTAAAACATGTTACTTTTGAAAACTTGAACAGCTCTTAATAAGGTTGAAAAGAGGTAGTGCCTGGGGTCGACGCTGTAGCACAGCAGATAAAGGTGCTGCCTCCAGTGCTGGCATCCATATGGGTGCCAGCTCGAGTCCTGGCTGCTCCACTTTTGATCCAGCTCTCTGCTATGGCCTTGGAAAGCAGTGAAAGATGGCCCAAGTCCTTGGGCCCCTGCACACGTGTGGGAGACCCGAAGGAGGCTCCTGGCTTCCCGTCAATCGGCACAGCTCCAGCTGTTGCCATCTGGGGAGTGAGACAGCGGATGGAAGCCCTCTCTCTCTCTCTCTGCCTCTCTTTTTCTCTCTGTGTAACTCTGAGACTTTCAAATAAACAAATCTAACCCCCACCAAAAAAAAAAAAAAAAAAAAAAGGTAGTGATCTTTGTCCATTCAATGAAATATTTCATTTCTATATCATCTCTTTGCTTCCAATCTCCTTTATCACATAACTGCATTACTGTTTTTTTTTCCATTTAATAAACAGTTTCAAATAAATCTGAGTGGTCTAGCATCATAAAAGATGAAATAATATGTCACATAGACCCTCTGAATACAACAGGGTTAGAGATTCTTATTACAAAATACTGAATGACAACTGGATGAAAACACTATATTCCTTTAGTCTTTAGAAGTATACTGTTCAACAGTTTTGCTTGCACACTGATTTCTGAGATGACAAAATCCATCTAGGATGTTGTCATCTGAAGACCACAGAGATCTGTTTCTACACAATGGCACCACCATTGCTCATGTCTAGAATGCTAACGGACTCCTGTTTGTTTTCATGTTCTGATTTGTCTAACTGGATTATCTTTCCAAGTCAACTTTCTTCTTACTGATATTCTGGACAAAAAGTGAAAAACTACTGAATTCTCAATTGTGTTTAAGTTCAAAGACTGTAGAGTCCCCAGGTTTTTTTTTTTTTTTAATGTTCTTCAAAGATGGTCTAGTTTAATGGGGTCTGCAGACATTTCTCTACTGTATCATCCTTCTAGGCACTTTCATTATTTTCCTTTTGTCTTATTATTTGAGTCTTAAAAAAAACCCACATCTTCAAATAAATGAATTCTTTCCCAAGATAATAAAATGGCAACATGCTTAATAACACAAGGAAAAATAAGATCATGAAGATACAATAATACACAAAGGGCTCCAGGGGACAATTTATAAAAGGTTCAAGTAATAAAAGGTTCCAACTGGCACACAGAGAATTAGCAAGACGGAATGTTTTATTCTATCAAAATGTTTTATTATAAAAACATATTTATTACACTTCCTACTAGTTAGAAATATACCTATAAAACAACTCTCAAAAAGTAAGTCCAAAGAACTCTGATATTATACCAAGAGTTAATGTATTTCAAGACAATTTAACAAAACTTTTTTTTTAAACATTTATTTATTTATTTGAAAGTCAGAGTTACATAGAGAGAGAAAGGTCATCCATCCTCTGGTTCACTCCCCAACTGGACGCAATGGCCACAGCTGTGCCAATCAGAAGCCAGGAGCCAGGAGCTTCCTCTGGGTCTCCCACAGATGTGCAGGGGCCCAAGGACTTGGGCCATCCTCTACCACTTTCCCAGGCCACAGCAGAGAGTATGATTGGAAGTAGAGCAGCTGGGACTCAAACCAGCGCCCTTAGTGGATTCTGGCACTGCAGACGGTGGCTTTACCCACTACGTCACAGTGCCGGCCCCAGTAAAACTCACGTCTAGTTATGTAACAATGTTAAAATTGTAACTTAATCTTCCTTTTATTCATTTAAAATTGTTTATCAGCATGAAAATCTTTTAAAATTTACAAAACTAAAGGTTTACTGGTTCCACTAGCATGCAGCAGAAAAAAATTGTTATAGTGAGATAAATTATCCAAAAATAAGAAAATTGAACAAAATCATGAAGGAAGTTTATGAAACCCTAACTATATATGCATGGATAGATTTGGGGAAAGATCTGAAGTGTCAACACATAGATAATTTTTTAAAATATCTAGAAAAATGCTTTTCAAATTACAGTTTTTAAAAGGCCTGCAATTAATTTTTAAAAATATTTGATACTGAGTTGAAGTGTTAATATTTTCATGGACTTAAATAAAAGACAATTGTAAATAATTTACATAATGTAACTCACAAAGGCATGTTACACTGATTCTGCAAAGCAAATTGTCTCCATTGCAATACGTTTCTATTTGAAAATGGTTTATTAAGCACAAGGAAACTTTGCTTAACTTTTTATACACTTCAAAATAGTAAAACCCAAGTACTAAGATTTTACTTAGATAAAAAGAGACACATCTAATATAATTCTTAAATGTGAGACTCCTTCTCGCTGAGAATAAACAAATATTAACAAAGGTCTTTTTCCATTTGTTTTTAAGAGAACAATTCCATACCTTACTTGCAACCAGATTCTCCAATGAAAACACATTTAAGTAATTAAATATCTATGAAATCATGTGGTATGCTATTTCAATTATGTTTAAGAAATACTTCTTGACTTTCAAATGTTTCCATGAAATCTTGCTCAATTTCTTCTGTATAATCCAGTAATATCAATTTGAGTCTTGCATTTAAAGGCATGAGCATTTAGATTGATAGGCCCAGTTCCTGAAAATCCAAGTAAATAGTTCAGAGGCCTCTTGGCTTCCCTCTAAGACAAGACTGTGAAAGCAAGTTCAAAAGTTGAGCAATGGGGCCTGCGCTGTGGCGTAGCAGGTAAAGCCTGCTGCCCGCAGTGCTGGCATCCTGTATCACTGCTGATTCAGGTGCTGGCTGCTCCACTTCAGATTCAGCTCCCTGCTAAGCACCTGGGAAAGCAGCAGAAGATCCAAATCCTTGGTCCCCGTGCACCTATGTGGGAGACTTTGGAAGAAGCTCCTGGCTTCAGCCAGGCCAAGCCCCAGATATTGAGGCCATTTGGGACTGAATCAGTGGGTGGAAGATCTCTCTCTCTTTCTCTCTCTGCCTCTGCCTCTCTATAACTCTGCCTCTCAAATAAATGAATCTTAAAAAAAAAAAAAAAGTTGAGTAAGAAACAAAAACCCAAGTACCATTTATCAACAGGATATAAAACCAAACATTTTCTCTAAATGGATGAACTTTCCAAATCAAGAGTCAAATAAAAATTAGAATACATAAACCTCAATGCTTAATTTCATAGAACTAGAAAGAACAGGCAACGTTTTAGATCAGAGCCTTGAAAATTCATCAAAATGTAAAGACAGTGAGTTCTCTAGCATAAACTAAGAGAAAGTTAATGAAAAAAATTAAGAAAAATAATTAAAGAAACATTCAAGGGTTGGCATTTCCCAGCAGAGAACAGAAAGGGAATAGTAAAAGAGTAAGCTTAAAATCTCATTAGAAAATTCCATATTTCTAACTTCTTGCAAAAATGAATCATAATTAATATATACTCTGATCTGAATTACAAAACAATTTTTTGCAGTATTATGTTTATTGGTTGTACAATTTAATGGGTATGCCCTGCCCCCTAAAGTGAACTTATTTTAAAACATTCTGCTCAACTGAACGCAACATTTGTGATCCTCACTGTGAGAGTTTTTGGGCCCTGTCCCAAGGGGCCTCCTTCTAGGTGCAAACAAGCTTCAGAGGTGGGAGACAGGCAGGCCGCTGACTGACACTGCAGAGTGAGGCAGATGCCCGGGCGGTCCTCCACTGCAACCTGAGGGACTTAACATATTTTTGCCCAAGGCCAGATTTGCTCCTCACTTCGAGGCCCATCAGCTTTAACTTGCTTGTCAGCTGCTTCCCTAGGAGTAAAACAGTGTCACTCACATTCTCTATTAAAAAGGCTCATCAGGAGACACTACTGCTTGTCGAACTTAAGTGTTCAGCACAAGGACATAAGTGTCTGCGGGCCTCTTCAACTCTAAAATTTTATTTCTATGATTCCAAGTAATTTGTCAAATTTTAGTTGATAAAAATGACAAGCATTTTAACCAGAAAGATGGTACTCTGTCATAAAGTCGAGGAAACAGCACTGACTAATATGTTTTATAGTCTTTTTAGTGAATTCTAGGGGAAGGAAATGGTTTTGAAATAGCTGTATACCCTATCCACCCAATCCCCCCAAAGTTATTTATCTTTGCTATTTTTTCATTAGGGTCACAGAATTTCAAACAGATGTTTATTTAAAAGCTAAATATGAACTTACATTCAAACTGGAACTTCTGCTTATCTTAAAATGGCTATATACTGAATAAAATGGAAGATAACAGTAAAGATTTAAGATCATCAGCAACATACACAAATGTAAAAGTAAGCTAAAATAATAGTCTTAGAGACACAAACACAACTATAGTTGATAAATCAAAATAAAGGACTTCTTTGTTCTAAATTATGCTTAGAAGTCTTACATATGTGGATCAGACACAATAAATCCATTATTCATTTTACTCTGCCTCTGTATCTAAAATAAAATACTAACTTCACAATCAAAATCAGAAGTTAGAGAATTTAAGTTAAAAATCAAATGGCTAAAGAATCAAAGGAGCTACAGAAAAAGCTAAATTGCCAATTTCTGTTTTATAAAATGCAATACATTCCTGGCTGCTGTGCTGCACTGCCTTGAAAATATCAAAACTAGAATATTGTTAAATAAAATTGACTCTAGCTACAATTTCTAAAAATCCAGAATAATTATATGACAGGGAATACATGCAATATCATCAGCATTAATGTCTAGTCATTGTCTTCTACAAGTTTCTCTGAAGAAATATAAAATAATCATTAACTTACTTTGATAGCATGTACACATAAAACAAAGTTTAGAAGTAACAAAGGGTATAGCTTCTACTAACCTTTCCCAATTGCAAAGTAACTGGTGCTATCAGTTTTCAGACACATAATATTTCCCAATTTCTATCAAAATAAGAAATATAATGGAAAATGGATCATTTTCTCCTAGAATTAAGTGTTTATAGTATATAAACATCCTTTGAGATTGGAGCATAAATCCTATTACACTCAACTATGGTTTCCCCATCCCTAAAATAGATTTGACATACAGACACTAGCACAAGGTCAAGGTCACAGATCAGTAAGAAAGATTACCAACAGAACTGATGTAACAGCTGGCATCTGATCAAAGCTCCTAAGGTTTTTAGTATACTTAGCAGACACTCTGCATTTACTCAGAGTACACTCTGTTTTAGAAAATGTTTTTCATCTTTGAAGACAAAAGCTTTATATACTTTTTATTATATAGAATGTTCTGCTAAAATATTGTATTGGATCACAGAGTAAGAATACATATGTTTTGGAATTGTGAGTTTTTATGTGTATGTATGCATGCTTGCACATGTGTTTATTTTTGTTTGTTAAAGCTGCTTTCTGCCATGCGAAAACTTAGAAAGTAATTTACAGCCCATGAGTGGACCGTGCTCCCAAACACTGCCAAGCCTTTGCTCCACTTGAAGTTGAAATTATGGTATATTCTGCGACATTCTCAGGTCACTTATTCCCAAAATACACAGATTTAACTGCTAATTACTGGCTCAATCACAGAAGTTCTATAATGTGTACACAGTCTTCCATAACAATTTCCAAATCATACATATAGAAGAAACTTTGGTTATCAACAATAGCAACAAAAGTGATTCTTAATGGAAAATACTGTTAAAGAACGCAGTTATATAACAAACCCAACACCTTTTGTTTCAGCTTGTCCAATAAGATGTTGAATTTATCTTAAATTACATTTATGAAACAGTTATATGATGAGTGTTTGAACTGAAGAATTCTGATCCACAATGCATTTTTAAGGATGTATATTGCTGTTGAGGCAAATTTACACTATAAAAGTTTACCGTGTTAAATCAAGTATCACTTGCTAACCTTTATATATTTAGTAAATTATTTAATGTATGCCATGTAAATGCTCTATTAGTTCTTTGTTTTGTAAAATTATTTTTGATCAACAGGTTTGAATGAAAATACCAGAGCTGTACTACCTTAGAAAGACTTCTAGTTTTTCAATAACAAAGTAAAAAGAAAAAAATGTATCAAATTATCATAGCGAGTTCTTTACTATGCAGTGGATCATAGGTTTACCAAAATTATTATAGATGCTAATTCATTAATACATTAAACTTTGATCACAAAATCTATTAGTACATTCTCTTTGAAAACAAATGGATAGTGCTTGGCCCTGCACCGGCATGAGAGACCAGGCAGGATGTACCTGGCTCCTGGCTTCGGATCGGTGCATCACCGGCAGTAGTGGCGATTTGGAGGGTGAACCAATGGAAGGAAGACCTTTCTCTTTGTCTCTCTCTCACTAACTCTGCCTGTCAGAAAAAAAAAAAAAAAAAAAAAGGAAAAAGAAAAAAAAACAAATAGATAACTAGATACAAAAGGTACTAGTAAAACCTTTTTTAGATAAATCCTTTATAAATTAATAAATATGTTCTGCTTTATTGGCTCCTTAAGAAAAAATGCTATGGCTATACTGGCTATGAATGAATCAAGAATTTTGATTTGATTTTTCTAGAAATACTAAGCATTATATGATATACACTTCCCAGAACTGGCCCAGAACACAAAGATTTCTAGATTGAAAGCTCTAGTTCTAGTCAGTCTGCAGAAGAAAAATGCTACCACAAGCATAATCCATGCACCCACATAATGGTGATGACATCTGTAAAGGGAAGGTGTCAACAAGCCTGAAAGGGTCCCTTTCCAGAAGATTAATGGACAAAAAGATCAGTATATGCACAATATGTCTTTAGGTAACTTTCAAATGTCCTTCAATTAGGCAGATAAACGCACTAGCATATCATCAGTAGGCTGCTAACCTTAAATGGTTTCATTTCTATTCCAGCAATGCTATGCGTACATTCCCCTGACCTCTCTTGTGTCCATCTGTGCACAAAACCAAGTGTTTGACGTAACAGTCTCAGTAACTGCTTTCCAAGATCCAGCTTTGCTGCTGTCCAGGTCTAAGGCATGCTAGGTCCACAGCAGGCATAGATCGACCACACATGGTCCTTGCCAAAGCACCAGGAACTCAGAGGCAGCCTTCCCTGAAATCCACGGTGGGGACAGCTTTTCATTTCTGTGATTCTACAACACTAAGATCTTTGAATCACCTCATGAATAAAGCTGTACTTTGGTTTATTAATTCCTGGCTCCCAACTAGAGTGCAAATTTCTTAGGGGTGAGAATGATTTCTTTTTTATCCTTACACCCTAACCCCAGCACCTGGCAGAGTGTAGCATTCCAGTAAAAACATACAGCAAGTCAACTTCTTGGAGGCAGAGTCTGTAAAATGAGGTCAGGCTGTCATAATTTTAAGGCACCTTACAATTTCAAGTGATAACAATAATGTTATTTATGATGCTTACTAACCAATTAGAGACATCTTTCCACCCTCAATATAAGGTAATACAAAATTACAGATTAAATAATACTCTATCCTACACAGGAAGTTATATGAGTTTGAAAAATATGTACAACTAGTTTTCTGGTAGGAAAACACAAGATTTAAACATTTAAATACATTCATATTTTTAGAAGATTTTAAAGTTTATATGAGATGATCTTTAACATCTGTTTATAAAGAACTAATCAGATTGATTTAGTTTCCTTCAATTATTCTCTCCCCAGTCAAGGTTAGTAAATTCTGGTTTGCAAACCTAACAAGAACAAGTATGTGGAGGCCAGCATTGTGGCACACAGCAAGTTAAGCTGCCCGCAATGTTGTCATCCACTGTGAGTGCCAGTTCAAGTCCTGGCTGCTCCTCTTTCAATCAGTTCCCTGCCACCGGGACTGGGAGGGCAGCAGAAGACGGTTGGAGTGATTAGGCACCTATCAACCACATGGAAGACCCAGATGGAGTTTCTGGCTCCTAGTTTTGCCTGGCCCACCCCTGGCCATTGCAGTAGTTTGGGGGGTAAACTAGCAGATGGAAGATTTCTCTTTCTCTCTTTCCTCCTATCTCTCCCTCTCTGCAACTCTGCCTTTCAAGCAAACAAAATGATTTTTAAAAAATGAGCATGTATTTCAAAATACTGGTAGTATCAGGCATTTTTATCACACTTTCTTTTCAAATTATCTCCCCCCCCCAGAGGATAATACTTAAAACCCATTTAATATTAAAACGTTACTCAAGGGGCTAGTGCTGTGGCGCAGAGGGTTAAAGCCCTGGTCTGGGGTGCCGGCATCACATATGGGTGCCAGATCGAGACCCAGCTGCTACACTTCCGAACCAGCTCTCTGCTATGGCCTGGGAAAGCAGTGGAAGATGGCCCAAGTCCTTGCGCCCCTGCACCTGCGTGGGAGACCTGGAAGAAGTGCCTGGCTCCTGGCTTTGGATCGGATCGGTGCAGCTCCAGCCATTGTGGCCAACTGGGGAGTGAACCAGCATTTGGAAGATATCGCTTTCTCTCCTCTATGTAACTCTTTCAAATAAATAAATAAATCTTAAAAAAATTAAAAACTAAAAAATAAAATTACTCAAAACATCTTTTTGGTTGGAGATGTATTATGAAAGAAGTGGGGGCGGCACTGTGGTGTAGTGGGTAAAGCCGCCGCCTGCAGTGCAGACATCCTGCATGGGAGAACCAGAAGACATTCCTGGCTCCTGTCTTCGGATTGGTGCAACTTTGACCCTTGTGGCCAACTGAAGAGTGAATCAGCGGATGGAAGACCTCTCTCTCTTTCTGCTTCTCCTTCTCTCTGTGTGTAACTGACTTTCAAATAAATAAATATTTTAAAAAAGGAAATATCATGATGAAAGATTTATTCCCCAAAATCAGACAAATCAAACTCATTCTAAGAAATAACTAATCATGGGAACCTAAGTCTTTCTTTTTTTTAAGATTTATTTATTTATTTGAAAGTCAGAGTTACACAAAGAGAGGTCTTCTATCCGCTGGTGAACTGCCAGTTAGCCATAACAGCTGGAGTGGCTCTAATTTGAAGCCAGGAGCCAGGAGCTTCTCCCATGCAGCTGCAGGGGCCCAAGGACTTGGGCCACCTTCAACTGCTTTCTCAGGCCATAGCAGAGAGCTGGATCAGAAGTGGAGCAGCCGGAACTTGAATGGGTGCCCATATGGGATGCCAGCACTGCAGGCGGTGGCTTTACCTGCTACACCACAGTGCTGGCTCGGAAACTAAGTCTTTAAGAAATAAATGGGTTTTTTTCCCCCTGAACTGTCAACAACACTTGTGAAACTGTTTCTTCATGCCCATTTAAAAAAGTTATCATCCAAGTAGATAATCACTATATGCCAAAGCACTTGGGTGATAGATTCTATCAAATCACACAAAACTGGTCTGGGTTCAATTTCTGGCTCTTTCATTTATCAACTACTGAACTTTGGGCAAGGTTTTTCATTCATAAATGTGTAAAAGCTAAATGTTATATCATTCATAATGTGGCTCTGTGAAGATTCTAACAAAGACAGACAGTTCTGGGCTTAAGTCTGTGGTAGGTACTGCAAAGACTTGATTCTTTACAAATTCTTCACTGCCCAAAATAGAATATAACATCTTCTTGGGGGTGGGCATTTGGCCTAGTTGATAAGATGCCATTTAGGACACCCATATCCCACGCTGGAATACTTAGGTTCATCTGCTCTAGCACCAGACCCAAGAGGCAGTGGGAATGGCTCAAGTAGTTGACTTCTTAACACCCATGTGGGATACCTGGATTGAGTTCTCAGCTCCTGGCTTCGGCCTGGCCTAGCCTAGGCTGTTTTGAGAATTTTGGGAATAAGCCAGCAGGTAAGACCACATGTTCTCATGGGGCCAGTGCTGTGGCGTCGCAGGTAAAGCTGCCTTCTAAAGTGCCAACTTCCCATATGAGCACCCATTTGAGTGCCAGCTGCTCCACTTCTGATCCAGCTCTCTGCTATGGCCTGGGAAAGCAGTGGAGGATGGCCCAAGTCCTTGGGCCCCTGCACCCACTTGAGAGACTAGGAAGAAGCTCCTTCCTCTCTGTAACTCTTTCAAATGAATAAATTAACCTTAACAAAAAAAAGCACACAGCACATGTTTTCCTTTTTTTGAAAAAATGTAAATGTGTTTAAGTTTTTAGTGGAGAGTGATTTTTTGAACAGAGGATTCATTCTCCAAAAGCCTACAACAGCTGGGGCTGGGCCAAACTGAAGCCTAGAACTCAGGTCTGAGTCCTCGAGGGGGAGTCAGGGATCCAACTATTTCAGCCACCTCCTGCTACCTCCTAGAATGCACATTAACAGGAAGTTGGAATCTAAGTCGGGTGGCAACTCAAACCTAGGCACTCTAATATGAAATTCAAGCATTCCAAGAGGTGTCAATCTCTGCACCAAATACTCTCTTTTTAAATTTTATTTAAGTTATGTATTTCATGTATTTCATATATACAGATTTAGGTACATATTGACACTTCCCACCCTACCTTCCCTCCGCCCATGCTCCAATCTTTCTTCCTTCTCCCTTTCCCATTCTCACTCTTAATTTTTACAAAGATCTACTTTCAGTTTACTTAATGATCATAAAGTTAACCCTACATTAAGTAAGAGTTCAACAAACAGTATGAAGAAAAAAACTGTTCCCCAACAGAAGAGACAGGAGCTGTAAATAATCATCGAATCTCAAAATGTCCATTTCACTCCCGTACATTACATTGTAGGTACTCTATTAGTTATCTTGGATCAGGGTAAATATAGGGTAACTGTCTTTTTGGGACTGGCTTGTTTCATTAAGTATAATGGTTTCCAGTTGCATCCATCTTGTTGCAAAAGAGAGGATTTCATTTTTCTTTTTACAGCTGAGTAGTACTCCATAGTGTATATATACACCATAATTTCTTTATCCAATCATCAGTTGATGGACATCAACGTTGATTCCATCTCTTAGCTATTGTGAATTGTGCTGCAATGAACATGGGGGTACAGATAAGTCTTTTCATATGCTGATTTCTTTTGGTTTGAATAAATTTCCAGGAGTGGGATGGCTGGTAGGTCTACGTTTAGATTTCTGAGGTATCTCCATACTGTCTTCCACTTTCTGTCTCCCCAAATAATTTTTTTAAAAGCCTCTTTTCCAGCTGGATCCATGAAAGTTGCTGAAAAGTAAGAGAAGGTTCCTGCTGGGAAAGAAACCCTTAAAAAAAAAAAAAAGGGCACAGGGATTTTGCAGAGCCAAAGACCAAGTGCCTGAGAAAGCAGTTTCCCAAAATGATGATTTGAAAAGGCAAGGAGGAAGCTTGTGTCATGAAAAAGCTAATCACTATCATAAGGAACACAGGCAGATATACCAAAGCGAAACTCGAATGGAAAGGATGGCAAGAAAAGCTCCTAACTTCTTCATCTACGACGTGAGTCCCAGGGTCTGAAAGTGTGGCAGCTTTTCTGCCTTTGCCAGATTTCCAATAGTACTTTTGCTCAGCTCAGTAAGGCTTTAGTGAACAGGCTGAGGACTGTAGAACCATACACTGTATGGATGTACCTGAATCTGTAGTAAATGAATTAATTTGTATGTGTGGCTATAACAAAATCAGAAAGAGGTGAATAGATAACACCACGACTGCTCAAACTCTTGATAACTATGGCATCATTTGCATGCAGGATATGATTCATAAGACCTAGACTGTTGGAAAACACTTCCTTCAAGGAAGCAAATAACTTCATGCAATCTTTCATACTAACTTCTCCCTGAGGTGGGATGAAGAAAAAGACCACCCATCTTTCAGAAGGCAGCAACGTTGACAACAGGGAGGATCAGATCAACAGGTTTCTTAAAAGGATCAATGATGGTATTTACCATATTTTTGTAATCTGGTATGATAATAAACAGTGACTACCCTCCAACTGAAAAAAAAATTAAAATCCTGGGAGCTCTTTGCCAGACTGTTGACTCCTACCAAGTATAGGAGTCATTAAAAAGCCCCATTTTTTCATAGGTGCTTTAAGTCATACCTTGTCCTCAAGCAAAAATACCAGGACACATTTTCTTTGATTCTCTTCATGGAGTTGGTTAATATATAATTTATCCTCATTCACCTTTTACCAAACAAGGGCACAAAACCTCAGAACCACTGAGTGATTGGTTAACTGTCTAATAAGTAGCTGATCCAAAATTAAATCAAGTTCGCCTGAATTCCAGCCTTTCCTGTTATATTAAATTGACTGTAACAAAAATAGATTCAAAAACATTTGGCACAGCAAATACTTTCACAGCACTTTCAGAATTTGGGATTTCTTTTTCTACTCTAAAATCTTGAATCTGCAATTGTAAATCTTTTGTTTTTATTGGAAAGATCACAAAGCACAGTGGTTTAGAGCATAACCTCTGGATTTCCAATTTTGCAATTCAGCAGGTCAATTTCCTTACCCATTCAGCTTCCTTAGCTGTAATAGGGGAATACTAATAATATCTACTTAATAACACCATTCTATGAAATGAAAAATATATGTAAAACTTTAATATAATCCCTAGCATTTTCAAAGCACTTGATGTTAACTATTCTATTATTCTTTTTTTTTTTTTTTTTTTTTTGACAGGCAGAGTGGACAGTGAGAGAGAGAGACAGAAAGAAAGGTCTTCCTTTGCCATTGGTTCACCCTCCAATGGCCGCCGCACTGATCTGATGGCAGGAGCCAGGTGCTACTCCTGGTCTCCCATGGGGTACAGGGCCCGAGGACCTGGGCCATCCTCCACTGCACTCCCTGGCCACAGCAGAGAGCTGGCCTGAAAGAGGGGCAACTGGGACAGGATCCGGCGCCCCGACTGGGACTAGAACCTGGTGTGCTGGCGCCGCAAGGCGAAAGATTAGCCTAGTGAGCCGCGGCGCCGGCAGAATAAGTTTATTAAAAGCAGTAATTTCATATACAAAAGATGTCCATCATTTCTTTTTTCCCTAGATCTTTTTCTAAAGAATCTGTTCTTTACCACAAGTGAATAGGCCAATATCTGGAATCTGACCAAACTGGACCAGTTATTTCCTCTCTTTGGATCTGGGATTCAGACACAGACCAAAAACACTTCATCTTGTGGTAAGCTTACATTTCACAGATCAGTATATAAAAGTTAGTATGCTGAGAGGAAAGAATGCAGTAGGTACCTAAAGAGAAGCGGAGATGAAGAGGGCCAAATGAGAAAGACAAGAGATGGCAAGGAGCTCTCTAACAGCTTTCCTGTCTCACAAAGGTACAGAACACTCCTCTTGCTGTGTTCCTCAAGAGCCCGCTGGCCACTTCTATTAAGTCTCCCACGGGCTGCAGCTGTGGTGTAGCGGGTAAAGCTGCCACCTGCAGTGCCCCGAGTCCTGGCTGCTCCACTTCTGATCCAGCTCCCTGCTAACAGCTTGGGAAAAACAGCGAGAGCTGGCCCAAGTGCTTGGGCCCCTGCACCCATGGGGGAGACCTGGAAGAAGCTTGTAGTTCCTGTCTTCAGACTGGCCCAACTCTGGCCGTCCTGGCCATCTGGGAAGTGAACCAGAGGACAGAAGATCTCTGTAACTCTGCCTTTCAAATAAATGTTTTTTGTTTTTTGTTTTTTGCTTTTTTTTTTTAAGTCTCCCTGTACTTGCACTTCACCAAGGGAGCTTCTGTTCTGTGGAATCATATCATTCCTAAGACACTTCAATGACAGCATGTAAGACAAACTGCACTTTTTGATGCATGATTTTAACAAACTATGTAAACATCAACATCATTTTCTCTTTTCCTACAGAACCTTTGTTTACTTCATGTGTGGTCAAAGAGCAACATGTATCTCCAGTTTTCCAATGGGAAAACTAATGCCACAAAGAGGTAAATAAGATGTCCAAGGTCATACTGAAGAGTCTGCAGGGGCAGAGCTGATAACAGAATTTCAGATTTCTTATTTCCAGGGGCCTGCACTAACCAGCTACCTCCCTTGACAAAACTAAAGTATGCCAATTATCCAAACTGTGTAGGAAACACTGACCAAAACAGGGGTTAATTGGACATTGGTTGTTCTAATTCCATAATCAGCTCTTTCCCTGAGCTACCCTGGGAGTGAATAACATATCTTTTGCAGGAATGGGAAGGAGGCCAGCACAGGCCATCTGGCTGAACATGTCCTTTCGTCAAGTTATCCCCGCAGCTGTGTGAAACTTACTGATGTTGAAGAACTTTACAGTTCAAACCGTCTTTTATCACTTTCCCTCTATATTAAAAGTCTACTTTTAATATACTAGTCAGCCAGTTTCACTCTGAATTTACTGAATATATATGAACATAAATATTCTGTGTGTATGTGTAGGTAGGGGTGGAGCTTAAAATTTTCTGGTATTAAGAACAGTTTCTCATATTCAAAGAGGGCAATTCAGACTACGACCATTAGGATAAAAGATGACTCATTATTGTTTTCATGTAGAAACTAAAACAAAATATTGGTCTTCCTATTAATAAAGAAAAAGAACTATGAAAGAGTACACTCAACCTACTTCCTTGCTTTCATTGTAATTGTGCTAAGATGACAACAAATGTTTACTATTAATACTTTATAATATCTCAGAATTGGATACACAATCATCCAGTGAGTTCCCATCACAATGCTAGTGGAACTAGCCTTAGAGCTGCTCCAGGTCAGATGTACACATTTTTTTCCTTCCAGTCCTCTGTTCTCTCTTCTTGCCTTCTCCCTTCCTTCTTGTTGGATAGTTTGTTCTTTTTTTTTTTTTTTTCATCTTTTAATTCTTAAATGTTAAAGTATTCTACATGTCCTATTCATGAACACTCTTGACATTCAGAACTATAAGGCTCCTAATACTGACGTGAAGGCTACACTCCATATGTTAAGAATAGAGGATAGGGGTGGGAAGGAGTAAGGGTTACCTTTATGCAATGTAAGAGTAAGAATTAATACCCAATTGCACTATGGTTGTCCAAACCCTAGATGACTCACCTTGAGCAAGGTCAAGAGAACCCTTATAAAGAATGAATGAGGCAAACTTAGAGGAAATATCTTTACCCAACATATGATCTACACGGTATGTATTTTAATTATAAGTTAAGGGCCCAAACCACAGAGCAATGGCAAGAATCAGATGAGAGGTGACAAAATCTTAAAGAAGAAACTGATATTCAAGCTGTATGTGTAAGTAGATACAGAAAATGAATTATTAGTGTGAAAAGTAGCAGAAAGTGTGGTTGACTGGTTATATTGAAGTTGGCTAGCAAACTAGGAGCAGATTATTGTTTCTGAGAGGGCTAGATAGCAAAATATTTGATAAAGGGATCTTGATTCAACTAACATCTACCTTCCCCAGCAAACTATGCCCATTTTTTTTTATTTTTAAAATTTTTTTATTAAAGGCTGGGGAGCGCCCGCACTATGTCCATTTTTAACAGAAAATGGGCAAGTGATCAAACAGTGCCTTCAATCAGAGTTCATTAGTGAAGGTGAGTGATTATCTTGCATCAGTTAAAGAAAAAGGGATACACTGGATCAGACAAAGTTAGCTGTACTAAGACATTCTATGAGTTTCTCCTCTTTCTTTTACTACTCTACACTACTGGGTTTCCACATGTCTTCAATTCTTTGCAAGCTTTGATTGGTCCTGGTCCTAGATTACTGACCTAGCACAAAATACTCCTACAACTGTCAAAAAAGAAAGTATCAATAATGATGCCATGATGGAATAATCTAGAAGAAGAGGCAGAAGTTTCCATTGCTGTAGCTCTCCAACTACTTCTTACTCAATTCTTGACTGTGTATCACAAAACACATCTCTTATTAAAAGAACCTGGATAGGTTCAAGAAAAAAGACTAAATCCGGCAGGGTGGACCAACTCTCAGAACTTTGGGGCCTTGAGAGTTACTAAGGAAACAAAAAGTGGGTATGTTTTGTGTTTCTTGGTGCCTCACTTAAAAGCAGAAGGCTCAGCTCCTCTTCAAGATTATACTGCATTTCCCCGGGGTTTAGTTATTATACCCCTTTATTTTAAAGGCTTTCTTGAGAATGTTCTTAGTACACCTAGATCTAATTACTTTTCTTTCTCTGCTCCATCTTTTAGGATAATGATTCTTTCAGGCATTAAGGGTACACTCATTCCCTCTCCAGATGGAATAAAGTGTTTTATTTCATCTGTCTTTTTACCCATAAAAGAGGAAAACCTTTAAAAGTGTCACTCCAGATTTTTCTGTAGTTGAGTTTCAGAGATTATTATCATGGATCAAAAGAAAAAGTGTTTGCATAAGCAATATCAGGTTTTCAAAGAGTGAATGGAATAAAGAAATTAATATACTCACCTATAGAAAAGAAGAAATGTAAGGAAACAAAGTTGTCACTGTTTCATTTACTCTCCCCACAAAATTCTTAGAGCCTGGATGTGTGACAAAGATGTACCAAAATGGAGATGTGACTAAATTGTTCATCTACATCTGAGATGGCAAGAAACCTCATCCAGGATTAAACAGTCACTCTTCCTTAAAGAATTTCTCCCTTTTTCTCTCTTGTCTGAAAACCAACACTGTCTTCTCTATTCTCTGTATCTTACAGAGCCTACAGAAAATTGGTTTACTTTTGAAATAAACCACAAAGGCAAGGATATCACTTAAATAATTTAAACACAATCAGTGAGTATGCTTTATAACACACTGATGGAAATAGTTGATAAATGATAAACTTCTGCAATCTATTTATAAGAGAAAATGATTCAAACTTTCAAAACAAAAAAATTACAATTTTTCTCTAAGTAAGTCCGAATGCGAACATGTGTTTGCTACAAGATGTCTCCCCTCCACTCTGCAAAGCACATATACTGCAGGGATATTTTCAGGAAGACTGACACAAAGGGGAGAAAAAAAATCACTCCTTCAATATGCTAAGAAAGTATGCAGGATACTAAAGAGCCCTTAAATTTCTAAACAGTTTTCTTTCGAATATATTATTTAACAGCATAACCATTATGAAGTAGAATCAGTTGGAATACATGTTCAAAATCACAAAGGTTCAGTGGAGTTCTGTATAACCAGCAAAGTGGAGAACAAAATTATATTAAAACACACATTATTATTATATATGCACACATCAAAATCTACATATTGGAGCACAATAAGACTTCGTCTTGAATTTCTACTTTTTACTACATAATTTGAAAAGAATGGTCATCAGCCAATACTAGTCAAATTTCAGCAAAATTATGACTGAGAAGAGATACGAATGTTTATATCTTCTTAAAAATCTGTTAAATCATCCGTTTTTAGTTACAAGTTACTTCTACTACTGCAAAGAGAAATCCTAGTATTCTGTATTGTATTTACTACCTTTGTGCTGTCAGTGATGAACCTGCAGACAAAAGATGACTGGAAGAAACAAACTATAACTGAGACAAGTAGTTTAAAAAATTGGGAGTTGAGAAAAAACCTCCTATACTGGAGTCATGAAGTGTTTTACTATGTTGGTACTTACAGGACTAGACACCCCTCCAAGCAACCAGATGTCAATTTCAACAATTCAAAATAAAGAAAACATAAAAGTTGGGTTTTCCATAGTCCATTTCTGAAAGAGCTTCTTTTATACCTTCCAACAATTTCTATGATCAAAAACTCCTTCCATTTTAATTTCTAAAAGATACCATGAAGAATGTTAACACTGGGGCTCATTCACTTGTTATGAAGTGTTGGGAAAATCTGCTTAAACCTCAATTTAATTTATAGAAAACCAACTTACCTAATTGGTAAGTTGAAAAGATTAAAGATGACAGTAGATGCAATATGTAACAAAGGAGGTCCTCAGGAAATGTTGATTCACTTTACCCCTTTGTGTTACTCATACCTATACTAGGTATATATCATGATTCATATAATTGTCTTAGCATGACTTTTTTTTTTTAAAGATTATTTATTTGAAAGGCAGAGTTACAGAGAGGCAGAGTCAGAGAGACAGAGAGAGAGAGATCTTCCACCCGCTGGTTCACTCCTCAGATGGCCACATCTGCAGCTGCACCTATCCAAAGCCTGGAATCAGGAGCTTCCTTCAGGTCTCTCACATACATGCAGGGGCCCAAGGACTTGGGCCATCTTCTACTGCTTTCCCAGACCATAGCAGAGAGCTGGATTGGAAGTGGAACAGCTGGGACTCAAATTGGCGCCTGTATGGGATGCCAGCACTGTAGATGGCAGCTTTACCTGCTACAACATAGTGCGGGCCCCATGGTTTAGTATAATTTTATACTACCAGGGCCAGTGCCCGTCAAATAAAAAAAATTATTAAAAAAAAATCTTATACTACCTAGCATAGCATCTTTCCTATCCTAAAACAAACCGTATGTGGGAACTGAAGTAAGCTGCATTACTTACCGTGAATGTTTTAATTTCCTATTTAGTAGTATCACATACGAAGTATCTGGTATTTCTGACTCCTAATAGAATCTAAAATCTAAAGTAGAACCACATATTATAGTCATATATATATTTTTTTTTTTTGACATGCAGAGTTAGACAGTGAGAAAGAGAGACAGAGAAAGGTCTTCCTTCTGTTGATTCACCCCCTCAAATGGCCACTATGACCGGCGCACTGCGCCGATCCGAAGCCAGGAGCCAGATGCTTCCTCCTGGTCTCCCATGCAGGTGCAGGGCCCAAGCACTTGGGCCATCCTCCCCTGCACTCCCGGGCCACAGCAGAGAGCTGGACTGGAAGAGGAGCAACCGGGACTAGAACCTAGGGTGCCGGCACTGAAGGCAGAGGATTAGCCTAGTGAGCTGCGGCGCCGGCCTATAGTCATATATTCTATTGATTTCTTTCTCCTTTGGCTTATGAAAATAAGAATTAAAAACAAACTCCCAGACTTTAATCCTTGAGTACTACCTGATATTTTTTCTTATTTTCCAACTAACTAGAACAAATAAAATTGCTAAGTTTACCAAAAAACGATCAACCTTGTTAGTGATTAGACATGAATCAATGTTAATTGCACTAAGGACATGATTTTTTAAAAACTGTAACTTTTGATTAGAATTCCAAATGATCTTTGCTTTTTACAGTGAAAAATATTGTTGACAAGTGTGACTACTGCACAACAGAGATACTGAAACTAACAGGTCCAGCTCTGGAGTCAGGTAGTCAGGCCTCTGAATCTTAGTTCAGATCCTTACAACTTTTCTGACACTCTGGGGATAATAACACATTCTTAACAGGGCTATAAAAAAGATTTAATGAAATAAAGTATTCAAAGCATTTAGCGTATGACTAGTATGCTTTAAATACTCATAAGTAAAAACAAATTTTATAGCAGGTAAGTCTTATTTTTCCCTCTAAAGTGAAAACAAAGCAAAACAACTTAAACCATACTGACATGTCTTGAGTTTTTTCAGTACTATACAAAATATAGTAGTCCCTCCTCATCCATCGGAGGTATGTCTCAAGACCCCCAGTGGATGCCTGAAAGCATGGGTAGTACTGAATCCTACATATAATCTCTCCTATACATACATACTTATGATGAAGTTTAACTTATAAATCAGGCACCAGTAAGAGATTAATGATATAACAGGTTTTAGCAATCTCATCACATTATGTTTTTTTATTATTAAGTACAGATTTTCCACTTAAAGGGAGAACTTTATAACTTCCTTGGCAAATTGGGATTCCCAACATCACTACTTTTGTTTTTGGGGGACATAATTAAGTAAAATAAAGTTTACTTGAACACAAGCTCTACACTGTGACAGTGATCTGACAACTAAGATGGCTACAAAGTACCTATCAAGCAGGTAGCATACACAGCCTGAATACAATGGATAAAAGAGTAACTCACGTTGTGGGTGGGACAGAACAGCATGGCAAAAGGTATCACACAATTTAGAATGGGTGTAATTTAAACTGATGGATTGTTTATTTCTTGTACTTTTCATGTGATAGTTTCGGAACACAGCTGGCCCAGAAAACTTTGTACCATTTCAGAGTTGTGTAAGTAATAATAAAAAGCCAAGTAATTACTCTAATTTCATGCAAATTAAAGGGTGGTTCTACAAGTAAAGTGTCAACCAAACAAAAACAAATGGAAAGTTTATTTTATATGCATATAAATACATACATAAAAGGAAAAAAAGAGGGACAGTACATAAAAGGAGCAATTAGATAAGCAGAAATTCCAATATGTACCTGAAAGATCTGAATTTTAGCCTACAGTATGTCACTGACTACCAGTATTAACTTGGACAGCTTGCTTAATTTATTCAATCCCAGTTTCTTCACTTACAAAACAGAGAACAAATCCTACTGCAGAGAACAGTTCAGAGGATCAGAGGTTGGAATGGATGATAAAGTTTCTTAAATCTGAGATGGAAGTCTCCTAAGAAATATATGTATAGTCCTGTGAGATCCATGTCAACAGCTTCCAACAAATCATCAAATCATTACTGGAACCCCGAAGTATTAAGAAATCTTGCAGCTTTGTAAAAAGTCTTTCAAATCTTCAAAGCTATTTTATTATTTTAAAATATTACTAGTTCTACAAATTACAGTGTTCTGGGAGGATGGCAGAGATTTAATTTTGTAAGAATTGTAATATTCCATGAATATGGATGAAGCAGTGATACATATAAACCTTGACCAAAGCCTATATCTGTAACTTAAGAATTTCTATCAAATAAGTTCAAGAAACTCACTGATAATTACAGAGACAATATTTTTACATAACTATTTGACAACTGTTTTGTTAATTGATTTAGCTCTATGTGTACATTATTGTACTAGTTTCCTAATTCGCCCCTATCCAACAGTCTCAAAACTGTAGCCAATGCTCTTTGTACAAGACAAATCCCATGGCTAAAAATGCATAATAGTTTTTGTTGCACTTAGAAGAAAGTCTTACTTCCTCTCTACAGTCTAGAAGCCCCAGCATTAACTGGTTCCAGTGACTCTCACCAATCTTATCTCATGTCATGTAGTCCCTTGCTCATCAGGTGATGTCCAACAGAACTGGAGAGAGCCATGAATATAATTTTTAAATTCTCTAGTAGTCATGGTTTTAATAGTTTAAAGTAAAAATAATTCAGTATATTTAAACCAATTTATCAAAATACCAAGCTATTAACATGAACTCAATATGAAATTCCTTGAGATGGTTTACACCTCCAAGTTCGCGTCTATTTTATACAGATGGCTCATGGCTACTGTAATGGACAGCACAGCACTAGCTACAAAGAAATTCCTTCAGTCCTAGAACTCAGGTAGTGCTTTCCTGCCCTCAGGCCTCTATGTTTTCTCCTCTTTCTGAAAAGCTCCTTTGGTTCAACTCATGGCCAGCTAAATAGCCAACCTCTTCAACTCAGCTTATATGTCACCTTCTAAAATAAATTTCTCCTAGTGTTTTTTTTTTTTTTTTTTTTTTTTCTTGACAGGCAGAGTTAGACAGTGAGAGAGAGAGAGACAGAGAGAAAGGTCTTCCTTCCATTGGTTCACCCCCGAAATGGCCACTAAGGCCAGAGCTGCTCCGAACCGAGGCCAGGAGCCAGGTGCTTCTTCTGGGTCTCCCATGTGGGTGCAGGGGCCCAAGGACTTGGGCCATCTTCTACTGCTTTCCCAGGCTGTATCAGAGAGCTGGATTGAAAGTGGAGCAGCTAGAACTTGAACCAGTGCCCATATGTGATGCTGGCACTGCAGGCGACAGCTTTACACGTGACGCCAGAGCGCTGATGCTTCACTGCTTTTTTACACTTGCTTATAACCTGTCCTCTAGCAATACCCTGTAATCACTGGTCCATGGACAAGGACTGTTTCTATGTTGCTTACCATGGGTACATCTGAGATAGCGAATTCTTGCTGAACAAATACATGTTCATACATATTCCTAGCTTCTGTCTGAATAATGATTTAAGAGAGGGTCTTCAGAAAGCTCATGGAAAATGCATATTATAAAAAGAACTTTACACACATCAAATTTCTGCAACAAAATGAACTTATCTTTTAATTCCATTTTTGCATGAAGTTTCTAAAATACCCTCCTATATACTTATACACACACACAATACTAGGAAACAACTGACAGTATACCTTCACATGCAGAAAAAAAAATAGAAAATACAAACACAATTACCATGTACACTAAATAACATGTTTATAATATAACTGAAAATCCTTATTTTCAAGTAACAAGCTTACTTCATCTAAAATTACAAATGCTCTCTATTAAAAAGTAAACTTTTATTTCAATTCAGACCAAATCATAAGGCATCCTGAATATTCCTCCCTCTCCAGCCTTCCAGAGAAAACAATGGAGCAACTGCAATTCATCTGGCATTCACACTTACACAGATCACCGCAGTCTCCCAAATAAAGATCCTCAGAAAGAAAAAAAAATCTGCAATTGCCCAGAAACTTTTTAATTAAAAAGAGAAAAAAAATAATGAAACTGAGTGGCATCTTGAGAAAGGTTTACCTTATCTGTTTTTTACTATATTTCTAAAGTGAGAATCATGATTTACTTAAGACATTTTACAGAGACTGATGTTGTGGCACAGTGGGTTGAGCTGCCACTTGGAACACCAGCATCCCATTTCAGAGCGTTGGTGTGAGTCCTGGCTGCTCCACTTCCCATTCAGCTCCCTGTTAATGTGTCTGGGAAAGCAGCAGATGTGGTCCAACTACTTGGGCCCCTGCCACCCACGTGGGAGACATAGATGGAGTTCCAGGCTCCTGGTTTCAGCTTAGACCAGCTCTTGATCTTGCAGCCAATCAAGGGGTGAACCAATTTCTGTCTCTCTCTCTCTCCACTGCTATCCATGTCACATAGCCTGTCAAATTAAATAAATAATACATAGATATATAAACAAATCTTCAAAAAGACATTTTACACTTCTAGGTGGAAAGGCAGTCATTGAAAATTAAGCACAGCTTTTGAAACATATATTAAGAAAGCCAATAACATAACAGATCAAGAATATATACTTTGGGGCCAGCGCCGCGGCTCAATAGGCTAATCCTCCATCCTCCACCTTGCGGTGCCAGCACAGCGGGTTCTAGTCCCAGTTGGGGTGCCGGATTCTGTCCCGGTTGCCCCTCTTCCAGGCCAGCCCTCTGTTATGGCCCGGGAGTGCAGTGGAGGATAGCCCAAGTGCTTGGGCCTTGCACCCGCATGGGAGACCAGGAGAAGCACCTGGCTCCTGGCTTCAGATCAGCGTGGTGCGCCGGCCGCGGCACACTGGCCGTGGCAGCCATTGGAGGGTGAACGGCAAAAGGAGGACCTTTCTGTCTCTCTCACTGTCCACTCTGCCTGTCAAAAAAAAAAAAAAAAAAAAAAAAAAAAAGAATATATACTTTGGGAGAATCAGATTAAAGTCATTGATCATTTCTCAGATTATAATCTGAGAATAAATTAATAGGTAAAAAATAGGAATGAAGATTTAGAGTACCATACTACATATAAAAGATGGAAAAGTCGTAGCTCTGACTTGAAATAACCAAAGAGCTTTACTATATCACATTATGGTTACCTAAACAAGTCTAATAGGCTTCCTACAAACTCCTCAAAAGAATAATGACCATATATATAAAATGTTCCAGGCACTATGCATGTGTCTTCTCATTTCATCCCCATGATAACCTATGGATATATGGATAACCTGATGGATATTACAATCCTGATTTTGCAGATGCAGAAAGTGTGGTTTAGAGGGGATTGGTAATTTTTTAAAAAATGTATTTACTTATTTACTTGAAAGTTGGAGTTATAGAGAGAGTGGAAAAAACAGAAAAGAGTCTTCCATCTGCTGATTCATTCTCCAAATGGCTGCAATGGCTAAGGCTGGGCCAGGCTGCAGTTAGAGCCAGGAGCTTCATCAGGGTCTCCCACATGGGTGGCAGTGGTCCAAACACTTGGGCCACCTGCTGCTCTTCCCAGGCCTTTAGCAGGGAACTGAATTGGAAGTGGAGCAGCAGGGATTCAAATAGGCCTCTGTCTGAGACAGTGACATTGAAGGCAGCAGTTTCACACGCTATACCACAACAAAGTTCAGTAATTTGTTTGTGAACTTCACCCAACTGCTGAACTAAAGAGCCAGATCAGGGAATTCTTTTTGGTCTTATAAGAGGGAAAGGGTTAGAAGTAGCTTACCTGCCACCACTACAACTTACACACTTACTCGGGAGTGTTAGACAGCCAAGTCTCCAAGTCATATCCCCACTGCTTTTATGTTTGATCAATTCGGCTTTCTGACAGTGTGTCTTGTTCCTTGTTTATTTCTACCTTGGAAATAAAATTTAGTCACAGATCTCTGCTCAGGGCTAGTTGTGTTAGCCCGTTGAACTAGGCATTGGGTTTTTGAATGGACTTCCTCAGTCTTTAAGATGGATACCCACCTGACATGTACTGCTGAGACATACATGTAAACTCCAACTTCACTTCCGGAAGTCTAATCTCTCCATGAGCAATATGAATTAAAAACATTACTCAAATTTCACACTTCAGCATTCAATTATCCATGAATGAGGTGAGGCCTACCTAGGATTCTCCCTTGGTAGTCTCCATTGTTTCAATTGGTTGTCTACTTTCTTGGCCTAGCAATGACTGTATTATTACAGAAAACACTACCATAGGATTAAATATCAACAAAATGATACTATTCACAAATTTATCCCAATACAGACCCTATAATTTAATAGATAAAGTTTTCTGAATTTTTTATATCTTTCTTGGTGATACCCAATACTTAGTCACCCATCCTTGATAGAAAAAAAAAACACATATACTGGGCCTACACTCACAGAAAGGAATCCAAGAAAGGTACACATAGGCAATACACACATGCACAATATCAGTTTGCTGTGATTTACACTCTACTGCTTATAAATTAGATTTTACTATGATTACAAATATCAAATTTGGCTAATATTGACATAAAAACTATTATTTTAGAAGCATTAATTAAACAGAGTTGTTCCTGTAAGAAAAAAAAATTAAAAAGCGAGCCAATTTATGTTTTAGTCCTGCTCAGGAACTAAACAGTTTTACAATAGTGGCTAAGTAACAACTTGTCTAAAACCCAGTATTCTTTTCAGGGAAATGAACCTTTCATATTAACTAATTTCTATGGTTCCTATTACTGTAGAACTCCAGTCTGAGCCTAGCTAAAGTAGTATACAAAACAATGAAGAAGGTCTGCTCATTAACTGAGATTAAAGAAGTGTCACCTATTTCATGGCATAAATTACCCGTCACTACAACGTGTCAAATTTGGTTTTCTCCATAATTTAAAGTATCTAGATCTGACTAAAGTAAGCATACAATTTTCTTGGATTTTCTAGATAATTTGCCTAAATAGTCAACAAATATTGATTGAGCAGCTATTACACCTCAGGTACAATGCTACACTGTAGAAACTTTGGTAAACAAAACACAGTCCTGTCTTTTAAAAACAAGCTATTTGACCAAAAAGAACTAAAAGAACAAGAAAATAAAATATAAATATCAATGTTCTCTATTTGGTATTTCACCCCACACTGTTATTTTGTCTGTATTATTTGGTTAACTATTAAATCTATGGCTGGGGCCAGCGCCGTGGCGCAGCAAGTAAAGCCACTGCTTGCAGTGCCAGCATCCTATATGGGCACCAGTTCAAGTCCTGGCTATTCCATTTCCGATCTAGCTCTCTGCTATGTCCTGGGAAAGCAGTGGAAGATGGCCTAAGTCCTTGGGCCCCTGCACCCACGTGGGAGACCCAGAAGAAGCTCCTGGCCCCTGGCTTTGGATCGACACAGCTCCGGCCATCGCGGCCAATTGGGGAATGCACCAGCGGATGGAAGACCTCTCTCTCTCTCTGTCTCTCCTTCTCTCTCTGTGTAACTCTGCCTTTCAAATAAATAATCTTTAAAAAAAAAAAAAAAGTGTGCCAAAGTATTTCTTCTGAATGAATAAAAGATTTCAAATTTTTCAAAAACTGTAAGGTAATCATAAAATTAAAAACTAAAATAAAACTAAAAAAAGTTGTAAGATTCTTCATTTTGGAAAATTAAAACATTCTGATTCTTAGTTCTAAGGTTTATTTTTCCTGTATGTTTTCTGATCCTTTTTTTTTTCAGTAAGAAAAATCTCCCACACAACTATGTGTATAAATGCAATACTAATAAATATGATAACTACATTATATCAAAAACATTTAATAATCTTAATTTTGTCATGTAGTTCAAAAGTTCTTTCAAACATCTCATTTCCTTTACTGATAACATGATCTAAAATAAATAATTTCAATCACTGTTTTATGTCAGGATCTGATATATTTGTAATTAACATATGCTTAAAAATGCTTCTCCACGTGCCCATTTTCCATGTAAGTATCTGTGAGCAAGTCTAGACCAATGTCATAGCTTACAAGAATCTGCATCAAGACGTCTTTATAATACATAATCAGTATATACAACAAATTATACACACATACTTTAATGGAAGTGAAATGTAACCTAAAAAATTTTGTAAAGTAATATATTTCAAGAATATGGAAGCAAACAATGGAACAGAACTTTAATTCCATCACTGTATTTGAATGAGCTGTTCTGCTTCCTATTTTTTTTTTAATCAAGTGCTGTGATTATAATTGAGGGATCAGGATGGGAACAGCGGTGGCAAAGGGCACCTGCCAGGTCACATGTGGCAATAAGCTTGGACAAGAGGGACTCTTCTTTCCCCTTACAGTACAGATTTACATACAACTTTAAAAGTGCAGCTACACCCACATTTCAAGAATGCTTGAAAATGGCAAGGTTCAAACTCTAATCACAGAGATTTCACATTTTGTAAAATATGAAAACACTCAGTCCATACTAAGCAATTCCCAAACCGTATACTTCAAGTATCTATCTGCAAAACATTCACAGAATTTAAGAAAAAAAATATTGACAATAAACACTGCAATTTCTTTTCCTACAAGAGAAATCAAACAGTACAAGGTTTATACAAATCAAACTAGTGAAAGACTAAAGTAAATAACACATTTCTTAATTTCCTTAACATAGTTTAAGATGATACAGTTCGTATCTTTTTTGAATGAAAATCTTCTTCCTATCCTCCATGCCACATAAGACCTTTAATAATATGATGTAATGAAAAATAATGTAATTTCCCAAACTAATTATGTCCATAACACCGCATGCGTCTCTCATTCTGTGGTTAAAATTGTAAAATATTAGCTTGAATTTCATCTCTGTCCGAAACACTTCAAGCAGTGAAGCCGATTAGTGCCTCAGAGCACTTTGTAGGGTTTCGTTATCAATCAGGTTATGTTCCCAGTGACGCTTTCAGCAAAATTGTCTTATTTGAATGAACTCTCCTGGACTGAAGTAAACAAAGCTGTAGCCCATTGCTCTTGCATACTTTTCATTCATTTATTTCCCCTTTCTTTAGTTAGGACTTACAGCATGAACCATAGAAAGAGTACATGTTAAATATTCCTGGAGTGTCACAATATGTAATACAATAAAACAGATTACAGCCCTACCTTTCTTTCACAGCAGTGGTGCCAAGCACAGGTACACCGGAGCAATCAATTTGTTCTGCAGACAGTAAGGCTTTCATAGAATACTAATGTAAAAATCTCTTTTCTTTCTCCTTTGCTTTGACTCCCCAATGCCCAGGTCCCGACCAATACAAGGAGGAGGGCGGTATATCTTCTGCTGAGATAACCACAACTACTAATCAAGTATACGTGTACAAGGGCACAGGATTAAACCTCCACCAAGCCTGAGTCAGGGTTTGAGAGCAGCTAAACACATGCACAGCTCAGTCAAAATTAAACATACTCACACACACGCAGGTGCCATGAAAATACAGACATGTCTACTCCAGTGAAATAATTCATCACAGTTTACCACTCCTTGTGGATTTTTTTCTTTATCTCAGCGGTATAAAATTACCTCCTGTTGAACCGAGGTCTTAAATCCAATAGCATCCAATAACAATTGTTTTTCCAGAAACGAGAATTATGATCAGTATTCTCTGCACTGAACTGTTCAACGCTTTTAAAGCAAGATCTTTTTTCTAAATTGTACTATCCAGTGTAGTTTACATGAACTCACTTTTTAGTAATCACATAGGGTTAATAAACTCAACAGATTCTTAAGATTTCACACTTAAAAATCTATCAGAATAGCTCAAGTCTTGTTCTTCAAGAAAAGCATGCAGAAATAATATGAAAATTTGTTCATGAGATTTCCATTTACCTTTAAGTGTTTACATTAAGTATAATCCCATCTACTTAAAAACAGTCGCAGGTCTCAAAAATGTTTTAAAAAGCACTTTAACACTTTATAATTACAGCAGTGCAATGTTATACTTTTGATCTCATAAATCTAGAATTCTGAGGTTCCTTTCATTCAGGTATTTTCAGTTGGTTTATTTTTCCTTTACTCAAAATATGAAAAAGTATGCCAATCAACGAGTAGGGTGATACCAGAAGTTGTTAAATATTTTTAATATCACACATTACCTCATCTTAAGTCACGTGCCTTAATTTTCAAACAACTCTTGGTACGTGTTAATAGTCAAAGGAGTGCAAACTACATAATAATTATAACAAAATAATCTAAATAATTCAAGAAACTTCTTAGGAGACTTTCTAAATCAGCTCTGCTTTCATGTAAATCATTGCCTTAGCACAGTGAAAATACAGGTTTTATTATGTACTCTCTTCTTTAAAAAATCAGTAGGAATAATTAAGAAATACTAGCGATTCAATGAAGTATTGCAATAATGTTTAATCAATACTGATGCATTTGTCCTTGACACACTGACCATGTCATCAGGCTACTGTCATGTGATATCATGTCATTTCTCCACCTGGCTCATGACCTTGTCCTCTAAATGACCTAAAGCTTCCCTCAAGTAGCAGGAGGCCCCTCCCCGCTGTCTCAGCAAGGTCGAATGGGTCAGCGTGTCCTCATCTATAATCCACCACCATTTGTCAGCAGGGAGGCTGGAGGAGGCAGGCTTGCTACAAGGGGAGAATGCCCAATTAGGCAGCTGTCACACAAAGCATAGGCTGCAAAATTATCCCCTGTCAAAAGAAAGAGCAGCTGCGGGTGCCAATTACAGCAACCTTTCAACCCTTTAGGTACTGGAAACTACACAGAAGTAAATGAAGAACAATTAGTGATAACAAATCGATGAATTAGGACAGTAAATTAGAAATTACTAGCAGGTGAGCTGGGGTCATACATAACATTGAGGGCATACTAGACTCCAGGCAAGGGCAGGATGCACTGAATCACACCAACTACTTCCTTGCATAGAGATTTCCCCTCCAACACTTTCTTTCTGCAAAGCTGAAATGTTTTAAAATACTCATTCCTAAAGATATCTATCTTAATGTATACATACTCTTTCTTTCATGGACCCAAAGAAATTGCTTTTTGACAGGAAGAAAATCCTTCAGAACAGTAAATCTAGTTAATTCTAAATTCTTCTTACAAAATCTGTATATTATACATATTATACCCTCAAACTTCAATGTTTTAAGTGTGACAAGCAAAATCCAAAATCTCACTTTTGATAATCACATTTAAAATACTATCCATTTTGTAAAGTACCTGCCCTAATTCTATCTCAGTCACCTTTTACAAGGAAAACTCTATTTGAAAAAGCAACTGCTTGCGAAATCTAAGAAAACTCTTTTGCTAATATCATAATACTGAAGTCACATGATGTGATTTTTGTGTATAAAGAAATAACTGCGATATATAACATAAATATGTAAACGTCAACCACAAAATCACTCTTTTAGATTATTCTGCTTCAATCCTGCAAAGGTGATGTGCATTAAGGCTCCAGAATAGAGAGCAAGCCAACTCACTTGGTCTCCATCCAACTGATGTACCTGGTACTTGTCGCTCCAGGCAACGAGGGAGGAATTACACTGGGAAACAAGTCCCTCAAAGGAGAGCAAATCCAGGATGGCCATCATGTGTTTAAGGACATGGTTTCACCGTGCCTTAGGATGTCATGTAAGTTCAGAAACAACTCTCTTAAAAGACTATTTCAAAATAATTTTTTCCTTAGAAAAAAAACACGTCTTCTATACTAATATTTTGCAAGTTGAGAAACCTGAGTATGTGCTGTAGTTTCTAAAGATGCAGGGGTAAATCACTTCACCAGACCTCTACAGCATAAATGGGTAAGAATGAGAAAGAGAAGGCAAGGCCATAAAAAAGCACTATACTCACCCCTCTCCCACACATTATAAATAAATCATAGTTGCCAGAAGGAAAAGTGTACAGGGAATCTCTGGTTCCTAACTTAAGCTATTTGATAAAATTTCCAAGAAATAAATGACATGGACGAAAACTTCCTTAAAAGTTTAGCCAAAATTTTATTTATAAATTATGTTTTTTACCCTTTTGCAAAAATAAGCAAATAATAAGCAAATAATAAGTCAATCGACTCTCTAAAGTCAGACAAGGAATTCCAAAGAAGCAGAAGCAGACAGGAATGAAAGAGTTAATGCCTTTAAAATTCAGCTTCCATCATACATGGGTGACTATCTCTTTAAATAATTTAAATCCTCTCCATCAACTACAAAGCTGTTTTGAAGCCATTTAGCTTTGTTCTTTACATGTGTTCTAATTAAGAAATGACCTTGTCATCACACACACCAGAAATCCGGGATTATTTCCTACAGCAAAAATTCACAGAGCCCCCAAAAAAAGAAAAAGAGGGGGGAAAAAGACTTCTTCCTGAGTTCCTCACGAAGGAAGTTGTTGGTTGGCTGAATGCTGAAGCAGTTTCACCGCATAATTTTTTTTTGTTGTTGAATGTCACAGGGCGGGTTAGTGTGACCTTGAGCTGCATCAGCAGCACAGCAAGGGTCGAGATGCCTGCAGGCGCCCTTGTACTGGATTTGCAAGACAAAAACCTTCAAACTGGCTGAAGGACATCTTAAATCTCTTCAAAGGTTTTCTGAACTAATCTGGGCTGCTCTTAGCAGGATCTGTGCCAGTGTGAGAAGCAAAATTAAAAACAAGGTCTTTGACAGGATGTTTTCTTCTATTAACCCTTCCCAAGCGAAACAGCACAAATCACAAGCATTCTGGAGAGATGGTTCACCTCGAAGCATTCTTTCATAACAAATTATGTAAACAAGTGATCACAAAGGATGGGGCAGCTATTAGTTCTCAAAAGTAAACAACCCTTCCATGTGCTTATTAAAGAATTATTATTTCACGACCATATTTTAGTGTAGTAAATGCAAATTTTAACCTCTACTTGTATCTTTTAGACTTGTAGTAGTGACATGCTACACTAGGGATATATTTCCGTAACATTAATCTCAAAAAATCTTATTTAAAAAAAAATAAGCTATGAGCTGATTAAGTCACTTCATGGACATTGCATATAGCCTACTGAAACTGACATAGGTAAGTTATACCACGTGTTTACTACATTCCTCCTTCCTAACATGAGGGAACAGGCTGTTAAGAGAAGGGGGAAAATCATTAGACAAGTGGAAAATAAACATAACCAAAATAAGATAAAGTAATGTTTTAAGAAATTAGCATGACATTTTATGATTGGGTTTTAACATTTCCAATACAAGGACTATGAGAAAGTATTAATGCTTGTGGAGAGTTGCTATGGTTTTGAAATTCATGCAACTGGAAACTTAATCCCCAAATTCATATGACAGTGGTGTTTGCAGATGAGGCCCTTTGGAGGTAACTAAGATTAGCTGAAGTCATGAAGGTGGGGCTTATAAAAAAGGAAGACAGTCTGAGCTGGCGTACTTCTTCTGTCTGCCATGCTATGATGCAGCAAGAAGGTCCTCATCAGACGTCTAGCAGATGCTGGCACCACGCTCTGGAACCTCCCAGACTCCAGAACCATAAGATAAATGAATTTCCCTTCTTTATTAGTTAGTAGATCTTAAGTATTTTGTTACAGCAAGAAAAATAGGTTAAGATACTTTCCTAGCAATGGCCTCAAAATTAATTTAGTAGCTACTGTAGACAAGTTTTAAAATCACTATTCTAGAACAACAACAAAAAGACAAAACAGTCCTAGTTCTCAGCAAACAATGAACAGCTATAATACTTAAAATGCAATGTCCTAAAATCAATGTCTGCATCTAAATGATGGTTTGTCATTATCAGATATCAGGTATGTAATGACTGATTCTAAATTTGAGTATTAATGTGAAGTATGGAGATAATTAAGGTACAATAGGCTGCAAATTAGTCTTTTATAAAAAGATCAAATAAATTCAAGATAAATACTGAGCAACAACAGCCACACTTTTACGCACCTGAATTCAGGATCTGCTTTCTTGAAAAAGACAAGAAAAAAGTTAAATGCCTAGTGAATGGATAAAAACAAGAGTGTATACAGCAGATGTGAATTTCTTCTTTAGTCACCAGGGGGAAAGGAGTAAAAGTACATATTGCATTAAGTGCTATGACTGAAATATGCAGGAAGTGCTCTAGGAACACAGAGTTGGCTGTAACTATTGTTTCTACTTCACGTGTGTATGTGTAGGTGGTGGTCAGCAGTAGTTAAAGGAATCAGTACGGATTCTCCAGGCACAAGGGAGTGGCAGCCAATCTGGGCTACCAAAATAGCACTCCAAGGCAGGGAAGAACTGACTGTGATACAGGAAGGGAGATAGTCCCAAAGTGACAGAGATTAGGCTGGAAATGCAAGTGGGACCAAGGACTTGGAATCAAGGTCATGCCAAGGAGATGGCCTTTATCTGGTGGGCAGTGGAAGTGGAAGGTTTGTAGGCAATAGTATGATTAGAAGCATACTAGAAAACAAAAACAGAAGCTGTGGAGTTGTTGATGGCTTAGAAAAGACAAGACCGTGTAGTCCAGTTACACACACACAAAAAATCATGGTCAAGAGAGGGTGGGGGCAAGAAAAATTGAAGAAAAAGACATCGCTGAACCCAAGAAGGTTGGTTTGAATATTCAGAAAGCAATTTGTGAAGCATAAATACTTAAAGTTCTATAAAGGTGTGTGTTATTGAATAGTAACCATTAAATCAGAACAATTCTTGTGTCTCCAGCCTAGGTTTGTAAAACACTGTTGAAATATACAAAGTTTCAAGAATATCAGTAACTCCTATAAAGGTATGGAAGAGAGACAGAATGGGAGCCTGTTTGAAATCTGAATTTTATACATTTTGAATATCAATCTTCATTAAGTTATTAGGTAAAGCTTGTACTTCTCAAGACAATAGCATACACTCTTGCAGAGCAGTGTGATGGCTTATTTCTCCTGGCTATAAGGGAGAGACTTCTGGTTTAAATCATGGAGTGGTTGCTGGAGCTAAGAGTTTCATCTAACACTAATGAGAAAAAAATTAACTCAGTAAACATTTATTGAGTGCCTACGGTGTTTAGGACACAGAATTAAAAAATAAAAACTCCTCAGCATTCTACTGGCTTTGTGCTTCTAGATTATCACTCATGATGATACTAATTCCAGCTAACCCCATGACATCATCACACAATAAAACGAGGTAAAAGAATATTCAGCTGTTAGTGAATCAAGAGACTGAACTAGCATCCATCTTGGTATTCCCATCCAGCTGAAAGGTACACTATACATTCCCAGAACTCTCAGGGAAGACCTAGTGCTGTGTAATTTGAAGAGTCGTCAAATACCCTGGAGACTGACTGTCCTGCTAAGACCTCAGAAAGAATTTAACAGAGTATCAGCCAAAGTATGAGGGTAGGGAGTGAAAAAGAACAGAAGTCACTAGGGCCAAGAAAATATCTGCCAGAGAGCAGACTGTACTCTCAGAAAAGGAGCGCCAGCATCAGGGATCAGGTTGAGGCAAGTAGAGGGGAAGGTCACACAAAGGAGAGAAGAAGGAAAACTCAAAGGGAAGCTAATTCACTCCCCTCAAGGAAGATGCCCACTTTATTCTGAGAAAATGACTAAACCTCTAAAACCCAGAGCAGGGAGAATCATCACTGGAGCAACATTTGGAGGTTCACACATTGTAAAAAGGGCTATGACTTGAAAGCCAGGGTTACTGACAGGGCACAACTAAGAACGACCTTACTGCGTATCCACAAATAAAATGACTTCTCCTCGAGTAAGCATCTCTCTGTCTCACAGCTGCCAAGACAACAATGGTAAAGTTCCAGCACATTCTATGTCTAGACATTAATAGAAGGGTGGGTAACATGATAAGCTTCATAAATTTTTTTTAAAAACATAATCTACAAACAAAATCTAGATTACAACATTGTTGAAATAGAAGTACAGAATATTTTGTGGTCTTTAAACAAGTTAATTCCTTTAAGCAGCAGTTTTCACAGTGTGGTCCAGAGAGCCAGCGGGTTCCTATGACCTAGTTAGGAGGTCCATGAGGTTGAGACTTCTCTCAGAATACTGAATTATCATCCGCTTTTTTGTTATCTTTCTTTCATGGCTAATCAGGGGAGGTTGTCTAGAGGCTGTGTGGGGGGCACTTCAAAAAGTTCATGGGAAATGGAATGTAAAAAGGTAAAGTTTATTTTGGTGGAAAAACAATTTGAAATCTACAAATATAAGGGGTCTTCAGAAAGTTCATGGAAATGTATATTATGAAAAACAAAAAAAACTAATGGATTTCAAAGTGTTTTACAACAAAATACTTATCCACTCCCTCTAAACTTTGTGATGTATCCTCTGTATCTGTCACTGTTTTGATGAGAATGGAATACATCCCTGTGCATTCTTATGCTTAAAATTCTTTCCTCAGTTTAAATTTATAATATGGTTGATATGATTCTTTTAAATAAAAACTTTCTTGGGTTCTCAGTAATTTCAGAATATAAAGGGTCCTGAGAACAAGAAAATTGAGAACTGCTGCTGATCCACTAAATAGTCATGAAGTGCTATTCTAGTTGTCGCCAACTAAAATGTCTACTTCATAATTTCAAGGATTTCCACTACAACTATGCCAGATAAACAGTGTTCTTTGTGTAGAAATACATCCAAGACACAGGTGGGGAATGAGGAGAATTATTTTATTAGAGTGAGGAGGATATGAACTATGTCCCATCTTTGCATAGTCACTATTATTCTGAATTTACCATTCAAGAAGTAGCAAATTCACAAATGTTCGTTTTAAGTTGTTTTATGGTAAAAACTGAACTATCAGTATAACTAAGTGATAAAATAGCCCTTACCAGGTTCACAAGGCTGTAAGGAAATCACAGAATCAACATTATAGATCCTAGCAAAAAGGCACGAACTAGGTGGAAAAAGTATTGAAAGAAAGATTTTGGGGGAAAAGACTAGATGACAAGTCAGAGGACTGTTCCTTTTTTCCTTCCTTCCTTTCTCATTTTTACTTCATAAATTTATTTTTCTCAGAACCATGCAGCAATTGATACCACGGTCCATGATCATGATTGAAAACAACCACCGTGGGGTTCCACTATCCCCCACAAGACAGAGAATGCAGGTCACCTGAGGCAGAAAGTGATTCACAATGTTCTCCACTCATAATCCACAATTAAATTTGGCCAAAAGTACACAGGTGGTCTCTCTCCTCCTTGCCACCAAATGTTGGTGGTCAATCCAACTGTTCCTTGACAAACTAAACCATTTCAGAGAAAACTAAATTTCATTACTAAAGACAAGACCTGTGTATAACTTTATTGGCCATTTTTATATATTGGTCACTTTCAAAATAAGATCCAAAGCTGTGTTTAAGAGGACATGAAGTTAATATATTGATACACCAAACTGGTGGTTTATTTAAAATACCAACTTTGAAATTCTGCATTATTTCCTACTTTTGAATTTACTCTAATTTGGTCTCATTTTGAACTTGGCAATTTTTCTGAATGCCAGACTACAACTTTTCCCTTCTAAGGAAAGTTTTCAAAATCTTTGGTCAAAATAGGGAAAGTTCTTATGAGATTAAGAAAAAGGGGCTTTCTAATCTGCATGTTTTGCCTGTGAGCCCAGTTACACTGGGCACTGTTCTTAATAAAGGCAATCCTACAGAGGAGGCATGAGAATCAAGTCTAGGAATAAACAAGGCTTTGCCAGTTGGAAAAAAAGCTACAGGGTGGTGTATTAGCCCAAGCAAGAAAATACAGCAGCCACACTTCTAGAAACTTTACCGACAGTAATTAGAAACTTTCATAGAATGTGACAGACTCATCTGATGTCCACTGAATTTAATGATGAAAGTTTGAACTTACTATTCTGTGTGGGTTTTTTTCCTAATTTCCAATCTGTTGTACAAAGAAGCTTTTTAAAAACAATAAAAATTACAAAAAGAAAGTGATATGAAAACATGCAAACAAAAATTGGTCCTTCATTGCAGATAGTTTGAGAAGCATTAGCTTGGAGGACAAGTTGCAATATGGCAGGAGGAGGAGGAAGAGAGGTGGCAACAGCAGGAGATAAAGCTTCAAGCTAGAAGCCTGCACAGATTGTAACAACCTTTTTATAAGTAAAATACAAAAAAGGAAATAAATGGGGTTTGAAAATAAATTTGTGTATCTCTAAGCCAGAATGGGGAAATTTTAGTTATCTAAATAAAATGCATAGTAAACTCTACTGTTAAAATCCCACCAATTTCAAATTTACAAACTGCAAGCCACATGGTTGAAGGGCAAATGTAGCAGGCATTCAAGGAGAATATCGAGTTCACCAGTTACTTCCAATGAAAAAGACCTAGGTCTATGTAAGAAGAGAAAGTGAGTTGACGGTTGGATCAACACATTTTAAAATTATTTTAATCACTTAATTTGAAACCTTCCATGGAATAGGAAAAAAACCTGAGTTGATTTGGAGACTTAGTAGGGATTTTCCTCCCTAAATTATGTTAGTTATATCAATTAATGTATTAAGTAAGAGACTTAAGGCGAGTCAACACTTTAAAAGAGATCAAATTCAGAAGAAATGTTATTTATATTAATGTTTAGCATTCTACGTTAGGGTTAATTAAGGAAGGCCATTGGTTTCGTAGTGTCATTATGCTATTAGAAACACTAAATTACTTTTGATCAGAGAAGTAACACAAATAAATTAGAGCTGTAGGAAAACCTACCAGCTGTGATAGAATGGAATAAGGACATCACTAGAACAGGCTCAACAGTACAAGAGCTCTAGATAAGAAATGACAGGGCTGCCATGACTGGCTGTGAGAACAGGAATTAAGAGTGGATAGCGGCCGGCGCCGCGGCTCACCAGGCTAATCCTCCCCCTTGCGGCGCCGGCACACCGGGTTCTAGTCCCGGTCAGGGCACCGGATTCTGTGCCAGTTGCCCCTCTTCCAGGCCAGCTCTCTGCTGTGGCCCGGGAAGGCAGTGGAGGATGGACCAAGTACTTGGGCCCTGCACCCCATGGGAGACCAGGAAAAGCATCTGGCTCCTGGCTCCTGCCATCGGATCAGCGTGGTGCAGTGCGCTGGCTGCGGCGGCCATTGGAGGGTGAACCAACGGCAAAGGAAGACCTTTCTCTCTGTCTCTCTCTCTCTCACTATCCACTCTGCCTGTCAAAAAAAAAAAAAAAAAAAAGAGTGGATAGCATGGAACTGGCACAAAAACATACTTGTAGACCAATGGAACAGAATAGAAACTCCAGAAATAAATCCATGCACCTACAACCAACTTATCTTTGACAAAGGCGCTAAATCAATCCCTGGAGCAAGGACAGTGTCTTTAACAAATGGTGCTGGGAAAAACAGATCTCCACATGCAGAAGTATGAATCTAGACTCATACCTTAAACCTTATAGAAAAATCCATTCAAAATGGATCAAAGACCTAAATCTATAACTGGATATAATTAATTTACTAGAGAACATTCAGGAAACTCTGAAAGACATCAGCACAGGCAAAAACTTCTTGGAAAAGACCCAGAAGCAGAGGTAATCAAAGCCAAAATTGACAAATGGAATTACATCAAGCTGAGAAGCTTCTTCACTGCAAAATAAACACTCAGCAAAGTGAAGAGGCAACTGACAGAACGGGAGATATATCTACAAACTACACAACTGACAGAGGGTTAACATCCACAATCTATAAAGAGGTCAAGAAATTCAACAACAACAAAACAATCAATACAGTTAAGAAATGGGTAAAGAACTTGAACAGGCATTTTTCAAGAGAGGAAATTCAAATGACCAAGAGACACAAAAAAATGCTCAGGATCACTAGCTATCAGGTAAATGCAAATGAAAACCACAATGAGGTTTCACCTCACTCCAGTTAGAATGGCTCTCATACAGAAATCAACAAACAACAAATGCTAGAGAGGATGTGGGGGAAAAGGTACTCTGGACCACTATTGGTGGAAATGTAAACTGGAGCAGCCAATGTGGAAGACAGTATGGAGATACTTCAGAAATCTGAATATATACCTACCATATGATCTAGCCATCCAACTCCTGGGAATTTACCCAAACCAAAAGAAATTAGCATATAAAAGATTTATCTATACCCTCTTGTTCAATGCAGCACAATTCACAACAGCTAAGATATGGAATCAACCCAGCTGTCCACCAACTGTTTACTGGAAAAGAAATTAAGGTATATATACACTACAAAGTACTACTCAGCTGTTAAAAAAAAAATCCTGCTCTGTGCAACAAGATGGACACAACTGGAAACCATTATACTTAGTGAAATAAACCAGTCACAAAAAGACAGATACTGTATGTTTTCCCTGATTTAAGTAATAGAGTATCTAAAATGTAATGAATTGGAATGAAATAGACATTTTGAGATTCAATGATTGTTTAAAGCCCTGTCTCGTCTGTTGAGGAACAGTGTTTTTTTTTTTCTTCATACCACTTGTTGAACTCTTTTACTTAGCGCAGGGTTAACTATACAATCATAAAGGAAACTGAAAATAGATCTTTGTAAAAATTAGGAGTGGGAATGTGAGAGGGAAGAGGAGGAAAGGTTGGAGCATGTGCAGGAGGGAGGGTAGGAGTGGAAGTGTCACTATGTTCTTAAATCTCTACGTATGAAATACATGAAACTTGTATAACTTAAGTAAAATTTTTAAAAATTTAAAAAAATGGATAGAATGGAAGCGATGTTGAAAACTAACAATTTTGACCCAAGCATCCAGATTTTCATAGCCAAGTTTCCCAGTCAGGGATATCCCCATCACAAAGCCAAGTTGATATATGGCAACTAATTCCAACTAAGATGACCTTGGTTTCACTAGTAGTACCACTGTTCCACTAAAAACTTATAATTTTAAGCACTGTTTACAAAGTGTTTTTATTTTAAACACAACATACATTACAGTAGTTTTTCTTAACCATGGTTTCACTTTCCACGGTTTTAATCATCTGTGGTTAACCCATGTTAGCACAATTATACAGTAAGATTGCAGAGAGAAACACCATATTCACATACCTTTTATTATAACATACTATGATAACTGTCCGGTTTTATTATTATTGTCAATTACTTAGATATGTCTAAATTAAACTTTTTCATAGAATGCATGTACTTAACAAAACAGTACTATATACGGTTTAATACTATCTGTGCTTTAACAGGGGACCAATGTACTTTTCAGGAGAGTTTTATAAAGTTTGGGGAAGGCATTACTAATGCCTACTTTACAAAAATTAGCCTTCTTTATTGTCCATTTTCGTATCTTTATAGATATTTGTTTGTTGAACACAAAAATTTTAACAAAATTTTCCAGTGAATTTCAAGACATCTGTTGAAATCATAACAATTCAATCAAACTGGGATAAAAAAAACAGTACAGTAAAGAACATTCCACAGACAAAAGTTATGACATACAACAATAAAAATTCCATTTAGTGAAAAAGTTGATATATTCGGAGGCTTAAGCTAAATTGGTTTACAGTTAATTTACCTAATTCTATCCAAGTTATTCATTGCTTTTGTATCATCAGTTTCGTCAAAATTAGCTAATAAATGTTACACACTGATATGAGCAAACATGCAGAGTATATGGAGTCAAATAAAATAAAATAAAATAAAATATGAATTTGTTAGTTAATACCTACAATGACTTCCATTTCTTTCAAAAGGGGAAGCTAACAAGTAAGCAAGGGAAATCTGGTCTGAAACACTAAAAAGCTTTATAAATAAACACTTCATGTTTTATGTGGTTTCAAAGTATAATTAATCAAATTCATTTTTCCAATACTTTCTTTGGACTTTCATTCAAAAGGACATTACTGTACTTAAAAGTATAACAAGACTTTTTAGAATATGGATGTGTAACAAACTACAGTAAAGCATGTTAGTCGAGAATCTCCAACTGTCAACTAGTAGTCTCCTGAGATACATACCAGAGATCTCCCTCTTGGAGACATAATCCACTGGCTAATGGAAGGGTACTGAAAAAAAATTCATATACTTTGACCCAACATATTCCAACTAACTGATCACGAGCTCCTCATTTCAAAGGAAGAACGACCTTAGACAACAGAAACTTGGCATAATCCCTTTTAAAATCTTAAATCGTTTTTGAATATATGTAAAGAATTTAGAAAATCTCCACTAATAATACAGTGTTATGTTTTCAAAGTTTTTCACTGTACCTTCTAAATAACTTTTGTTAATCTGAAAGAAAAATCTTTGATCATGTCTAAGAATAACTCATTTACATATTTACTCATATGCCATGAGTGATTGTTGCTTACCATTCTGATTACTCAGTAGAACAAGGATGCTGAAAAATTAAGAACAACAAACTATATCACGGGGCGAGGGGCAGAAGTGTTAACAGGAGTATGCCTGGTTATAATGTTCTTTTTTATAAAACTTTAGGGGGCCAGTGCACATCTCCACTGCAGTGCCGGCATCCCATATGGGTGCAGGTTCGAGTCCCAGCTGCTCCACTTCCCACCCAGCTCTCTGCTGTGGCCTGGGAAAGCAGTGGAGAATGGTCCAAATTCTTGAGCCCCTGCACCCATGTTGGGGATCCAGAGGAGGCTCTTGGCTCCTGGCTTCAGATTGGCATAGCTTTGGCTGTTGCAGCCATCTGGGGAGTAAGCCAGCAGATGGAAGACCTCTCTTTCTCTGCCTCTGCCTCTCTGTAGCTCTGCCTTTCAGATAAATGAATGAATCTTTAAAAAAAATTAAAAGTTGATAAACAGGGTTCAATATCAACTATATTTTTCCAAATATAAAAGATTTTAAAAAATCAACTTATTGCTTAAATTTTCCATGAACTTAAAAAAAAAGTTTATTTATTTTCATCATTTGAAAGAGGACCAGAGAATAAGAGCAAGAGAGAGAGAAAAAAGAAACAAAGAGAAACACACACACGGAGAATAATCTTCCATCCACTTCTTTACTTCCTAAACACCCCTGTCAGAGCTGGAAAAAGAATTCCATCCAGGTCTTCCAAGTGGGTAATATGGGCCCATTATCTGCAGCTTCCAAAGAAGCATTAGCAGGAAGCCAGATCAGAAACAGAAACATAGGTGCAGGGACTTGAACCGGCACTACACTATGCAATGTGGCATCGCAAGAAGTAACTTAATCTGCTGGGTCCCAAACACCGACCCCATGAAAGCAAATATAAGATTATCAATCATTTCTTAACACATAATTACAGCTGAATAAAAGAAATTTTAGTATTTCTAAATAAAAGTCTAGTGTATTTACAATTCTAACTTAGAGGTAAAAATATGTGAATAGTTGTAAAAAAAAAAATGCAGAGCAACCAAAGAATTAACAACAATTTTATACAATTGTTTTTGACAAGTAATGTTTTAGAGATTTTTCTTGGTGAAATTACAAGAAAAGCCAAAGCAGTTAAGTGGAATGATTAAAATAACCCCATCGCTAAGTTTTCTTAACATAACCAAAATAGTGCAGAAAAAGGATTAGGTATTATCACTGTGACAACCATATTATGCCTGCAGGTAAAGTGCAAATTTGGCTGAGTTCCCAAGCCCGTTTTGAAACATCCTAGTGAATTAGAACACCCAGAATTTCAGGATGCTCCACCTGCTCTCTCTTCTGATCAGAGTTTTCAGGTAAATACCTGAAAGAGGTATTAATCACAGTTAATTATGAGAAGAATAACCATTCACTGTGCCTTTTTGCAGTTACCTGTGCCTTTACCTAGTTCACCTGGATTGCTTCTGCTCAGAAACAAGCATGACAAACATGACGTGACAAATTCACTTAGGTTGCAGAAAGACTAGAAAACAGGAGTGTTAATCCAAGTAGAATTAACCACTCACTCTGCTCTCTCCTTGCACTGCGCACCTAGTGGTGTTGATTTGAACCAATTATTGTATCACTTCTCAGAAATGCTAATATAGTCTTTGCCTTGGAAGAGTAACCATTTCACATAATTCCAGAAGTAATCACTGACCTATACCATAACAAACTCATAACAACCAAACATCCTTCCACATTTCCTCAAGATACTATATAATTAATTTTTATCTGAAATGATTGCTACTTCACATTTTGTATTAACTATCCAATTTCTCTGATTTCTGGTAAAAGTAAGTACCACCAACACAAATATAATCTCTTCTTTTAAGCTTCCCAATCTCTTCAACCAGAAGTAATCTACACATTTAACTCTTAAGAATATCTGCTGTGTTTTTCTTAAGGAAATTTTAATCTTTTACTGTTTGACTACATTTATTTATCTACATTTATCCTTTCCCTGTAAGTTCCTTAAAGTAGGACTGTATCTTATTTTTTAACCAATAGTCCAATGAAATAATCTGCATTGATAAAAGCACATAATACACATTTGATGATTATAATTTATAATTATATAAGAATTTATAATTCTATAACATAGAACTTTCAGAAATATATCAAAATCACAATGATTAAGCCTGAAGAAATAAAAAAAATATTCTCACCGTCACTCCAAGGTTTAAGCCTCTGCTTTCTGTGAAAGGAAACTGAGAAGGCTGTTGAAAAGTAGCTCTGATGTCATCTGGAGTCTTCAGATTCCCCAGTCCTGCGTTAGTCAAGTATGCATCTTAAGAAAAGGAAAAAGATAGTTTGGCAACTATTCCAAGCCAGATTCTAGAATACCTTTTCTAAGTTCGGTAAATGTATTCAAGAATCTTTTCTTGTTCAAGTTTAATGCAAAAGTTAAGTCATTTGACAGGGAAATACAAAGCTTTTATGAATACTGTTTTGTTAAAGGAAAGCAACAGATTTTTGTGTTCCAGATAATACAATTACTTAACTGATAAAAAGTAGATGCTTCAACAAAGTAAACTACAAAAAAGGCTTAGGGTTGCTAGGATGTACTTAATAACCTTTGTAAATTTTTTCATCTTAATAGTGTTCTGTCAGATTAATTCAATCAATTTACAACCAAAGTCTAAATTTTCCTGAAGGTATATTTCCAATAAACAAAAAAAGGAAGGAAAAATAAAAGCTATAATTTCTCTCTTACAAACATTCTCAGTTGTAGATTCCATCTGCATAAAATTCTAGAAAATGAAAATTAATCAATAGTGAAAGAAAACAAATCAGTGGGGTAGCTGGGGATGGAGAATTTAAAAGGGAAGGACTATATATAGATGTTATCTTTTAGTTAATTGTCTGAGAGGCTGAAAAAGAGATGGAGAGAGAGACAGAGAGATCTCATCTCTTGGCCCACTACCCAAACGCCTGCAATGGTAAGGACTGAGCTGGGCTAAAGCCTCAAGCTGGAAACTCAATTCAAGTCTTCTGCATGGATGACAGGACCTCAATTACTTCAGCCATTACCACTGCTTCCCAGTATCTGCAGCAGCAGGAAGCTGGAGTCCGGAATCGGAGCAGGGTTTGAACCCAGGTACCCTGATACACAATGTGGGCATCTTAACTGCTAGGTTTAACAGCTAGCCCTGGATGTTGGCTTAAATGCAGTAATAGTTTCACAGATGTACATATATGTCAAAATATATCAAAGTATACATCTTAAATATGTGCAGTTTATTACTTATCAACTGAAATTCAATGAAGTTGTAAAAAAAAAAGTCAAATGCCCATCAATGTTATTTGATGTCATAGTTGCCCAAGATTTCTCCTACTCAAAAATAAATAAATAAATAACCTATGAAGGATTTATACAAATATTTGACCATAAGGATATTCATATTATTGCTAACAGAAAAATTTATAAATATCATTCAATGTCAAAATAAAATAATTAAAACTAATTAAATAAATTATGATATATTATGGCCATTAAAATATTATCTAACAAAATTAAGCTATATGGAATGATGTATTAAATGTCAAATAAAAACAAGAGACATGTTCAACATAATTAAATTTTTGTTTTAAAATTATACAAAAACACATTTTTTGCATTTAGACAGCTAAGTTTGTTGTTGATTTCTATTTTTTAGTCTCTCTACAATGAATATATTACTACTTTACTAACAGACAAAATAAATTAGAGGATGAAAACAGCAAAATGTAAAACTATCCACTCCCTAGAGCAAGTATAAAACAAATACTTAATCCTAAGAGGCAGTACACATTACAGAGGTAGTTCTGGCTGTCATGCTACCCTCACCAGCGACCTAACAAACAGAAAGAGGCAGATCTGACAGATGAATGGGAACAAGCATTATGTAAGCTACATGCTTTACCAGTTTATAAAGCACTTTCACGGACATGACCTTATTTGATCTTCATTACTCAGTGAAATGAGCAGAAGGCATTCTCCCATTTTACAGAGGAGAAACAGACACTAAGCAGGGCTGGCTAAGTGACAGGCCTCAAATTACAGACCTTGGACTCAAATCAAGCTTTGCCTATAAATTCTATCAGCAATATAAGAGGGACATGTGGGGCAAGGGAATAACTTTTCTGATTACCTATACTAGAAGGAAATGATTAATATCTGCTTTAAAACAACCAGATTTGCAATTGTATTAGTACTCCTATTAGAATTTGCCGAGGAACTTGGTAATTTTCTAAATCCCATTTTCCAACCTCAGAAACTATAACTGTTAAGCCCATATTGCCCCTTGTCATTTTTGACTAAACCAATGAAATTTTTGCATATAACTGAACTGTTTTAATTTTCAGTTATATTTCTTTCTTTAAAGTTGAAACAAGAAAGTAACTGTATTTTTGAATGGTGAATATCATAAATAGTGACCTATAAATTGATGTCAAAGGATCTAACTTAATGGAGGTTTAAAATACTACCTTTCAAGTAAAATCATTTTGGAACAAGGACACAGACAAGAAACAGTCCCCAAACAGATATATTCTATGAACAAAAAACAAACTCCTGGCAAGAGAAAAAGTGAACATCTTTTAGATGAGCTAGTCTTACTAGTATCTTATTGATGAGCTGGTCATTTTCTGTTGAGAAGGCCTTGAGGCACAAGGGATTCTCGCTACTACTCTCATCAACACTCATAGGACAGAGATGGAACAGATTATTACAACTTGGTTGACTGAGTAACTACATATCAAACATAATACTCGGCGAACCTTATGAGATGACTACTATTGTGTCCATTTTACAGATCCAGGAACTAAGTTCACATTACCCCAAATCACAAAGCTATGTGGAACTGGAATTCAAATTCAGATATTTTCCACTTAAAAAAAGAAGGGGCCTTGAAAGTTTCCCAGAACATAAATATTGACTTTTCATCCACAGTGTTCTCAATTCAGGTAGTGAAAAACATCTGGAACCAGTATTGTGAGGTTCTTGAGTCTATGTTTTCCATGTAATAAGTTAAAAATATTCCACACCACAATTTTTGTCTTAATATTTTGCCACATTCTAGAATGCTTTATTTTAATAGTTAGTCCCCTATTGATTACACTTCTTTCAAGCTAAGTATATGATCTCATGAAAGATAAGTAGAAACAGTATTTAAATAATAAAAATTAACTAAAGCAAATGTAAAAAAACCTATTCTTACAGATTGGTAGTTACACATTTTCTTGTATTAATAAATGGGTAATAAATGCCAACTCAAAGAAATTAAATGTGCCAGATGTGCTTTGATTCATGACTGAAGAGATATGAATATGAGTATATTTAAACAACTATAATAATTATATTGTGGAAATTTAAAAATTATCAAAGTATATATGCCCAAAGAGTAATGATAGGGTAAAATCATCAGAATAGGATGCCATGAGAATGATATCCTATTCTAATTGAACAAACTGTCAGCAAATTAGAAGTCTAAGCACTAAGTTAGGTGTTGGAATTCAAATGTGAACAAGACACACATAGCCTTCATGGAAAAAAAAAGACAAAAACAAGAAAACAAAATCAATACAATTATTTGTGAGTTCAAACAAAGCAGGAAGTAGGGAGGAAGTTACTTCACATAACGTGATGAGGATAAGCTGCTTTGAGGAAATGACATTTAAGCTAAACAACCTGAAAGCCCTGGCCACAGGAAGAAAATAAAGAGAATTTCCAATATAAGGAGTAGCATATGCAAGGGCCATGAAGCAAAAGCATTTGCCTGGTCCAGGAATAGAGAAATAACTGCAGTGGGTAGTAAAAGCACAAGGAAGAACATGTTAAAAAATATGAGGTCAGAATAACGAGCATAAAATGTGATCTCCAGTTAGTTTTTGTAATACAAATGTTACTACACACAAAATACTAAAAGTGAGGCTACTACAATCATGATAGTGACAATTCTAGATTGTGAAAGGAGTTTGGATTTTTCTCCCTACTATTTTCCACATGCTCCAAAATAAGTTGTATATATATCACAATGAATAGAAAAAAATATGGTACTTTGTGGCTCAGTATTAAATAGAATTCATGACAGCAGACACTCATGCATTGTCCTCAGAGTACATGCACACCAAGAGTGAACTCTTTCAGTCTTTCACTATTAATTATTATATTTGTTATAAATTTTTATTCTCTCTATATGCCTAGTTTTTAGTTTATGTATTTGTTCTAATCATCAATTTGTAGGCTTTTGTTTTCTGCATCTACTGAAATAACCATGTGGGTTCTGCTTTTTATTCTATTAACTGCATATTGCATTTAAAACATTATATATTATGTATACATTCAACATTACATTTTTGACATTCCATGTTGAAATAACTCTCGCCTTCTGAAATAAATGTGTACAACTAAAATAGTGAAAGACAACTCAGCTCTCTAAGATAGGGAAAAAGCCAATGTTATCTGAGGTCTACTCAGTTTAACAAGAGAAATATAAACATATATGGAATGGAAAAGATAAAATTGTCCTTATATACAGGTAACATGAACTTGTGTACTGATAACCCTTAGGGATCCACAAAAAAAGAAAAAAAAAAAAACCTAAAATAAGACAGTTTAGAAAGGTATAAGAAGATCCAAACACCAAAATCAATTGCATTTCAAACACATTAGTAGTGAACAATTTTTTTAAAAAAGGATTCCATTCACTAGTAAAAAGAATTTTAAAAAAAAACCTTAGTAAATTTAACGAAAGTGTAAAACTCAAAACCACAAAACATTGTTGAGAAAAATTAAGGAAGATCTAAATATACTCCTAGTTCTTTATTTACTGGAACAAAGATTCAATTGATAGGAAGATTCAATGTCATTAAGATGTCAATTTGTACCCATGATGATCTACCCAACTCTATCATGAGTTTTAATAAAACTGGTTTTAAAATATATATGAAAGTATAAGTGATTGACACTATCCGGGAAAATTTTGAAAAAGACAATTGAAGTTACAGGACTTAAACTACCTAATTTCAAAACTTACTATAGGCCGGCGCCGCGGCTCACTAGGCTAATCCTCCGCCTAGCGGCGCCGGCACACCGGGTTCTAGTCCCCGTCGGGGCTCCGGATTCTGTCCCGGTTGCCCCTCTTCCAGGCCAGCCCTCTGCTGTGGCCAGGGAGTGCAGTGGAGGATGGCCCAGGTGCTTGGGCCCTGCACCCCATGGGAGACCAGGAAAAGCACCTGGCTCCTGGCTCCTGCCATCGGATCAGCGCGGTGCGCCGGCCGCAGCGCGCCGGCCGCGGCGGCCATTGGAGGGTGAACCAACGGCAAAAAGGAAGACCTTTCTCTCTGTCTCTCTCTCTCACTGTCCACTCTGCCTGTCAAAAAAAAAAAAAAAAAAAAAAAAAAAATTTAAAAAAAAAATTTAAAAAAAAAAAAAAAAAACTTACTATAAAGCTGCATAGTAACCAAAACAGCGTCGGGTACTGGTGTACAGACACGACATATAGATAATGGCAGACTAGAGTACAGAATAACTTTGACTTTTTTTTTTTTTTGACAGGCAGAGTGGACAGTGAGAGAGAAAGGTCTTGCTTTGCCGTTGGTTCACCCTCCAATGGCCGCCGCAGCCGGCGTGCTGTGGCCGGCGCACCGCGCTGATCCGATGGCAGGAGCCAGGTACTTCTCCTGGTCTCCCATGGGGTGCAGGGCCCAAGCATTTGGGCCATCCTCCACTGCACTGCCTGGCCACAGCAGAGAGCTGGCCTGGAAGAGGGGCAACCGGGACAGAATCTGGCACCCCGACAGGGACTAGAACCCGGTGTGCTGGCGCCACAAGGCGGAGGATTAGCCTAGTGAGCCGCGGCACCAGCCATAACTTTGACTTTCATGTTGATTTGATTTTCAACTAACAATCCACAGCAATTTGACAGAAAAAGAACACTTTTTAATAAATGGTGCTGTCGCAATAAGATATACAATGCAAAAACAAAAACAAAAACAAAACAAAAAAAACTCAAGACGGATCATAGTCTGAATTATAAGAACTAAAACAACAAAAGTTCCAGAAAAAGAAGAATACTGTGAACTTAAGGTATGAAAAGATTCCTTAAATATGACAACAAAAGCACAATTCATAAGAGAAAACACTGAAAAACCTAAACAAATTCCTGAAATCACATCAGTTAGATAAAAGACCCAAAATGGCAGAAATTACTTATAAATCATATGTATCATGAAGAAACGGTATAACATTAAGCTCAACAACAGATAACAGAAGACATTTAGCCTAGTTGTTAGGATGCCTGTAGGCCACTTCGGAGTGCCAAAGTTCCATTCCTGCCTGAAGCCCTTTTATCCAAGCTTTCTACCAATTGAGGCCTTAGGAGGTAATGCTGGCTTAAGTAACTGGGATGCTGCCAGCACTTGGGAGAACTGGATTGTGATCTTGGGTCCTGGCTCTGGCCCAGCCCAGTCTCAGCTACTGTGGGCATTTATGGAGTAAACAAGGAAGTAGAGAATGCACATGATTTCTCTCTCTCAAATCAACAAAAAATTTTTACAAAGGGGTGGGCTGGCATTGTAGCATAGCAGATAAAATCGCTACCTGCAACACTGTCATCCCATATGGGCACCAGCACCAGTTCAAGTCTCAGCTGCTCCACTCTCTGATCCAGCTCCCTGCTAATGGCCTGGGAAAGCAGCAGAATATGGCCTAAGTACATGGGCCCCGGCTAACCACATGGGAGACCTGAAAGAAGCTCCTGGCTCCTGGCTTCAGGTTGGCCCTGTGCTGAACGTTGTGGCCATCTGCAGAGTAACCAATGAATGGAAGATCTTTCTCTCTCTAACTGTGACTCTTGAAATAAACAACCTTTTTTAAAAAATTAAAAAGATAAACTAATACATATTTTACAAATAGGCTAAAGATTTAAAGGTGCTGCACCAAAGGCGACAAATGTTTAATAAACTCACAAAAGGAGGCCTATCATCACTAACCATTATAGAAGTGCAAATAAAATAACCAAATACCACTACACATTCATTAAAATAGCTATAATTTTTTTAAAAGAACTTTTTAAAAATCAAAGGTTGAGGAGGACAGGAAGAAATTAAATCCCAAGGTGGGCATTGGGGTAGTGGTTGAACACTGAGAAAGATGCCATGCCCCATACTGGAGCACCTGGGTTCATATATGGCTCCAGCTCCAGACTTCAGCTTCAAGATAAGGCAGACCCTGGAGGCAGCAGTGATAGCTCAAGTAACCAGATTCCTATTATGGATGTGGGAGACCTGAACTGAATTCCTAGCTCCTGGCGGTAGTTCAGCCAGGTCCTGGATGTTGCAGGCATCTGAGCAGTGATCCAGCGGGTAAGAGTGCGCGCTCTGTGTGTGTGTGTGTGTGTCTAAGAAACAAAAATTAAGAGAAAGAAAGGGAAGCAAGGAAGGAAAGAAGAAAGAAGGCAGAAAAATATATTTTAGTCAGTCAAAGAATGAGTCTAACTGATATCTATTATCTGGTCTCAAAGCCAACAAAATACTTGCTTGCTTACTTACTTACAGAAATTTCCGAACTGTCTCATGGGAGATGGTCATTTTGAAGAAATTACTTAGTGTAGGAGATAGGGGAATTGGAGCACTTCAATACATTTTAGGTTCTAAACAAAGTGCATTTTCCCCTGCAAATCTAAACAGTCTTTTCTCCCTAGTTGGTAAGTCATATTCACCATCAACAGCCAAAAGTATGATGAGAAATGCCTGCTCTACCTCCAACGGCAACGTTTCTCTGCCAATTAAATATTTCTTTATATTTACTGCATACTACTTCTATCTGAAAAAATAATTACACTTAAATATTCTCAAAAACTTTGCATTATAGGTAGGGCATATATTACTAAGCAATAACCACTGTATAGAGTTTATTATTTTTGAAGTTTTCAAGTAAGTTAGAAATGTTAATGATGTTCTAAATCACATTTTCTATAAATATTCCCCGAGTACCTAGCACATAGAAAGTACTTGGAAAAGTGACTGTCATCATTTTATGTAATACCCATAGACTGAAAATCTTAGTTATGTGCTGCATCCTAGGTTAAATACAAACAAGTACATCTTGGGCTAATTCCTCCTCAACAGAAAATAAGAAGTCCCTCATGAAGATAAACTCACCTCAAATATGACGGGACGTCAACTAGGGCCAAGCACCTAGAGGGAGAAATGAAGGGACAGGAGACACAAAGATGGCAGCAAGAAAAGGGTCCTGATCAAGCTGCACATTTTATTTTTCAACCACACACTTACATATCATAAAGGCAGGGTGTCAGGCGGGTGAAGGAGGGGCGTTTAGGAGGGCAGGACTTCGGGCGGGGGAAAGAGGGGGACTTATCTTGTAGCTGCAATGCTTGTGCAAGTGGGGGAAAGGTTACAAGGTCTTAAGGCACAAGGTCACACAAGGTTGCGTTATCAGTACTCTCCGGCCTGGGCTGTCTATCCCTGCCTCAGTAGTTTTCCACTAAGAGGCCACATGCTGCGTGGTCCCTGACACAGATACACTGTACCAATTCTTTCTCTTGGCTGAGGTTTCTGTTTAATGATCTGCTTGAGTATCAGTTATAAGTTGTACAATATGGAGGAAGCCAGGTCGGGAAAGATGACCTATTTGTTCATAACACACCTCCTTTAGAAGGATCATTCACCACACATAGAGGTAACAGACTGAGAACTAAATCCACACCACTGGTCCTTATGGTGTATTTCTTCTTTCTAATGTATATTTTTATGAAGTTTGGGGCTTCAATAATGCATTGATTTGAAGAATAAATATATTTAGTATTCATTTTTTAAGCAAAGTGAGCACTAAGTATTTGTTCAGTGTTTAGATGTTTCTTGGAATACTCTATGTTAAAAGCTGAACCCTGTTCTTCCAATTGCACAGACTAAACATCTGGCTGCCATCTGAGATGTTTCTCTTCTCATCCTACATCCAATTTGTCAGCAAATTCAGTCTCTCATCCAGAGAAACTCACCTAAGATGCACTGTACCGGGGCTGGCACCATGGTGCAGTAGGTTAATCCTCTCCTTTGGCGCCAGCATCCCATACGGGCACCGGTTCTAGTCCTGGCTGCTCCTCTTCCAATCCAACTCTCTGCTATGGACTGGGAAAGAAGATGGCCCAAGACCTTGGGGCACTGAACCCACGTGGGAGACCTGGAAGAAGCTCCTGGCTCCTGGCTTCAAATCAGCGCAGCTCCAGCCATTGCGGCCATTTGGGGAGTGAACCAATGGACGGAAGACCTTTCTCTCTGTCTTTCCCTCACTGTTTGTAACTCTACCTCTCAAATAAATAATTTTTTTTTTTTTTTTTTTTTTTTTTTTTTTTACTTGACAGGTACAATCATAGACAGTGAGAGAGAGAGAGACAGAGAGAAAAGTCTTCCTTCCATTGGTTCATCCCCCAAATGGCTGCTACGGCCAGTGTTACGCCGATCCGAAGCCAGGAGCCAGGTGCTTCCTCCTGGTCTCCCATGCGGGTGCAAGGCCCAAGCACTTGGGCCATCCTCCACTGCCCTCCTGGGCCACAGCAGAGAGCTGGACTGGAAGAGGAGCAACCGGGACTAGAACTTGGCGCCCATATGGGATGTCGGTGCTGCAGGCAAAGAATTAACTAAGTGAGCCACGGCGCTGGTCCCAATAAATAAAATCTTAAAAAAAAAAGATGCATTGATCATTTCCTTCTCTTGGCTGAGATTTCCATTTAATGATGTGCTGCAGTGTCAACTACAAGCTACCCAGTGTCCACCTACTTCTTACCCTATTCAAGTTATCCTCTTCTCTTCTAGATTATTAAAACAGCCTCCTAGTTTCTACTTTATAGCCTGATTTCTGCTTCAAAAGCCCCTTTGGTCATTTTAACAGGGCAAAGCAGTTCTGGGGAAATGGTATATTCTATCACGTCTAGTCTCCTAGTGGTTTCCCCCTCTGATCTCATCTCCAGTGACTCTTCCTCATCCATTCCATCTAGCCATAATGCCTCTGACTGGAACACTTTTCCCAAGACAGCTGTTATCACCTGTTGCCATGCTGATTCAGTCTTTCAACCAAATCATCCTCTAGGTGCAGTCTGTTCTGGACATAATCTAGAATTTCACGCACTCCACCTCTGAACTTCCACACGCCCTTCTTAGCTTCAACTTTTATTTAGCACTTATTAGAAAGACACCATGAAACCGAAATGCTTATCTCAATTGTTTATAAAATAGGGGCAACAATGCTTTTCATTTTTTCTCTTGTTCAGTATCTGTTCCCAGGGCCTAGAAGAATTAACAGAACACAACAGGCATTCAACATGACCAGATTCTGTGATCTCACAAGAGACATTACAGAAGCTAACAAAACTGCGTTCCTCACTTGCTATGGTGCCTCCCCAAAAACACACTGTCCCCTTTCTTGCTTCATGGCAGGCTCAGGTGGTGAACACTGAACAGGAAAAGCCATTTATGACAAGCAATGTTTCCTCCGGGAATAACAGGCTTAGACTTGAGTACGCGAGTACAATTATTGTCAGAGCAGGTGACTAGGAACTATTTTCCTCATTTTAAAAAACAAAAGAAAACAACATGGGAAAACGGCTAGTTTGCAGCCATGAAGAGTGACATCACACAGACATTCAAGATGATATAGTTGAAAGACAGAAAACCTAAGTGGGTCCTTGGGAACTTTGTTATGGCAATTAGTCACCCACACTCCAAACCTCCTGATGAGTGAAATAAACCCTTTATCGTTTTAGTAGTCTTCCATTTTAATTTTAATACACAGAATTTTTTTTCAAGTGTTCACATTGTTTCCTGCAAACTACAATGAAGGTGAACAGAACTTGGCTGTCTATCCCTTTTTCAGGCTGTAAGCCTCCAGGACTGTCATACAACAGAACTTCAAGATATTTCAATGTAAGTCATGCTTCTCACAGGAATGTTACAAACACTGTGGATGCAATTAATTGGGAATTTAAAAAGAATATGACCAAAGCAAAGGCAGTTCAAATACAGAGCTTTAAAATAACTAAAATTGCAAAATCAGCTCCAAACCATTATATGCCTAAAAATGTTCTGCAGGACATTAAGTGCTCATCCACAGGAAGGAAAAAAGAAAAATGAAGTCAAGAGGACAATGGGAGGTAGAGAGAGGAAAAGAGGTCCCAAGAGAAAATAAACAGGGAATTAAGAAAGCAAAATTAAATAAGATAATTATGTTCCCTCTGTATGTGCACATACTCTGGAAAGCAGCTGGGGGACGTGATCCATTCACTGGAGATGTTCCTTTCATCCCTGAAGTAATCCCAGATCGGAGGAGAAAGGAGGAAGTCGATGACTAACGTGAGGAGTCCAAGTGCTGGTTTTGAGTCAAGGGGTTTTGATTTTTAACTCAAAGCCAACATGTTAATTAGTGCCAAAGCCATAACTATAATGACCCAAAACTAAAGCTCTTCAAGTTCTCAGTATGACACCCTAACAAACCAAAGTGCCTCCGCAGAGAAGTCTTAGAAACTTTGAAAATTCTTATAAATTTATTAAGTCCTTTGTCAACCAAATTACTTCCTGTAGACAGAATGAGACCAGAAGGAAAAGGTAATAACCTTACTATACAATAAACTTAATTTTGTATTTAATACAATACCTATAATATATATTAACTATTTAATTACCCATAGCTCCATTCACTGTCATTTTTGGAAAATTGTTCTGATGAAGTACAGTTCTAGAAAATAATTTGTTTAAAGTCACTGAGAAAAGTAGAGATTTTATGCAAACTCTTCCCACCATATTCTCTAATAGCAAACAAAGCAGTAAAATTATTTTGTTGTTAAAAATATTATTTGTTGGTAAAACTTCATAAAGCAATCATTGGATCGATTTAACAAAGGACTTTTGTTCAGAAATGATGGGGGATCATCCAAGGCTAACTATAGGCTGATTTCAAGTTCAAGTCTCATTGCCTCCTGCTCTTCCTTGTTTCTTCTTTGGGTCAGTCTCTACATAGGAAATGAAGCAGGAGGGACAGCAGACGAAGGAATTAAAAGCCAGTCTTTAACTGATAGAATTAAAAAGGAGAGAACGATACAACATGGGAAGCAGGATACACAGCAGACTCACAGAATGGCAGATGTCCTATACAGCACTCTGGCCTCAGAATCAACCCTTAAGGCATTCGGATCTGGCTAAAAAGCCCATGAGAGTATTTTAGGCATGGAAAGCCAAGACACTCTGGCAAAAAAATAAAATAAAATAAAATAAAAAAATAAATAAATGAAAGATCTCTGTGAGATCCCAGTGGAAAGAAAGGGAAATCAAAGGTACCTTTCTCTGAAGGGAGGAGAGAACTTCCACTTTGGCTATGACCTTGTCTAAATAAGATCGGAGTTGGCGAACTCAAAAGGCTTCCATAGCCTTGGCAACTCATGACTAGAGCCTAGGGTGAATACTGACACCATAACCAAGAATGTCAATTGTTAAATCAACAACAGGAGTCAATGTGCACTTACTCCCTATGTAGGATCTCTGTCCTTAATGTGTTGTCCAATGTCAATTAATGCTATAACTAGTACTCAAACAGTACTTTACACTTTGTGTTTCTGTGTGGGTGCAAACTGTTGAAATCTTTATTTAATATATGCTAAACTGATCTTCTGTATATAAAGAGAATTGAAAATGCATCTTGATGTGAATGGGATGGGAGAGGGAGCGGGAGATGGGAGGGTTGTGGGTGGGAGGGAAGTTATTGGGGGGGAGGGGAAGCCACTGTAATCCAAAAGCTAAACTTTGGAAATTTATATTTATTAAATGAAAGTTTTTTTTTAAAAAAGGCCCGTTTTAGAAAGACAAATACCATATGTTTTCTCTGATTTTTGGCAGTTGATACAGAATACCAAAATATGTATAGGAATAAAATGGTCATTTTGGGGGCCAGCGCTATGGCACAGAGAGTTAATGCCTTGGCCTGAAATGCTGGCATCCCATATGGGCACCAGTTCAAGACCCGGCTGCTCCACTTCCAATCCAGCTCTCTGCTATGGCCTGGGAAAGCAGTAGATGGCCCGAGTCCTTGGACCCCTGCACCTGCGTGGGAGACCAGGAGGGAGCTCCTGGCTCCTGATCGGCACAACTCCGGCCATTGTGGCCAACTGGGGAGTGAACCAGCGGATGGAAGATCTCTCTTCTCCCTCTCTGCCTCTCCTTCTCTCTCTCTGTCACTCTTTCAAATAAATAAATAGATCTTTTTAAAAAAGTCAATAATCAGAAGTGACGGCAGAGTTAGGTATTCCCTCCTGGATCATCTACCACACCACAGTGCCTCAGCCCTTGCTAACTTCAATCCATTCACCTGTAAACACTGTCTTAACTCCAATGTGAGTAAAATCTTTAGGATTTTAAGTAGTGTCAAATAGACTTCTGTAAGTTTTAAAACAACCCTTTAGGAGTTATTCCCACTTATTAATTTTTATTAACTAGAAGCAAGTAAATAGCAGTTATTGACAACCATGCTAAATCGTATGTTATCTCCCTTAATCACTACCTATAAAGTAGATATTATCCAGTTTTACAGACAAGCTCAGAAAAGTTGAACTGAGGTGAGAGGCAGATCTGCAATTCAAATCCAGGTCATGTTTCTGCACTCCACAAGCACTATCCATAAAGCCTCCATATTGTCAGACCAATTGCTTTGGTTAGTCAGCCTCCTGACCTTTCCACACAAGATTAATAGTCTGTTTATAAATCACTGTTCATGTCTTGTGTGCCTAGAACTATGCTAAAACACAAAAGTAAATTTTTTAAGATTTATTTATTTATTTGAAAGGCAGAGTTACAGAGAGGCAGAAGCAGAGAGAGAGAGAGGGAGGGAGGGAGGGAGGGAGGGAGGGAGGGAGGGAGAGAGGGAAGTCTTCCATCGGCTGGTTCACTCCCTAGATGGCCACAACTGCCAGGGTTGTGCCAATCCAAGGCCAGGAGCCAGGAGCTTCTTCCAGGTCTCCCACACTGGTGCAAGGGCCCAAGGACTTGGGCCATCTTCCACTGCTTTCCCAGGCCATAGCAGAGAGCTGGATCAGAGCTCAAATCAGTGCCCACATGGGATGCTGGCATTGCAGGCGGCTGCTTTGTTGGCTATGCCACAGTGCTGGCCACAGACACAAATACAATTGTAAGACTTTGCCGACCCTGCTAGACTCCTTCACTAAAAACATGCTGTGGCAAAGTGTTAGTTTGAGTCCTAGCTACTCTGCTTCCAATTCAGCTCCCTACTAATGAGCCTATGAAGCTGCAGATGATGGCTCACGTAGCTGAGTCCCTGCCATCCATGAAGAAGACCCAAATGGAGTTCCTGCCTACTGGCTTCAGCCTGGCCAAGTCCTGGCTGTTGAGGGCATTTGGGGAGGAAATTAGCAGAGCTAAGTTTCTCTGTCATCCTGCCTTTCAAGAAATAAATAAGTAAATAAATAAATCATATATACTCCTAGAGTATGTATGGGTGTGTATGTGTGGGTGTTCATAGGGTAGTCTAGCTTCTGACAGTTTCTATTGGCAAATTCACCAAATACTCTGCCCCCCTACCCAAACACAGCATAAAGACCCTGAAATTTCCCTGCCAGAATAAAGCCTACTAAAACTTTGTGCAGCAGTATCTTTAGGACTTTTTAAGTATCAAAAAACTGAGGAACTGTTGATACTTTAAAAATAAGTCTTGACCCAGTAAAAACTGGCACCTAGCCTTTTATTTTTCTTCCAGTCAGCAAAACTTTAAACCTATAAAAATTCAAATAGTACTTAAGGCCATGCATTTTGAAGTAGTTCCATTTATGGTGAGTCACTTCCAAACTCAGACTTTATACTGAAAACTTATTTTTAACCTGGGTATGCAGGCAGCAGTCACTTTTAAAGCCTGTAACTGCCACATGATGAAACACAAAGCAAGTCCAGGTGAGGTTTTATCAATTTTTTTTTTTTATCTGAAAACTGTCTGTCTTCCCTGGGGAAAAAATAAACACTATTACTGACTCTAATGTACCACCCTGCTTTAAGTTCAAAGAAATTCAGACATTGCTATTCCTAAGCCAGAACTGATCTAGAACTCTACAAAAATGGAATGAAGGCCAGATAATCACCAAAGAAACACAGTAAGCAAGTGTGTACTGGGAAAGGAGAATTGGAGGAAGTGGTAACTATATCAGGAGGTGGCAGATGCTAACTAGTTCAGACTTCATAGGAATTCAAAAGCATGGACCAGGGTTTGTGAAAACTCTTAAAAGTAAAAGCGAAAAAAGAAAAACAGAAAACATAAGGAGGAAAGTGTTCTAATTTAGGAGGTGCTTCTGAGTAAAACAGTCATTCTCTTAAGACCCATTTATTTCTTCCGAAAAATATATCAAGATTAATGTCAACAGCATGTGATCTTGCTATAAGATCACACTGATGAAATACAGTATATATTTCCTCATTTATTCTGTATAATATTCCTGGATGAAGGTTGTATCCTCATCCTACAAATCAGGAAACTGAAAATCAGGTAAAATAAGTGCCACAGTCTATGGGGAGACCCAGGGCTTAAATATAAATCTTTGAATTGTAAGACCACCATTCGCCACTCTACCACGTTACACTGTGGCCATGATGGTGCCTGCTCTTAATGTCTACATAAAGAGGTAAAAGAAAAATATCAGTCACCCTCCACATCCACAGGTTTGACATCTGTGAATTCAACTAACTGTATATTGGGGTTTGAGGAGCGTGGGGAATGCATTACATCTATACTGGACATATACAGACTTTTCTTCCCCATGTCATTATTTCTCAAACAAAACAATATCTCTATTTACCCAGAATTTACATTATATTAGATGTCCTAAGTAACCCAAAGGTGATTCAATGTATAGAGAAGGATTGTGTAAGTTACATACAAATATTATACTGTTTTACAGAAGAACTTCCGCATCTAATCCTAGAACCAATCCCCCACATATATCCAGGAACAACTTTGCAGTTCCCCTTTTCCATGGTTTCACTTTCCAGTTTCAATTACATTAACTGAGGTCCAAAAATATTAAATGGACAATTACAGATATAAGCAGTTCATAACTTTTACACTGTGTTCCATTCTAAGTGGCATTATGAAATCTCACACCAGCCTACTCCACCTTGCTGGTAATGACACATTACTCTGTCTACTGTAGTCACACTAGATATGCTACTCACCTGTGAGACACTTACTAGTCTTCTAGTTTATCCAATCAAATGCCACTACGTAGCAAATACTGTGTTCCAGTAACCCTATTTTTACTAATAGTGGCCCCAAAGTGCAAGGGAATGATGCTGGCAATTTAGATAGGCCCAAAGAGGCTGCACAGTGTTTCTTAGGTGAAAAGGTAACAGTTTTCAACTTAAGGGAAGAGAAAAAATTGTATGCTGAAGTTTCTAAGACATATGTATTGTAAGATTAAATCACTTATCCATGTAACTTTGAAAAAGGAAAAAAAAATCCATGCTGGTTTTGCTGTTACACCCCAAACTGCCAAAGTTAGGGCCATAGTGTGTGATAAGTACTTAGTGAAGATGGAAAAGGCATTAAATATTGTGTAAATACAGGAAAAGAAAACACAACATATATATTTGTCTGAGTACTATCTGTGTATACCCAGGCATACACTGGGTATCTTAGAACATACCTCCTGTGGGTAAGAGACACTACTAAATAATTTCATATACTTTTGCTTTAAAAAGAAAGTTAGAAAAATAATCCCCATTTTCCACTAAAGATGAAGAGAAGTTACTCTATTAAAAGGTATTAAAGCTAACAAAAGTATTGTGATCAACAGACTGTTTAAATTATATGACTTTCCAACAAATGCTACTCCTCTAACAGACACTCCTGGGAGTATTTAAATAAAATTAAAATGTTATCAACTTTTCATATCCTGAAGTTACTGTGAAAATGGCAAATTAGTATTAATCCACTAAAGCATCACTATTAATAAGCTGTATTTTTAATACAGCATAACAATCATTGTCTACCATGGGCTCTACCCATTTCTATGAGAATAAACAGGCTTTCAGAATTTTGTCTATAAAGTAAAAATAAAACTAAAGAATCAATTTTTTAATTAAGATTAAAGAAAAGGCTGAAGTTTTTCTAAATTTTATGGCCTATGTATACAGTAAAAGGTACCTATACTTCCTAAAGAAGTATACAGGGCAGCACAGGAAGTTAGCCTCATAAATGTATTAGTTGTTCAAAGAGCATTATCTAAATTAAACATAGTATTTTATTATGCATAACAAAGATTCAGAAATCACAACCACTGTCTTCTCTCCCAAATTCAGTATCTATTACTGGTTTGTGTAACCAACATTGGAGCTTTTAAACACATACCATAATCAGTGCAAACTAACAGGGACTATACCACATGGTTTAAGCCTCTGATTCTAAAAAATCATTCCTCCCAGAACCTCTTTCTGTCAACTAACGTGAATTAAATAAGAAAAACTAAGGATCACTCTGGAAAGTCAATCAAACTTTTAAACTTATTCATATTTAAAACTGCCACATTCCACAAGGGTAATTTATTACTTTTATGACTGACAACTATATTTTCTTTCTTGGTGAATAGCAAAGAGACTTACTAAGGTAAACATTCAGTTAACACTAAATCAATCTTGTTTATTGTTCAGTCAAAGAACATTTAAAACGTATTATGTATATCACATTAGTCTAAGAAATTTATACATTCAACACAATAGATACATGTACTATCACAAATACTCATACAAATTTCCAATACACATTATCACTTCATCTTCAAGAAAACCCTATGAAAAAAATGCTACACAAGCATAAGTAAATTGCATAAAATAAGAAAGGATGAATTCTCCTTTTTAAAAACTGTCTCTGAATCTTTAAAATGGTATCATAAGGTGGGCATTGAGGCACAAAGTGTTAATTCACTGCTTGGGATGCTGCATCCCCTATCCGACTGTTATCTCCAAGTTCTGGCCACTCTACTTCCAATCCAGCTTCCTGCTCCTGCATCCCAGGAGGAAACAGATGATTTTTCCAATTGCTTGGGTCCCTGCCACCCACGTAGGAGACATAAATGGAGTTTTACACTCCTCACTTTGGCCTGGCCCAATCCTGGCAGTTTCAGATATTTGGGGAGTAAACCAGTAGATGGAATCAATCTCTCAATCTCTCTCCTCCCCCACCTCATTGCTCTGCTTTTCAAGTAGATGAAAATAAACATCTTTCTAAATTTATTATTACAATAAATAAATAAAATGGTATTGGGATATAACCTGGAGTTTTATTTCAATAATACTTCATCACCTTGTGAGGCTTACAGTGAAGTGCTTTACAAATCACAAAATCATAAAATATATGATCCTTTCCCTTTAGAAGTTTACATTCTTACTGAAGAGATGAATAAAAAGCTATGAAAAATAAATGCAGTATGAATTGTAGCCATAAATTACTATGGAGTAGAAGGTGGCTCATGTTCCCTTTGGGCAGAGTAATTGCACAAATCACAGGATAGGTAGCATCTAGGTAAAAGAAACTAGTGGGGAAATAAAAAGACATCTGAGGTGAAGAAAGCAAAAATAATGTGGCATTGTAAGAAATGGGCAATTAACATATTTTTTAAATGGAGCAAATCAAATATTGGATACTATGGTAAGCATGAACCAGACAAAATTAGGACTTGCCCTTTACCTTGTGAGCAAAGGCATTTTTCAGGATAATGATACTTTCATCAGAAAGTTTTGTTTTTACTATACTGTGTGGAAAATACTAGGTAATAAATACTAAAAGGCAACAGACCAGTTAGAAAGTCATTGTAGTAACCAACAATTAGCACTAAAGCCTGAATTTGGAAGATGCAGTAGAAAGATAAATAAAGAAACTAAAATTTCTACATCTTCTTGTTTTCATGAAAATGATTACCATGATAGCCACATGTAGGAGAGTCTGCTGTCACGTGTTCAATGTCATGTGCTCACTACAGGTACAGTATAAAACAAAAATTTGCAAACAAACTTTCTGAGTAGACCTTCTTAAACTATCCCATAAAGTTATCTGTTCTATAAGGGAGTAAACATTTATAACATCACTTTGACTGTATTCTGGAGCAGCAGCATATACATGTTTTGATTATATTTTTTCCACAATTCTGAAAAGTTACTGTAGGTAACCTAAAAATACAACTTTCAAAAACTACAATTAGAGACTACCTGCATAAAATGAAAGGCAACTATATAACATGAAACAGGAAAATTACTTCCTAAAAGCTTTTTCAAGGTCTACCTGATCCACACTAATTTTAAGATATCAAAGTAGTGGAGCCAGTGCTGTGGCACAGTGGATTAACGCCCTAGCCTGAAGTGCCAACATCCCATATGGGCGCTAGTTCGAGACCCGGCTGCTCCACTTCCAATCCAGCTCTCTGCTGTGGCCTGGGAAAGCAGTAGAAATGGCCCAAGTCCTTGGGCCCCTGCACCCGCATGGGACACCCAGAAGAAGCTCCTGGCCCCTGGCTTCGAATTAGTGTAGCTCTGGCTGTTGCAACCAATTAGGGAGTGAACCAGCGGATCGAAGACCTCTCTCCCTCCCTCTCTCTCTCTCTCTGCACCTCTGCCTTTCAAATCAATAAATAAATCTTAAAAAAAAAAAAAAGATATCAAAGTAGAACATGTCTCCTGTATCTTACTGAAACAGAAGAAATCTCTTACAAATGTACTTTTCAAACAGATTACCAAATTAAACCATCCTTGTTTCAGGAGGATAAGGAAAAAAGAAATCTACCCAAAAGTAAAATTCTACCCAGCATATGTCACCTGAGATAAGATGAAAGGTATGAACCTACACATCACATATTTTTATTCTACAGGTAAATACACATATATGGCCCCTGAACATTGGCTAATTGAGTTATTTGACATAAAACCAAACAGGAAGCAAAATAAGCTGTTTGAGATATACTTAAACATAATATATTAGACATCCAACACGGTCTCTTCTGTTGGGTCTTTAAAGGTGTTCTGAACTAGATGTGAATTTGACTAAAGCATTGTCTTTTAACAAAACCCATGATGTAGCTGTGCTGTCCAATATGAAACCACTGGACATGTGGCTACTGAGCACATGAAAGGCGCCCAGTCAGAACTGAGACATGCTGCTCTAAGTAAAAGTACACACCACATTTCAAAATCTTACTAAGAGAAAAAGAATGTAAAGTATCTCCTAACTTCCATTCATTATTCATTGAGAGAATATTTTTCAAGTTACATGATATAGCGGACATTATACTTCTGAATAGCACTGTCATAAAGACCTAGAAAAAACATTAACATAAAACTCCTCAAATCCTTTTTTTTAGAATATCCACTAAATTGCTAGACAGTTTTCTATAAACATAAAGTCACAAGAAACACTGAGATAATTTTTATATCTCAAGAGCATCTATAATGTTAAATATTCAAAGAAGTATCAAAAATACAGTAAAAAAGTCTTCATTATATGTTACACTGATTTTGCTCCAGAATTCATTTTCTGTATTTCCACAACTGTAAATATGTACAGGAAGGTTTCAAGCCCTATTTTCCTTCAGTGAACCAAATACATATATATTTATTATAATGGAATCAGAATGTCAGCAACTTAATTTCAATGGATGAGAAATTTGAAATAACTCCTAAAAAAGGGACTTACTATTTACATTAAAAGTTGAAGGAAAATAAGTCTATCACATAATACGGGCAATTACTAATAAAACATACAATGATTGAAATTTATTAAATATCCTTAAAAGCACTTTAAGTATCTATTATTCTAGAGCTAAGCATATGTACATCCCACTCAGCAGTTCCACTCCTGTCCGTCAGAAATGCTTATTTCTACCAAAAAATATAAAGAAGTTCATAGCAGCCTGATATTTAAGCACAAACTAGAAAAATACTCAATGTCTGTTTACAGTAGAATGGCTAAATAGTGATACAACCATAAAATGGAATATAGATTATTTGGGAAAAGAAAAACAAATGATATCCAAAATACAAATGACTTACATATATAATGTTGACCCCTTCCCCCAAGAAACCAGACAGAAGACAGTTCAAACTATGTGATTTCCTGTTTTATTCAATATATTTATGTGTCACCCTCCATCTATTCCTATTTCAAGAAATCTAGCTAGATGGCCAGCACCGCAGCTCACTAGGCTAATCCTCCGCCTTGCGGCGCCGGCACACCGGGTTCTAGTCCCGGTCAGGGCGCCGGATTCTGTCCTGGTTGCCCCTCTTCCAGGCCAGCTCTCTGCAGTGGCCAGGGAGTACAGTGGAGGATGGCCCAAGTACTTGGGCCCTGCACCCCATGGGAGACCAGGATAAGTACCTGGCTCCTGCCATCGGATCAGTGCGGCGGCCATTGGAGGGTAAACCAACGGCAAAGGAAGACCTTTCTCTCTCTCACTGTCCACTCTGCCTGTCAAAAAAAAAAAAAAAGAAAAAAGAAAAAAAGAAATATAGCTAGCTAGTTTTAAAGAGTGAAACAAAAGATATAGGGGAGGTATAATGTTGGCCCCTAAGAAGGAAACCCTGCATATGGGACTAAGCCCAACATTGACTTTAGCCATACTGGTTGGCATATCCACAGGGGCTTTGGTGGTACATTATGGTCTAAATGTTTGTGACCCCCATCATTCATATATTGAAAGCTATCCACTATGTGAGGGTATCTGCAGGGAGAGCCTTTGAGATGATTTGGTCATGAGGACAGTACCCTCATGAATGGGATTAGCAACCTTACAAAAGAGGCCCTCGGAGTTCCCAGGCTCCTTCCACCATGTGACATTATAGTGAAATATGTCTGTGAGGAAGTGGGTCCTCACCAGACACTGAATCCGCCAGTGCCTTGATCTCAGCCTCTAGCACTGTTTCTCTTACAAGCAACACAACCCATGGTATTTTGTTATAGCAGCCCAAACAGACTAAGACAAGTAGCAAAAGAAAGAGGTTAAAGCAGTTAAGCTCAACTGTCTTCTGAACATCTTTCCTTCCCAGTGGTATGTCACACATTACTGGGTCTACGAGAGGAATCACCATAGTCCTGCAGCAATCTCTCCACATATGATTAGGCAGAGGGAACTGAGCAGATGCATGTTCAGAAGCAGAGCCATATGACCAGGTTGAGTATGTCCGTGGATTCTGATGACACACTGATGCAAATACAGGTGACAGTTGATCCCTAGCAGGTAGAGCTGCCCCAGGTAGTTCCAGACTGCAAGCTAGCCTAAACGTTTTATGTATATTTCATACTATCTTAAACAAGAACATCATATATTTCACTTTGGAACTATGACATTCTTAGAAAAGGTCTATACTGAAAAAGTAAAATATTTAAGCCAGTTCCTGTATCCACAGGTTCTGTATTCATGGATTAAACAACAATATTAAAAATATTTCAAATAAAATACCAAAGAGAAAACTGATTATGTACTGAATACGTACAGACTTTTTTTCCCTTGTCATTATTTCTTAACTACTACAGTATAATAGCTAATTATAGAGCATTTACATTATATTAGGCATGTAAGTAATCTAGAGATGATTTAAAGTATATAGAATGAGATACATAGGTTAAATGCACACTCCCATTTCGGAAGTCCTAGAACCAATTCCCCAAAGATATAGAGAAGTTCAGATATTTATAATACACAAAATAGGTTTGATTTCACTTAGTTTTTTTTATTCACACAAAATTCAGATTTATCAAGGCCAAAATACATCCCCGCTTTTCTGTGACAAATGTCAAGCTCAACTTATCAATATATGAAAGCTAAAGAAAAATAAGCAACACAATATGGCATAATAGTGTTAACTTTCCTGTTACTGAAAAAGGCTTCCTATGTCCAAAAAGGTGAAACAATGAGACAAAACACAATACCTTTGGGATGTGCCTCTCTCAAATGTTAAAATAACAAGTCCTGAAGCCAGAGTTCGCAATAACTCACAATCCAAGTACCACCTGAAAATGAAGAGAAATGAGTGTTAATAAGTGCTCCTTATTTCCACATATTTCAATAGCATATTTTACAAATGGAATTTTAACTATTGATTAAAATAAATCATCCAAAAAACAGTAAGAAAGATGTATTATGGGCTGGCGCCGCGGCTCAATAGGCTAATCCTCCACCTTGCGGCGCCAGTACACCCGGTTCTAGTCCCGGTCGGGGCGCCAGATTCTGTCCCGGTTGCCCCTCTTCCAGGCCAGCTCTCTGCTGTGGCCCAGGAAGGCAGTGGAGGATGGCCCAAGCGCTTGGGCCCTGCACCCTATGGGAGACCAGGAGAAGCACCTGGCTCCTGGCTTCAGACCAGTGAGGTGCGCCGGCCGCAGTGCGCCAGCCGCAGCGCACCGGCCACGGCGGCCATTGGAGGGTGAACCAATGGGAAAGGAAGACCTTTCTCTCTGTCTCTCTCACTGTCCACTCTCCCTGTCAAAAAAAAAAGGAAAAAAAAAAAAAAGAAAGATGTATTATGAGGAAAAATATATGCTTTCTTTGGGCACATTTCTTGACCCCATAAGATAAAACAACTTGTATTACAGAACTATTTACCAAAATACACTAAGTATCTGTCTTTACACAACTGTGAAGATTGTCACCGATTCTTGAGGATGTGAAAAGTTAATGTCAAGGATAAAGAGCAATTTCAATCAAGGACTCTGCGAGAAAGAGTATTATTTGATAATCATTGCAGAGTTTTAAATATCTCATTTCTTTCCCAGACCAATAAGAACAGAAAATGTTACACCCAGAATTAAAACCATACTAGAATGGCACTGACATGTGGGAAAGCTTACACTTTGGGGAAAAGAGCAGATTAAAGTTCCTAGCCATCAAAAGATTATAACGTACCCTTTATTACTGTGGTGGCTGGGGCCAGCCTTGTGGTGTAGCAGGTAAAGCCATGGCCTACAGTGCCGGCATCCCATATAGGCACCGGTTCGAGTCTCAGATGCTCCACTTCCAATCAACCTCTCTGCTATGGCCTGGGAAAGCAGTAGAAGCAGCCAAAGTTCTTGGGCCCCTGCACCCACATGGGATAACCAGAAGAAGCTCCTGGCCCCTGGCTTTGGATCGGCAAAGCTCCAGCCATTGCGGCCATCTGGGGAGTGCAACAGTGGATGGAAGACCTCTCTCTCTCTACCTCTCCTCTCTCTGTGTAACTCTGACTTAAAAGTAAATAAATAAATCTTAAAAAAAAAAAAAATACTGTGATGGCTGAGGGAACTTTATATTCATCAACAAATGGACAGTGAAGCCAGCTGATGATAGGACAGCTCATGCAAACTCCCTGATTCCACTCTAGATCATTCTATGTGTATCAGACACTGCACTAATGTCTGGCTTATACTTCTAGAACTCTCAATTTCTAGTCCATATCCTATTATCAGTTCTCAAGAATAGCTTTGACAAAAAATAAACCCCAAAGCCTGAATCCCAGCTTCCCTAAATAGCTGCTGTTATTATCATTTCATTTTCTGGGGGTCCTAAAGTCCCCTTCAACCTATGTGCAGGTACCCAATATCTTAGAACAACGCTTCCCCAACATCTTAGCCAAGTAGGCTCTTCAACCCTTAGGCCTTCAGGTCACCTTCTCAGTATCAGACTTATTATTATTATCCTTGTGACCATGAGCCCTTCACTCATCATTGAATCCCCTAATACCTAACAAGTATGAGCCATACAGCTAATGCCCAGTAAACGTCTGCTCAATGAATCAATGCATCTTAGAGCCTTGATCAATTAACACAACACGCTGAAGTAAAATAATAACCATAAAAGGAAAGAAGTAATTATATGGACAGACTACAATGAAAAATACTTGCCTGTCTTCTAATTATTTCACACCCACACAAACATCTTCACTCATTCTCGGCTATTCATCAGTAACACTCCTCTAACATCTAGGTCACTGCTCTCCAACCCCCCACAGATAGTCTGGCTGGGTGACAGGTCTCAGATGAGGAGAGATTTCAGTCTCACTTTCTGAGGTACTATACCAACTGGCATGGTAATTAGACATTAACATAAATTTCTAAGCACATACATCAATAACCCCAAAGCTACACTTCATCAGTAACAAGAAATGTAATCTAGATGAAAGTACTTTAAAAAGATCGAGAAGGGGTTGACTACTCGACTAGTGCTTAAAACACTGGTTAAGACATCTGCAATGTGTATCGAAGTGTCCAGGTTCAAGTCTTGGCTCTGCTCCTGATTACAGCTTCCTGCTAATGTAGACTCGTGGAGGTCTCAGGTGATGGCTAAGTATTTGGGTCTCTACAATCATGTGGGAGACCTTTATTGAATTCCCAGGTCCCAGCAACAGTCTGGCCAATCCTGGCTGTTGCAGACATTTGGGGAGTGAACCAGTGGACAGGAGCTCTCTGCTCCCCAACCCCATCCCTCAAATAAATAGTTTTTAAATCATCCTCAAAAAGTTCATAGAAAACAAAATTAAAAGATGTTTATTTCGTCACAAAAAAATTTGAATTCTATGTATATGAGTATGTGCAAGTCAAAGATACCTGGAATCACGATTAAGGGCAGAATGTTGTCAAGATCTTAGAGAAAGAGAGAAGGCATCTCTTTAAATAGTAAGTTTATAAAAAGAGAAAAAAAACAAACAAACAAGCAAAAAACCCTGAAGAGACCTCTAGGTGACTGAGAAAATAAAAAGCATTATCATTTCCGATTAGGACATGACTTTTTCAGTAGCTAAATAAAAACATTACCAAATCATTTTATGTAATAAAATTTAACCTCATTTTGACCTTCCTCATGAGGCAGGCAAATCTCTCCATCCAATAAGGTTCCACATGAACTCTGTAAGATGATAAGCAATACCTTAATTGCATTCATTTACATGACTTTGAAACTATTCTGGGCTGAAGTCATTGACTGCAAGGTCACAAAACACAAAACAGGAGAATGGATGCAATTTGTTGAGGATTGATCCACTTAGACAGTGTGGCAGCACCTTTTTCATCTCTCCTTAGGAGACACCAAAATGCTTAATGCATTCAACAGGTGTAGATATCTCTATTTGATGTCTTTTAGAAACACAAACCGTGTGTACGTGTGCGCGCGCGCGCGTGTGTGTGTGTGTGTGTGTGTAAGTTCATCATCTATTATGGCCTTCCTAATAAATTTAATCTGCCTAACAATTCTATTCCTTAACAGAATTTAAACACAAAACAGGATTATTATTTTTATTATGTCACATAATTTCTAACAACTGCAACTGAGGTTACAAAGCTAAACTTTTACGCCAAGAATTGCAAAAACAGAATGCTAAATATATTAATAGTTTCTGCTTTCATGTTTTATGATCTCAACAAGCATATGTTTCAACTAATTTGTTTAAAGGAGCATACTTCTTAAGTCTCAAATCTAATAATATCACATCACTAAAAGAAAGGAAGCACAAACAGACTGACAGAAGTTAACTGCCATGGATTACAAGAGACAATGTGTATTCTTCAAATCTCAGAATGTATCAAAATTTACAAAAATAAGTTAACTCCATAAAACATTTCCCTTCAGTAAAATGCAATTCTTACAAAAACTAGGTATTATTGACACTAGAATGTGTTGGAGAAAAGGAAACCAAGGAAAAGAATCTAAGATACTTTTTAAATGTTTATAGTATTAGTAGAAATGTAGCACCAAGTATTTGTTCTAGGTTTAAAATAACATCATGAGGAGATTCTTTTAAGAAGTTTCTGTACATTAACTCAGGTAACTCTGATAGTTAATTTACTACTCAAGCACTTTTATACTACACTAGTTAATTTTTTCCACTTAAAACAATTTTGTGAAAGAAGCAATGATATTTTAAAATGTATGCTTCACTTTCTCTCCCTACAGACAAGAATATGAATTTGTTTAATGTAAATCTATTTTACATCCCAATCATCTTGATTGGTGATACTCCACAAAGAACACAATAAATATATATACACACATATGTATATGTAAGTACTATATTCCTAAGTAAACTACAATACTGTAACATCACTTTCTCCTCTTAAGAAAAAACACTGGGGTTAGGCATAGGTTTAGCATTTAAGAGACTGATTGGGACAAGTGCACCCCATTTCTACTGCCTCTCTCTAGTAAGGACCCTACTGATTACAGTAGGTGCAACAAAGTAATCCAGGGCACTCCCCACCCACCCTGTCATTTAATCTCATCTGCTAAGTCCCATTTGCCATAAAAAATGACATATTCACAGGCTCTAGGGATTAGGGCATGGACATCTTCAGGGAGAAAAATCACTCTACCAAACACAGATACTTTTAAAAAGATCAGCAAAAGACAGAGGTTGTGGTGTGATGAGTTAAACCACCGCTTGTGATGTCTGCATCCCATATGGAAATGCCTGAGATCAAATCCTGCCTCTGCTTCTGCTTCAGCTTCCTGTTAATGAACTTGTGAGGCAGCAGATAAGGACTGAAGTACTTGGGTCCCAGCCTCCTCATGAGAGACCCAGGCTGAGATCCCAGCCCCAGGCGTTAGCCTGGCCCAGCCCAGGCAGTTGTGAAAATTTGTGGGAGTGAACCAGTGGATGGCAGACCTCTGTCTGTGTCTGTTTCTTTCTCTTTGTTTCAAATAAATGTTTTGTAATTTAAAAAAAAAAGAAAAAAGAAAATGAGGGGCTAGCATTGTGATGTACTGGGTAAAGCTACCACTTCATGCCAGCATCCCAGATGGGCACCAGTTTGTGTCCTGGCTGCTCCACTTCTGATCTAGCTCCGTGCTATAGGCCTGGGAAAGGTAGTAGAATATGGTCCAAGTGTTTTGGCCCCTGCCATCCAAATGGGAGACCCATATGGAGTTCCTGCCCCTGGCTTTGGGTGGCCCAGCCCTGGATGGTTGCAACCATCCGAGGAGTGAACCAGTGGTTACAAAACTCTGTCAATCTCTCTCTTTCTGTAACTCTGTCAAATAAATAAATCTTTAAAAAAAATTAAAAATGAGAAAACTTTCTAGATTTACTTTGGATTAGTTTAGTTAAAAATAAATGCACATATACACTCAATAAAATAGTAATTGCTATTATCACCGACATATTACGTGCAATGATCAAATCTCCTTTAAGTATTTTAATTTTCTTTCTAACTGAGTAATTCAGGGTCCCACATAAAATGTACAGTCTGTGTAACAATGTAATCGGTAATTCCCAGTTCACAACCTTTAACAAGGTTAGAGCACTTGAGGCCACTGAGAACCTGCCATTATTGTTTCCAGTGTTTTTGGTTATATTTCTGAGGTAATCAGACCTCAGCTGTTGAAAACAATCTTCTGATAAAGATGATAACTTTTTGTTTAGCTCAAATACTTCTTGCCCATCCCAGAAAATTGAATAAATGCTGTATTTTCCTACACTCATTAATAAGTTCCATTGTATTTACATAAAATTAAGATTTTTCTTCCTGTGGATAGCAGAATATACTAAAGCCAATTCGATAACTACAACCTAGTCTTTGTATATCACTAAATGGGCTATAATCTTAAGCAGAAAATGACCTATATTAATGCCATCACTCTTGTAGCTTTCAATGATGAAAGAAGTAAGCCCAAGTATAGGTTCAGATACACTTCGATCTCAGGCAACCATTGTAAATCCTATTCACAAAAACAAATAGGCATATGTGTGTCTCATTTATGTCCTTCTGCATATTATGTTTTGATATCTTAACAGTATTTCTGGCTGGGAAGAGACCCCCTCTGTGGAGTTAGTAAATTCTTAAGAGACAGCAAAGGTTCCAGACCAAGCAACCCTTTGATATGCAAACTAACCAGTCTATAATGTACTTCCTCTATCTGACCCATACACCACAGGAGACAATATCCCACTGCCCTCATCATCCTTAGGCCTAGTACCAGGCAAAATAGGGGCCACCCTGCCTATTCAAAACTATTACTATATACCTAAACTTACTATTATTCTATATTTAAGCTTATTGTTAACCACTGCCAAATCTGGATACCCTACCTGCCTTGCCTGTCCTGAAGAAAACTCCAACAAAAGTTATGGCCAGCTCCTGCCCCTTTATCTTCCTGACCAATGCTGATGCTTCCCCTTGTAGCCCCACATGGCATGCCATGCCTCTTAGGACCTGTAAGTATAATAAACTTCATTTCTCTGAACCTCTCCTCTGTCTTCTCTTGTGGTTGCACCTGACTGACCACATGAAAGAACACCAAACATTGTGTGTGTGTGTGTGTGTGTGTGTACCCACACACATGTACGTCTCTCTTTATGTTCCCTTTACTTTTCCCTCTCTTTCCCAGGCAGTCAATGAACAAAATATTACACTTTTATAAATTTATAATGATGTAGCGATAAACTGTCCATCTGCCTGAAAAAGAGATGCCCAAATAAAGACATCTACAATTCTCTATACAAAATTAAATCCTGGAATGACAGTGTTGCTCAGATAACACTCACAGAACAATGTGACTCAATCTGCAAAGAAAGGTCAAAAACAGTCCATAAAACGTGGAACACCTGCTACAGAATATGTTAATTCACGGTTCCATCTAGGAAATGTTTCTCTTCCTCCCTCACCTGTTCCCCCACCCTTCTTGCATTCAACTCCATAAACAGCAGTTATCCCCCATTATAAAACAGTTGACGGTTAAAACAATGAGCCAACCAAGAAAGTACAATATTCTATAACTGACATTTACTGCACTGGCCTTGGACTTCTAATCTTTACCAGACGGGCACACAAATCAATCCATCAGCTCATAAAGGTGTGCTTTTTTAACCTCTAAAACAGATGGGATTGGCCAGAAGTGTCTGGCATGTCAAACTGCTAATCACTGCTGCCCTTTGCACAAAATAACCCACTTAAGTTGAGGCATGGTTGCACTGTAACCGACATTAGTCTGTGGGAAACCCATTTAACTGTCACACACTCCTGCCACTCCTGCTCTCCCTTAATTAAGCCTAATGCCTTATGCTTTGACCTTTTGTTCTAGCCTATTAACCCTATCTAGTACAAGTTCAATTATGTTAAACTAAAAAACTTTGCTGGAAAATATTAAATGCCATGCTCAAAAAATTGTAAGGGACAGTCTCCCAGCCCTAAGTTCTATGCACCCTGATACTCAATGTGTTCCAAAGTGAAATCTCACTTTTCAAGTAATGCTGATTTTTTCAGAGTTAAGAAGAACCAAATTATCATTCTAGTCCAACCCCCTTATTTTACCAAGGAAACTGAGGCTAGAAAACATCAAATGACTCAGCCATCTCTTTACCACAGCAAAATCACACTACAACCTGACCAATCCCTGGTTCTAATTCTTTATTCTCCAAGGTGCCTCTAATTAATAGTTAAGCCAGTAGTAGTGTATTACTGATACTAATATTTTCACCACAAATTACCTCTCACTATCCTGTAGAACTGCTATGCAGACAGGCCTAGACCAAAATACAGGGTTTCTTCAACATTGTTTAAAAGTTTTCCTTTTTCCACCCAGGCAACAAAACTCCCCATTCCCTCATTACTTTTTTTCTTTTTAAAATAATAGTCACTGAGAACTACTCAATCCTGCAACACTTGCAAAGCAATACATAAAAATACAAAAATTTTTTCTTTCCTGGTAATGTGTTAGAGACAACGACTAAAGATACAGAAACATTATAGCATGATACTTATTCACACTGGATGAATTAGCAGCTATATATCTTTTAAAATGTCTTTAATTTTTATTTATTTCGGAGGGAAGGAAAGAAAGAGAGAGCAAGCCAACACAAAGGCATCCATTGGTTCTCTCTCCAAATGCCAGTAATAGCCAAGGTGAGCCAGGCTGCAGCCAGAAGCCCGAAACTCCATCCCAGTCTCCCACATAGGTGGCAAGAGCCCAACTTCTTGAGCCATTACCAGCTGTCTCCCACTTGCATACACAACAGGAAGATACACTTGGGAGTGGAGCCAGGACTTGACCCAGGCACTGCAATACTGGATGTGGACATCCCAATTGACATCTTAAGAACTGGGCCAGGGTCGGCGCTGTGGCATGGTGGGTAAAGCTGCCCCCTGCAGTGCCGGCATCTCATATGGGTGCTAGTTCAAGTCCTGGCTGCACCACTTCCAACCCAGCTCTCTGCTGTGGCCTGGGAAAGCAGTAGAGGATGACCCAAGTCCTTGGGCCCCTATACCCGGAAGAAGCTCCTGGCTCCTGATTTCAGATCGGCACAGCTCCGGCCATTGCGACCAACTGGGCAGTGAATCAGCAGGTGGAAGACCTCTCTCTCTCAATCTCTGCCTCTCTTTCTCTTTCTGTGCAACTCTGACTTTCAAATAAATAAATAAATCTTAAAAAAAAATGAAGTAGGCCAATTCTCACCCCCAAAGTAAGTCTTTTTAAAACCTGTTATATGCATGTGAATTGCTGTTCACATTTAGCAGAATTACAAAAACAAAACTTTAAAATTCTCTATAAAACAAAATCAAATGTAAAATGCTATCACAGAGATATTTTATTTTAGCACATTGCAATACATGCTGTTATTTCTCCTTCCATTTACTTCAATTAGAAAAAAATTCTCACTGTGAAATAAAATAACTTATAGATAAATAACATAAAATTTGGATTTCTATGACTAGTATAAGGACCTGCACATTACATTCAGATTTTCAAGACTTAAAGTAGGATTTTACCTTTTTTTGTTGACCACCCAATGGCCCCTTTTTTTAACCTGTTCTCAATATTAACCAGTGTCGTCTTTTGCTTCATCAATCCTGAGTCTTACAGGTTTAAGGTAACATGCTATTAGATAGAACATATAATAATTTTGCAAAAGGAAGACAATTTAAAGTTGTGCTAAAACAATGAATTCTCCCAATGGGAGAATTCATTATCTACATGGGGAGAAAAAAGAGAATGTGGGACAAGAATTTAAAACTCAAGGTGAATGCGTTCACACTGTTAGAATGATACATTCAAAGAAAAATATTCCTTGACATCATCAGGATGAATACACAAGGATATGTAAATGTAAAATACATGGATGGATGACTGGTCAAAGCCAAGCACACACTTGTAAGCAAGGGCAACTATCAGGAAATGCATTCTCATTCACCTTTTTCCACTGCAAAGGATAATAATGCTAATTTAAAGGAGCTACCATACCTTAGTTACAAGTTTTAACTCATGAAATAAAGTTCGAGTATTTGTTGAGACATGCAATAATAGGAAATTCACGTAATTTACAGAAATTCATGTACTCTATAACACACTGACTGACAATGATGAGCCATGAAGGGAAAAGGAGTCCAGGTACTCAGGACACACGTAAAAGCACAAAGTAGAATATGCCACATAAATGGTAAATGTGCTTGCTTTTCTGTTCTTTTACTTTGGACATTAGTCATTAGCTTCTTTTTTTACAACAATATGCAAGCATGAGAATACACAGAAAAATATGTGAGCCATGATACTTTTCCTATCTATAAAGGAGAAGCACTGCCAAGCACACATAAAGTTACATTTGGTAAAAAAATAAATAAAAAGAAAAATCTGTCTTCACAAAGCAAGAAACTCAATTAACGTCATTTTAAAGGCATCTGTTTAAAGTCAATACTATAAATATACATCCAGATAATTTATATATTTTCTTTAGCATTGAAAATAAATTTCTGATCTAGAAATTTCTGTCCTCCATTTGAAAATGCTTTTATTTTCTGCCTCCCCCAGCAATTATTAATATAGTTGCAAATGATTTTGATTGTAAATCAGGAAATTCACATTTAGAGAAGCATATATCCCACTTTTTAAAATGTAACAAAAGTGCTTCATATTCTACGAAGTTCTATAATTTACCAGGTTTGGACCATCAATTGTTCTTGATATCTTCTACCTTTTAATGTTCTTGAACATAAAAATTAACTGTAGACTTGTAATTTTAGAATGCTCCACCTTTCCAGGCAGTCAAATCTGACACAATGAGGTATGCCAAGCAGGTGGGTCTTTGTTGACCACTGGAAGTAAAGCTAAGGAAATTGCCCACAACACTCTAGAAATACTTTGCTCCATTTCCTTACCCCAAAATCTTAAATATTACTCCCAACAATTTTGCTAAGCAGGTTTTCTAACATACTATAATGTGTGTATTTCTGAGCAAACTTGGTATTACAAAACAAATTATTTCAAGTGGCAATTAATTATAATATCACCAAGTTGCATTTTCCCCTAATTAATGAGCCTGTAAAGGAGATGATAAATTTTATGGTAGAAATATTCCTTTTAGAATTCCTAGTTTCAATAAAGAAAAAAAAATCAGAAGGGCATCTATTATTCTTAAGTTACACGTAATGAACAGCTGTTACGTATAAATAGGGGCCATCTCTGGTCCCAAAGATTGCCAGATTTGAAGAACCATTGGACTGGTATAGCTACAGGCAGCCTTCCATGTGCACTGACAGCACCAACAATGCACTGATGAACATGCTCCTTTCGTGGAGCTTATAGTCTACTAAGGAATACAGGCATATAACAAGTATAACTGTGGCAATTAGGGATTACATAAAACTCTGAGAGAAAAATTCCAAGTTTTTGAAGACTGGGGACTGTAGTGCATCTCTAAACTTTTCTGCACACTTTCCTATGAGCAAAATGTATCTCATTCCAATTTGCCTTACCAAGGTCAAAAAAGTGATCAGTTTACGGCTCATGTCAAAGGGCCAGTCAGATGCCCTCTCTTGGCTTTCCTCCTAAGGGGATGGACCTGTGTACCTGGGTTCACAGCATATGATAATCACAGTGCCCCCTTCACCTTGTTACCTTTTCACAATGGAATACAGTGAGTCTCTATCTACTGAATTATGTTTCCAATTGAACCAACAGGCCCAAACACCTCCACCAATGGTTTTAGTCCATCACTCATCAGCAATACATAAAGTCATCCTGCCAATCTTCTGGTCAATTAAAGTTATCTACCTAGTTGTTAATCTACAAACAGGAAACTCCCTTATTCTTTTAAAATAGAACACAAAATATGCATTACACCTGAAACAAAGTTGTCCCATGAATAGATACAAACTTCTCTCTTTCAAATTCTCAATCTAGCAATTACATTCCAAGAACCAGAATATCAAATAAATCCTAAGACTCTTCTCAAAATCATGAGAAAGAAATAAAGTACTAACTTGGGTGAGGCAGTTGCTCTTTCTCATTCAACTCATTATTGATCCTTCTCTGGGTACTGGCTTGGACTTCACTGCTGGATTCATTGCCAAAAGGTATTAACTATTCCCTAACGCTTGGAATACAAACCTTTCTTTCTAAGTCTGCTTTAACAAAAACAAAGAAACAAACACAAAACTGTGAAATAAATTAAGATCTGACTTCTCGGATCTAACTCCACTGCTAGCTAGCTGTGTGACTTTTAAAATTTATTTGAATTCTTAAGGTTTCAATCTCCTCTATAAAATACAGATAATAAATGTTTTGAAAATTTTCAAATAGCAGCAATGACTAAAATTGCTGTAAGACAGATTATCATTTACCTTACTACATCACATGGATCCTCTTCGTTAAAAAAAAAAAAGGGCAGGTAAGAAATGGTGCAATAAATGGGGAAAACAGGCTAAAGAGGAAACAAAAATAGAGAAAGGATAGAGAAAGGAGGGGATCAAGAAAAAAGAACATGGTGCATAAATGCTAAATGGTATTATTTTAATCACTGTTTGACTTACAGTCTAACTAGCTGTAAGAAAAAGGAGGAAGTCTCCACAAACTGACTTCTTGGATGAGAAGTAGAAGATTCCTTTAAACAACTGTGCTTAAATCCATAGCACATACTGCTTTTATCAGACATTTTTCCACTCTGAAAATCCAAGGATTTGATGAAATTATTTCAATTTGTGAACACTGAGGCAAAAGAAATTCTAAGCTTAAGAAAAAAGAAATAAAAATAACAATAAAAAAAAGAAAATGTGACTTTGACTCAGATCAGCCAAGTACTACTAGGATAGGTAAGAATAGTTTTTTAGCAATGCCACTAACAATGCACTGCCTTGGGCTTTACCTCAAAAATACCAAACATCTAGACAGTGGGGGGAGAGACAGCCGGTAAAATTTAAAACTGCCATCTTCAGGCTTTATTTGGGGTATCACGTAGATTCATGATTTTTTTTAAAAAGTCAAAAATGGATTAGGGCAATAATATAAACACAGATCTAAAACTGCAGGTGTTTCCCCAGAGTGTTCAGTGTCACAGTTTTTCTCTTATTTGGCCAAAATACAAGATGCGCTCCCTTAATAAAAGAAACAAAACACTTCCTCTGCAGTTTTTATACAAATCCTTTGTTTTTCCAACACTTACTGGGCAATTCAAAATCCAAAGCACACTAAAAAGTATTATGTATATGAGCCTTATTACTTATCTGCTCAGGCCAAGTGGTTTTGGGTTCAAAATTCCATAAATTTTGAATGAGGTAAGTAAAAAGAGGTGGAGAGGTTTGTAACTCCATTTCTCAGGGCCCTAACAATAAAAGAACATACCTGGTGTGTACTTGAAAAATACACTATGTGCCACAAACCTCAAAAATCTCCTTCCTAACCATGGTCTACTCCCAAAATGAAGTCAATTACTTCTCTCTCTACATTTGCTATCTTCCAGTAACTTCACGGATGCATCATCAATTTCTTCTTTGTAGTACAGAGACTAGTTTAGTAGTATTACATAGTCTTTAACAAAATTATTGTGGATGAAGATAGGGTAATAAAAAAAATCATGTTAAGAATGGTCATAGTCAAGAGTTGTAATTTTTCAACCAGGAAGAGCTACTGCTCTGAATTTGCTACCACTGCTCCTTGAAGTGGACAAACATAATTAGCCTTGGGAACATCGGGATGAAGACCATGACAAGCAATTGTAATGAATTATATCTAGAAACATAGTTGCTTTCACTGCCTCAAAGAACACTGCAGTAATTCTGTGGTACACTTTGCAAGAGCGAGCACTGGAAGGAAAAGCACCTGTTCAGCCTCCCTCGGTGGCTCTGCTTGTTTCCCTCCAGTGAAATGCAGGCAGCAGGACATCCAGCTCTCTCCCAGAACTAACAAGCTGCTGCAGAATCATCAGCTGGCAAAAACATGCCTGGCCAGTGAGACTAGAAATCTAGGCTGGGAGGCTTGAACAATCTGCCTGAGTTTTGTAGCTTCCAGGAGGACAGGAAAAACATTTTTAAATGACTTCCTGAAAGTCAGATGGCCATTGGGTTTTGCTTCAAAAGACAATATATTTTCATGGAAAATCAGATTATCACTGAAATTCGCCATGTGACATCAGGCATGTTACTCTGGCACCTCTCAGACCAGGTCCATCTAAACTACAGAAAGTGATACCTACAGGTCACAGGGGAAGTGGAAGCATGAGAAGAGAAAATGGGTACAAAGCTGAGAGGACGATGCCTGGCACAAATCAGTAGCCCCCAAACACCAGCTCCCTTCCCTTCCACGATGCTTGTCCCAACAGAAAATGGAAAAGGCAAGTAACTAAACAGTAGTTTAGTTTTTGGGCTTGTTTGCTTGTTTTGTATTACACGTTTTAAACCAATCATCTCTACTCCTTTGAAAGAAATCTCAGGCTTGAAATCTTCAGTGTCAAGAACAACAAAACTAAGGTGTAGTCAGAATTGCTGGATTTCAGAAATTCAATCTAACCGCCACATTCTACAGATGGTGCCAGGGAACTTTTAAAAGGACATTCTTCTTTTAATCTGTATTATACTGATTTAGTAGGAGAACCTAAACCTCAAAAACGAGTGTGGAATAACAAAGCAAAAACACTATTTTTAATATGTTTTTCAAAAATCAAACTAGAGTCTACAAGACACGCCGTGCAACCAGTCCCTTTAGGGGAAAAGCAGCAACTGCGATGCACTCGTCTTGAGGGTATTTCTTACTTCCCATCTGCAGGCTTCCACCTGTTTCCAACTCCTTTTTCTTGACATCCTCCATCTTTTTATGTCCTCCTCCCTCCACTTAATGTGTTACTCTCCCAATGTACAAATCTACCTTACCATAGAGGACTATATTCATATTCACATGTTAATAGATTGGAGGAAAAAATCTTTAAAAACAGCATTCACAAACCATTTATAATTCCTTAAACATTTCATATCCCGACTTCTAGACTGATTCTTCAAGACAAAAATTTGTCCCTTTTTTTATTCTGACCTCTAATTCTAAAATTTCAATTGTATCCTGTAACACGCAAGGTTCTCTTACCCATATTCTCATAAAACACCATAGGGTTATAATACTACTCTCACTTTAATACTGCATATAATTTCTTTATTATTGATTGCTAAATTAGCATCTGAATATTAAGCACATATTTAATAAATTCATATTATTTAGGGTATAGGCAAATTCAACTATTAAAAGCACATAACTGTAAGGAGAAGCTAACATAATCACTAGATATGTGACCTCAGCCAAGCTTTTCTCTTAACTATCTAAAACTTATCACTAAAACTTAACTATCTAACACTTAGTCCCCTCACATAGCAAACAAAGAATGTAAAGTAAAATAATCAAAACAGACTGGTAACAACACAAGTTTCAAACTCAGTTCCAGAGCTGCTATCAATCACTCAGCAAATTACAGGTTTGAAAATAAGGAGTAGCCAGGACTATCACTTAACAGGTGCCTGAGAAATGACTCTCCTAATTAGAAGTCCAAGGGTGACAGACTCCTTTCTACCAAAGCTCTGAATAAACACCAACATTAGGTCAATCAGAGCTGTCCTGTCCCAGTGGTATCTTAAGCTGATGACTCAAATTCCCAGCAGGCTTCTAGTTTAATACTTCTTGAAACTCTTAAGCTTACTTACATAGTGACCTGAAATTTAAGGCAAGTAAGGGTCTCTTCCATTCTTAAAGATAGTTTCACAAACTGACAAAGTTAAAGAGGAAAGATGGGTTTCAATTTTGAGCTCTTATTCCCTGAAATTCAAAATGTTCTGGGGAGAGTGAACTATGCTAGTTTTGAGTTCCAAACACAACTATTAATCTATCAAAGCAGCAATTTTATTTACAAGCTTCTTAACTTTTTTTCTACCCAATCCTATTTATGGAAAAGGGAAATAAGGGAGCGAAGAGGGAGAAATGGATGAATGAACGGTTATCACAATCACCTTTCTAGCCAAAGTTTCAACGTATACTGGGATTTCCTTTTAAAATTATTTCAACAAAGGGGCCGGTGCTGTGGCGTAGTGGGTAAAGCCACTGCCTGCAGCCATGTGGATGCCAGTTTGAGTCCTGGCTGCTCCACTTTCGTTCCAGCTCTCTGCTATAGCCTGGGAAAGCAGTGGAAGATGGCCCAAGACCTTGGGCCCCTGCACCCGCATGGAGACACAGAAGAAGCTCCTGGCTCCTGGCTTCAGATCAGCACAGCTCCAGCTGTTGTGGCCATCTGGGGAGTAAACCAGTGGATGGAAGACCTCTCTCTCTATCTGTTTCTGCCTCTCTGTAACTCTGCCTTTCAAATAAATACATAAGTCTTCAAAAACAAATTATTTCAACCAAGATATGAGTCAGATGAATTAAATTGCCCTAACATGTAATTATCCAAAATACAATCAAGAACAGTCTATCTTTATTTCTTTATCTGAAAGATGGAATAACAGAGAGAGAGAGGGAGGGAGAAAAAGAGAGCTCCTCCATCCCCTGGTTCACTCCCCAAAAGTCCTCAACGGCCAGAGATGAGCCCAGCTGAATCCAGGAGCCAGGATCTTCTTCCAGGTCTTCCATGTGGGTAGCAGGGGCCCTAGCACTTGGGCAACCTTCCCCTGCCTTCTCAAGCACATTAGCAGGGAGCACCTATACAATGGTTTGCAAAGAAACCCGGTTAGGACTTCAGAGGTCTTAGCGGCCTCCATTTTCCTCCTTCCTTGAATCATAAGATAATCAAAGAAAGCATTTAAGACTGGAGTTTGGTGCAGAGATTAAGATTCTGCTTGGGATCCCACATCTCATTGTGGAGTGCCTTGGTTCAAGTTCAGGCTCCTTTTTCCAATCCTAGCTTCCTGCTAATGCATGCTCTGGGAGGCAGCAGTGGTTGTCCTAACACCTGGGGCCCTGTCACCTCTGTGGGAGATCTTGATTGAGTTTCTATCTCCTGGCTTCAGCCTAGCCCAGCCCCAGCTGTTTGGGGTGTAAACCAGTGGGTGGAAAATCTCTCTTTATCTTTTATTCTTCCTCTCATTCTGCCTTTCAAATAAATAATAAATAAGAAAAGGTTTCAAAAATAAAGTAATCCTTTTGTAATTATTTATATGTTATCTTTATCAAAGATACTGTAAGAGTTCCCCAGCACACCACCTAAATCTCAATGCTCAAAACAGTTTTCCACGTGGACTAGGACCAAAGCTATAGATCTTAAAAGAAAGAAAAGGTCATGTGGTATTAAGTGATTTTCTTTCAACCAAACTGTAATTCCTGGTTCCAATTTTGAACCCCCAAAATGAATTTTAGACACTAAGAAAAGTGGACTCACACAGAGACAGAAAACTTATCATTTCTCTCCCTCAAACAATCACTATTTATATAATATTGCTGGCCTCATAAAAGGCAATCCATTACCATCAGCAATTCACATCCCCCGTTACAGCATCAGGATACAGAAACAAGATCTCTCTCCTCCATTGACTTTTTGTTCACTCCAAGTTCTGCACATAACCCTCAACTCCATTCCACTGGACTGCTTCATCATTAAACATTCCTGGTTTTTACCTTCTGAAGTCTTAGTGATCATCCTGTTCTCTGATTGTCATGTTATCTAAATACTACACAATAAGTTTGCTCATTTATCTACCAGCAGTCCCTTGGGGGGGAAAAACTGCAACTTAAAAGAAATGCATCTTGAACAATTTAATTCACAGCTTCAAACTCTTCCATTTGAAGTCCCACCACTACATTCTGCTTGAAAATGCTTCCCTGACTTTCCACAGAGTAGTCAAGATTCTTTTTAATAAAAACATCCAGTTGGAAGACATGAGCATACAGAGCCTGGTTAGAATAGCAAATGCTTTTCCCCACAGGCTTCATCCATTTAACAGAAAATCATTAACAAAACAAAACAAAGGAAACCCACTCCGATTATTTGTCAATCACCTGAAGAGGCAGATGGCCTTAAGTACAGGAGTAAACAGACTTCACCTCACCATAACCAAAAAGGCGCTATTCATGGAAGAAAACACCCAGAGATGCTGCAGCTGTTTATTTTCAAAAAGAAGAGCAAAGGAGAAAAGAAAGGAAGGAAGGAGGGAGAGATGGAGGAAGAACAGGGAAGGGAAGGGAAGAGATGGGACAGAAAAGGGAGGGGAGGGGAGGGAGGAAGAGAGAGAAAACTTGGAATCCTCCTTTTTCTCTATTAACCTACACTTTAAAAAGTAATGGTGTCAGGCAATCTAAGTATGAAAAGCAAAGCTGATCAGACCCCAAGTTAAGGTGACCACATATCTCTGTTTGATAAGAAATCAGGTTTTAAATTTACATTGAGACTTATCCTTTAACCTGCCTCACAAAATTCTTACCGCTTTTTACAGAACACTTAAAACATGAGATTTCAAGTTTCTTGAAAATTTTCAGACTTTAAAATTAAACACCTAATTCCTTTAACCTCATACATCCCAAAATTACTTCTCTGTTATTATCTCCTAGGACTGGCTTGCGGCAGAATCTCTGAAATTAATAACCTTCTTCCCTCTCATTTTCCTAGGGAGCCAAGGATGGCACAGCTTCTTATCTTCCTATTTGTTCCATTAGATTGACATATTTTGCCTCATCTGTCACCTTCCATAAAACTCTGCTTTCAGATATGAGTTAATTCATTTTTAGTTGTCCTCAATGTTCTAAAATAGTGACGTCTGACAGAATTAATACAGTGTTCTAGTTCTCTCTGTATTTAATTAAAGATCTTGGAGGCCATCTTTCTCTCAGGCTACACCATATAAAGGAGGAGCATAACTTCCTCCGTGGACAATGTGATGAACCACATGGCAACAAGCACCGAAGCTGCCTCCCTAAGGTCTCCCATTTACCAATTGCTATACCACATACAAACCACTAGCCAAACAGAGCACCACTTCATTTCACCTCTGTTTCACTTTTCACATCTCCTAACAACTCTACTACAGCTTACATTCGCTCTTACTTCTTCAGTATACAGAACTTCCATAGTTTTAACTCTTCCCTACATTTTGGTATTGCTTCTATTTCACTGGACTTAAAAATTCCTAATGGCATTTAATATGTAAGATTTCTAGAATTTCTGATAACACCACAGAAAGTCTGAGCAATCCGTTTAAAGCTACCTCGGAGAACATGCTGAAAATTCTGTTTTAAATTCTTTTGAATTAATATCTTTTGGAAAAGAGCCCATTCAACTTGATATGTCATAATTTTCGATTCTAAAGGTGGCATGGATAATTTAAATTGGCACTTGCTATTTATTACTTAAGAAATTGTTCCCCTGAATGGCCTTTTGAAAGCCAGCACTTCTTAATCATTTTTTGACTATATCAAAAACTGCAAGAGACAGGACAATTTAAGCAAACTTCAGGAGCAACAAACTAACAACAAACTCTAGGTGGTGGTATAGGTTATTTTTTATCATGATGTTTTGCTCTTAAAACTGCAAGAGTCAGGAGAGCCTTTAGCTTCTTCTACATATATTTCTTTAGTGCAAGCTTAATATTTTAAGGTATTTTGAATTACCAAAAGTTCTACAGAGTTTGAAGGTGCAGCTAAGAAGTCGTTCTATGTCAATTTCTCCTATTAGTTTTAAACTTGATTTTCAACTATCTCAAAGGTACATTAGGGACCTCATTTGAGTAAAAGCAACAAAGATCAGTGTTCTTCTTAAAATATATATACTTGATTTACACTCCTAGGGCACACTTAAGGCTAAGTTTGGAAAGAACTCTTTTCCCACTAGAATACAGAAACAGACCAGAGGAACCAACCCTACAGCACACAGGGCAGAGGCTGCTCCACGAGCTGGTTCTCCTCCTCCTTTGTCTCTGGCCACTAAGTACTGGCAGAAAAAAGTTCACGATGAAGCCTCTGCTGCCTCAATCAGCTAAACCCTATTAATGTTACTAAACTGGTGGGCAAACCCACAGCAACTAACTTGGAAGGTACAAAACATTCCAACAAATTTCAGGCAGCAACCCACACTTCAGAATCCAGGCAGATGAAGCACTATTTGTTTAAAAGTCTATTTATTTCACTGTCTCGTCAACAAAGGTGGTAAACTTATGATTAAACATTGTATAATCACATCTGGAAGAAGCCACCCACTTGCTAAGCCTGTGGTTCACTTAATAAGCAGGTTCAGTGCACTTCATAACTTTAAAGAATGAATTAGCGAAGCCCCTTGTTGCACAAATCCCCCAAGAAATGTAAAATGAGCATTCATTATATAGAGCCCAGCAACCATGTCTCATTTACACACCGAGAGATGGCTTCTCTACCTCTAAAGACAGTATTCTCCCTTACAAGCTCACAACGTTAGCGGAGACAAACTCCAACTCAGTCCCAGCACCCTAGTTCAGAGTCCTCCTTGGTACCTAAGGAACGTCTTGATTTTCTTTTTCCCCTCAAGATAAAATGTCCCACGGGGTGGGGTGGGGGGACAAAAACACGTTTTAAAGACTCCCAAGTAGTTCATCATTCTGCTCAACTGCTACCCTCAGAAGCCAGTTAAGATTTCTGAAGGTGCTAGAAGGTAGAAACTCCTGGAATGCTTCGGAGATCAACATGTGTCAGAGACTCCCAGCCCGTCCGCCTCCCAGACAGACTTGATTCCTTTGTTCCTTCAGGCTCACCACCAACTCCAGATTAAAATTCGGAAACTACTTTGGAAAGCATGGGAGGGTAGGCAGCGCATTTCCAGGGAAACCCTCCCCGAAGGCAACAATATTCAATAGTAGGAAGGAGAGCACCGATCAAAGAGGAGAGGAAAAGCAGGCTTCCAAAGGCTCCCGGGACTTCCACGAGGCTCACCCTAAAAAAGAGAGCCCGGGTCCTGGCTCAGAGGTTACACCACGGCTGAGGCCTCGGGTGCAAGGAGCCTCGCCCTCGGGAAGGGACCGGCAAGTGTCGGCGGCCCGGGCCTGAAGCTCCGAGAGCGGTCCCTTTTCCTACTCACTTTTCCTGGCTGGGAATCGGGCGAGCAAAGAGCAGGGAGGTACCCGGGCGAAAGGCAGGGAGCTGTGCCCGGCGCCACCCAGGACGCCGCTGGGGCAGCAGGACCGAGCGCGGCGCGGCAAGCAGCGTCCGGGACTCCGGGCCAAGGGGGCAGCCGCGCGGGGCGCGACCCTGGCCCGGCCATCTGTGTCCGTCCGAGCGCATGGGGGACACACGGCGGCCGCCTCTCGGGTCCAGGACCGGCACCGACGGAGGGGCGAGCCCGGGGCTAACTCCACAACTTGCCGGGCCCGCTGCCCGGGGGCCCCCCGAGTTCTCGGGTTGGGGAAGATTCGGACCCGAAAGGTGAGGCGGGGTTTTCCCCCCACCCCGAAGCGATTCCTCGCCGCCGCCGAGCCCACCCCGCCGCCTGCGTTCGCCCCCCGCCGCCGGCTGCGCTGCCCTCGCCGCCCCGACGCCCCCCGAGGCCCTGCCCGCCAACGCCAACGCCGCGGCGGGCCGCGCTCCGGGGCCGTTTCCGGCGGCGCGGGCTGCTGCTCCTGAGAGCCCCTCGGCCGCGGCCGCCACTCACCCGAGGCCGCCGCGGCTCCAAGCCTCCGGTTCCGTCAGGCTTACTCCGCAAAAGGGGCCCCGGCGCCCCGTCCTTTCCCCGGCGCCCGGGCGAGCTCTTCCCTCCGACCAGCAGCGCTGCCCAGCGCAGCGGCGGACGCGAGGCCACGGGCGGGCGGGCGCGCGCGGGCGGGCAAGCGGGCGTGGGGCCGGCTCGTCCCTCCGCCTCGGCCGCCGCCTCCTCCTCCTCCGCCGCCGCCACCACCACCACCGCCGCCGCCGCCGCCGCCTCCTCCCGAGTTCGGGGCTCTGCTGCAATGTCTGCGAGGCTGACTTTGAGCGCCTCGCTCGCCGCCCGCCCGCAGCCGCGCTCCTCCCTCCGCCGCCGAGTCCGCCGCGGCCCAGTCCCTCCCCTCGCCGCTCCACGCCATTCAGCTCTTCAGCCAAGTTTCTTAACCCTTTTTTCCCCCTCCCTCCTATTGTCACTGGGGCAGGAAGCTGGCGTTCGGTCCCGGCAGCTCGCAGGAGCTGGGGACCCCCCCCCCCCGGTTTTTGTTGTCCTGCTCCTCGCCTGCCCTCCAGATGGCCGGGCCGGGCTGCAGGGCCCGGAGGTCCGCGGTGCCCGGGAAAAGTGGGTGCTCGGTGTAGTCCCCTCGGCTCGCGGCTCGCTCCAGCCGCCCCCCGCCGTTGCACGCGCCTGGACAGCTCCTCCTTGGGGCCGTGGGGATCATTCTCTTTCCCCAGGCCAAAGGGCTCGCATTTGGGGTACAGCCTGGGGGGGCCCTGGACGCCCCCCGTGTTCCCGCCTGGGTGCTGGCGCCTTAAGTGTCTCCCTCCTCCCATTTTTATCCCACAACACGCGTCCCCCCCCCCCAGCTTGCACCTCCTTGTAATCCATGTGTCCTGCTTTCATCTTGGGGGCCACGGGCACTAACTCGAGGTCACTGTGTCCCCGTGTCCAGCATGCAGCAGGCACCCAGTATTAACGTGGCGTGACTCCGAGAGGAAAACTAGGAAGGAGACCTGAGGAGTGCCCCGCTCGGCTCCCTGGACGGACGCAGGACCCAGGAGCAGGTCTGGGCTTCAGCTGCTTTGTCACCGCGAAGTCACCCCGGCGAGCCTGTCAGCCCAGCGACAGCCTCCCCGGGAAGGATCTGACCCCAGCGGACCCGGCCAAAGGAACGGGGCTGCCACTTCTTCGGCAGCCCTCCTGGGTTCCGTCCCCGAAAAAGAAATAACAATTACATCACGAGGCCGGGCGGCCGCGCGGGGAGCCTCTGGGTTTCCTGCAGCCGAATCTCGCTGAAGCCGCCTGGAAGTTGGGGAGGCTCCAGAAGGGTGAAGCCCCAAAGTGGAGGGAGGCGGGCGGGAGTCCTAGGAATCCATCCTGCCCCCCCTCTTCTCCTTGTATTTGCTGCTTTAAAAATCGAATGCTCAACGCTCCCCAAACATCTAAGTAGACCGATTAACGCCCCCTCAGCACCTCCCCAGATGTCAGGTTTCTTTCTGACTGGAGCAGCTAGCGTTTAGTAACTCGCCAGAAAAAAAAAAAAAAAAAAAAAGAAAAAGAAAAAGAAAAAAATCACCAGGGGAAATGAGTGCTGTTGCTGAAATTGTTTTTTGCTTGACACAAAACAACTCAAGTACAGCTTAGCCTCACCCTAAACTCTGAAATGGCAAGCCCACGTAATAACACTTATTAGATCAGAGAATCGAGTGTGTGAGACACGCCAGTCTTATATGTAGGTCTCCTTAAGAATTTGCTAGCATTTGGAAGTTAGGGTTGCTAGTGTACTTTAAAAAAAAAAAAAAAGTATGTATTCCAAGTCACAAAACCGTAATTCTATGCCTGTTATGTAACGGCTGTATTGTAAACTTAAGTTTTCATTTTACCTTTGAAAATATGAATGAGAGTTTTGGAAGCCCTCAGGATCTTGAATCGGGAAAGCAATTTTTCAAATGAATGTTTAATAAATGCAGCCCTTAGCACAGTGCTGGGCACATGGTAGGACTGTTTTGCTTAATGGTTATAGTGCATTTTAAAACAATTATTTCACATCTCCCTAGTGATTCAGCTGGGTAATCTGTCGTCATCTAATACAGTTTAAACCTCAGATAATAGCTTGTTATTTGCGTATACCACAGTCCGAAATCAGCTCAAGGCAAATTAGTAAAGGCTGCTGTTTTATAGTGCATAATTTATCAGGATTGATGGAAAGCAAACTCTTGCAGTTAAATGATGATCAGCATAATTGGAACTCGGCACTTCGGGGAGGAGTACAAAATTGTATTTGTTACACAGATTTTCTGAAATGTGTTATAAATATTTCTGTTTTCTTGAGCAGTTTATTGGACTGTGTTTGACATTTCCCTGAAAATTCAGTGTCAATTTTATTAAAAGTATTGAAGTAGGTTGTAGGAGATTCAAGAAATATATCAAGTTCCTTTTCTGTATGAGGCTTCTTCCTGGTAGGCAAGCTCTCAGGAGGTATATAAGTCACTGAACTGAACGACTTCAGGAGCTGTGACTTACGGATTATCTTGTGTGGTTTCTCTCTTCCCTGTCACTGGAAATCTGTTATCCTTTCCCTGCTACCAGCATCGCTACCTCTAACACTCTCTTGCCTCCTGATTGGAAGATTCTAGTCTGGGCAAACTGGGTATCCAGATAGCCTAATTTGTCACAAGTCTGTCTAAAGTAATAACCAAATAGGTTCCACACAAGGGAATGACAATGACGTATGTGCTGACCAGGGAGTAAGGCATAGGCACCTTACTTGCACAGCCTTTGGGACAGATATTTGGACCCCTCAAATGTTGTGTTTTTATGCCCCTCCTTTCATTCAAATTACAACATTCACTACATACCTTTTATTTCTCTTAAAAAATTTCCTTTTTATTTATTTTGCAGAGTGGGGGGAGAGAGAGAGAGAGAGAGAGAGAGAGAGAGTGAGGTCTTTCATCTGCTGGTTCATACTTGCAACAGCCAGTGCTGCTGAAACCAGGAACCAAGAATTCGATCCAGGTGTCCCACATGGGTGGCAGAGACCCAACTAGTTGAGCCATCACCACTACCTCTCAAGATGTACATTAGCAAGCAGCAGAGCTAGGCACCACAGGCGTCCCAGGAGGGTGTCTCAACTGCTGCACCAAATGCCTACTCCTCAACTGTTGCTTGTAAAAGCATTCTTTATGCTTCTAAACCAGGTTTCGCATCATTTACATTGGTGAATAAGCCAAGTATTGGTCCTGCCCTCTAACGCTAGCATTAAAAAGTCCACTGCCAAGGCTACTCACTTCTTATTTATGTTCTCAACCCCGCAGAAATCCAGCCATTGAAACCCTGAACTCTTTTATAATAGTGCATTAGTGTTAAATAAATTGCACATAAATGAATTCTTGTGGAATTCATTTTTACTTAATGATGCCAATGGTGTGGGGGAACATTTTCTTGTTGTTCATTGTTTTTAAAAAATCAATACCTAGATTTCCTGGCTACAAGAGTCATTGCAAGGATACTGGGACATTATATGTAATATAAGAAAGCCTATTCAGAAATTTGTATTTGGACACCAACTCTCCTTTGAACTGCTTGGGCTATGAAGAGGAAGCCATTCAGTTTATATGCTTGGACATTTAGGTATTATAAGCCCCAGGTTCCTATGGGATCAGATGCTTATTGTTCAGGCTCAGTATGCCTGCCCACCACAGAGACACAGTCTAAGAAGATATGCCTTTGATATGTTCCCTAAATCTCTCCCACATAACACTTTCCAAAGCATTTTGTGACTTGTATGTATTCCACCCTTGAATACCAGCAAAGATAGAGTCCATTTGCCTCTCATTCACATACAGAAACTTCCAACCACCTATCCCTGTACTCAGTAAACAGTAGGCATTCAGTAGATATTGGCCAAGATATAGTCATAGCCCAGTGAATAGGATGTTTATTTGGGATATGCATGTATAGTGAGCAAGTTGATAATATTTTCCAGAGAATACAATGCTCCAGCTGGCTATGAGAAGTTAGGAAGTATTTGACAAGCAGGCAAAGTAGGAAAGGGGTTCTCAGAGGAAATAGACCATTTAACTATAGAGAGGTATGTGAAAATGTTTTGAACCCATATGATGCACACTGGGTAAATTCTGACATCTGAGGGGGGAAACCAAACAGATCGGATGCAAGTAGGTGAGAGTGTGGGTGGGAGGGCAGGTACGGTGGGAAAATCACTATTTTCCTAGTTGTATTTATGAAATGCATGAAGTTTGTATTCCTTAAATAAAAGGTTTCTTTGGAAAAAAATTTAAAAACAAAGAATTAAAAAAAAAAAAGAATCTCAGTCTAATTGCATGATTCATTATAGTCCCTTAGCTTCTTGAGCAATGTTGTCCAACAAAGACTTATACCACAAATGGAAGCTACAAATGTAATTTTAAATCTTCAAGTAGTCACATTACAAAGTACAAAGAGGTAAAGTTAATTTTAATAGTGTATTTTATTAAATCCAGTATACCCAGTATTTTCACTCTAATGTGTGTGTAGACAACCAAAATTACGAATTAGATATTTTCATATTATTTTATTCATACTAAGTCTTCAAAATCTGCTGTGCCTTTTACACTTGTAGCACATCTTGATTTGGACTAGTCATATTCAAGTACTCAACAGCCACATGTGACAAATGACTTTTGTATTAGAAAGCATCCTCTACAGAATGGAGGAAGATCTATGTCATCTTTGAAAGTATCATTAAAGGAAATTTTCAAGATGAAAGTCAAAATCTTGTTAAATCTAAGATTTCATTTTCATCTATTACCGGTGTTCATACTATGTTTTAAAGACCACTTTCATATGTCGAGGCTTTTATATCAATTAGAGAATCAGCAAAGTTTATATTTTATGTACTTGTGTCTTCATTAACCATACTGTAGTTAAAACTACTATCTCTATTAACTCTGGTGTGGACTGTAAATATAAACTCTCTTTATAGCAGAAATAAAATGCTGTAAATTTGGGTTGAATAAACTTAAAAAGAATCCAGTCTTTCCTAGAATAGGGAAATGTCTCTGTGCTAGTTACTGCCAGGCCTTGTCCTAGCTGTAGAAGCCAAGATGTTTGCTCTTTAATTCTTCCATGCCTAATGACTTTGTGCACTACAAAACCTACCTCAGCCTTTGTCTGAGGCAGTTTCCTACCTGAAGCTGTAGTAGGAAGAATGTTCTGCAGTTCTCTGAGTACAGAGAGGTCTGAAGAGCTAACATGAAGCTGTTTAAACATCCTGCCTGCAGGTCACTGTTCAGTTTTCCCCTAATGAGATTGGAGCCCTTTTACTTTCAATAGGGTTTGATTGCCAAGGACTGGCAAAACCCCGGCACTCAATGTCTATACGAAAGTGAATCCTGGAAACTAGATCTTCAAAAGTAAAGTCTGAAAATGGTTGTACATAGCAACCAAAATCATGATAGAAAAAGGCAGATACTTGAATGAAATGCAAATGTGGACGATGGCTTCTCATTCCTTCCCAAAACAAGAAAATGTCTCGTACAGTAAAAAGATTCCTAAGGCCAAGAAATCCCAATGAAGCAAAGAAACTCTGTTGATTTTAATTGTGTCAGTTTAATATACCTCAACAATTGAAAGTAAATGTTAAACAAACTCTATCCTTCTAATATTGCAATGAGGTTTATAAATCTCATTAATGTCTGGTCTTGCAAACATTTCTTTTTTGGAATTTAACAAACATACATTAGTATTATTAACCAACTGATAAAATATTATCTATTAATTTTATATATTCAGGTAGTCTTCAACTAAAGCAAAGTACGTTTTTCCCTTCTGCAAAGAAAGTGTCTGTAGGAAAGGAAGCTAGAAAGGAAACGTGATGTGTGCTTACGATTTGTTGAATAGTTTGACTCAAAAGGAATTGACATAGACACTGTTTTAAATTTTTTAGATTGAGAAACATACAAATCTTTTTTAAAGGTAGTTAATTTTATTATTGTTGAGATAACATATTTTTAATTTACATTATGGTCAAAGGCTTAATGCTCAACTAAACGAAAAGTTATACAAATAAAAAGTAAAAAGACAATAGATCAGCAAGTAAAATTTGCAAGGGCTATAAACAGCAATCAAATAAAAAGATGCTGAACCTCACTCATATGAAGTAAATTTTAAAATAGTCACAAAATAATTAAAATAATAGTATATATAACTCTTAATAATTTTTTAAAGATTTGTGTTTGTTTATTTGAAAGGCTTAGAGAGAGAGACAGACAGACAGATCTTCCATCCGTTGTTTCACTCTTAAGTGGCTACGATGGCTGGGCCTGAGCCAGGCCTAAGCCAGGAACTAAAAATTTCTTCCTGATCTCCCACGTGGATACAGGGGCCCAAGCACTCCAGCTGTCCTCCACTGCTTTCCCAGGTGCATTAGTGGGGAGCTGGATTGGAGGTGGAGTAGCGGGGACTCAAAGCAGTGCCCATTTGGGATGCTGGTGTTGCAGGCAGCAGCTTAACCTGCTGTCCCACCATGCTGGCTCCAACAATTTGTTTTACAGATTTAAAACAAAGTTTGAAAAAACACTGCATTTGCAACAAAACTGTTATACACAGGCATTTCTTTTTTCTTTTTTTTTTCTAAATTTTTAAAAATTTTAGCTCCCAGGGCAGGTGCTGTGGTGTAGCAAGTTAAGTCACAGCCTGAAGTGCTGGCATCCCTCATGGGCACCAGTTCAAGTCCCAGCTGTTCCACTTCCGATCCAGCTCCCTGCTAATGCTCCAGGGAAAGCACTGGAATATGGTCCAAGTCTTTGGAACCCTGCATTTATGTAGGAGACCCAGATGAAGCTCCTGGTTTCTGGCTTTGGCCTGGCCCAGCCCCAGTCATTATGGCCATCTGGGGAGTGAACCAGCAGATGGAAGATCTTTCTCTGTCTTTCCTTCTTCCTCTCTGTAATGCTGCCTTTCAAAAAAATAAATTAAAAGGGAAAATTTAGCTCCCACGTATAAGGGAGAACACACAATATTTGTCTTTCTGTGTCCAGCTTATTTCATTCAACAGGATGTCCTACAGTTCCAACCATTGTGATGCACATGATAGAATTCCATTCTTTTTAATAGCTGAGTAATATTCGTGTGTGTGTGTGTGTGAAACCACATTTTCTTTACCCATTCATCTGGTAATGCACACCTTAGGTGATTCCATGTTTTGGCTATTGTGAACAGCCCTGCTATAAACATGGTGGAGCTGGAATCTCTTTTTGGTATATATTCAGTAGTGGGATTGCTGAATCATATAGCAAGTCTATTCTACTTTTTTAAGAACTTTGCATATCATTTACCACAGTGATTGCACTAATTTCCATTCCCACCAATAGTGCGTACGAGTTCCCCCTTTGCCACATCCTTGCCATCATCTGTTACTCTGTCTTTTGGATAACTGCCTTTCTGTTTGGTTTTGATTTGCATTCCTTTAATGACTGGTGATATTGAGCATTTTTTCTTATTTTCCCTGGCTGTTTGTATTTCTTCTTTTGAAAACTGTCTCTTTGGGTATTTTGTCCATTCCTTAACTGAATTGGTTGCTTTTTGGTGGGGTTTTTTGTTTTTCAGTTCCTGATATTTTAATCCTCTGTTGGATAAGTAGCTTGCAAATATTTTTCCCATCCTGTGAGATGTCTTTTCGCTCTATTGATTATTTCCTTTTCTGTAGAAGCTTCTGAGTTCAGTATATTCCCAGTTGTCTAGTTTTGTTGTTGTTGCCTGTGCTTTGGGGCTCTTATCCAAGAAGTCATCACGTATACCAATGTTTCAAAGTGAAACACACAAACCTTACATAATTTATTTTGACAAAGCCAAAACAAAATTATTGCCACCCTTAAATAGGCATATATGTCTTTGTACATGCGTAGCACACATGCGCTGCTATGGTTTGTCCCCCAAAGGTTTATGTGCTGAAAAGTTTGGTCGCCCTTGAGATAGTGCTAAGGCAGTGAAAACTGTAAAAGGTGAGGCCTCGTGGAAGACAATTAGGTCATGGGTGCTCCACCTTGGGAATGGATTAATGCTGGCCTGAAGAAATGAATGAGGACTATTAGCAGCGGATTAGTTCCCAGGAATGCAAACAGGTTGCTTTAAGACACACGGGCCCCTCCCTGCTCTCTAGCTTCCTTTCCCACCCTGTGGTCCCTTCTGCACTCAGCGTGTTCCCGGTCTGCTTCAGTGCCACGTTCTGATGCAGCCAAGACGCTCTCCTCAGGATGCTACCACCATACTGTTGGGACTTCCAGCTACTGGAATCGTGAGGCAAATAACACATCTTTTGCTTTTAAAGTACCCAGCCTAAGAGATTGTACTGCAACACAAAATAGACCAAGATACATACCCTAGGATTTCACACAATTCAAGGGGGAAAGAATAGTTTTTTTCAACAAATGGCGTTAGGACAACTGCATATCCACATGCAAGAGAATAGAATTGGACCTCTTCTTCATATCATATGAAAAGTTAGCTTAAATTATAGTCTTAAATGTGAAAACTAAGCTATAAAACTCTTAAAAAATTTATCAATAAAACCTCACAAATAAATATCATCTTATATATGACACTAAAAGCACAAGCGACAAAAAGATATAGTTTATTGGACTGAAATCAAACTGAAAATGTTTTGTGCCTCAATGGATACCACTGATAAAATGAAAAGACAACCCACAGATTGGGAGGAAATATTTAAAAATAATATATTTTATATGGGACTTGTATCTAGAATATACAAAGACTTCTCGCAATTCAGTAATAAAAAACAGAGGCTTAATCATTGAAATCAGCAGAGAAACTATTATTAAACACATGAGAAGGTCCTCCATATGATTAGCCACCAGAGAAATGCAAACTAAAAGCAAAATATGATATCACTTCACACTCAATAGTAATGGCTACAACTGAAAAAACAGATGAAAGTCAGTGTTGCTGATTATGCAATTAGAATCCTCAGTGGTTGCTCCCTATTGTTGCATGCAAAGCATCTCAAGTCTTAGTGGCTTAAAACAAGAAATACTTATTATCTAAAGTTTCTGAGGGTAAAGGATTCAGGATGGTTCTGACACAAGCTCTCTCCTATTGTGGTGACAACAGACTGCTGGCCAGGCTACAGCCATCTGAAGGCCTGCCTGGGTCTGGAGGATCAGATTTCAGGAAGGCTCCCTCACATGACCCTTGGCAGGAGGCCTCAGGTCCTCACCATTTGGGCCCTTCCTTAGGTGGCTTGGGTACCCTTATGATGTGACAGCTAAGTTCCACTCCAGCAAGCTATCCAAGAGAGATCCATGGTGAAGTCACAATGTCCTTCATGACCTGGACTCCTAATTCACACATGGTTACTTCCATTTTACTCTGTTAATTGCAAATGAGTCACTAAGTTCATTCCACACTCAAGGGGAAGGTCATTTTGAAGGGAGGAATATCAAACAATTTGTGGACATATTTTAAAACCACCACAGTAGGCAGTTAGCATTTTCTTCCGTGGCCTGCATCTTTGGTTTCCCAAACAGAAATACATACATTGTTCTCATACACGAAGTAGGCTCACTGCCTTCCTCAAGGGAATAAGAAAGACCCAAATCTCTGCCAGCCACCACATCAAATCTCTTGACCAAGATTTCTGGGTTATATGTAGCCTTCTGCAAGAGGCACAGATTGGGTAGCCAATAAGCGAAAGATACATTGTCAGCCACCAGCATGCAAAAATTTTCAATGGTGAAGGGACAGGATCATTGCAATAAGCCTTTCTATTTGGGAAAGAGAGAAGGAGAAACAAACATGAGTCCCATCCCATAATAATTACCAAAACATACTGAGCAGTAGTAGCCAGGACCCTCTATCCAAGCACTGCAAAACAATTCCTTGGTTGGCTAACTTGGTATCCTCCGATTTTTTTATATTTCTTTTTTCTTTTTGAAGATTTATTTATTATTTATTCGAAAGGCAGAGAGCCGGGGGGGGGGGGGGGGATCTTTTATCTGTTGGTTCACACCACCAAATAGCTGCAATGGGTTGGGCCAGGCCAAAGCCAGGAGTCCGGAGCTTCTTCCAGTTCTCCCGCATGAGTGCAGGAGCCCAAATACTTGGGCCATTATTTGCATCTTTTCCCAGGCACATGAGCAGGATTTGAAGTGGAGCAGCCGGGTCTCCTAGCACACATATGGAATGCCACCAATGCAGGTGGTACCTTAACACACTATGCCACATTGCTGGCCCCTCTGATTATTTCTATTGAATATTCTCATTTGTCCCTTGCCCTTGGTTGTCCCTGAATCTGCCCTTGGGATTTTTATACTTGATAATTTTCTTTGACAAATGTTATCTGAGTTAGGCACAGGAGAGGATAGCCTTCTTGGAGAGCTCAAGGGTTTTGAAATATTGCAGCACAGGGATGGTTTGAAAGTTTTAACAATCAGAGACTATTGCAGACCAAGTCTGATGTTTCTTTGGAAAGTTAATTCCTTGGAACACTTAGCAGTCTTGGTTTGTTTCTATTCCATGTACAAACTGGAATAACCAAAATGTTGCACACAGGGTTTTCAAGGCTGTTTTTATTTACTAGATTCTGTTCTGTGCTTATACCTCCAGTCCTTAAATTAATGGTAGCTACCTTGAGATCATTTGAAATAATAGGCTTAGGAAGGGAGGCTATACAATTTATCACCTCTTGCCAACAATATCACTGCTGCTTTATGATAAGGCAAGTGTCTTACCTCCTGCAATGCTTGCAGTCTCATGGACACAGCTTAAAACGTCTTCAGTTTTACATAGAGTAGATGACTTTTTCAACACTTCCTGGCCCAAATCCTTGGGCTTTTCATCAGAGTAGTTAGCAAATATAGGCAGAGAATGCCTTCCTTAGCAAATCTTTGCTTCCTTCCACCTGTTTCCAGAAGGTTTGATTCCAAACAGAGTTTATCTAACTCATAAGATTTTGCTGAAAATAGCAAAAATGACCAACCACCCACCAACATTATGAATTCGTTTTACTATTTTCTGTAATGTTATAACCTCAGTCAGCAAATAGCCTGCTCTTTAAGGTAAGCAAGTGACAGTGTAACCAAATATTTTGCGACCACATTAAAGGACCACACAGTGCCCAAATGCTTCTACAGAACAGCCGTACCTCTACCATTTCTTCTTGTAAGTATTACATTCATGACCATGAAATCGTTTTATTATAACATCATAGATGTCTTCCAGAAATTCTGCTAGAACCCAGGAGCCAAGTTTGGATGACCCATAGGAGGAATGCACAGATCCACAAAGAGACTGCCATGTAGAAACATCTCGCTTAGAACTAATGAAGATACAGACTAAACACTGGAACTTCCATTGCAAATCTGTAGAAAAGCCAGAGACTCCACCATCTCACCTGCCCAACAGCCCTGGGCTCCACAGTGTTCATCTCCATCTTCTATGTCTCCTGGGAGTGTGTCTGGTTGGTGGAAATCAGGTCACATGGAAAATCTTAACTTCATCTGAAGTCCGAGAGATGCGTGTAGCCTTCCACTTTCCTTTAGGAGCCAGGAAAACATGGCAGGAAGAGATTAGACTATTGTTTAGTGTGTCATTGCAGAGTATGTAGCACAGTGGTGAAAGGCTTATTTCTGAATTTTAATTATGTTTTAACTAATATGCTAAAACGAGGAAATCATGACTATATGTAGGAAAATTAATATACAGCATGAATTAACTTAATGTACTATGTTTCCTTTATTTTATGGCCTTTTTGCTTGTTCTTTTAGGTCCACCTTTCAGTTTTAAAGCCACTAATAACATCCCAGAAATGTTTGTCTTTTCTAGTAGTCACATAGGAGGGAATCTTGGTATGAGGCCAAAGTGGAGCTGGTATGTCTGCCTGGAGACCAGGACTGTATGAAAGTAAATGAAAATTCTCATCTGAAGCTAACCATGGGTCAAAATCAAAGGAGACAGCGGTTGTGGCCATTTGCCTTTCAAGTAAGTAAATAATCCAGAGAGAATGCAAAATCAAGTATCTGGGAGAGAGCAAGACTCAAAGTATGTGAAGCACAGGCAATATTTCAGATTGTAAATGAAGAGCAATTCACCTAAGGATCATTAAATTGGGGTAAATCTTGCATTAATTATATCTCATTGTATTTTAGCTCTTAAGTGGTTAACATTTGTTAGTAAGTTTACTACATGGTCTAGTTGGGATGTGAAATAATATACTTATTCTTGGATAGGACACTTTGGTTGTAAGGAATAAAGACCTATGTCGAGTAACTTGAACAAAGGGGGGGGAAAAGGAATTTCTAAGAGATATAAACATGTGGAACCTAAGGAAATGATGTCCCACCAGTCATTAGGAAATCCTAGCCCTTCATCCTGGTGCTCAATCAAGGAAATGCCTTGCTTCTTTACTTACTCAGACTCTGTTGGTCCAGTTTTCCAAAGAGAAAACTGATTGACTATTGGCCAGTCAGTGGGCTTGTTTTGTGACAGACATCTACCCTGGTCTAATCAGTCATACCCAGTAGAAAATGAGGGAGAGTTCACTAAGTACAAAGGATTGACATTCCCATGCCTGTGAATAGGGCTGGTAAAACTTGAAGAGTAAGATGGGTGTGGTAGATAAATAAACTAATGTCTTCAGTACAGTTGTTACCTTTTATAATATAAAAATAAGACTTGTAATATTATAACAGCACCATTAATCTTATTTACAATCTGCTTTCACGTTAGTGCTTATAAATTTTTTATGTAAAATAGCTTAAATATATTCATTCTTTCACCAATTATTTACTGATTGCCTTCACAGTACCCTGAGGCACAGTGTATCAAGTTCTCTTGATAACAAATGAACAAACCACACTTACTTCCTTCAGGGCACCCACAGGAGGGGTCACTAATGCTTGGTTTGATTTGTCTTTTAATGAAGATATGGTTAAAATGGGTGTCACAGGGAAAGGAGGAATTGGTTCATAGTTTGGGGATTCATGGAAAAGTTTCTTCCTTCAAGAAATGATTTTTGAACTGGATCATGAATGGTGAATTCACCAACGGGCTTTTCTTTCTTATGGTCTTCACTGATTAACTTTTATGTTACTGTAACATTTTGTCATTAAATCACATTTATAGCTGTTCTGACCTTCTAGGAAGCTTGATTGATTCTCGCTGTGTCAATATATAGGGCTAGAATGGTGTTGAATCAATTGGAAGCAGATTCTGACTCCTTCCATGGAGTAAAATCTGTTTGTCTAAAAGCCCCTTGACTTGCATGCTCATCAAAACTTTTCAGGTGTCTTTAGTAGTGGTTGTTGTCCTTTCTATGTTCTTTTTCTGGGAATCAAAGTTAACCTTAAAATTATGAAATGTGCCAACCTTACCTTTGGTACAAATACATACTGTTTTTCTAGCTTACTTTTAGAGCACCACTCTTTTCCGTACCTAATAACTTCATAATAACATTGCATAATATTTATGTGCCAAGTGTCTTCGACTCTAACACGCCATCAATTGTCTCATATACTCCTAAGAAAGAAGATTGCAATCAATTATATGATGATATAACACTTTCTTACCACATATGTTTCTAATTTTACACTTCTTTTTTTTTATTTTATTTTTTGACAGCCAGAGTGGACAGTGAGAGAGACAGAGAGAAAGGTCTTCCTTTTCCATTGGTTCACCCCACAATGGCCACTGGGGTTGGCGCGCTGCAGCCCGCACACCGCGCTGATCTGAAGCCAGGAGCCAGGTGCTTCCCCTGGTCTCCCATGGGGTGCAGGGCCCAAGCACTTGGGCCATCCTCCACTGCCTTCCTGGGCCACAGCAGAGAGCTGGCCTGGAAGAGGGGTAACTGGGACAGAATCTGGCACCCCGACTAGGACTAGAACCCGGTGTGCCGGTGAGGCAGGCAGAGGATTAGCTTATTGAGCCACGGCACCGGCCAATTTTACACTTCTTGTAACAACCTTTTTAAACTTATTTATTTATATATATATATATATATATATTCAATCTTAAATCACTCTAATCTGTAAATAAAAGAACAATATAGGGAAAAATATATTCTTTAAGGCACTCCTAACATATTTTTACATTGAGTCTGTCCCCAAAATATAACTTTTTGTCTTAATCACTGATGTCTATTTTTGAAACCGTAATTTAAATCTTTGTACTGTCAAAAATGTTAGCATTGGTATAACATTTCTTTTTTCCCCATAAAGACCTTTTGTAATTTTTAATTAGTTTTTAACAGTTTCAGTATGGTTTGTAGATACTGTGCTAAGAACATAATGACATTACCTTTCCCCCTTCCTCCATTCCACCTGCCTTTCTTCTCCCTTTCTGTAGTTTATGAGATAGCACATTTTAAATTTATATTACAGTGAAAAGGCTTAATACTTCACCAAATAAAAATCAAGAAGACCCTTGTTTTGTGGACTATAGACAATGGCTATAAATAATAATTGAATGAAAAAATATGACCATTTCAGCCATATGCAGTATATTTTAAAGTAATCACAGATCTTTGAACTGTAGTAGTATAACATTCTTAACCATTGGTTTGACAAAGCTATAAAACAAAACTTCACAAAATTGTATTTGTAGCAATAAGAATACACACAGGCATTTTTTTCTTTCTTCCTTATTTTTTTTTTTTTTAATTTTATCTTCCACAAAAGGGAGAGCATGCAGTATTTGTCCTTCTGTATCTGGCTTATTTCATTTAATATGAAGTCCTTCAGCTGCGTCCATTTTGCTGCAAAAGGTAGAATTCATTTTTTTACAACTGAATAACATTACATTGTGCATGTATGCCTATTTTCTTTATCCATTCATCTGATGATGGACACTTCGTTTGATTCCAAATTTTGGCTATTGTGAACAGTACTGCTATAAACATGGTGGTGCAGGCATCTCTTTGATACAAAGTGTTCACAAGTTTTGAGTATATACCCAGTAGAGGGATTGCTGGATCATAGGGCAAGTCTATTTCTAGTTTTATAAGAAATCTCCATGCTGTTGTCCACAGTGGCAGCACTGATTTACATTCCCTCCAAGAACGTCCACACCCTCGCCAGCATTTGTTACTCTCTGTGTTTCAGATTTTAGCCATTCTGATGGGGGTGATGTGACATCTCATTGTCATCTTTTTTTCTTTTTAAAGATATATTTATTTATTTGAAAGGCAGGATTACAGAAAGGTAGAGGCAGAGAGAGAGAGAGAGAGAGAGAGAGAGAGGTCTTCCATCCACTGTTGTACTCCCCAAATGGCTGCAGTGGCCGGAGCTTGGGCTTTGGCCAGGAGCCAGGAACTTCTTCCAGGTAAGCAGGGGCCCAAGGATTTGGACCATCTTCCACTGCTTTCTCAGGCCAAAGCAGACAGCCAGATCAGAAGTGGAGAAGTCAGGACTCGAGCTGGTGCCCATATGGGATGGCGGCCACTTTACTTGCCATGCCACAGTGCCAACCCCTCATTGTGGTTTTGATTTGCATTTCCCTGATGGCTTATGATGTTGAGCATTTTTTTCATATAATGGTTGGCCATTTGTATTTCTTCTTTAGAGAACTGTCTATTGAGGTCCTTTGCCTATTTCTTAACTGGACAGGTTTTTTTTTTGTTGTTGTTGTTGAGTTTTTAAATTTGCTGATATATTTAGGATTTTAATCCTTTATTAGATAGGTAGTTTGAAATATTGTCTCCATTCTGTTGGATATATCTTCACTCTATTGTTTCATTTGCTGTGCAAAAGCTTCTGAGTTTGGTTTCATTTGTTTAGTTTTGCTTTTGTTGCCTGTGCTTTGGGAATCTAGTTCAGGAAGTTGTCCCTTATGTTAATGTCTTGAGTGTTTCCCCTACATTTTCTTTCAGCAGCTTCATAGCTCTTAAATTTAGGTCTTTTCTCTGTGTTGAGTTGATACCTCTCACCAAATACAAAGATATAATACTTAAAAGAGTATTCTGCCACTATGGCTGGGATCTTTTTGCCCAAGCCATTGACCTTCACTGGGCATGTTTCAATGTAGGTGTATAGCAAATGATGCTCATAGCAGTGATGACAACTTATATTCCCATTTCAGAGATGTTAAAATATCAATGGCATATGGCATAAAATCAAAACCACATGATAATATTTGATGACTTCCAATATGTTACTACAAACATTGGTTTACTTCACCCTCAGCATAATAATGTAAGAGAAGTCAAGTAGGCACTTGCTGTTACCTTTCAAATGAAGTACAAAACATCTCCCAAATTAAGCATCTTGCCCTAACAACAAACAATTAATGAATAGAGTTTATAACACATTTGGTATTACTGGGACATTTTATTCATAATCCAAACCTTTTTTCCACCAATTCATGATCATTCCCACCATATTTCTCGTATATTCATGGATGAACAGTGTAATTCTCAGCTTTCACCTATTACTTATCATTGATCATTGAAAAATTTCATCCAATAGTTAACAAATTATGCTCTAAAAATGAAATTTCAAGATTTTCTGCTTTGTAAAATCAGATAATGGTCATTTATTTCAATAGACAGCAAAAAAATAATTAGCTCCCATATAATTTTCCAAATAAATTTTTTAAAATATTTTTTTTAATTTTAGTTTCTGCTACCATTTGATGATGCTAGACTCTTATTTCATACCTTTTGGAATTTACACAAAATTAGTCATTTCTAGTTTTCTATAGCAGCATTGTGAAATAAGCTTTGCTACATGGTTTTCATTTCTTGAACAAATATGAAACATTTTTTCAAAGATTTATTTATTTATTTGAAAGGCAGTGTTACAGAGAAGAAGAGGCAGAGGCAGAGAGAGAGAAGATTTGCATTTACTGGTTCACGCTCCAAATTGCCACAATGGCCAGGGCTGGGCCAGGCCGAAGCTGGGAGCCAGGAGCTTCATTCAGGTCTCCCACATGGGTGCAGGGGCCCAAGCAATTGTGTCATCTTCTGCTGCTTTAGCAGGTGAATTAGCAAGGAGCTGAATCAGAAATGGAGTAGCCGGGATTCAAACTGGTACCCATATGGGATGCTGGCTCTGCAGGTGGCAGCTTAACCCGCTACGCCACAGTGCCAATCCCATATGCGAACTTTTGCTTTCATTTTTTTTTCTTCTAGAAATCTGCTGTCTTCCAGGAGCACATAATTACCAGTAGCTCAGATACATTAATCCCTGTTAGTAAACTACCAAGTTATTGTATTTGATTCCTTATTAAGAGTCCTTAGAAAATTCTCAAGGAGTAAATTGAAATATTCCATAAGACAGTGTATGGGTTGCTTTTTGCCTGCCAGACTTTTCAAATTCTTTCAATTACGTAAGGTGAACAAGACATTTTAATTTCAAGAAAGTCCTACCTGTGATCAACACCTTTTCCAGACCATTTGGGGAGAAGTCACTCAATTCTGCACCAAAGAACCAAATTCACAGCTTCTTTCTAGGTAGGAAAGAACTGATGCACTTAATTAATCATTCCAGGAAGCTAGGCTGACTCTCGTTACTTCAACACATTGTATGTTTAAAGCATGTATAATTTAATCCTGTTTGAATGATGTGTGAAAGAGAATTGACATAAAATAGCAAGGAAGCTATGAAGTGAACTGAGCTATATAATGTGGGCATAAGCATTTTTAATATCACCTTTAAAGGAACCTGAAGTGTATTTGATGGTAGAAGACATTTTAGTATAGATTTGAAAGCTATCAAACAGCATCTGTTGCCTTCTCTATTTTGATAAAAACATGCTCACAGGGAAAACAGTGGTTTGTCTGTTAGGTCAAACACTAATGACACATTTGTTAAAATAATCTCTTTAATTTGTACAACATTTGGCAATAAAGTGCACTCCCTGTATCGTTTGGATTTTGAGCCTTCAGCATTAACTGAGCACAGCTAAGTCTAACACGGCAATGGACTCTGTTAAAACCTGGGCATATGCATTTCTCATGCCCTATTGTGTTCTACTCTGGTGAAAAGAGGTAAGAAACATTATTGTGATGGCATTAAATGTTACACATTGATATATCTAAACACCATAATCCTGAACTGTCTCATTTTGTCATGTTCTGTTTCTATACAGCTTTTGGATCAAAGGCACTATAACTACAAGGCTTAGATGAATAATGAGGATTAACAATATTAACAAAGTCATAAAAAAGTGGGTTATTAATGTTCAAATGCTGGGTAAATGCTTTAAAATTATCCTATGGTTGTTCATATAAAAACACAATGTTTCTAGCATGTGAAACAAAATTAATCCAAGAGATAATAATAGTAGAAAACATAAATAACTCATATTATCAAAATATACTGCTATTTTCTGGAAATTAGACTGTGTTTTAAAATTCAAATTAGTTCCTGTTTCTAAACTACTGTTTACATTTTATGAATGTACATGTGTATGTTTGAGTATATATGCATACGTACTCTAACCCATAACTTCTCCTTACACACATTATGGTGTGCTTTCTGTCATACATAGCCAATTAAGCAAGAAGCTAGTGGACACAAATGAAGCAAAAAAGCCATACCTTCAGCATCTTCTGGAACTTTGCTAAATGGGAGTTTCCTTCACACATGTATACTTGGAAAATCTGACTTGAATATGCCCTTCCTGGGGACATAATCACACGGAAAGCCTTTAAAGTTTTGAGTTTTTGGTACTATCAAAAAAACAGCAATGTAATAATCCTTCCAGTAGCATATGCCATTATTGTAAACTAACATGTTCTTTTATTTTTTTGTTTATGAGAATCTTCTTCTGTTTTTGGAGAGAGAGATCAAAGAACACTCTATACATAAATCTTGCTTTCATTATAATGTTTCTTATACTTTATTAATATTCATTTCATCCAGGCTTGAGTATTGTCACATTTCCAAATAACCTTCACCCTGTTAGACTTTAAGCTCCTGGAGGTCAGGATTTTGACAGAACTGATAGTAGCAAGAGAGACTGTCAGTGGACGTATCATTTGTGTTGGCACAATCAAGATGATATGAAAGGGGGCTGGCCTGTGGCACAGAGAGTTAAGTCCTGACCTGCAGTGCCAGCATCTCATATGGGCACCATTTTGAATCCTGGCTGTTCCACTTCCGATCCAGCTCTCTGCTATGGCCTGGAGAGCAGTGGAAGGTGGCCTAAGTGCTTGGGCCCCTGCACCCTTGTGGGAGACCTGAAAGAGAGGCTCCTGGCTCCGGCTTGGCCCAGCCCCAGCTGTTGCAGCCATCTGGAGAGTGAACCAGCAGAAGGAAGATCTCTCTGTCTCTTTTTCAAATAAATACATAGATCTTTAAAATAAAACAAAAAATGATGTAAGACATGGCAAGGGCCATGACAGAGGAAACTTTACCAAAAATAGTGTAGGCATAGGAGGAGTCAGTGAAATGAGCCTAGGTCCCTCCATTAGAAATAGACTCAGGTGCTAGAATACATTCTCATGCCTCCTCCCATATCATTGCTACCATATGGAATTAGCTTTTTTTATAATGGTATGAAATTATGTCCTTTTGGAATACATTTTTTGTGATAAAGTTGTTACTAACCTTTACATTTAGCATTATTTCTCTGGATAAATCCTTCCTAATCCCTAACACTAGGAAGTAAAGAAATAGTTTCTCAGAATCTTCTTAACTTAGGGTCAGAAATCCTGTTAGATGGGTATGAAACAGTTAAAATGTCAAGGAATATGCAAACATATTAGCGAATTGTTAGAAGATTATTTCTCACTTTTTGGCCAAGTATTCTCATGGATTAGAATAGTGTCCAGCACACATAGAGATTTCAATAAATATTTGTTAAGCGAATGACTAATAATAAATACTATTTACTTTCTGCTTACACAGGTCAAACAGGGTGCAAAATACTTTCTAAATATTGAGTCATTGAATAGTAGTTACTATTATGGATCTTGAGAGATTAAACAATTTGTTCAAAGTTACATAGCTAGCAGGTGCTGAAACTGGGACTTAAACCAGAGACCTACACCCAGAGCCAGAAGTCTTAACCCACACATTACATTACCTGGCTCTATTGAAAGAAAGCACACAAGAATGAGTGATAAAATGTTGTCACTTGATAAGAAACAATCATTCTCTAGCTTAATTGTGCTTCAAGAGAACACAACTAGTAAAGGCAAGAGCAGGGCTCATGGCATTGCCCATCCTTATAAACAACTTGTTTAAGAAACTGTAACTAAGCTTTGCTTATTTTTCACTTGAAATTGGATGGAATGCTCTATCAGATCTCCTCAACATTATTTTAAATTTTAACCCATCTAAGTGATAAAAAGAAAATTAAGGTGCTAATTACTTTAGCAAAGACTAATAAGTGAAACACCAGATACTACATATTTTCCACTGCAAATATATCACGGGAAGCCAGCTGTATCTTCTAAAATTTCATGATGTCATCATACGGCTTCAGGATCTATTTAGTAGGCTCATAATCTTATTAGCTTATCTCTGCTTCCAGTCATGCAGTAGACCTTAATTGCATGGGTTTGCTGGTAATATTGTTAGAATTAGAGATCTGGTCTCATATTTCATGCAGGAAACGTCTTATAGAATAGTGCACAAAAACTTGCCACCCTGAGTAATACCTTATGACCCGTTGCAAACTGATGTCACTGTCCCATTTTTCTGTAGAGGTCATCACTTCCTGACATTGAGCTATCACATTAGTGACTCAGAATTTTTGATCTTGTACAACTTTTCCCAAGAGTTTAAATCTGGGATGATGATTTCAAAGTATGATGGAAGCAAAGTGTTTCAGTTCAGCAAGTTTCAATGTCACAGTGAAATTTACCGTGTTTTCCAGGCATCAGTTACACTGCCAGGTTCAGAGAGATTTCAGTCATATTAAGGATGAAAATAATTTTGCATTTCCTCCATTTCTACTCTGAATTTTCTATTGCATCTCTTTGCCCCTCAATTGTATTCACCTTTTTATTCTGTTACAAAATTTTGATAAGCCAGTATCACATATTTTCTTAGACATCTCACAAAAAGAATTAGGACTATTACTTTCAAAATTTTTTGAACCACTGAAATTTATTGCCCAACAAGGTTGCTTCTTGTGGTCCTACCAGAGCTAGACCAAGTCTTTCTGGGGAAGAGGTGGCAAATTGCTTCCATAAGACACTATCCCTACCTGTATGTACTGATTAGTGAGGCAAAAATGAAATCTTTTTTTTTTCCTCAATGCCTTCTGGGAGTAAAATCTATTAATTAGGGCTCATTTATGCCATCTTGTCTCTGTGAATGAAGCTGAGAAAGAAGCTAACATGCCAAGGGTGGAGAGAAGTGTTCAGCCAAGAGGACTGGAGGAAGCAAGACCAGCAGGACACTGCCTGAGCTATTTCCTAATCCAGCACCTCTTACCCCCATTTCTGTTCCTGAAATTCTCAGTTATGTAAGAAAATTAATTCATGTTTACCCCCTTATGTTAGTTTGGATTGAGTTTCCATTGTATAGATGTCTTCCAACTCCAAGTCCAGCAAAAAGGACACGTTTCATTACTCCAAAGGGCAATATATATTCTCCCAAATTAGTGCCAATGGCTTTGATTAGCTGGACTTGAGCAATGGGCTCACTGTGAACCACTTACTGTTGCTAGAAAAATATGATGCTCTGATTGGCCAGCTCTGGTTCATGCACACTTCTGTCATCAGAGGAATGCTTTCTTCGTTGGTACCGTAACAACTGAGATGGGGGTCAACGCTATAGTATAGTAGGTTAAGCCTCTGCCTGCAGCACGAACATCCCATAGTGTGCTGGTTGATGTCCTGGCTGCTCCTCTTCCAATCCAACTCTCTGCCTTTGGCCTGGGAAAGTAGTGGAAAATTGTCTGTCCAAGTGCTTGGGCCCCTGCAACTCACATGGGAGACTTAGAAGAAGCTCTTGGCTTCTGATTGGCCTGGCTCTGACCATTGAGGCCATTTGGGGAGTGAACCAGTGGATGGAGACCTCTCTCTCTGTCTTTCCTTTTCTCTGTCCATAGCTCAACCTATCAAATAAATAAATAAATAAATAATGCTGTTTTTCTTTGAAACTGTTTCTGAGCACTCGTCTTTCATATGGCTTTCTTATCTGCACTCTTGCGTCATTTCCTTACCATTTTACTTTGTCTTTTTTGAGTATTATTACAATTTTTTGTCATTTCCTTTTATTACAATCCTGAAATATCCTATTTCAACATTTCTACTGTATTTGTTTTTAATTTAGTATTTCTCAGATTTGGGGATAAGTGTTGGAAAGTTTAATGAGTGACCTGGAATCATAGAAGTAGTCCCCCTTTATGTAGATAATACTTTTTTGGTAGCAAAGGAGAAATGCCACTGCTAAGTACTAAGTAAGGTGCATAGATGTGAAAGAATTAAAAATGAAAAAATAAATTAACTTATTGAGACATCCCATTTCAATCACTACATTCAAGCTTTTTTATAAAGCCTTTTTATATGTGCAATTAACAATAACAAATAAATTTATTTGAGTTTTCCTACCCTTTATGGCCATGCCCAGTGGAGCTGTTAATGAGTAGGAAAATGATTAAGAGGCAGGTGGCAGAGAAGCTAAGGATGTGAATCAAAGAGTCTAGATAATGCACAAGCTCAATGGCGAGTGCTAAATAATTGATACCTGGGTATGTATGATCTGCAAACAGAGGCCACTGATACACAGAGCAAAACACTTTTGTTACGAATGGTCTCAGGTTCCCAGCTACCATCCACCAATAATGACTTTTTTCTATTTAATTCTGACAATAAGACAACCCATGATTTTCATTAGCATGTTCTAAGATGAATTATTCTACAACCCTTAGGATATATCTTTTTCAGTTGGTGAAATAGCCATTAGAAACCAATGAAATGGATACTAAAGTCTATCATATATTTACTTCAATAAAATCAACATATTATTGGTAAACTATAATTTTTTTTTGACAGGCAGAGTGGACAGTGAGAGAGACAGAGAGAAAGGTCTTCCTTTGCCGTTGGTTCCCCCTCCAATGGCGCGCACCGCGCTGATCTGAAGCCAGGAGCCAGGTACTTATCCTGGTCTCCCATGGGGTGCAGGGCCCAAGCACTTGGGCCATCCTCCACTGCACTCCTGGGCCACAGCAGAGAGCTGGCCTGGAAGAGGGGCAACCGGGACAGAATCTGGCGCCCCGACCGGGACTAGAACCCGATGTGCCGGCGCCGCAAGGCGGAGGATTAGCCTAGTGAGCCGCGGTGCCGGTGATAAACTATAATGTTTAAATACACACCTGCATATGTTACAAAATTCAAAAGATAGACCAGATACACAGCAAAAGTAAATTTCTCTCTGTAACTCAGCTATCCAGTTATTCTTTCCAGAAAAAACAAAAATGAAAACATTATTTCCTATTTTTATTATTGTATTCTAGCACACTGGAAGCATTTGAAAAACATATGTGCATCTAAAAACATTAATGTGTTATTATTATGTATATATTTATAAACACATTATTATGTACCTTACTTTTTACTTTTTAGCATGAAGCGTATTTAAAAATTCATGAAAATGCGTATTATGAAAAAACAATGCATGGATTTCCAAAAATTTTTACACCAATGTAAGCATATTTTTTAATTCCATTTGTCCATAAATTTTTTTGGAGTATGCTTGTATATGCTAAAATTTTCTAATGATTAAATTGCTAATAAAGATGTTGAAGACAAGCTTCCTGATATGAATTTGAATGATTGGAAAAACCATAATTTCTAGGATAGTAGGCATAAAATCATTAAGAGAAAACACCCCTTGACCAATCAGATATGAAAATATGCAAATTAAAGTTGCAATTAGAAAATCATTGTTATCTATAGAATAAGCAAGTAATAAGAACAATAAAATGGTGACATGAAATCTGCAATGCCTAGATCCCATGCTGAAGTCAGAAACCTGGAATTCACTTCTGATTTTCTTCCCTATTTTGTCCACATATAATCCTAAACTACAACCTGTCCTACCATCCTATAAAACACATACATATATTTAATCTCTCCAAAGGGCATAGCTAATGATACCCAGATTCCTGGCCTACAGAAACTGTAAAATACCAGTATTTCTTATTTTAAGCTACTATGCTTTGGAATAATTTATTAATACTGATATAAAATCAACACATATATAACAGGATCTAGTTTTGTTAATAATCACAGTGTTTTGTAAACTTTGCCATTGGTCATTATGATGTTCGTATAATGTCTATTCTCGTCCCTTTTAAAATGTATACCCGAGAGAGAAAGAATCTTGTTTATTTGGTTCCATAAATACCTGTGGCACTTATAATAGTCCTGAAATTCATTTGTTGAGTGTAAGAATAAATAAATGAATTGACATTCTGGATGTGCTGCTGATGGGAGAATGTAAACTGGTAAAAGCTCATCATCTATAAACAAGCTTATCACTTTTTGATTAATAGTCTTACAGGTGCAAACTCTTTGACCCAGAAGGTTCTTTGTTAGAAATTTATCCTGGAATATTAAGCTTTTTTTTTTTTTTTTTTTTCAGGCAGAGTGGACAGTGAGAGAGAGAGACAGAGAGAAAGGTCTTCCTTTTTTCCGTTGGTTCACCCCCCAATGGCCGCTGCGGCTGGCGCACCACGCTGATCCGAAGCCAGGAGCCAGGTGCTTCTCCTGGTCTCCCAGGTGGGTGCAGGGCCTAAGCACTTGGGCCATCCTCCATTGCACTCCCGGGCCACAGCAGAGAGCTGGCCTGGAAGAGGGGCAACCGGGACAGAATCCGGGCCCCGACCAGGACTAGAACCCTGTGTGCCGGCGCCACAGGTGGAGGATTAGCCTACTGAGCTGCATCGCTGGCCTGGAATATTACGCTTTAGCCAGAATAATGTTCCTTATGTTGTGTATATAAATATTATAATAATTATAATATAATATGGTTGTGTATATAATTATATGTAAATAATAGTATAGACAACCTACGTTTAACAATAAAGTATTAAATTATGGGGCATCTAATGTATCCATTAAAAATCATGGTATAGAAAAATGTTTATCAACATAGAACACATCAGCATACATTGCTGAGAGATGTAAACAAGTCAGAAATATGACAATGGGGGTGAGCATTTGGCACAGTGGTTAAATTACTGATTGGAACAGTTGCCTTCTCTATTTGAGGGCTTGGGGTTTTTTTGAGTCCCAGTTCCGCTTCTGATTCTTGCCTCCTGCTAATGTGCATTCTAGGAGGCAGCAAGTGATGGCTCAAGTACTTAGGTCCCTGGCTGCCACACAACAGACCCAGACTGAGTTCCATACTCCTGGCTTTGGCCTGGCCCAGCCCCGGCTGTTGCAAGCATTTGACGAGTGAACCAGCAGATGGAAGATCTGCCCATCTGACTCTCTGCCTTTCTGATAAACTTTAAAAATTTAAAAAGGAATGAAACAGTAGATTGGTTTATGGAGTGTTTACTGTGCTTCCATCTCACTGTGAAACACTCCTTTGTTAGGTGATCTTATCTGTGTGTGTACAGAGAATTGTGTGTGCCTAAGTACTAACAGAGCAGGAAAATGTCTAGGATATATCACTAACACACGCTGATTCTCTCTGAGAAGAAAGATGGGTTTTTTATTTTTGCTTTTGTTTCTTTCTCTCATTTTTCTACAATGAAAAGGAACCTAAGGCCCAAAAATGCCAAAAGGAAAGTTGTCAAACGATAAGGATTATGGATACCAACTGGAAAACGTAGCCAGAGACAAAGAGCAGAGCAATAGATCAGAGGTTGGGCAGGGATCCAGGACATGCTGACAATAAGGAGCTATTGTTCATGGTTCTGCTGGGAGATGCTGCCACTTCCTAAGGTAATAGGGATCCTATACAATCTGGGAGAGGCTCTGGGTAGCCACTTCATTAGGCATTGACATTTTTTCCCCAAAGAAACCTTTTATTTAAGGAATACCAACTTCATGCATTTCATAAATACAACTTAACGAATATAGTGATTCTTCCCACCATACCCATATTCCCACCCACACTCCCACCCCTCTTCCTCCTCCCTCTCCTATTCCCAGCCTTATTTTTACTAAGATCTATTTTCAATTAACTTTTTACACAGAAGATTAACTCTATACTAAGTAAAGAGTTCAACAAATTGAAAAAAAATTGTTCCTCAATAGTCAAGACAAGGGTTGTTCAAAGTCATTGCATCTCGAAGTTGATTTCACTTTTTTTTAAAGCATTCTTTTTTTGAGGAACAATTAACTTTGAAGAGGAACCCAAGAATGATACATCTTTTGTGAGCACTTAGACATAACTGTAACTTATGAGACATAAGAATATCCTCCACTTAATACATTAAAACAAAGTAAACCTTTGAGAACAAGTTTTACTATTAACTCTCTATTTTTTAAAATTATTTTTATTTATGTATATGACAGGTAGAGTTACAGACAGAGAGACAGAAAGGTCTTCCTTCCATTGGTTCATTCCCCAAAATGACTGAAGCCAGGAGCCAGATGCTTCCTCCTGGTCTCCCATGCGGGTGCAGGGCCCAAGCACTTGGGCCATCCTCCACTGCACTCCTGGGCCACAGCAGAGAGCTGGAGTGGAAGAGGAGCCACTGGGACTAGAACCCGGCACCCACATGGGATACCGGCACCGCAGGCGGAGAATTAACCGTGAGCCATGGCACCAGCCCACTATTAACTCTTATAATACAACTCTTTGAGGACAGAAGTCGGCATGGGAAGTTAGTGCACAGTGACTCCTGTTGTTAATTATGTATGTCATCATGGCTGGCGCCACGGCTCACTGGGCTAATCCTCCGCCTGAGGCACTGACACCCTGGGTTCTAGTCCCGGTTGGGGCACTGGATACTGTCCCGGTTGCCCTCTTCCAGGCCAGCTCTCTGCTGTGGCCCAGGAGTGCAGTGGAGGATGGCCCAAGTGCTTGGGCCCTGCACCCACCTGGGAGACCAGGAGAAGCACCTGGCTCCAGGCTTCGGATCAGCATGGTGTGCCAGCTGCAGCGGCCATCGGAAGATGAACCAACGGTAAAGGAAGACCTTTCTCTCTGTCTCTCTCTCTCTCTCACTGTCCACTCTGCTTGTCAAAAAAAAAATTATGTATGACATCAGTGATCATCCGAGGCTCTCGACATGAGCTAAGCACTGACATTATCAGGAGTTTATAAAACTGAATTTTCTTGGTCAGTTTCAGGATAGTCTGGCTGGCCAGAAGGACCCCAGGTGGGAGGAGCTTTAAGAGGTATCCTATCTATTCTACTGAGCCCCGCTGAACTTTGTGGCCCAGTATCTACTTGATGCTGCCTCCTGAGAATTTAGACTGCATGTAAACTGAAACATTTAAGGAACACAGTCCACTTTATCTATCTATTCTTGGTTGCCTGGGTTTTCCTAGGAGGCAGCTTATAGATTCCTTTTCATCATTAGCCTAGAGATCTGATTGAAACTTGGCATCAATTTGCATAATTTCATATTCTATAAGCAGCCTTTCTATGTTTCTAGATTTGTGGGTGTGAGGATTTCTTTTGATTGATACCCTTGGAGTTAGCAGCTGCAGTTTTAGGGGAAGGATAAGGGATATCAGTGTAAGATTCAGAGTTTCCACCTGTTTAGGGCTGAAGATTTACCCACAGACCAAATTACCCATTTTAGTTCCTGAGGTCTTTTTTTTTTTTTTTTTTTTTTTTTTGACAGCAGAGTGGACAGTGAGAGAGAGAGAGAGACAGAGAGAAAGGTCTTCCTTTTGCCATTGGTTCTCCTTCCAATGGCCACCGTGGCAGGCATGCTGCGGCCGGCGCACCGTGCTGATCTGAAGCCAGGAGCCAGGTGCTTCTCCTGGTCTCCCATGGGGTGCAGGGCCCAAGCACTTGGGCCATCCTCCACTGCACTCCTGGGCCACAGCAGAGAGCTGGCCTGGAAGAGGGGCAACAGGGACAGAATCAGGCGCCCCGACCAGGACTAGAATCCCGGGTGCCGGCGCTGCAGTTGGAGGATTAGCCTAGTGAGCCACGGCACCGGCCTGAGGTCTTTACTAGGGTGATCAGCATGAAAAGATAAAGCATGGACTGTTGTTTGTATCTAGAACATTGCAAGAATTGTTGGAATCTGTGTTCATTCTTCGTCTCCATGATTAGAGGCACTCATATAAATAAAAATTCTGACTCCACACTTCCCAACACATATTTTTGGTTCTACTGCAGAGACAGTGTTTTCATATCAGGTTTAGAACAGTCCAGTGAGGAACTTCAGGAAAGGAGTTCAGTGATAAACATCAAGAAGTTGTCAACATTTACTATTCTCTTTGGGCCAGAATCCTTAGAATCAATTCTTGAATCACTTAGTGAAATCAAAGTGTATTCAAAAGTTTGGAAGATTGTTATCCCATCTGCCATCCTCTCAGATCAAAGGTTTGACTTGCAAAGACTCGGGTGTCAGATCGAGTGAGAGGACTTTCAACTTCCACAGTGCCCGTCCTGGTGGGTTGGTAAAGATTCCAAAAGGAAATCTCATTAAGGGAATGGCAGATGTAGAAAACATATTTTTCTCTTTTTTCTTTTATTTATTTGAAAGACAGATTTGGAGAGAGAGAGAGAGAGAGAAAGAAACAGAGAGAAAGAGAGAGAGAGAGGTCTTCTATTTGCTGGTTCACTTCCCAGATAGCCTCAATGGCCAGAGCCGCGCCAATCTGAAGCCAGGAGCCAAATGCTTCCTCCAGGTCTCCCATGTGGTTGCAGGGGCCATCTTCCACTGCTCTCCCAGGCCATAGCAGAGAGCTGGATCAGAAGTGGAGTGGCCAGGTCTTGTACCGATGCCCGTATGGGATGCTGGCACTGCAGGCAGCGGCTTTGCCCACCTGCGCCACCATGCCAGCCCTGAAAACATACTTTTCTGTTCTTCTTTGAATGGGGTAAGTATTATGGGTTTATTTTTATTTTTTTTAAATTGTGAAAATTGCTTCAATATAGCACTATAATTATTTGTTTTCATATCTGTGTACCTAGCCTAATCTTTTTTTTTGTGGCCATACATTTTTTTTTAACCCAGAAACATTTTATTTAAAGTAGAGACACTTCATGAATTTCATACATACAGCTTTAGGAACATACTGATTCTTCCCACCCTACCTGCCCTCCCACCTGCACTCCACCCTTCTTCCTCCTTCCTTTCCTATACCCATTCTAATTTTTCACTAAGATCTATCTTCAATTAGCTTTATACTCATAAAATTAACTCTATACTAAGTAAAGAGTTCCACAAATAGTATGAAAAAAAAAAATAACTGTTCCTCAACAGTCAAGACCAGGGCTGAGTTTTCAATATGCATCTCTATCTATGTAATTTTGAATACGTAGAGGTGGATATATTTGTGATGGGCAAAAGCACACAATGTCCTCATGCCCAACTTGGAGCCCCCTTGGCATTGAAAAGCCACATGGGATGGTTTTGTTTTGGAATAGTCTCTGGGTCTACTGATAGGTGTTTGGCAAAAGCAGCCATCTGGTGCTTGAGTCTCTCAAGGATCTGAATTAGGTGTGGCTCTCCTTTCACTTTTATTCCATGGAACTCAGAACATTTGCTTCTACTCCCTACTTGGGGTGTGATGAGGATGTGAAACAAGGTCCGGCCGCTCCCTTCCTCAGCAGGTTCCATGACTCTGGGATTAGCAACCTGTGTACCAAGTAGCCAAGCAAGCTGGCATTACCACTTCTCTTCCAGGCAGTAAATACAGCCATCATTCTTTAACCATCACATTTTGTCCTCTGGTGCCACAATCCATAGGTACCAGGCATGAAGACCAACTACAACCTCAAGTATCTTGCTTGGAGAATGGGAAAGGATGTATAAAGGTGAGTTAGTACAGTTCACTGGATTGTGGACTAAATGGATGCTGATATTTAGAAAGAATTGAAAGAATTGCTTAACCAAATTTTCAGTTTAAGTATTATGTGTGTCAACAAGGGGTTACTATTTAGGCCATTTATTTACAAATCATTCAGATAAAATGCATGTATGGATTATGTATGCAAGCCAATATAATCCTTGAATTATTCATTTTAATCTGAGCACAGATTAGAAGTAAAAAATCATCAATAATGCAAATAATTTTCATAAAAATATATTCTTCCTACAAAACAAATATTTTACCTACAACCTAACAGTTTGCTTGTGAAACAATTGAAAGTTAAAAGATTGTCCTATAGAAAACTAGTGCATCAGACTTACATCTAATGCTAAACCCTCAAATATCCAATATTGTGTCTTTTACCTGGCTATATTATTGACCACCATACAGTGTAAATTTATCTTATTGATCTAGTAAGATAAAAAGAGATGAAATTTCCTGGAAAAAGGATGGCTATTTCTTTAGTATCAATATTTTTATTTGATATATGTCACATCAAAATTACCTTTGTTTTTTGTCATTCTAAGTTATTAAAAATTATTATTTTATGCTATCATCTTGGAATGCAAAACCATTGATCTTTCTGGAAAAATTACAATAAAACCTGTTTGATCACCCTTTCCCATGACCCAGCCCTATTCATCTTGGGGGGAGAAGACTTCTATAGAAAAGATCTAAGTCATTTTCAAGAAAAATGGTTCTTCAAAGCTCTATTGATTGCCAAAAACACTATTACTGTGAAAAGAGAAATCTTCAACTACTCCAAAAATAATTGACTGGACATATGTTATGTGTGACCCAAACGACACTAAAAAGAATTTCATTTAATCAACAAAATAGATCTTTCATATAAAAGTTGGCTTTCTATAATGACATATAATAATCACCAATTTTATAGTGGACTCCAATATTAAAGAAGCCCTCTGAAAGCAATTGGCTTTTAAGTGCTCTCTTTTTTTACATCATCAGATTCACCTGCTGTCAAGATATAATTTTCTTAGTAAAACCTCAAAATTTGTTAAAATGAAAACTATAAAACATATTATCTACCATCAAGCATTAATAATAGTCACTGTAAAAAAGTAATTGTTGTATTGAAAAATCAGAATTATCTATTATTGTTTTCAGGCATATTTGAGTAAGTTATTCAAAACATGTATTTACCTTGAATGCTTTATTTCCTTGCCCTTGAAATTAATTCTGTGTCTCCATGTGACTGTTGCCTCAATTTTGGTCTTTTTTTTTTTTTTTCAACCATCTTGATCATTCAGATATGCTTGGTTGATCACCTTGGTAACTTCTTCAATCTGACTCAGTGCAAAGGAAACTGAAGTATGGAAATTATCTGTTTTGGACTTGACTCTTCCTCTACAGAAACTCAAGATAAAATTCTACTTTACGTCCATTCATTTAAACTTACCCAAATTTCTTTGCTTTCATGACAATGGACCATGAAATATGATCCTAGGGAAGCTGGTTTCTTATCAAATTGCCCAAGGAATGCACAATTGTCTTTATTATTGAATTCCAACATTCCAACTATCTCTAACTTCCTTTATTTCTTGCCTATCCATACATATATTTACAATTACTTAAAGTTATATTAGCACAATGTTATAAACATTTGGGGAAAATTAAAGAAATAAAAATTCATTTGTAATCCTATTATTCAACCATTAATGCTTGTTTGCTTTTTAGCCTAACCTTTTTCTATGACATGAACATAAAAGTATACACACATGGGGCTGTCTCTGTGACATAGTAGGCTAAGCCTCTGCCTCCAGTGCTGGCATCCCATATGGGCACCGGTTTGTGTCCTGGTTGCTCCTCTTCTGATCTAGCTCTGTGCTTATGGCCTGGGAAAGCAGTGGAAGATGGCCCAAGTGTTGGGCTCCTGTACCCATGTGGAAGACCCTAAAGAAGCTCCTGGTTCCTGGCTCCTGGCTTCGGATTGGCCCAGCATCTGCCATTGTGGCCATTTGGGGAGTGAACCAGCTGATGGAAGACCTTTCTCTCCATCTCTTCCTCTCTCTTTCTGTGACTTTACTTCTCAAATAAATAAATAAAATCTTTAAAAATATACACAAATATAAATACAAATAAAATGGCTCATATTTATGTATTTTGTCTATCCATGTCTATTTGCACACATGAGTCTGTACATATATATTCAGGCTTCAGATAATATATATAGTTTACTCTTTTTGTTTCAAAAATTTCAGCATTATATCATGGACATGCCTCTGTATTTATTTATTTATTTTTAAATATTTATTTATTTATTTGAAAGTCAGAGTTACACAGTTAGGCAGAGAGAGGAGAGGCAGAGAGAGGAGAGGCAGAGAGAGAGAGAGAGAGGTCTTCCATCTGATGGTTCACTCCCCAGTTGGCCACAATGGCCGGAGATGCGCAGATCCGAAGCCAGGAGCCAGGAGCCTCTTCCAGGTCTCCCTCGCAGGTACAGGAGCCCAAGGACTTGGGCCATCCTCTACTGCGCTCCCAGGCCACAGCAGGGAGCTGGATTGGAAGTGGAGCAACCAGGTCTTGAACTGGTGCCCATGTGGGATGCCGGTGCTTCAGGCCAGGGCGTTAACCCACTGCATCACAGTGCCAGCCCTGCCTCTTTGTTTATTAAGTAGTTTTCAAAATCATGATTTTATAGCCTATATGTCATCAAAGTATTTGTCATGTTTTATTTGAATATTTCATTATTCAACATGAATATTTCCATTCAAAATTTATTTCTGAATATTACTCCAGATTGGTGTTTCTGACAATTCTGTACCCTAACCAAATATTTATGTCCTGATCTTTGTTTATATTGTATTGACTTATTTTGTTTTCTCCATGACCATCAGAGTGGATTCATTTCTTTTTGATGATAAGAAAACAATTCCACTTTTATAAATAACAAGTTATTTTTCTTTCAGTGCCTGACTCAGTTTTTATCTTCGTATTTACAATATGAATGGGGAGCAACTGTATTGACCCATAATAGGGGGGAAAACAGAATTAACTATTTTCTTTGACTGAGAACCTGGTATTATAGAAAGTTAAAACATTTACCAAAAAGTATAATTGTTTTGTTTATTTCAATATGAAAATAACATATATAAACTTGTATGTAGCTTTTGCCTTTTATGCATTGTGAAATTGGAATGTGGCTGTTTTTTTCTGGGAATCTTGTGGAAGGCTAATTCCTTCATCCTTTCAAAGGAAGGCAGACTCAGTTTCTTATGCTTTGAGCTCTGAACTTAATGTATCATCAGGTTATATGTATTACAGAAGAGTTAAGGAAATGTGGGAAAATGGAAGTTATCATATATTATTGAAAGAATATAAATTACTACAATACTTTGGAGATCAATTTGATATCTGTTCAAGTTTATGGTTTACAGTCCCTATAGCAGGGAGTCCATTCTCAGTCAGGTGTAAAGGGAGACAAACATACTCAATAGCATTCTAAACAGTGTTGTTTGAAACACATGGAAAACCTGAGTGTCCACCAATATTAGATAGACAGCTTGTGATATATTCATATAATGGAGTTCTAAATAGCAGTAATAAGGGATTAACTGGATTTTCAAGTAGCACTATGGATAAAAGTGAAAAACAACGAATGATAAAAGCACACAAGTGCTTTTGAGTGATAAAATTACACAAGTACACACACACACACACACATATATTTGCAGGATAATTCCATTCATGTAAATTTATGTATGTAACATATATAAAATATATATTTTCAGAATAACTCCATTCACATAAATTTAAAGCCAGACAAACTGAAATAATATCTTGTTTATGGACCTCTACCCATCACCTCAGGATTGTGGTTATGTTTAAGGACAGAGGTGGGGAAGAAGGGATGCATGCAAATAGGATGAGAAATGGTATAACACAGCTTCAATAATTTCTCTAATATTTTAATTATTTAAAAAATTATCTATAGAGCTGGCTTTATGGCATAGTGGGTAGATCTGCTGCCTATGATGTTGGCATCATATATGGGTGCTGGTTCAAGTCCTAGCTGCTCCACTTCCCATACAGTTCCCTGCTAATGTGCCTGGGAAAGCAGCAGGGGGTGGCCCAAGTCCTTGGGCCTCTGCCACCTACATGGGAGACCCAAATGAAGCTCCGTGTTCCTGGCTTTGGCCTGGTCCATTCCTGGCTTTTGTGGCCATTTGGGGAGTGAACCAGTGGATGGAAGATCAATCTGTCTCTCTTTGTAACTCTGCCTATCAAATAAAATAAATCAATCTTTAGAATAAAAAAACTTGGGAGCACATTTTGCAAAATAATAACATTTGTTTATCTAAGTGGTGGATAGAAGAGTATTTCTTGTATTAATCTTGTGCTTTTCTATGTTTGAAATGTTTCATGATTTTATAACATCTTGAGTATTTCTTAAAAAGTGCTACTATAAAATGTCAGAGAGAGGCAGTGACTAAGTTGTTTGTGGGAAGGAAATGGGTAGATGGATGAGAAGTGGATTTGGTAGATGGTGGGGGATTGGCAGTGGGGCGTGGGGAGAAGATTGGGAAGAAACTGCCACCGAAGAGACAGGGTATCTTCTCAAGACTGGAGAGGACTTGAGCTCTGGTACTTAACTTGTGGAAAGCCAGACATAAGTGACACACTCTTTACTTGGTCCCTATGGTGTATGACAGATGGACATCCCCCAAATGCAGCAGGATGACCACTTACAGAAGGGCCTTGAATGGCCAGCACCAACGCAGAGGGGAATCACATTCTTCTGAACCCTAACACACTTATTATAACACTTTTTCCTAAATCTATTACCTTTGAGACATGTGCCCCCTCCCAAAAAAGCAAAGAATCAAAAGTAAAATAACTGTTCTGTTTGTTGGCAAAAAGAAGCTATCATATGCACAGGGTTGGCCTTGGTGGTAGGGCTGGCACCTTCCTCACTGTTAGTGGGAATATAAATTGGGACAATTTGCCAATGAGTATCATGAGCCTTGAAAACTCTCTATTTTCTGACCTGGTGATTTTTTATCTTAAAGAGAAAATCGTAAATGTGACGAAATGCTTGCAACAGTGCTATTATAATACACACTAGTAGAAACAGTTTAAATGTCCAACAATAGGGAAATGGACAAAATAATGTCATTACCTCCATATAACAGGGCATTCCATAACCGTCCAAACTAATTGGATATTTTACTGCCATTAAAAATCATAGTATTATAGCAGGCATTGTGGCAGAGCAGGCTAAACCAATACTTGGAATACCCACATCCCATACCAGAGTACGTGGGATCAAGTCCCATCTCTGTTCTGATACAACTCCCTGCTGATGCATAACCTCTGAGTTAACAGATAATGACTCAAGCCCTTGAGGGTCTGTACTCAGGTGGGAGACCCAGATAGAGTTCCTGGCTCCTGGCTTCATCCTGGCCCAGACCCAGCTGTTGTGGGCATTTGGGGAGCGAACCAGCAAATGCAAGATCTCCCTCTCTTTATATATATTTCCTCTCTCTCTCTCTCTCTCTCCTCCCTTTATTTCTCTCTCTTTCCCTCTCTGTGTGTGTGATAAACTTCAGAAGAAAAGCTTGTGCAAAAATGTAAAAAAAGACTAATTTCTGCAAATAAAATCATAGTATCTAAGCATATTTATGTACACAAAGAAAATATTCATATATATTTTGTTCAAGAATAAGAACAGGATATAACAGTTTACACACAATAGTGCCAATTTTATAAAATACATATGCAAATGATAGGAAATGTTTAACTATGTTATCTCCTTATGATTTTTATTTATTCTTCATTTCTATTTTACAAGATCTTACAATAAACATGCTTGAATTTCCATAATAAGAAATAAATTTAAATGAGCAGGCATTTAGCCTAGCGATTATTTCAGTTGAGACTCATCAGAGTACCCAAGTCACAGTCTTGACACTGGTTACTGATTCCAGTGTTTTGCTAATGAAGACGTGGGAGGCAGCAGCGACTGCTCAAGTAATTGACTGGAGACCTGAGTTGAGCTCTCTGTTCCAAGCCCTGATCATGACCCAGCCCTAACCATTGTAGGTAATGAGAAGTACCTCGCAGATAGGAGCATGCTCTCTCTCTGTGCCTCTCTTTCCCTTTCTCTGTTTCTCTGCCACTAAAGCAAACAAATAAATAAAATTTTACAAATAAACTGGAGCAACATCTGGGCACTGACAACATAAACCTTTACAATCCTCTACTCACTTTTTTGAAAAATGTATTGACTTCTCTGACAGGTAGAGGGACACACAGAGAGAGGCAGAGACAGAGAGCAAGAAACCTTACAGCCACAACAGCTAGACCTGGTCAGGACAAAGCCGGAGCTAGAACTCATCCCAAGTTTTGAGCCATCATCTACTGTGTCCTAGGTAACAGCTGAATCCTCCGTACTGCAATGCTGGCCCCTCTGTTCACTTTTATAACAGGCATTTCTAGCAATTGCTTTTTGTGTTGCTCTGGTCCCCAGATCTGTCACCCCCTACCTAGTGAGATAGAATAATAGTTTAACACTGGGTATATGAGAATCTTCAAAATCTGTGCCCATCTTTTTAAAAATTTCTTTGTCTCCACTCTCCCCATTTGGCCATCTCTTCTGTGATCCTTTTTCACCTGCTCCTTTTCGTGCAAACCCTCCTCCCAACCCACATAAGAAGCACTGCCTCCTCTTTCATAGAATTTGCCCTGTGGTACTGCAATTGTTTATCTCCATGGCCTCTGCTAGACCGCCAACCTCTTAAGGTTGCTACAATGTTTGATTCCCCTTGGTCGGATGAGTGCCTGGCACAATTCCCAACACCCTGTCAAAAAGTATTTGTTGAGTGAAGGAATAAAGGAGAATATGCACTGTGAAAGCAATCTGCAAATTTATACGTGCAAAGCTCTCAACATTAAACATAATTAGCAAAACACTGCAATAGGTAGAGATTGAGTAACATTAAAGATTATAGCGACCATCTTGTAAATCCTTGAGATTTTAAAATGAACAAGAACTTTTCCTAACCTAAATCATAAGGAGAAGTCAAAACAAACTTCATATTTTTGAGACACATTTCAAAAGAAACCCACTGGAATCCAGTAAGAACAGCACAGAATGTGCAGGACTTCTAAAAACCGTGACCAATATCAGTTCTCAGTGAGAAAGGCTTGGCTGGTGCCACCACTCTAATACCATGACTGTTAAGCATTCTCCAGAACAGGAATGCTAATTCTAGTAAGCCACAGAGCAGGGTTATCAGTGCCAATCTGTTGTTATGAAAACTAATATAATGGGAATGCATTTGCACCTACCATTAAGCATAAAATGCTGCAATGGCCAGCAAACCCTCCAGAAGCTCAGAGTGAGCCAGGCTCGCAGTCTTTGTCCCATTTCGGGCTCTATATTTTTTTAAAGTGATTTGGAAAGTTGGAAATGAACCAGGGAAGAGCAACAAAAATAATTAGTGTTGGCAAATGAACCTATGGGGAACAAAAGGGAAAAGAACTTGGAATTATTTGAGCAGGAGAAGAAATTGCTGCAGGGTGACTGCAAAATCATTTTCAACCGATGAAGTGGTATCATAAGGATAATATAGTATTGGTGACTAAGGTTGCCAATCAATTATTTTCTTTCTTGCTTCCGGTTTCTAAATTTCCAGAACCCAATTGAGAACATGGCTAAGCAACTAGGTAATAATAAAAGGATAGAATCAGCTCTACTATCCTGAACAGTTATGGTTTCTGGATCAGACACTTGAATAAGATTTCCTGATACTTATCTTCTTTTCTGAACTCACAGCTCTATTTCTACTACTTAATTCAACAAATCTTAAGCCAGTTGCATCCACAAGGATTCGCAGAACTCCACCAGCCTATGGATACATAGGTTTGTAGTATGCATCACATACCTGTGAATCCAAAGAATAAAAGACCAAGCCAGGCAAGAGCAGTGATTTTGCCTCAGTATGAACTAATAAGAAAAATAACGAAAGAGAGACAGGGAGAGAGAAAGAGAGAGATAGATATCCAAGGCTTATTCCTTGGAGGGGAAGCTCAAGTGTTTTGCTATCCATAGAAACATCACAGAGCTGAGAACAGCCGTTACCTTTCCCCCTCAACAGTAGGAGTCAGGAGATCCCTGTTTTCTTGATACATAAACCAATTTACCAAAACAAAGATTGCACTGGAAGCCATGAATAATGCTGATTCTTTCTTAGAGAAATGATACAGCTCTTTGACAGTTCAAAATTTTTCTATGAAGATCTCCTGGCAATTGTAACCATTTGATCAACACTCTTCAAAAGTTTCTCTGTAGCAGTAATTCCATGGCTATTAACAGGGATCACATGATAAAAATGGTTCTGTGGTCAAATCCTTTGGAGAAGCATTAGGTTCAAATAAATTAAATCATTTTCTCTACCGAACATTCGACTCAAGTTTTTAATATCACATTTGTGGAATCTTCATCCTCATTCTTTTCCTCCTCCTCATCCTCTTTCTCCTCCCCTTCCTCTTCCTTCTCCTTCTTTGTCACCTTCCTCTTCTGGCAGGACACATCACCTAGTCTGTGTTTCATGAAATATACTCTGAAAAATGTAGCCTTAGATGGTTTCATTAACTTAACATGGAATCGGACAGAAAATGTGAATATGGCCTATAGGCCTCCTCCAGCTCTGTTATTGCGTGACCAACTTTGGGGCAGTGGCTCATTTTATTACAAACTGTAATCAAACCCTTCCTCAAACTTGAACTGCATGCATTTGGTGCAGCTTTTTTAGTGAAGATGAGACTTGGACCCAGATGACCATACTCATTGAGAGGCAATATGGTTATATAGTATAAAACCAGTGTGTCCTAACAAAAGCATAGAAAAACACCTACACCAAATTCATTTATAAATATTTTCCATGTATTTAGCAGCAGTATGATTGCTGCTCAGATGTTAGAGCAGGGTGCAAGAACTTGAGTTTAATAATAGTGTTGCTTTATTCCATCACCATTTACAGTTTTCTTACGTAAAGACTTAGGGACACATACCAAGAGTGTGGACAGAGCAGGGGAAATTCATGGCTGCGTCTACAGAACAAATCACATCATGGCTTTCCCTATGGTAGCAACATACCACACTAGAGAAGAAAATAAGAATTTCCTCTCACAACAAAAGGATATTATTAACCCCAAAGGGAGTGCGACATCTTTTGCTTTTCCTCAAAGAAGAGCTTTATGTCATGTTTCAGATTCTGAAAACGTCCCCTTTAAAGTTTTCTCTTCTTCCAGATGATGAAGTGGCATCTGAACCCACTCCATTCAGTTCGGTGCCTTGGCAGGAAGTGGCTGCTAGAAATTGCTTCCCTAGGCAGGCAAACCTGCTGAGGCTGCAGGACAGTCATGGAAGGAGGACTCCCGGAGCTGCTTTCAGGATTTTGCAGCTTGGTTGGTTAGTCCTGAGGCTGGTAATTAAAAGATCCCTTCAAGGGAAAGGATTGCTTCAAGAAAAAAAAAAAAGCAAGATTTATGAGTAAATTAGGAGAGCAGCACACTTCGGGTGCCAAGTGCTGCGTGGAGCCGGGAGCATGGTCCTCCGTGATTCGGAAGCGCACCTGAGCGCCTCTGAGGGAGTCCAGAGTCGCATTTTATTTCTCAAAGCAGAGCTCTAGGTTTCGTAAAAGTTGCTCTGCCGTCAGCATGTGTGTACCACCTTTTACAAGACAGCAGCGAGAGTGAGCGTGCATATTATGTTTCCAGCTCTGACGTACTTGTTTTGGCTATATTGTTTGGAATCTGTCCTTAGACTGGAGATTTATCAGCCTCCTGTCCGTTGTGTGTCAGTAAAGAAGTGGGTATGAGGCCCATCTTGAACGAAGTGATGGGAATGAGGCATCCGATGGATACATGAAAAATCAAATATGATCAGAGATGGAGTAAAGTCTGGCACACATTGCTAGGAGCTGAGATAGTTTTGCTCTAAGTTTGCCAGAACAAACAGAGCTAAATATACACATATTTCTCTTGCCCATATAACCCTCAAGCCTTCGCCTGCTTTGCTGAGAAACATAATGCTTTCAAACAAAGAGACAGACTTGAAGCATAACCCAAGTCTCCACAAATACTAAACCTTTTATACAACTGGAATTCATCTGCTTGCCAATGACCTGGAATAAACAAAATGAACTGGGTCATGCAGTAGTCTCTCCACAGCCTATTTGCAACTAACAAACACCACTGAATATCTCCAGTCCCGGCTAAGAATTGATCAAGGAAATATTCACTGCTTATTCTAGGACTGGATGGAAAGAAATTGTTTTCCATGTTCTACTATAAATAGATAACTTAGATAAATAAATAAATACAACATTTAAAACAGCAAGTAATTCCTTTCTTCCGAAAAGACTTGTAGTCTATGTATGACAATTTGTACTTACCAATATGCTCCAAAGTCAAGGAAACCATCAACCATTTTCACCCAAACAAGCTTGTAAGAGGGCTAGCTGGACTCTCAGCGAAGGTAAGCATGGCTAAAGACACAGCAATTGGCCAGTGGTGCTATGTGTAAGGAGAGAAGAGAACACAAATGCAGGGATCATAGTATCCTTCAGGCTCTTCACATAAGCATCTGTGTGGTTTTTAATAGTTACGTAAAACAAAGATAGCCCAGAAAGAACTGGCCAAAGGAAATGATTAGGCATTTTATAGGTTAGAAACCTAAACAGCCTATAAATGTCAGAAAAAATATGATTCATCCACTTAACTGGTAGTAGAGGTAATTGAAAACAAAGTTATAATAAGATATCATTCACTCAGCAAATTGCAAAAACAAATGGATTATGTCCAGTTGCTAGTTGGGTTGTGGAGGAAAGGCTACTCTTAGATACTGGTTTAAACATGTGAGCTGTTCAGGTCATCTCGGGAAGTGCTATGCTATGATAACCTTGATTGACATCAAGTATGTGTGTGCTTATACATACACACATGTACTTGTGGCTTAACAATCTTACTTTAAGACACTTTTCTATACAAACAAGACCATATTATGGTGTTTGCTGCATTGTTTCCAGAAAACCAGAAATAGTCTAAATGCTTGTAAATAAGGGAATAGTTGAATAAATTGTGGTTTGTTGATCTTAGGGGTTATTTTATAATCATTCAAAAGGCTTTGTTAATTTTGTTCCTTACAGGATTTCAATAACAAAAGACTAGTTGGGAAAAGTGAAATACAGGGAAATACATGAAAAATTATCACATTTTGGGGTAAGATAACAAATTATGTGGGTAAATATATTTGCATATGTGTGATCAGGAGAAAGATGAGGATGACAGGAAAAATGACAAGGGAGAAGAATTAACAATATAAAAAAATAAAGCTGTTTGTGGGATTAAAAATGTTACTAAAATCATATTTAAATAATATCTAGGCCTGCACTGTGATGCAGTGGGTTAAAGTCCTGGCCTGCAGCACTGGCATCCCATATGGGTGCCAGTTCAAGTTTCAGCTGCTCCACTTCCAATCCAGCTCCCTGTTAATGTGCCTGGGAAAGCAATGGAGGATGGCCCAAGTTCTTGGGCCCCTACACCCACGTGGGAAACCTGGAGGAAGCTCTGGCCATTGTGGCCATTTGGGGAGTGAATCAGCAGATGGAAGACCTGTCTGTCTCTGTATCTACCTCTCTCTGTAACTCTGTATTTCAAATAAATAAAATAAATCTCTAAAAGAAAGTCTGCTGGTTTACTCCCCAGATGGCAGAGGCTGGGTTGGGCCAAAATTAGAGCCAGAAGCTTTATCTGAGTCTCCCACGTGGGTGCAGGTGCCCAAGTACTTAGGCCATCTTCTACTACTTTCCCAGGTGCAATAGAGGGGAACTGGATCAGGCGTGGAGCAGCCAGGACTCAAACTGGCACTCGTACAGGATGCTAGACTTGTTTGCTGAGCCACAATCCTGGCTCCAATGTGTTTTCGATTAGCTTTAAATCTTAACATAAAACCCCATTATGATTTCTATAAAATCTTTCATATAGGTTTGTATGAACTGTGTAAATTCCCAAGGAAGAAGTTGGGAGAGAGCCTGGAGGGAAGAGTATTTTAGCCCAAATGTGCATTGTTTTTATTTCCTACGCGGTGGATCTATTCAAATGTCGTCTCCTATCCAGGGATTCAGGGCAGAACTAAAATATGATGACTTAGTTGGCAACAGCAAAAAAAAGAGAGCATTTTCTCAAATGCAATAAAGATAAGCAATAAGTTTCAGTGATGCATGTAGTAAGTTCTCTGCTCGCCTGCTTGTTCTTTCTTCTCTCAGCAGAAGTTCAACTGAAAATAAGCTCAAACAGCAATTTGCCAAATTAGCTAGTCACCTCACTTGTGACCAAATCACATCCCACAGAGATGCTGAACCTCAGGCTTTCACTTCCTGGAATATGTGTAATTTAAAAAGACTTCTTTCCTTAACAAGTAAAAGGGTAGTGTGGCAAGTTCCGGTAACCTGGAAATGAGATGCAATGATAGTATTTGGGCATGATGTCCACAGGTAACTATCAAGTTACCTCTCTGAAAGTAACACTTTTCCAAAAATGACCATGCCAAAGTTACACATTTTTCCCTTTCCCCAACTCCACAAGATGGTAGCATAACAAATGCTTTTGGGGGAGGAACAGTAGTTTGTAATAATTACATTATGTAATGCTATGTAAAAAATTAGCACAATCTTAAAATCTTAAAACAATATTTATTTGTTTTTAAATTTTTTAAAAGATTGATTTATTGGGCCGGCGCCATGGCTCACTTGGTTAATCCTCCTCCTGCGGCGCCGGCATCCCATATGGGCGCCAGGTTCTAGTCCCAGGTGCTCCTCTTCCAGTCCAGCTCTCTGCTGTGGCCCGGGAAGGCAGTGGAGGATGGCCCAGGTGCTTGGGCCCTATACCCGTGTCAGAGACCAGGAGGAGGCACCTGGCTCCTGGCTTCAGATTGGTGCAGCACCGGCCGTAGTGGCCATTTGGGGGGCGTGAACCAATGGAAGGAAGACCTTTCTCTCTGTCTTTCTCTCTCTGTCTATAACTCTACCTGTCAAATAAAAAAAAAAAGATTTATTTTATTTATTTGAAAGAGTTAGAGAGAGAGGTAGACACAGGGAAAAAGGTCTTCCATTCTGCTGGTTCACTCCCCAGATGGCCGCAACGGCTGGAGCTGCACTGATTTGAAGCCAGGAGCCAGGAGCTTCCTCGGGGTCTCCCATGTAAGTGCAGGGGCCCAAGGACTTTAGCCATCCTCTAATGCTTTCCCAGGGCATAGCAGAGAGCTGGATCAGAAGAGGAGCAGCCGGGACTGGATCCAGCACCCACATGGGATGCCGGCGCTTCAGGCCAGGGCTTTAACCCACTGCAACACAATATTCGTTTATTTTTAAAAACGTTTTTCTATTTATTTTGGCATATATTTGAAAGGCAGATGAGACTGAGATTGAGAGTGAGAGAGAGAGATAGAGAGACAATCTTCTCATCTGCTGATTCACTCCTCAAAAGCCTGCAAGAGCCAGGGCTGGGCCAGTCCAAGGCGAGGAGTCAGTAACTCCATCTGGGTCTCTAACCTGTGTGGCAGGCTTCCAAGTACTTAAATCATCATTTGCTGTCTCCCAGGATGCATTGGCAGGAAGCTGGATCAGGAGCAGCCAAGACTTGAACCAGCATTCACATGAGGATTCTGGGCATCCCCAGCTGCAGCTTAACCAACTGCACCACAATGCCTGCCCCATTTATTTTTAATTTATTTATCTTTAAAATTTTATTTATTTATGAGACAAAAGAGTGAGAGAGATTGTGTGCTTCTATCCACTGATTCACTCCCTAAATGCCTGCAATGGTCCCAGGTGCCAAAGCTCGGAGCTGGGAACTCAATTCAGGCCTTTCACCTGGGTGACAGGAACTCAATTATTTGAGCCATCACCGCTGTGGCCCGGGGTGCACATTTAGCAGGAAGTGGGTCAGGAATTGCAGCAAGGATTCGAACCCAGGTACTCTAACATGAGGTGCAGGCATCTTAACTCGTATCTTAACCACTGGGCAAAACATGCATGCCACACTACCCATTTATCATCTACAATTGGGAAGCTCAGCAGTCCAGGTAGACTTACTTTCTCTGATCATAGTCTTAATGCTGCGATGAAGATATTTGACTGGCATGGCTATTATGTGGAGCTGATGGCCAAAAAACAATTGCCAAGAACATTCAAGCTGTTGACTAAATGGAGTTCCTGTGGTTGTGGGACCGAGGTCTCCATTTCTTTGCTGACTGTCCGCTGTGAGCTGCTCTAATTCTTTGAGACTGCCTCACATTCTTTCCCACATGGTTCCCTTCATCTCCAAGCCAGCAATTCTGCAGTAAGTCCTTCTTGTGCTTTGAACTTCCTTTGCGCCAGCACTTAAAGAAGCTCTGTGGCTATAAGGGATCATTTAATTGGATCAGGAGCACCCATACAACTTCCTGTGCTTAATGTCAACCGTGCAATATAACATGGAACATCATGGGAGTCATATCTCACTGGCTTCCTACTATTAAATCAGGACATCTTTGGGAACCATTTCAAAAATTCTGCCTCTCACCTGCCTACTACCATCACCAGTATTTATTCAATGCTTGCTCCACACCTGCCAGGTGCTTTGCTAGGTGTTTTATATGGATTACTTATTTAACATTTACAATATCTCTATGAGGTAGATACTATTGTCAGCTCCATTTTTTGATAAGGAAGTGGATTTGGGGCAACTAAGTTCCTTGTCCAAGGTCACAAGCCAGCAAGTGGTGGAGCCACAGTATGAGCCCTGGCCTGGCTCTAGAAAATTCATTCTTAACTGGCTCCCTAGGTTATCATTATATCTCTTTTATCTCCCAAGAGTAACTTTTTAAAGTATCAAATTATAAACTTACCTAAAATATTAGAATCTCAAAATTGCTTTGCTTGCATTTAATATGGTATATTAGCATTGGTTATATTATTTCATTTGAATGATATATAATAAATTCTTAAGTATGTTGTAAATGTAAAGAAATTAATTTTTGAGACTGTTAAAATTAGCATTTTATTAAATGCAAAAAGGAAGACACTGTCATTTTCATTTCATGCACTGTAAATTGTGTTTCTAGTTAAAAATGGTTATCTGAGAGGTTAGACCGCCACTTGGGATGCCAGCATTGCGTGTCAGGGTGCCTGGTCAAGTCCCAGCTACCCTGTGCTGCCAATACAGCTTCCTGCTTGTGTGCCTGAGAGGCAGTAGGTGGTGGCCCAAGTGCTTTGGGTCCTGCCACTCACATGGGAGACCTGGATAGAGCTCCTGGCTCCGGGCTATAGCCTGGCCTAGCCCTGCCTGTTACAGGCATTTGAGAGTGAACTGGCGATGGATGATCTGTCTGTCTCTCTTATTCTTTCTTATTCTCTCTCTCTCGCCCCCTCCCTTTCTCTCTCTGTCATTCTGTATTTAAAATAGAGTAGATAAATCTTGAAATAAAGAAAGATAGAATAAAGGAAGGAAGGAAGGAAGGAAGGAAGGTAGGAAGGAAGGAAGGAAGAAGGAAAGAAAGAAATGGTTATTTGTACCTACTCAAGGTCCTGATTGGCAAAGCAGCTCTGTAATTATCAGAGTACCACATCTGATCTCTGTGCAGACCATTCAGACAAAGGGGGCTGAATGGATTAGAATAAGGCATCTTGTCTTCCCAGCTGAGTTTGGGTAGTGAAATGTGGATGGACTTTCATCACCACCTACACCCTTGGCAGGCTGCTGCCTGTGTGCACAGTCCTGGCAACCATAGGCTGAGGCCCACTCGGAGCCCTGCACTTTCTCTGAATCTCACCTTGTGAGGAGCAGAGCTTATTCATAAAACTTAGGTACCTGATGCAATTCCTTGCTCTGGGCTTGAATTGTTGGGTTTTGCAGGATCAAATATCTTCCTAATGACTTCCATTAGATCAAATAATAAGGAGAGTGGCCCAAGATATCAATGGAAGGCTGTTACAAATCACACTGTGGCTAATAAACTGAATTTTATGGGTATCAACTTAGGGAGACGTTTTGCTGTATTTTTGATTAGACTTCATATTAATTTTTCCCATTTTATGTTTTGATGTAGAAACACAGAGATAGGAGGAAAAGTCTGAAAAATACTCTTTTGGGTATTTCCAAATTGTCCAGTTTATGTTTTATAACCAAGTATAAGAATTAAAACCTGAAAGACAGAAATAAAGAATTTACTGTGTAGGCAAGTCAACAATTACAAACATTGCCATTCAAAAGTCGGGTTGCTTTTTCACATTTAATGTGAACTTTATGAATTCTCATAAACCATTCACATCTCATTTAGCACTCTTTTGAGTGCAGAAACATTTGTTTTAATGCAGGACATTAGTGTCAGAATTCTCAAACTAAGAGGTTAAATTAATCACTATCTCGAAACAACATAATATTGGCTTTCAGTTTTATGGCATCAGGCAGTGATAACAAGAAAACCGAAGCCCAAATCAAAAAACCCTAACTTTACGATGCCTTTGCCTCAGAAGTCACATCTCTTTTCCTCCACTCCCACGGTTTGTGACTTTCATTTACAGTGTCTTTCTTCTAATCTGTAACTTTGCTGTAATAGTCATACAGTTGGAATACGACTCTTCAGGGGCCTAGGTCAAAGTCTAGGCCAACAGCTTGGTACTGTTGTCCACAGGACAGCAATAAAAACTCAGTGCCTTGTTGTAACAACCAGTGCTTACACTACTTACAGGTTTGATGCCTATTTGTGTTAGAGCTCTTTTCAAACTAAACTTCTAGTGACACAGAAGTTTCCAATTAGTTTTTATAATTGTATTTCCTTTGTGATTGCTCTTTAGAAGCACACAATCCATTATTTATCATTAATTAAAATTTCAAAATGCCATGGTGCTCATCAAAGATGACATTATGGGGCTGGCATGTTGGCACAGCATGTGAAGCTGCCACCTGCCATGCCAGCATCCCATATGGGTGCCAGTTCAAGTCCAGGCTTCTCCACTTCCAATCTAGCTCCCTGCTAATGCACCTAGGAAATCAGCAGAGGTTGACTCAATTCCCTTGGTCCCTGAACCCATGAGGGAGATCTGGAAGAGGCTCTTGGACCCTGGCTTCAGACCAGAGCAGTCTGGCTGTTGCAGCCATGTAGGGAGTGAACCAGCAGATGGAAGATTCTCTCTCCTCTCCCTTGCTCTTTCTCTGTAAACTCTGCCTTTCAAATAAATAATACATTTTTATAAAGATTTCATTTATTTATTTAAGAGGCAGAATTACAGACAGTGAGAGGGAGAGACAGAGAAAAAGGTCTTCCATCTGCTGGTTCATTCCCCAAATGGCCTCAATGACTAGACCTGAGCAAATCCGAAGCCAGGAGCCAGGAGCCAGGAGCTTCTTCCAGGTCTCCTGCATGGGTGCAGGAGCCCAAGCACTTGGGCCATCTTCTACTGCTTTCCCAGGCCATAGCAGAGAGCTGGATCTGAAGAGGAGCAACTGGGACATGAACCTGTGCCCATATAGGATGCCAGCTCTGCAGGCGGAGGATTAACCTACTGTGACACAGCACCAGCCCCTAAATACATCTTTTAAAAAAAGATGTCACTGTCAATCAAAGCTGTTTCACTGCTTAGTTATGAGAGACCCAACATTGATGCAATACCCAAGATTCATTCACCAAAACAAAAGGCACCCAACATATCATGCTAGAGTTTAAACAATGTAGAGTTGATTCATCAGAAAACTCAGGAGGAATTTGTATCCTGGTAGGTAAAAGAAACTGTTATTAACTATTTCTTTTTAAGCCCCTTCACAAAAGCCAGACAAGTCATATACCCTGATCAGTCCACAGTTAACTTAATCTTTCATATGTTCTCCATTTACTGTGGTGGGTGCTTAGTAAATATTGATACTCAGAGTACTGGTGCACACACACATGCTACTGGCTAAGCATCATCAAAGAAAGGCTCAGAGACTCGTGAATCCTAACCCATTATATGAGAAACCTACCTGCTTAAGGAATCCAATTCTTTGTTTTTCTTTAGATCAGGTGAAGTGCAGATTTTGCCACTTTCCAGATGATGAATATTTGACCAAGAGTCACTGGACTTCTCTGGGTTATGTTTCCATGCTGATTTATTTAATTAACCAAATGTTTAATATCCACATTGCGTTATGGCTCAGTCTTTGGTGTATAAAATACATCATTTCTTGGCTTTGAAGATGTAGAAGAAAGGGAAAGAGAGCATGAGACAATTTTATTTTTCCTTATCTTAGCATGGGGTTTCCTTTCTTGTTTTTATCCTAGAAAGTATTTTAGCAAACTTTTTGAATTTTATATATTACTTTTTCTAAAACTAAAGAGAAAGGCTAAAATCACTTTGTGACAGATTTGGTTTTCATGGAGAATGGCAAAAAGAGAAATGAAAGATGTGACTATACAACCCAAGTGGAAGACCCCACTTGTATCTGGGTAACTCAGCAGTGGGTGCTATGGGTCTGAACCCAGTAACGACTTAGGCAGTCTCTTATCTTGTAGGCATTATGTGAAGACATTGTTGCTCTATCTATCTATCTATCTATCTATCTATCTAGATATAGATACATATAGCTACAATATAACTACATACATTGTTTTCTTTATTATTGTTTTTAATAGTGTTTTTTTTTCTATTTTTTGTTTATTTATTTTTTAAATTTGTTTGACAGGTAGAGTTACAGAGAGAGAGAGACAGAGAGAAAGGTCTTCCTTCTGTTGGTTCACTCCCCAAATGGCCATATGGCTGGAACTACGCCGATCCGAAGTCAGGAGCCGGGTGCCTCCTCCTGGTCTCCCATATGGGTGCAGGGGCCCAATCACCTGGGTCATCCTCCACTGCCTTCCCAGGCCATATCAGAGAGTTGGACTGGAAGAGGAGCAAGTGGGACTAGAACCTGGCACCCATGTGGGATGCCGGTGCCGCAGGCGGAGGATTAATCTAGTACAACACAGTGCTGGCCCCTTAATAGTGTTTTAAAAATCTCACAATTTGATTTATTTCATGACATAAAAAATAATCATACTATAAAAAGAAAATCAATAAAACTGGTATGAAGTTTTCAGGGTAGAAAAGGTGTGATATGAAATTGAGTTGTCATTTGAAAAAATGTGAAGTAGCAAGCATTGAAGCTAATTATTCAACCAATGTATGGACCAAATTCCAAAATAAACAGATCAGTGAATTTAAGTAGCAAAAAATATATTGAATAGAAAACTGTTTGGACTTGAGTAGATGGCTGTTTTCCTCTGTTTCTTTATTTTCTAAAAAAAATCTTTTATTTACTATTTTTTTCAATTAAAAATTATGTATTTGAAAAGCAGAGTCAGAGAGAGAAAGAGAAATCTCCTATATGCTGGTAAACTCCTCAAATGCCTACAACAGTCAGGACCATCTAAGACAAAACCAGGACCTTGCAACTCAGTCTAGGTGTTTCACATTGGCGGCAAAGACCCAAGTACTTCAGTCATTATCTGCTGCCTCCAAGGGTCCGCATTTAGTGGAGACAGGACTTGAATCCAGGCACTCCAATATAGGATGCAGGCATCCCAAGCAGTATTTCAACTATTATGCCAAATGCTTGCCCTATTTTTCTTTAATGAGAATAAGCATAGAACATCAAAATAAAGATATAACAAATGATTATTGAGAAACTGACTTCCATGATATGTGGTGGGTCAGATATCATAAAGTAATGCATTGCCAAAAAGAGCATAACTTTCGTAACTTCTAGGTTTTCATACCAAATCATTTTCATTCTAAATCATTTCATAACAAATCATTTGTTTTCAAAAATGAATATCAATAAACTATTATTCTGTTTAATCAAGTAGCATATGAGTGAGCAGAGATTTAAACAACAAGGAAAAATGTTGAAAATATGTAGTATTTTTCACATGCAGCTTTGGATTTCATTTTAATAATCAAGTTCAAAGCTAATGAGTTATCTCAGTATTAGTCTAAGAATGCGAATATAATTGATATGGAAAAAAACTGGAATCATCCAAGCTTCTTGCTTTGATGACATGAAAATAGTCAATATTCAAAATATCACTTGGAAAGAAAATTTTCCTCTATCAATAATCAATTCTAAGGATGGAAAAATTTTGATTCAATGTAATACTTAGAAAAATGTTGAGAAATCTCAATTATATGACAGCAATCACTTTGGCACAGTACTCCACCACTATATTTTTCATATTGTTCTTGATATCAACATTTGTGGCGATACCATCATAGCCTCTGAAACATTTTTACATGATTTATTTGTTTGAAATGATCTCTTCTCATTAAGAATGTTTACAGGCCGGCGCCGCGGCTCACTAGGCTAATCCTCCACCTAGCGGCGCCGGCACACCAGGTCCTAGTCCCGGTCAGGGCGCCGGATTCTGTCCCGGTTGCCCCTCTTCCAGGCCAGCTCTCTGCTGTGGCCAGGGAGTGCAGTGGAGGATGACCCAAGTGCTTGGGCCCTGCACCCACCTGGGAGACCAGGAGAAACACCTGGCTCCTGCCATCGGATCAGCGTGGTGTGCCGGCCGCAGCACGAGGGTGAACCAATGGCAAAGGAAGACCTTTTTCTCTGTCTCTCTCTCTCACTGTCCACTCTGCCTGTCAAAAAAAAAAAAAAAAAAAAAAAAAAAAAAAGAATGTTTACAGAGAGGGAGAGAGAGGAGGCAGCAAGAAAGAGAGAAATATTCCATCTGCTCGTTCATTCCCCAAATGGTCACAACAGCCAGTGCTGGGCCAGGCTGAAGCCAGGATCCAGGAGCTTCATCTGGGTCTCCTACGTGGGTGGCAGGTGCCCAAGCACTTGGGCCATCTTCTGCTGCTGTCCCAAGCACATTAGCAGGGAGCTGGATAGGAAGTAGAGCAGCTGGGACTCACCCAGCACCCATATGAGGCTGGTTTAATCCGCTATGCCACGGTGCTGGCCCCAAGAAATTTTCATATTAAAGATGAATAATGGTAAATGGAAAGGAGATCAGACCATCTTAAAGATAGATGAAAAATTTGAGGATCACATGTAAGTCTGATTGCTACACATAGTAGCTATGTGATTTTGGAAAAGCTGTTAAAACTGGTTCTTTAGTTTGTTCTTGTCTAAAATGAGAACAAAACAATTTGAGAAAGCCAATTGGTTTTAAATTTAAAAAGAAGACAATAGAAGGGCTAACATTGTAGCACAATGGTTTAGATTTCTGCCCATAACGCCGGTATCCACAACACCGGTATGCAAGTTCAAGTACTGGCTGCTCCATTTTCAATCCAGTTCCCTGCAGATTCATCTGGGAAAATAGCAGAAGATAGCTCAGGAACTTGGGCCCAAGCCACCCACATAAGGGACCATGGCTCAGCCCCACCTGGGTCATTAGGAAAGTGAACCAGCAGATGGAAGACCTCTTTGTCTGTCTATCTGTCTGTCTCTCTCTCTCTCTCTCCAACTCTGACTTTCAAATAAATAAATAAATCTTTAAAAAAAAAGACGGCAGAATCACTTTTTATGCTAGCTTCTTACAAAACTGTTAAAACAAAATTAATTATGAATGAATGCCAACAAAGCTAGGAACTCCAGACAAATACAAATATAGGCTTTTCCTAATTTAGAAGCTCCTCCTTCACCTGGAGTTGATCCAAGTCATACCTTACTCATTTATTTGTACAATAAATATTTTTTGACTAACTAATATATGCCAAATACTAGTTTTGATGCAGGGACTGCAAGAGTGACTAGACCATACCTGAAACAATGGACCTTATTGTCACCTGATAGGTAAGTTTTTAGGATGGCTCCTGAAGTTTGTGAGTACAGATCTGTCTAGATTTCTGTAACCTGTGTCTTAGGAAAATAGGAAGGTACCAGAGCTTGGTAACTGATAACTATTGGAATCAAAAAATAGCAAGGAATGCCACCAGGGAAGTGGTAGGTAGAGGCCATAGGTGAATTTTCTTATTTAAAAATATTCTCAGGCTCATAACATACTTAGGAATACACTCTTTCATTCCCTCTTCCTCCTCCTCTCTTCTCCATCCTGGGACTCGGGGTGTATGGGGTGTATTTATGCAATGTGACTTCCATGGCTCTGTTCCAGGTGGACTGTATGCCTTCATGGAATGCCCAAGGATCCTAGCTATGATTAGAACATTCTTTCTTTTTTTTTTTTTTAAAAAAAAAGATTTTATTTATTTATTTGAGAGGTAGAGTTACAGACAGTGGGAGGGAGAGACCGAGAGAAAGGTCTTCCATCCAGGGGTTCACTCTCCAAATGGCCGCAAGTGCCAGAGCTGTGATGATCCAAAGCCAGGAGCCAGGTGCCTCTTCCCAGTCTCCCACGTGGGTGCAGGGGCCCAAGGACTTGGGCCATCCTCCACTGCTTTCCCAGACCACAGCAGAGAGCTGGACTGGAAGAGGAGCAGCCAGGACTAGAACCGGCACCCATATGGGATGCCGGCGCCGCAGGCGGAGGATTAACCCACTGTGTCATGGCACCGGCCCTAGAACATTATTTCTATTATGAATGTGAAGTATCTAAACAACCTACTTGTAAGTAAAATTTTAGACTGCAATCCATGCCTGGTAGATTCTCTAATTTTATTATTGTTGTGCTATTTTTCTGGGTCTGATAATGTGTGCCATGAATGCATGAGAACAGATGTCGAAATTTGCATTTTCTTTATGTGTCCTATGCTCATTGTTTTTACTGGATAGTTATGACATAGGTCAAAGCCAATGACTTTTTTTTTTTTTTTTTTTTTTTTTTGCTAGGGAGTTCTAAAATGAATAGAGAATAAGAGGGACATATGGGTGATTTATATTTGAAAACAGACTAATTTCCTTGACTAGTACATGATTTCAAAGTGAAGTGAAGAGGTTTTCATGTCATCTAAACTGGAGGAAAACAGTGAAGAACATGGTTTATTCCTTTCTTAATAATTTGCCACCACAAAGGGGTCAGTACATAGCAATACTTTCTAATGTGGCCCTTGTCTTATTCAAAAGAAAATGCCAAGTGAGGAGTGAAACACAAAAGACCATTTGTTATTCTAGGAGACAAAGAATTTTCTGAAAAATTCTAGTTAGCAAATTTGTTCTGACTTGCTCCTTTCTCATATTTACATTTCATGTAGCTGAAAATAAAAATATTGTGCAATTTTCATATGCTGATCAAATAAATATTACAAAATGCTCAATTTTTGCTATTAAAAATTATGCCTGAGAAGCCAGTTAACATAATGGCCATTGCTATGTAGCTACCCTAAACTAAATTACTAATAAAATAAAAGCAAGTTATCTTATGTAAGAACTTATTTTAGAAATACTTCCATGCCATCCTTGACTTTCCATAGAATTTCTCTAGCGCCGTTTTTGCATTTGGTTTGTGCTACAAGCCTTATCACTCTGCAGCTTTGAACTAATTTTGTGAAAGAGACTAAGATCTCATGCACGTCGTTTTGAGAACTTGCTTCCAGAACACACACATTAGCATTGCAAAATTTTGGGTGTCCAGATGTCTCCTACACTTTTCATTTGATTTATCGCTTAAGGGTTGGAAAACTCTCAGAAATGAGCTGCCATGTTCCTATCCTGATCCCCATTCTTCTGGCCTCTGATGGGGAATAGGGACAATGAGCTGGCTTTGATCCCCACTGTCTCTGTTCAAAAATACCTTCTCTGCACTGTGTTAGAGATTTATGCTATGTATTCCTTTAATCAGTTTACTCAGATTATTTCATCCTGTGTGTTTACATGAATGCAAAGAAATTGAGAATTGGTAGAGATGTGAGAAAAGGAAGGAAGGAAGGAATTGTGTGTGTGTGTGTGTGTGTGTGTGTGAGAGAGAGAGAGAGAGAGAGAGAGCGAGCCTGCTGTAGTGGAAGTAATGAACAGAGGACAGCTGATGGAATGAACTATCTTGAGTTGAGAGAATGCAGATTGTGTGAGATAGGACAGGCATGGAAAACAAAGGAGATGTCAGAGTGTCAATGATCAGTTGTTTCTTTGATATTTTATCTAGGCCCTGGGGGCAGTAACAGCTTTAAAAGCCACTAGAAATCAAACCTAGAAACATTACACGTATGTCCTCATTGTCAGAATTTGTAATCTAATATGTTTTGTTGAGGAAATACCCAGGAGAACGGAGACTATGAATGGAGATTGCATTTTATTAAAGCCGAATAAAATAGCACAAATGTTCTTGACAAGATAAAAATAATCAAATCAGCACATTTTACTGGTTCTAAATGAAATGACTATACATTATGCGCATTAATATTTATACACTTTGTGGTCCCAGTCATCTGTATAAAATATGATGAGCTACGTATTAGCTATGGACTAACTTTTTCTGAGATCTCATCTTGCTATTCCAACCAAAATTCTCCAGGTGTGACTTACAGAATCATTTGCTTACATGCTGGGTCATTCCTAGTCTTCATTGCAATCAATATTTTCTGGTACCTACTGTACTTTATGGAATACATAAGGTATAAAGATGCAGTGGTGAACACAAGGTGGTATCTTTTTAAAATGTAAAGTCTGAAGGAGATAAGTATTGCACCATATATTGCACAAATGGAATTATTTAAAAGTCATTGTGATGGGCCTATAGAATAGACAGGAAGTGCCATGGGAACATATACTCAGGAAACAATGATCATCTGGGGAGACAAGGAAAACGTTCCTGGCAAAGTTCAAAGGGTGGGCGAGTCAAGGCCACTGATGCTCCCAGCAGAGAAAAACGTGGGTGAAGACCCTCACACATCTGTGTTAAACTTTTAATTGTGAAATAATCATAGACTCAGAGGAAGTAGCAATAATGACTCACAGAGTGCTATGAACTCTCACTCATTTTCCCTAATGATGGCGTCTTATATGATTGCAATAAAATAAAAAACAGAAGATCAATAGTGGTATAATACTAGCACCTATACTATGATCCTTATTCAATTTCTTTTTTAATTTACATTTTATTACTATAAAGAGAGCAGATTTAGTGCAGTTCAGAGATAAAATTCGAAGAGCATAATGGTACTTCTCTCCTCCCTTCCCCCTTCCCTCCTTCTCTCCCTCATTTCTATCACTTTTTCTTTTTTTAAATTTTTGTGATAAAATATCTGCAATTCATTTTTTAGTCAAAGGCTTCATGTTCCACTAAATAGTTCAACAAGCAAAAGGTAGAAGGACCATTGTTCAGTAGCAATATAGAAAAGGGCTATAAACAATAATCAAATCCAAATATCTCAATTTCATTCATGTACATTCAATTTTTACACTATCTGTATGTATTACCTACCACAAACCCGAGAAAATGTAATATTTGTCTCTTTGTGGTCTTGCTTATTTCAGTAGGCATTATGATATCCAGTCCCTTATTCAATTTCCACCATTTTTTACACGCAACTGTGTGTGTGTGTATGTGTGTATATATGTGTGTAGCTCCATGCAATTTGATCTTACATATTTATGTAACATCATCACAGTCAGGGTACAGAACTGATCTAGCACCACAAAAGATCTCCAGTGTGCTTCCCCTTTGACGTCACACTGAACCCTTCATCTCTGTTTCCAGCCCATGGTCACCACTAATTGGTTCTCTGCCTCTGTGGTTTTGTCATTTTGAGAATGTTACACAAATGGCATCATACCATATGCACCCTTTTCAAGCTGTTGTGTTTTTTTTTTTCTTCACTAAGTGTGGTGTCAACAACGGATTCTTGTTTCTTGCTGAGTACTATTTCTCTGTATAAAGACCTCAGAGTTAACTACTCACCTGCTGAAGGCCATTGGGGTTACTTTCTGTTTGGGGCTATTACAAATGAAACTGCATTTATGTACCCTGATGCATTTTGAAAATTGGGGAAAAGGCAGCTGTGGTTAACAAAGTGAGGCCTGTTGGAGGTCCAATTATGCAAAGCCACAAATGCTTTCTGGCTATAGTTTTTAAAAGTACCAAAATGAATGAATAAATAAGAAACATGGAGTGCTTTACGGATTCTGATTTTGGTGTTATAGCAGATATCCAGATGGCTCCCTTTTATCTTCCATTTTTTAAATTTGTTTGCCTGTAACGAGGTGGTCAGATTTGAATACTAGTTTACAGATGGACTGGTGATACTCTATACTTGAGACAACTAATTAAAGCGGAATTCTAAAAACAGCCTTGTAAAAACTTTTCTTCCCTGTGTTCACTTAGTAAAAACCTTATATTTAGCATAAGAATTTTATTGGTAGGGCCACATTGAAAACTGTCATCTCAGATTTTGCAATCTCAGGGAGATTTTACCTACTTGTGTATTGAATAAGAATGCAGGAAAACCAGTCGAGAAAGTGCGAGTGTGTTGGGTTTTCTTTCGATCAGCAGCCAGACACTCTAAGCTTCGAGAATGCCCATCAAGTCGAAGGTCAGCCACCAAAGGCAAGGCATGAGTTCCACGGTATGTGAGGTGCGGGGAAAACCACCAAGGAGATTTTTAAAACCAAATCAATCCTGTTTAACATGATTTATCGTGCCAGTTGTTTTTATAGTGTTGGGCCACTGTCCCTGGAATGCCTGGATCCTACTAATCCTTCAAGGTGTAGTCTATAGCTTACTGTTTTAGGAAGTCTGCCATCACCCTGACACCTTTCTTCACTGATCTCCTGTTGTAGAGCTAGGTTAGGACAGCTCAAGGCTTAATAACTGGCAAAATGTTGTATGCCTTAGTCATACATACCCAACCAAGTTTAATCTATTTTAAGTGTGAAAGTACAGAAGCAAAATATAAAATTTGAAAAATAGGGGAGCATTGAGGGTTGGAATGACCTATAATAATATCACCTTTCAAAACTCTATCAACATAATGGATACAAAAATTTGGAGGGATAATGCAAAATAAACACACTAATACACTTGTAACAAGTATCTTAATTGGAATTAGTCTTTCAGGAAAGCCATCGGACTCTAAAACGTTTTTATACTTCCAACAAATCCACTTCTAGGAATTGGTAATAAGAGAATTATTGCAGATCCAGAAAAAAAGTTACATACAAGGTGTTTTTTTGCAGCACTATTAGTTTTAAAAAAATTTCTTTGCAGGTGTTAAAATCAAATATTGAAGAATATTTAATGGTACCAGAAAATTCTCATTTTGCATGGGAATACAAAGGACATAACATTGTACAAACTCTGTTCAAGTCACACCAAATCGCTAATCCTAATCCTTACTTTCTATTCCTCCTCTCCTCCTGCTTCACTTAGCATTTTTGCAATAAACAATTTGCATCTGGGATAGTAGGGGATTGCTTTGGAAATTGATATTCTGGTTTCAAGATCTATGGAATACCTATGATTAATGTCAAATGAGTAGAACAAAATATGTTTAAGAAACACATGCAAATCTAAAAACTGCAAAGAAGTTAATGTTGGCCGGTGCCGCGGCTCACTAGGCTAATACTCCGCCTAGCGGCGCTGGCACACCAGGTTCTAGTCCTGGTCGGGGCGCTGGATCCTGTCCCGGTTGCCCCTCTTCCAGGCCAACTCTCTGCTGTGGCCAGGGAGTGCAGTGGAGGATGGCCCAAGTCCTTGGGCCCTGCACCCCATGGGAGACCAGGAGAAGCACCTGGCTCCTGCCATCGGATCAGCGCGGTGCACCGGCCGTGGCGGCCATTGGAGGGTGAACCAACAGCAAAGGAAGACCATTCTCTCTGTCTCTCTCTCTCTCTCTCTCTCTCTCACTGTCCACTCTGCCTGTCAAAAAAAAAAAAAAAAAAAAAAGAAGCTAATGTTTTGTCTGTCACTCATTTTAAGTCACAGATTACTATGCTGGTTAGAAAAGATTTCCAATGATAAAATGACAAATTAGCTTTATCGTACTATGGTCTACATTACATTGTCTATAAATCACATTATTTTTGCATATTGTCTAGGAAATAGTGTTCCTGTGGCTGTGGTAGCTCCTATTCTGCCCAGACATAGTCATGTCACACTGGGAAGTCCTTTTAGCTTTCTGGTTCTCAATCTCCAACTCTGTGAAATGAGTATGAATGGTTTGCCATTCTCTGACAGTTATTCATGTGTGTCTATGTGAATGGAGTTCATAAGTTTTAAGGAACAGATAAGAAATTTGAAGCATTCCTCCTCTAGTGACTCATCTAGGTAGGACATTTGTTGACTATGTAATTTCCTGACATACATCTTTTCTCCTACTCTATTGCTTATCCCCTTGTAAATGATAACTGTCTTCAGCTGGATTCTCTTTAACAGCACACATACTTACGGTTTGCTTGTAGTTAAAAGCGAGGTACTATCAGACTGGCAATGATTCAGAATTTTTTTTTTTAAATTTATTTATTTATTTATGTATTTTGACAGGCAGCGTTAGTCAGTGAGAGAGAGAGAGAGACAGAAAGAAAGGTCTTCCTTCCGTTTGTTCACTCCCCAAATGGCTGCTAAGGCCAGCGCGCTGCGCTGATCCAAAGCCAGGAGCCAGGTGCTTCCTCTTGGTCTCCCATGCGGGTGCAGGGCCCAAGGACCTGGGCCATCCTCCACTGCCCTCCCGGGCCACAGCAGAGAGCTGGACTGGAAGAGGGGCAACTGGGACAGAATCCGGCACCCTAACCGGGACTAGAACCCGGAATACCGGTGCCACAGGCGGAGGATTAGCCTAGTGAGCCACGGCGCCGGCTAATGATTCAGAGTTTTCAGAGTAAGAATACAGTAACAGAGAATGTAAGGAAATAGACATTGTGAAACACCATTGGTGGGGATATTGACTAGATCAACTGTATTGAAGGGCATAAACCCTGTACTTAGCCAGTCTACTGGTAAAAATCTCTCACAATTGAACTTAGAAATGTAGAAAGATTTATTTACAAGGAGGTTTTTTTGTAACATGCTCTATAATAGAGAAAAACAAGCACAGACATGACATGGATATTGGATACATATGAGGTATAGTGTTGCCATACAATGGAATACTATTTAGCCACTCAAAAGAATGTCAGATATTATGTATGGAAGTGGAAAGATGCCTAAGATGTTGAGGTAAGTGAAAATAGCAAACTGAAGAACAATATGTAGAATGCCTGCTTTGTGAAAGAAATGTGCATTTACACAGGCCTAAGTAGAAAAATGCTAGAAGGTTGAAGAAGAGATTGTTTGTAGCAGGTATACTTAGGGAGTGGGTTTGAAGGGTGTATTTCATTCTTCTGTATTTTTGAATTGATTACCATGAATAAATGTTGTTATTAATATTAAAAGGGATTATTTTTATGTAAAAGATTACATCTAACAAAGAAATCAGCAAAAACTGAAATGATCATTTTTGTGCTTTCCTGTTTTTCACTATTTTAGTTGAAAAGACTCCCAGAAATGCAATGCTATGTCATCAGATACAAAAAGCTAGCTATGTTTTCCAAAGTGTTGTCAGTTTAGCTACTACCAGCAATGTTTGGAGTCATAGGGTAACAGTTTTACTAGTCTTACCTTTAAAAGAACTGTTTCTGTTAATTTAAAATGCAAATGTAAAATCTAATTAGCATTTTAATTTTACTAGTGTGGCACTACTCCTCATTAATTTCATAGTTGACAATTAAGGAGATGATACTAAAAATACAAACAACAAACAAAAGCTTTGTGACAAAAATTGTTTACTCCACAATTATCAACAGTGAAAAATTGGCAACAACTTAAGATCCATGAAAAAGATAAATATAGTATATTCAGTACACAGCAACAGCCACTATTTAGTTGTTTACTACATAGACCAATTATGTAATAGTACAGAACTAGGTTATACTTATAACCTTGAGCAAATAAAAAATTAAAATACATAATTGGGTACAACATTATTGGAACTGCACAAGAATTACATATCTATTCAAGAAAAATAATGTCATTAAAATAATAAATTGGAAAGAATTTCATTAAAATGGTAACAGGTGAAAAGGTATAAGACACTGAGATGGCTAAGCAATGAGATAAAGAATCTGTCACTAGTGTCTGAAGTTTATGAGATACAACATGGTTATCATGTGTAGGTAGATTCAATAGGTACACCCCATCTGAATATATGCATATCTCATTTGTTTCAAAGTTGATACACAAAAGGAAATTTCCTATTGTAAGAGATGATTGACGTCCAACAGGATTCAACACAGTATGAACTATACACTGCATGCATTTTCTTTCCTTTTAACAAAAGATTTATTATACCATAATGTCTTTATCCAGTCATCAGTTGCTGAACATCTGGGTTGATACCATATCTTAGCTATTGTGAAATGAGCTGCTATAAAAAACGATTTTATTTATTTATGTGAAAGCAGAGTGACAGAGAGAGAGAGAGAAAGAGAGAGAGATCTATCCATTGGTTCACTCCCCAGATGGCCGAAATGTCCAGAGCAGGGTCAGGCCAAAGCTGCAGCCAAGAACTCCACCTAGGTCTTGCACATGGGTGGTAGGCCCAAGTGTTTGGGTCATCTTTTGCTGCCTTAAGGGGAGCAGCAGCAGGGAGCTGAGTCAGAGCAGAGCAGCTGGGACTTGAGCAGGCATGTGTTGTTAGCGGTGGCCTAAACTCTTGTGCCAGAATGCCAGCCCCCTACATGTATTTTCTTTAATTCATTAGCAATAAATTTTGCTTGTGACATAATCACTTCTTCCTGTATTCCAAGAGCTTTCTTTCCCTGGTTACCTATCATTTTGTATATAATAATGCGAATATACTAAAATTGAAATACAGTTTTGCAATTTGCAATACTGTAAAACCATAAAATGTAAAATATGAGCACTAAATATTTTGGTTTAATGGGCCTGGTGTTTCACTATGTATTTATTTTAACTCACTCTTAAAATGCCAAATGAAACTCAAAAATCTGCTTTTGTTCCAAATGTAGGACTATTAATTTTATGGTGCAATATCTGATTAAATTTAACTATGCTTCTAAGAGTGTATAGATTCCACATATTAGATGGGCTGACTTTCATTCCATCATTTTAAGTGGAATTGAACCCCATCTTGCCAAATATGATAATGTCCTAGGGGGAGGGACGGAGGGAGGAATGAAATAAAAGATGCTTGAAGTCTCTGTGGATTTATGTTCTTCACTTGGGAGGCTAACCAAAACATTTCAGTACCGTCCGTCCGTATCCACCTTCTGGGTAACAGGCTACTAAGGGAAAATGACATATTCTCGATGATTTCTCTTGCACTGATAAACCTATGTAAGTGTGAATATGCTTAAACAGAACCGAACGCCTGGGTACCCAGAGACAGGCCGTGGGCAGGCTTGGAGGCTGTGCAACTTCAGTGAGCACTTCCAAGACTACCTCTGCAAGCATAGCTTTTGGGTAACGGCATTCCCTGTCTGAAAGAGAAAGGGCACAGACAGCTTTATTCTACTCATGACTCTTGAGAATCCTGCTGACTGGGTTGTTAAATGACCTGGCAACTGGTTCCTCAAATGAAAGTTCTTGATGGCTTTCCAGGCAAGAGGAAGGGTGCTGAGTGACACACAGAAATATATAAGGGAGAAGGCAGGGTGAGCTCGCATGGCAATGGTGTGTTCAGGAACAGACTATGGAGGAGGTGCCAGTTCTAAGACCTGACACTGCATTCTGGAGAATTTGTTCACCACGAAACAAATGGTGAGAGACTAGCAATGCTGCACATCTTTTGTATATAAATGGTGAAACTTTCAAAAATGATGTAGTCTTGAAAGTGGAGTGCTCCAGTAGACCACTGCATACGCTCTTTTCCTTAGTTCTGCTATTGGATTCATGTGAAATGTTGAGAATATTTTTTGAAGATTCTTTTCAATGGGAATAACCACTTCCATTATTGTATCTCTGAATATTATGTGAGTATCTGTTGTCTTAATAAATATTAATTAATATTACTAAATATTAAATTGATTTGTATTATGTATCTAATAAAATTTCTTCAGAAGAAATATGTAATACACATTGACATTCAAAATGTAATTATTTTAAAGACATAATTGAGTGCCTACTATTTCATGGCTTTTTTTCAGAATAAATAACAGTAATATCAAAATCTATAGGATGATAAATTATCTCAATAGTCCTTTATCCTATTTTGATTGAATTAAATGATGAAATCATTTTGATAAGACATTTGAAGTAAGAAAAGTGTTATAACAGGTACTTGTATAAGAAATATTTGGAAAGTGTCTTCAGGGATTCATTTGCTGGAAACAATAAGATATGATGGTTAAAAATCAACTCTATGGAGAAAACTTTGATAATCATAAAAATCATTAATAGTATGATAGTGCTTCATATTTGTGTTTGATAAAGCTTAATTCTCATTATCTGCTACCAATTCTGCCTTTAGCTCTTCTTATTAAAGATTAATGTTTTTACAATTTAGTCATTAGTAATTATAATCATTGTATTACCTTACCAGTAAGTATATATCATATGAAAAGAAAATTTTGAAAATTATCCCATTTATAAAAGGATAATTTAAAATGATCTCTTATAGGCTTGGCAGATTTAAATTTTTGCAATGAAAAATTTAACTAAAATATGCTAATAAAACTCTTTATTCATAATAATTTAAAGAGGAAACAATGATTGTGTTGCAGGTTTCAACTCCTTTTGACAGTGGTTCTCACATGCTTTCCAGTTTTCTCTAACTATGGAGAAATGACGGGTTTAATAAACTGAATTTTAAATGATCCTAATGGAGCATTTACATAACCTTAAAATGACTATAACAGAGCCAAGAAGTAATTAAAGCTTCATAATGCAGAGTGACATCACCCATTCAGCTATTTACACTTGTGTAGTTCAAAGTGAGAGGACCTGGGAAAGCCCTAATTTACATGGGAAAAGCAGATACAATAATAGGAAAAAAGAAAAGACAATTCTAGGGAAAGAAATTAATGTTATTACATAATATTAAAGAGCTAGCTTTAAGAATAATTTTCTCCTTATGACAGAAAGAATATGAGCAATATGATATTTATAAAATACTTATGACAGGATCAATTTTGCCATGATAATAAAATATTAAATGACAGCATACATTACCATATCAAAATTGTGACAATGAGCTCATTTATTACATATGGGAGCAAATATTTTCATCAAGTCTCATATGAAATTCATGTGTAAAATAACTTTTTATAGGCATATTTTAGATAACTTTCTATTATTTGCAACTTTTCTGAAAATAATACAAATAGGAGAAAGCTTTTATATCTTTACTAACTATGTTGTCTGGAGGAGAGGAGAAAGAGAGGGAAGTAGGAAGGGGAGAGGAAGGAGGAAGGAAGGAAAATGGAAGAGAGAAAGACAGGAGGGAGGGAGGGACAGAAAGAGAGGTCAGTGTGACACAATGAGAGAGAATAGGTTCACTGCTGAAGTTTTATCCTTACTAAATCAAATAGTATTGATAACAAAGTTTACTTAGCCATAGTCTCCTAATGGGTATTCCTAATGAACTCTATTGCAATCATGTTAAAGTCAGCATTTTTGAAACCTATTTATTTCATCGTTCCTCCTCGCATCTTTTTGTCCCTCTATGTTTGCTACTGTAAGTACCATTTCCCAGATCTACCAAGCTAGATACACAGGGGGCACCTGCTAACACCTGTCTTTGCTTCAAATGCTACTTTCTGTTCATTCAGTGTCAGGGCTGCCTTATGTATATTATCCTTTGGCCTCAGACATCATACTACTAAGCTGTTTGTCTAAATGTGAATTTGGTCATGCCAGTCCCTGACTGAGAACCCTACTACAAGCACAGATAAGTTCACCCACCCCACCCACAGGCACATGATTCACAGATGAAATTCTCCCAGACTGTCTCTTCCCCATTTGTATGGTCTGTGGATGACCAACACGCCCCCCCACCCCGGGATTTTTCATTTGCTACAAGAGTTCAATTCTTGAGTCGCCTGAGCCTCTAGATCTGTGTACTTTTTGTGGCATCTATCTCTAATTCAGTTCATTCTTCAATTTTCACCAACACTGACAAGCCTACTTGCATAAACACAAGTTTAGCCAACTTGGTGATTTGGGAAAAAGGCTGAGGCATGCTTCAAACATTAGCAATGCAAAGAAGATCCAAAGGGACCTAGAGGTCCTGTTCTTCAAATACTTTCATTTCCCCTACACCATGAGTGTTCACCCAACTTATTCATAAACCTAGTTCTTGCTTCTGTTTATCCTTTTGGGTCCTACTTTTCCTTCATTTCTCTGTTCCTGATCTCATTCTTAAATAAGAACCCCAAACTCTTTTCCAGAGTAATTACACTAAACACTTCTTATACAATAAAACCCACTAAAGCTGGGACAAAGGCTTCCTCCATTCAATTTGCTTTCCCCTCCTTAGAAAGCCATTTAGAAAATAGAAGGGAAAGCATACACACATTTTCAAAATAAATACTACAAAAAGAAAAGATTCCTATTTGGTATCAGATAAAACCCGGATTTCTTAGTTTGTCCTGTAAGAATGTGCTTTCTACAGAGTTTTCAGTCTCTCTTTGGGAATAGTCACCACCCATCCAGTTCTCCAGGTGTAAGGAATTTCTTGCCTTTCTGCAAACACAATGAAACCTTTACATGATCTATTTTGCTCCCCTACTGGCCCAAACCGCTTTTCTTTGCTGAATAAAATCCTATTCATTGTTCATGATCTTTGCCAGGTGATAACTCCCAGCCTCCATGCAAAGTTCATCTCAACCTGACACAGCACAGAAATCTTGAACAGGTGTCTGCTACCTTCACAGGGAAGGACGTCACTTCCCCAGACAGGCACTGTGTTCCAGAAAAGGCCAATCTTCCAGGCAAAGTGGTCAGCCTGGCACTATGATTTACATATTTCATTAAGAATGTCATCATCTAATCTCTTAAAAGTGTTATTATTTTTATGGTGTTATGATCTGAATGTTTGTTCCCTTCCAAATTCACATGTTGAAATTTTAATGCCTTGGGTGATGGTATTACATTTTGGAGGTGATGAGTCATGAGGCTGGAGCCCTCATGAATGACATTCATTCTCTTTTTTAAAATTATTTTATTTTATTTTATTTTTTTGACAGGCAGAGTGGACAGTGAGAGAGACAGAGAGAAAGGTTTTCCTTTACCGTTGGTTCACCCTCCAATGGCCGCTGTGGCTGGCGCGCTGCAGCCGGTGCACTGCACTGATCCGAAGCCAGGAGCCAGGTGCTTCTCCTGGTCTCCCATGCGGGTGCAGGGCTCAAGGACTTGGGCCATCCTCCACTGTACTCCCGGGCCACAGCAGAGGGCTGGATTGGAAGAGGAGCGACTGGGACAGAATCCGGCGCCCCGACCGGGGCTAGAACCCGGTGTGCCGGCGCTGCAGGTGGAGGATTAGTCTATTGAGCCGTGGTGCCGGCCAACATTTAATCTCTTATAAATGGGGCCTGGAGGGAGATCCTTTACCCTTTCTACCACGTGGGGAGGACACACTTGGAAGGTGCCATCTGTGAGCCAGAAAGAGGCCCTCACCAGACTCCAGATATGCCATCACCTTGGTCTTGGACTTTCCAGTATCCAGAACTGTGAAAAAAAAAAAAAAACTTTCAGTTGTATATAAGCCACCAAGTCTGCGGTATTTTGTTATAGCAGCCATAAGGAACTAAGATACATGGCATACCCCTTGGTTTACTCTTTAGAATTTCAATCTCTTGGAAAAAATCAATACTTTTTTATTCTAATAAGTATTTAATCTACTAATTCACTTCAGGTGGAAGAACATCTGCTCCAAGGGTTCTCACCCACTTTAACTCCTGCAGCACATGTAGAGGCCAGCACTTTCGTTCCACACATTCCCTCTGGCTGCCAGAGTTCATAACAGAAGATGCAGGGTTGGAACTTGGCCTTGTACTTGGAGCCAGAACTTCAACTCCATACTCTGGCCTGGCACAAGCCAGATGGAACTAACTGTGGAGTCTCTGTTCCAAGCACCAGTTTCTTTTTAAAAATAGTTATTTAATTATATATTTGAAAAGCAGAGTCACAGAGAGAGCGAGAGAGAGAGAGAGAAATCTACCACCTGCTGGTTCTCTCCCCAGAAAGCTGCACACAAGCCAGGGCTGGGCCAAGCTGAAGCCAGGAACCAGAAACTCTACCCAGGTCTCCTGCAGGAGTGGTAGGTGCCAAAGTGCTTGCACCATTTTCTGTTGTTTTCCCAGGTGCATTAGCATGAAGCTGCATGAGAAGCAGAGTAGCTAGGACTTGAACTGGCACTGTGATATGAGATGCTGACGTCTCAAGTGGCGGTTAACCCACTGTGTCACAATGCACATTTCCAGGGTCCCCAGTTTTATGAAAAATGTACTGAGGTACAAAGACATTAGCTGACTTGTTTTATGTCATTCAGTTCATTGGATAGGGGCAAAACTTGACCTACAGCTTGAGTCTTTGGAGACCTAAGGCTTTATGGCAGTGAGAACTATGATGATGTTCTGAGAAAACTCCTGTGTCTACTGCTTGTGTGATTGCAACTGGGTCATGGATACGTTCTGGATTAAAATATCTCCATTTCCGAGGTGTTGTCTTCACATCAAAACTGACTTGAGTGAAATAGCACATAAAAAGTAGAACTTATAAAAACACATTTTTACATGCATGATGCCAAATTAAGGCTTTGGCAAACTTTCTCCTCATCTTAATTGGTTGTCTGAAGTTCACATAGTCTTAATTAAGGTAAGAGGCTATGAACCAGGAATTTAAGGCCACTTAGAAGAATATTAACCATATTCTGTGTTAAGGCAACTATGTTCAAATTAACAATGGCTTTGAGCTGAAAGGATAGCAGAAATAAACATGGAAAAATAGTTGTTGTTCAAGCTACAAAAGCAAAACTTGTGGATTACAAATGATTTCTGAAAGAACATCTATTTATTCACAAAAACGTTTAAAAATGCTATGATAGCCCAAGAATGGTTGAGTGTCTCTGCACCACACGCTGCCGACAGTGGGATTTTGCAAGACACAGGTTTATAATCAGTATTTTTTGGCAGACCAACCAACCAAGCATTAGGCTAATCTATCTGGGAGAAGATAAAAGCATGAATGAGCAATCAGTAAGGCAAAGTCTGTCCACTTATTTCAACTACACATTTTAATCTTTTAATGAGACACTGAAAATGAAACATACACACACACAAAACACATAGAGTCAGGACAAGGTTTTTAGCTGATGCTCATGGGTCAAATTTCCAGGTTCAAGTAAAGCCAGTAAAAAAGAATTGCTTGCTTTGAACTCAATGGTTAAAAAAAATGGTACACTTTTGTATCAACTTACAACTGTGATTAAAACAAAACAATCAAAAGTTCCAACACTGTTAGAAATCACTGCCTTGGTTGAGAAATACATTTCTGAGTTATCATAGGCATGAAACCAATATTGTGCCAGTGAATAGCTCTATCCCCAAGCAACCTTGATGGACCAAGCAAGATCAAGGCCAGATTGTAATCCTTGAAGCATTGATGATAAGCACACTATGGTTAAAGGACACAAATTACCCTTAGAATCATAATGCAGGTACATACACTGGATGTTAGAATAATGTGATTCAAACTAATTTAGAACTGTGCCAAGCAGGAAGAGAAAGTCCTTTGGGCATTCAAGAAGAACATTTAGACAAAGCAAAACAAGAGGGGGAATTTGTGGTTAGCAGGAAGCTGCTGCTCATTTATATTTTATTGAAGATTTTTAATGTTGGACAAATCAGTGTGTCAACAGCAAGCAGAGAAAGACATTTGGAATGTATGTAATTTATAACTGAAAGAATTAACTGGAAGAAACAATAAGCATCAGGAAAATTCAAAAGGTGTTCTCTTTAGTTTTTTCAAATTATTATTTTGGAAACTCAAATGGGTTAGAAATATCAACATAGTCTTCTCTTGAATCTCATTATGATGCCGTGTATGACTTACCACTCTTCTATGTTAATCAAGTAAATCCCTTCCAATTATACAGATTGCTATGAAAAAACATGAGACATCACATTTTACTAAATAGGAAATACTATTGATTTAACAAGATCCATTGAATAACAGAGGGATACATTTTTTATTGTATACTCCCTCTTGCAAGGTTGAATGAATATACTGGCAAAAGATAGAAGAATGGGTTGATTTTTATAGTTTCAGACACCCACATAGTTCTAAATATACACACACAATAATTTGCTAATTGAATCATAAATAATGTTTTAATTGTGTATATCCCCATTGCACAGTGCTAGAAACTGTTTAAGATATGGTTAATAAATGTTAGTTACTCTTTTTAGGAGCTCATAGTCAGAGACTAATTACAAATAAAACAGAGAAATATGTAAAAGGAAGAATAACTTTCCAACCCACAAATTCAATAATCTTCAAGGGTAACTACCTTCAGTCCATTAGAAATGTGGAAGAGATGTGTTTATAATGAGAGTACAAAGGGAAAATATCTTTTATTATGATGTAGTTTTTAGTGCTGACAGAATGTATTGAACAACTCAATAATACATGTAAGAAGTGAATTTATCTATGTATTTATTCACCTACGCAACTGTCTATCTACCTATCTATCCAAAAGCAGAAGGTAGAAGGTAAAATTATGGTCAAAAGAGAACAGTAAGCTGACACTTGGTGGTTGCATATTCAGCGGCAGAATAATGATTTATTCAGAGGGTATGTAAGAAGGAGGAGAAAGAATAACATCAGAGACCTTCAAAGAGTTTATGAAATATATGTATTATGAAAAATATGTGTGGATTTCAAAATCATTTATATCACAATAAGCATATCTTTAGTTCCATTTCCATCTAACTTCAACATGTCTTTGTAAGATATTAAAAAAATAGAATGAAAGACTTTGCAATTTAGTGGGAGGCTCTAACATATGATGTACAATGAATATTTAAAACAACTATTTGGCCTCAGAGCTGGCATACACAAAATGACAAGTGAAAAGGGTAACCTGACGGAAGAACTAAAGACTTAGAGGAAAGAAATATTATAAATCAGAATTGTGGGGAGATTCATATTCAAACAGGAGGAAAAGGATTAGGTGTAAATCATAAGAAAAAGTAACAGTTTATGAAGTCAAATTTTTATTTTTCATTGAGATAGTAAGTCTCTTTACTTTTGACAATATCACCTCTGAGATAGTATATTTTGTCATTAATATGACAAAAACAAACCGAATAGCTAATTTATTTTTTTGGACTACCTTAATGAGCAAGTTGAGAAATAACACACAAAATCCAATTGCTTATGTAGCCATCACTCAACAAATATTAATTGGTTTCTCTTCGCCACCACCAGAGCAAGGAGTTACTATAGAACATGCTGACTGCACACGGAGTGCTTTTCAAATTTTATCATGCAAAATATTGTAAATATCCATAGAAAGTGGTGAAAATAAGGCAATTCAGATTCAGAAAATGTCAAGACTAAACAAGCAGATTTAATTGGCAACTCTAAATAGGAATCAACAGAACAACTGCGAGCCAGTGTGGAGTCTTGTTTGGGAACTTTGCTATATGTTAGTGCTCTCTAATGACGCATAGATACTGGGTGTGGGAAAAGTTAAAGAGATGATAAATTTCTGTTTAATATGAATTGGTCATGGGACTTGTCTTACAGCAGATGAAATGTGCAAGACTGAAGTGAATGTAGAAATTGACCTATTACATGTGTGCATTCATTCCAAAAATTTTTTTCAAAAGATTCATTTTTTTTTTTTTTTTGCTTTAAAAAGCCATAGAGGGAGAGACAGAGAGATATTCCATCCAATGGTTTACTCCCTGGCTTGGCCAGGAGCCAGAAGCTTCATCAGGGTCTCTCACATGGGTGGTGGGTCCCAAACACTTAGGTCATCTTCCACTATGTTTCCCAGGGCTTCAGCAGAGAGCTGGATCAGAAGTGGAGCAATGGGGACACGAACTGGCACCCGTATGGGATGCTGGCGTGTCAGGCAGTGGTTTTATCCTTGGTGCCACAATGCTAGTCCCAAACATTTTTTTTTTAGCCTATACTATTTTGCTAGCAGTGTCTAGGCCCTGGGTTACTAATGTGAATGCAGCATGGCCCTCTGTTTTCAATGAGGCAGTCATAGCTAAAACACATAAGTGACAGAGCAACAGAGGTAATGCCGTGGAAAGTGGGGTCTAAGCGAAACAGGGGGCAGGGGCTCTGCAGCAGATGGGAAGAGAGGCAGCCTAAATGAGGAAAGAGGCTCAGAAGCCAAGGAGGGAGAGTTGTGTAATTGGTTATCAGCAGTGTCAGATTCTGTACATAGGTCAAGGAGCACCACGATGGAGAAGTGCCATTTCGTTTTGGCAGTGAGCATGTTACTGGAGACCTTGGCAAGGCTAGCTTCTGGGAAGTGGCGTGGGTTAGAGCAGGACTGGCTCAGGTTCAGGAGTATTTTCACTGAGGAACTGAACGTGTCGAGTGCACTCTAGGAGTTGGGGGAGGAAGGGGAGGAAAACTGTTGTTAGAGGGTGTGTGGCCCAGGGCTGAGTGTCACTCAGCAGGAACCCCCACGACACAGACTTTGAAGCTCTATTTTTTTTTTTTTTTAAATCCAGCTTTCACTAGCAATAAGGAAACATTTACATATTGAAGTAGCCTTTGTTGAGCTTGTTTGTTCTCTCCGGTAATGAGTCACTGTGTAACACTGACCCCCGCAGTGGAAGTCAGCAGATTCTATTTGGAGAGCAGCGATGATTGTGGAGGAAGTTGTTTAAAAAGTTGACAAAAATATTGACTCTCCCTGATAGGCTAAACACCTGTGTGTGTTGGTCTTAACGACTCTCCATGAATGCTAGCTTCGAGTCAAAGTAAAGGGAAGATTCATTTTCAGAAAGAGTGAAAAGTACATGACACAGTAAGATGTTCTAATACTTTCTATTTTGGTTTCCTCTCCTTTGAAAAGAGTTGTAAGGAGAAAAGTGATTCTGCAACCGCCAAAGTCAATTAAAATGCTAAATACAAGTCACAGTGTCGCCAGGTCCGCCAGAGGGAATGTGTCCAACGTGACCAGCCACCTGTTCCCCTTCATAAGAGTTGGAGATTGCTGCCTCATCCCGTGTACTCCTCACTGACACGAAATATCAGTGCGGTGATGAATCAAAAGTCAACAGCAGCCCAGCTTTATTTTCCGAGAAATGACACTTGGTAAGGTCATCTCTTTTAGAAAGGACATTACAACCATGCAAGACCACAAAGGTAGCAGAACATTTCTTGAGTTCAAGGGTGCATAAGGGGGTAGCAATCTTGGATGTTTTCAACTTGACGAAATATATGCCAACAGGCTAGCTGAAGATGTTTGAGTAGATAGGAACTGTGCATGTTCTATGACGGCTTAGCTAGACATGGTGAAGGTCACAGAACTAGAAATTTAAGAATCAATTATGAAACAGGTTAAAGTTGCTATCTATGAGCGTGGGTTGGAAGTCAGTAGGACCCGGATGTTAATGATCGCTGTGCCATTTTATTAGCTGTGGGATTCGGTCAAAGGACTTCAATTTCTAAGCCTCAGTTTCCTCACCTGTAAAATGCAAAAATACCAGTGCCTATCTCACTGCTATTTTAAGACTTAAAGAGCATAGTGTATGCAGTTTATCCTGGGGCCAGGTATACAGTAGTGGCTTCGTAAATAATAACGATTGTTCCCCCTCCTTGTTAATCAGAAAAATATAAACCATTGGCATTCAGTTAAACAAAATGAAAGTAAATGTGAAAATGAATGTATGAAGCAGTTTGTCATGAAGAATGCTACATTATTTAAACTATTGAGATATGTCTAAGAGGAAAATAGTGAGCACTGTAAAATTCAATTTAATCTAATGGGATTGAAGCAAGAACATTTTAATCAGCAAATAGAACCCAGAAAGAAAATCTTACACTTATAAAAGTTTTATTCACTTCTAAAATTTAATAAGATTCTGATTTTATGAACGTTAAAAAATAAAATTGTCTCTATTAAATGTAAAATTAGCTTTATTATACATATAAAGAGTCTCAGTGCTCTTGTTCAAATTAATAGTAAAAAATTATTCCAAGTAGGTTCTATGGGAGATATTAGTGATATTCAGATAATAATCAGTGCCCTTCTTTCTATGTATAAAAAGCCCTTCTTCCATTTTTAAAATAACTTTAAGGCTGAAGCTCTCGACCACGTTAGTTCTTTTATAGTCCCTAGTTCACTATCTAGTATAGAGACCTGGAGGACTTTCTTGCCTTAGACCAGACCTGCCAGTTTTTAGATCCCATGTAGAATCAGAATGCCCTAGCTCACTACCACCCCTCCATATTACCCATTTTTCCCATTTCCAGTCTGAAACATGCCATTCTAACTGCAAATAGAACACAGAAATAAAAAATATAAAGAATAGAACAGTAACATTTTAAAGAATGAGTGATAGGGGCTGGCCCTGTGGCATAGTTGTTAAAGCCACCACCTGCAGTGCTGGCATCCCATATGGGTGCCAGTTCAAGACCCAGCTGCTCCACTTCAAATCCAGCTCTCTGCTATGGCCTGAGAAAGCACTAGAAGATGACCCAAGTCCTTGGGCCCCTGCACCCACATGGGAAGTCTCGGAGGAAGCTCCTGTCTTCTGTCTTCAGATCAGCACAGCTATGGTCATTGTGTCTAGTTGGGGAGTGAACCAGTGACCATAGCTATGCTGATCCGAAGCCAGAAGCCAGGAGCTTCCTCTGGGACTTCCTATGTGGGTTTAAGTTTTTTTTTTTTTAATATTTATTTATTCATTTCAAAGGCAGAGTTACAGAGAAGCAGAGACAGAGAGAGAGGAAGAGAGAGAGAGAGGTCTTCCATCTGCTGGTTCACTCCCCAAATGGCCAAAATAGCTGGAGCTACACCGATTCGAAGCCAGGAGCCAGGAGCTTCCTCTGGGTCTCCCACGTGGATGTGGGGGCCCAAGGACCTGGGCCATCCTCCACTGCCCTCCCATGCTACAGCAGAGAGCCGGATTGGAAGTGGAGCAGCCGGAACTCGAACCAGTGGTGGGTTTAAGTTTAAGAGTAAATTGTATAATGGAAAACCATTTAAATAAGGAAAATGACTTCAAAAAGGTGAGCCAGATGAAACTTAAAAGTGAAGTAAAAAATTAAAGTGATGAAATGCTACTAAGATACCTCTGCAGTTTTGTCATGAATGAAGTGAGCTTCACATAGAAGGTGTGGTAGTGACAGTGAATTTCTATAGTGCCTTTCTCAATCATTTTACCACTCCTGTGACATAAAATGATACTTGTTAAATTTTCAAGACACGATTGGGCTCATTTTTAGGTGATATAATGGAAGGCTGATCCACCTCATGTCATAGAAAAGTGAGAATTAGAATCCAGTTTCCCAATTCTTCACTGCATAATAAAGGAACTAGAGTATCTGTCAACTCAGGGCATTTGTAACGGTATTCTTGTTGGAATCTACTCAGACAAAGGATGCTCATGGAATTTCTAACATTTGTTATGACATCTGTCTAGCCTTTTAGCAACTATTAAAAATCAATTAGGTAGGAAGGGCCTCCTAGGCAGCTAATCCTTGCTAAGAGAATAAAGATAGGGAATAGAAAAACAAGCATAATATCCAGTCTCCAGCTGCAAGAAGATTGCAGTGTAGTTGAGCAGATAAGACATACACGTAAAACAATTTGTGAACAAAATGTTATTTTATCCTTTGGTAGTAAATGCTATTTGTTCTGAAGAGCCTTTCATAATGACACTAATGGAAAGCATATTTTTCTCAAGCTCCAGTAGCACTCCTAGAACTAACTATATTTCTTAAAGCATTAGTGAGAGGTATCCATTATGTCACACCTTCTCTTTGGTATCAGAGTTGAAGCCCAAGAAATGTAGGAGCCATGTTTTATTTTATCTTAGATTTCACTCAGTGCTTCACATTGTACTGGAAATAACAGGAGGGCTCAGCAACATTTGTTCAATGACATACTGACATAGTAACTTTAAAAGATAGCAGATTGCGGGGGGCAGTTGGCCTAGCAGTTAAGATGTTCTCATTCCATATTGGATTGCCTGGGTTCAATACCTACTTCTGGTTTCTGACTACAGTTTCCTGCTCATGTTGACCCTGGGAGGCAGCAGTGAAAGCTCAATTAATTGGGTTCCTTTCATCCACATGGGAGACTTGGTTAGAGTTACTGACTCTGAGCTTCAAACCATGCATAGCAGATGGAATATCTCTCTCTGTCTCTCTCTCTCCCCTCCTCTCCCCCCCTCTCTCTCCATTTCAAATAGACAAGCAAATAAGCAAAATATGTGTGTCAATAATTTTTAAAATATAAACATTTGTCTTTCACAAGGACAATATATCAAATAAAACTGCTGAGTTTTTTCACTGATCATTAAATCCATTAGGCTCAAAACAATTAAGAAATAATCACTTCACTTTCAATATTGTTTTAGTGTGCCAACAGTGTTAACAAATTATTTTTTAGGATGTTGGGAAAAAGGCACACTAATCCACACTGTTGGTGGGAATGCAAATTGGTAAAGCCACTATGGAAGTCATTTTGGAGATTCCTCAGAAACCTGAATAAAACCCTACCACACAACCCAGCCATCCCACTCCTTGGAATTTACCCAAAGGAAATTAAATTGGAAAATACAAGAGCTGCCTGCACCTCAATGTTTATTGTAGCTCAATTCACAATAGCTAAGACCTGGAATCAACCTAAATGCCCATCAACAAAAGACTGGATAAAGAAATTATGGGATATGTACTCTATAGAATACTATTCAGCAGTTAAAAAAAATGAAATCCGGTCCTTTGCAACAAAATGGAGGAATCTGGAGAACATCATGCTGAGTGAAATAAGCCAGTCCCAAAGAGACAAATATCATTTGTTCTCCCTGATCTATGACAACTGACCGAGCACCAAAAAGGAAACCTGTGGAGTAAAATGGACACTAGGAGAAACAGTGACTTGATCAGCCCTTGTCTTGACTGTCGAGGAACAACTTAATACTTTATCCCTTTTAGTACTTTTTTTGTTCTACTTGATACTATTGGATGAACTCTTTAATTAACACACAATTATTCTTAGGTGTTTAACTGAAAAGTGATCCCTGTTAAATATCAGAATGGGAATAAGAGAGGAAGAAGATGTATAATTTGGCACATGCTCACTCGGACTTACCCCTAATGGTAGAGCTAGAAACATGCCAGGGGATTCCGAATCAATCCCATTAAGATGGCATGTACCAATGGCATCCTACTAGTCAGAGTGATCAGTTTAAGTTCATAATTGATCATAAAGAAAATATTGTTAAAGGAATCACATAAACAAGACTAGTATCTGCTAATACTAACTGATAGAATTAAAAAGGAGAGAACGATCCAACATGGGAAGCGGGATACACAGCTGACTCATAGAATGGCAAATGCCCAAAACAGCACTCAGGCCTCAGAATCAGCCCTTTAACCATTTGGATCTGGCTAAAAAGCCCATGAGAGTATCTCAGGCATGGAAAGCCAGGACTACTGTGGCAAAAACAAAAAAAAAAAACAACAAAAAACAAACCTAAATGAAAGATCTCTGTGAGTGAGATCCTAGCAGAAAGAGTGGGCCATCAAAGAAGGAGGTACCTTTCTCTGAAGGGAGGAGAGAACTTCCACTTTGACTATGGCCTTGTCTAAAGATCAGAGTTTATGAACTCAAGAGGCTTCCATAGCCTTGGCAGCTCATGACAAGAGCCTCGGGTGATTACTGATGTCATAAATAAGAGTGTCGGGGCCGGCGCCATGGCTCACTTGGCTAATCCTCGGCCTGCGGCGCTGGCATCCTATATGGGCGTCGGGTTCTAGTCCTGGTTGCTCCTCTTCCAGTCCAGCTCTCTGCTATGGCCCTGGAGGATTGGAGGATGGCCCAGGTGCTTGGGCCCCTGCCCCTACGTGGGAGACCAGGAGGAAGCACCTGGCTCCTGGCTTCAGATCAGCACAATGCCGGCCATGGTGGCCATTAAGAGAGTGAACCAACGGAGGGAAGACCTTCCTCTCTGTCTCTCTCTCACTGTCTATAACTCTACCTGTTAAAAAAATTAAAAAAAAAAAAAGAGTGTCAATTGCTAAATCAACAATGAGAGTCACTGTGCACTTACTCCCCATATAGGATCTCTGTCCTTAATGTGTTGTACTATGTGAATTAATGGTAAAACTAGTACTCAAACAGTGCTTTATACTTTGTGTGTCTGTGTGGGTGCAGTCTGTTGAAACCTTTACTTAGTATATACTAAGTAGATCTTCTGTATGTAAAGATAATTCAAAATGAATCGTGATGAAGAATGGGATGGGAGAGGGAGTGGGAGTGGGATGGTTGCAGGTGGGAGGGAGGTTATGGGGGGAAAAGCTGCTATAATCCAAACGTTGTACTTTCAAAATTGATATTTAGTAAATAAAAGTTTAAAAAAAGAAAAAAATACTTTACAATTATTTTTCAAAACTACCTGAACACGAATCAGTTTTCCTTCCCTCAATAAGTAGATGACATGAGAAATAAAGTGAGGAACTTGCATTAGCCTCCAGTGTTCAGCATTTCCTTATCAACTCTACAGCCCCTCCTCTCTTAATTTCGCCGTCCCCTGAGGTTCCAGGTGAAGAAGAAAAGAAAGAGCACACAGCAATGTGTGGATCTGGAGACCGGAGTCAGCTGCGTCAATGATGAGCTGAAAGGAGAAGCCTTGAGATGGGCAGCACTCAGGAGTCCCAGGACACACTGGGAAGGCAGCTAGCATCCTGCTGAATTTCCTCCCCAGGCACAAGCTACAAGGGTGGCTGCTGAAGTGCTCTGGAATAAGGCCAAGGTCAGAATTAGGGCAGCCGTCTGGGGACAGAATCGAGCATTTCCACCTAAGGAAAGGAGGATAAATAATTGAATGACTGCTCATTATGCTCTTTCTTTGTTTCTTCATTTAGTACTGTTATTCATGAACAAACAACACATGTTTCAATGAACATTTGATATCATGTGTTTATGTATAATGATCCTAAATAATTAAATTTTCCTTTCACTCACTGGACACAAAATAAGTTACATTTATATGCTAAATACTGACCCAGTCTGAGAGATACACATACAATTAGATATACAATTCCCTTCCTTCCAAAATGCTCTCAATATTAGACAATATGATTTAAGACGGAAACACAGGATTTTAGCAGGTAGCTTCCCAGGTAACCAGACTTATCTTGAGGTAATCGGTGGAGCAGGCATTTAATCTAGCTATTGAGACACCCCTGTCCCACCTTAGAGTGCCTGTGATTGTTCCCAGCTCAGGCACTCGGCTCCATGGGAGGCAGCTTGATGGCTCAAGCACTTGGATTGCCGCTACCCTCATGGGTGATCCTGACTGAGTGGTCTCTGTTTTGGGCCCACTAGGCATTTAGAGTGAAACCATGTAAGGAATTTCTCTCTCTGTGTATCTCTTTCTGTGTCTCTCTCATTGTCTCTCTCTCTTTCTCTCTCTCCCCCTGTATGTGTCTTTCAAACAGAAAAAAACTAAAAATAAATAAATATGTATACCAGGATGTTACTTATCTTACGCACAGGCTTAGAAGCAACTTGTCATCCGACTTCTCCCACCAATCTTTTCCACTTCTGACAGAGAGAAAAGAGGAGGAAAAGTCAGGGCTATTCCTCTTCAGAGGATGTGAGAACACTTTTCTTGAGAGAGCCTAGATTTCCTGTGGTTTTGTATCTCTGTGTCCTTTGCAGGCAACGCACCTCACTGTTGTCTAATAACTTCCTAAGAGAAGCCATGATGTCTGCCACCTAGGTCATTCAAGGTCAGCTCTTGTTCCAGCTGTAGGGAGTGAGAGGCTGGAGTTGGCTTTGCCCAAAAATAGCCTATGTCCACGCTATGAATCAGCTTGATATCACCAAGTGCAGAAGTTGGAGCCAGAAGTCCTGCTTTGAAAGAGAAAGGACTCCCAGCCCTTTAACATTGCTGTGATGCAAGTTTTTAATTAGTCATGAGGGCACTGGTCGCCAGGGCCCGGGGACAGTATCATGATGACTAGGGCGGATGCCTCAGGAGGAGGCCAAAGAGATGAAGCTACTACGTCCCAGGGAATATTTTCTTTCCACCAGGCCTGAAGGCAGCTTAAGTAATAAGATTGTGGGTTTCTACTGGTACAGTGTCATTTGCCCCAAATCCCTATTATTAATAATAATTTATTATGGCATTTCCATCTTCGTTATTTTCCAAGAGGCTAATCATCTCAACAACTTAATCCAAGTAATGACAAATTTGATTGACAGGCAAAACCTCCTCTAGACAGATGGACTTTGATCCTTCTCTGGCACTTGAGTACGTGTGTCAAAATTGGGTAGATGAGTGTTATCTGTAGAAGAAGAGACAAAATTCAGTCAACTGTGTATAGAATGCATATTATTTTCCTGAATCTGCACTCAGTAAAAATCTTCTTTTCAAAAGACATTTGCTAGACTATTAGTGTGTCATAAATAATGATTTATAAATGTTGCCTAATAAATCACTTCCCTGGCTCACGGCTAAATATGCGTATCCCTTTTGTTTTTACAGATAGACGAAATGAAAGTCATAGATTAAATTAATGGAAGGAAAGTGAACTACAAACCATGCTTACTTCTACTTTGGCAAAGTGAATTATTCATGAAAACTCTACTGCAGGCTTCCAATGCCAAAGGTAGCCCTGAGGATGATTTTTCTTAGCGTCTGAGCCCTGGGAGTAATTGCAAAGTGGCTAGCAATTACTTTTGGCATCTTCCCACTTCATATCCAGTGTCCTTCTCCCACCTACTTCTTTGGAACCAAGCATTTAGTGGCCCTATCAAAGCCTTATGGCTTCCTAAGCTCTTCCCTGTCATCTCCCTACACAGAAGTGTTCTAGACTCCTTTAGCTGTTAATGCATGAACACACACACACACACACACACACACACACACGGGGAGGCAAGTTTTCTTACGAGAGGTCCAAGGTCCTTTATGGTGAGATATGAATGACTTATATGCTTATGCATTTTACAGGAAGTTTGTTAATTAAAACTTTAAGTGGGTGTGATGTGCTGCAGAGTGTGTGCCCCAGTGCGCTCATGCTCACTCCCACCATCCCAACAGCACTGAGAACACTCAGCAGACAGTGAACAGCCTGCTTCCGAATGATTTCTTCAGACCCGGAGACCAAGACCCTGCAGACCACAGACATTCTTCAAACAGGCTCCTGTCATACGTTTTGAGGAAGTGCTAAGACTCCAACTCTGCTTCCTAACTCATGGCAGGAAATAGGTCAGAGTTTCGAGCAAGGGCCTTTGGGTCCAACTTCCAGAGTATGAATTCCAGCTCTGCCTCTTTCCAGATGTGCGATCCTCGTCAGTTTCCTTAAGTTGTCACTAAAATGGGCATATTTGCAGCTATGGCTCCATCAGGAAGTTTTAAGGATATACTGATACGTAAGTGTACGGTACACTACCTGGCACAGATTAACTGCCAATGGAGGCTATCATTATTATGCACGTAACACCATTAACACAGTATCCTCAAGTGGGGATAGGCAGCTGCAGGGCTCACCTGTGGTTACATCCCTCTTGTACACCCTGAATTTTGGTAGCTCATGTCAATTTTCTTTCTTGAGTTATTTATTCACGAATATGGTGCATCAGGCATTACGCTTGGAACTAGAAACTGCAGCAAGAACATAAGTAAGAATCCTATCCTGAAGAAGCTTTCAGGGCAAAAAGGATAAGAGGGAGAATTAATCACAAAAGGAATGTTAATCATGATAACAACTGTGTAAAAAAAAAAAAAAAAGCTGGTGTTATGAAAACACATCGGGTTTGGGAGTGGGTAGATGACCTACCAGGATTAGGGAAGGATTTAGCTTGAAGAAAGAGTAAGACTTATGTAGGGCCGCCGCTGCGACTCACTAGGCTAATCCTCCGCCTTGCGGCGCCAGCACACCAGGTTCTAGTCCCGGTCGGGGCGCCAGATTCTGTCCCGGTTGCCCCTCTTCCAGGCCAGCTCTCTGCTGTGGCCCGGGTGTGCAGTGGAGGATGGCCCAAGTGCTTGGGCCCTGCACCCCATGGGAGACCAGAATAAGTACCTGGCTCCTGCTATCGGATCAGCGCGGTGCGCCAGCTGCGGCGGCCATTGGAGGTTGAACCAACGGCAAAGGAAGACCTTTCTCTCTGTCTCTCTCTCTCACTGTCCACTCTGCCTGTCAAAAAAAAAAAAAAAAAAAAAAAGACTTAGTAGAATAGAAGCCAAGTAAAAGTAGTAGTAGTGGAAGAAAGTATTGGAGGAGATGAGAGAAAGCAGGGGGAGCTGGGGAATAAGAATGGTGGTAGTGGTGGTGGTCATGGTGGTGGTGGTGGTTAGAGCAGGGAGGGGGATGCAAAATTTGGCTGGAGTCAGGGCAAGGTCCAGATAGCACAATCATTCTTGATCAGGGGCGGTTGGCGGAATTAGGGCTCAAGGGTTCTACTGGCATCTACTGGTTCTACTGGTGAAGGCCAGGAACATTGCTCAACGTCCTATAGTGCAGAGGATGCCCCTACCACAGAGAATTAGTGGCAACAAATGTCAATTGAGCTGAGGCTATGAACTAGTGGAGAGATATAGCAAATACAGCGAGGGTTGACAGAACAGGTGTGATGTGGTTGCATTTGCTTTCTTTAAAAGAATCATCTCTGACTACTGTTGGAGAGGGGCAGCTGGTAGACCTTTGCAAATATAAGGTGAGAGAAGATGGTGGGCCGGGGCCGCGGCTCACTAGGCTAATCCTCCGCCTAGCGGCGCCGGCACACCGGGTTCTAGTCCCGGTCGGGGCGCCGGATTCTGTCCCGGTTGCCCCTCTTCCAGGCCAGCCCTCTGCTGTGGCCAGGGAGTGCAGTGGAGGATGGCCCAGGTGCTTGGGCCCTGCACCCCATGGGAGACCAGGAAAAGCACCTGGCTCCTGGCTCCTGCCATCGGATCAGCGCAGTGCGCCGGCCGCAGCGCGCCGACTGCGGCGGCCATTGGAGGGTGAACCAACAGCAAAGGAAGACCTTTCTCTCTGTCTCTCTCTCTCACTGTCCACTCTGCCTGTCAAAAAAAAAAAAAAAAAAAAAGAAGATGGTGGCTTGGACCAGGCTTGTCTTAAAAAAAATATATCCCAGTGGCCAGCGCCACGGCTCAATAGGCTAATCCTCTGCCTTGCGGCGCCGGCACACCGAGTTCTAGTCCCGGTCGGGGCGCCGGATTCTGTCCCGGTTGCCCCTCTTCCAGGCCAGCTGCAATGGCCTGAAAGTGCAGTGGAGGATGGCCCAAGTGCCTGGGCCCTGCACCCCATGGGAGACCAGGAGAAGCACCTGGCTCCTGGCGTCGGATCAGTGCGGTGTGCAGGCCGCAGCGTGCCGGCCACGGCGGCCATTGGAGGGTGAACCAACGGTAAAGGAAGACCTTTCTCTCTGTCTCTCTCTCTCACTGTGCACTCTGCCTGTCTATATATATATATATATCTCCCAGTATTTGGTAAACTCTAAGCAGGGAAGTGAACTAACTGAACATGAAAGAGAAGCAGAGATGGTAAGTGGATTCCAAATGGTGCTTTTCTTCAGGACCTTTGGGCCTTTCTCAAAGAAGCTCTTCCTTTCCTTCCTAGAATGTGGGAGTCGCTGCTGACCCTGACCTGGTTGTTAGCTACCAGATGGGCCTGATCCTGCTCCACTTTCCCCCTCCACTCCATACTTTCTACCCTGAAGAGTCTCTCGTGGAATCTTCTGCTCTAGAAACAAAGATACGTTGAATGCTGCTTCATGATTCTCCAAGCCCTTCCCCAGCTCAGTGCAGAATCCTCCATGTGTCATTTGTGTCACCTGTTTTGAAATGGGACGTCTGTCTGCTCCTTCAAAACTGCATTTCCAACAAAGTCCACAGAATGGCAGCCTCCATGACTGACTTGTTCCCTGTCCACAGCATCAATGTGTCCAGGCTTTCTGCAGGTGATCCAGATTTTGTTATTTGATGCTTCTATTAAAAACAACTTATCACGAATCTTTATAACTAATCTAATAGCCATTCTAATTCCTTTCTGGAAAAAGGCAAGGTAGAAATAAATCTGACTGTGACTTGGATTTTAAATTTGTAAGATTGTTTTTCCACCCAATACATAAATGCATAAATCAGAAGTCCTCACTGAGGAGTAAAAAATAATGTAGCTATATCCGTGAGTCACATGCTTACTCTGGGAGAAAACAAAATGAACAGTCTGGCACCATCTATGGAGGCATCAGTCCTCAAACGCCTCTGAGTTGGATAGTCCAGGATGCCGATATTGGCCAGGTATAGACCAGACTAGAGTCTAGCAATTGGGGGCCAGGAAAACAAGGAAAAGTAAACATGTAAAGCAGCCAGATTAAGAGACCAGTGAGTGCTGGAATCTATTGGAAACTAGACCAGATACATGTACCTAATGGTGTTCTAATTTAAAAAAAAAGTTTTAAGATGCAATGCACAGCCAATCAAAACAGACCTACAAATATCAATTGGTCAATAGCTGCCAGTCTGCAAGTTCTGGTCAAGATAAAAATTAAAACAAAGGCTTAAAGAATTTCACTGGAAGGTTTGAACACAGTTGAAAATTCAAATAAAACACTGACAGATGGGGAGAGGGGAAAGAGGTCTGGTTAAATTTAGTGGACAATTCTTAAAACCTCTAGCGCTTCTTCTCTCTTCCAGTGCTATACCATAAATGGGGATCATAACAATCAAAGTTGTTTCTTCCTTTCAATCGCTTTTCCTCACCGTGTCCTCCTTTGCACCTCATCCACAAACTATTACCATCCCGTTAGGGTGTGAGGTCCGTCCTGTAAGAAGGAGATTCACTTTCCTGACTGAACTGCATGTCCTTAATGTGTACTGCCACAGTTGTGAGTCCAGCAAAGTAGGTCACCCAATTCTGAGGGGACATGTTAATGGTAAAGCCTTGTGCATAAGAGGGCACATTAAAGACAGACTTACAGCCTTAGCTTTGAATCTCTTTTCCAGCTTTGGTAGATTTAAAAATGTGATATCCCAAGCACAGCGGTATTCTTCCCAGGGCTACAGCTGTGCATTGCTTTCTATCTTGGGAGATGTTTATGCACAGGTCTAAGGAAATGCAACACAAGGGAAATGCCATTTTAACAAATTTCAAGGCAGGGGGAGGAGCGCTCTTGGTTTTGCTGTGATGGGATTTTGGCCAAGTGGAAATGTTGTGAAGTTATCAAACATAAGTAAAAGTGCAATTTTCAATTGAAGGAAACTTCAGCGACTTAACATTATATAGTGCCATTTATTCCTTAGACTCTCAAAGACCACTGTCTTTATCCCACAGTTCTGTCTTTGGAAATATCCGGGTTACTCGCATGTTTTCTCCACTTTGCCCTGTGAGATGGGAGGAGAGAGTGATGGAGAATCAAAACCAGTGCAGGAGAGTCACATAGTTGGGGTTTTTGGTGGCAAGAGATGGTGCTCTAGTTTGACTATCCTCACCAAAATTCATGTGACATTGTAAGATATCCAAAAGTGAGACCTTTAAGAGGTCGTGGAGGACCTGCAAAATTGGGTTATCTTGAAAGTGGGTCTTTTATAAGAAGTAATCTGCTTCTGTCTCTTGAATGAACACCCTCACCAGGTCCTCATTGGCAAGAAGGCCCTCACTAGATGCAGGCCCTCAGTCTTGGACTTCCCAGCCTCCCAAACAATAAGGGATAAATAAGAAATAAATTTGTTTCCCTCCCTCCCTTTCTTCCTCCCTCCCTCCCTCCTTTCCTTTCTTCCTTCTATTCAGAGGCAGAGTGAGAGAGGCACAGAGAGAGACACAGCAGCACTGACAGAGAGCTCCCATATGCTGATTTGCTCCCTGAATACTTGGCAACCACTGGGCGGAGGGCTGAAGCTAGGAGCTGGGAATGCAGGTTTCCCTCATGGGAGGCAAGAGGCCGATTTCTTGAGCCATCATCGCTGCCTCCCAGGGTCTGTATTAGCAAGAAACTGGAGTCAGGAGTTGCAGCCAGGAAATCAAACACAGGCACTCTCCAGTGTGGGATGATGGTGTTTTAAGGGACATCTTTTCTGCTAGAAATAGATTTTTTAAAATAAACTAGCCGATCTCAGGTATTCTGTTATAGCAACAGAAGATTCACTAAGACAGAAGGCTTTTGTGACTGAACGATGATCAAAATCTATATGTGTCTGAGTATGTCTCAGAAACTATCTGTAAGATTCAGGTCCTCTGAACCCCTATTGAGTTCTATAAATCCTACAGTCAGACAACTGTTGATGAGAGTCAGACACTATTCTGAATATTCTAAGTAGGGTGGTGACTAAGACAGACAAGTTTTCTATTCTCATGAAGCTGACATTACAGACAGGAATATAGTCATTAAACAAACAAACCAGAAGAATCAAAGAAGTGCAAAGAATAAGCTGATGGTCTAGAGAGCACCTTAGAGTGTACGTTTACAGAAGAGGCCACACAGCCAAGACAAGAATGACCAATAGGAGCTAATTATGAAATGATTCAAAGGAAGCCACCTTCTGGGTACTGGGAAGAGCAAGTGTGAAGACCCTGAAATGTGTGGATTAACATTGGAGGACTCCTGCAGCGTACTACCACAAACTTAGGCGCTCACAAGAACTAAAAATACAATATAGTTCTAGGAGATCATAAGCACAAATTGAATTTCACTGGGTTCCAATGGGGCTGTTTTCTCTTCAGAAGCTGTTGGGAGAGTCTGTTTCCTTGTTTTTCATATCTTGTGGAGTCCACCTGCCTTCTTTGGCTCCCAGCCTCTTCTTCCATCTTCTAAGCCACACTACAGCAACTTCAAATCCCCATTACTGACTTTCCTGCATCTGTCTTTAATTTATAAGGACCTTTGTGAGTATACATTTGACCCACTCATGTAATTCAGGATAATATAATCAAATATCCTTACCTTGATCGCATCTGCAGTCTTTTTATTTATTTATTGCCAAATAAAGTAATGTGTCTTCACGTTCTGAGGACTGAGGTGTGGACATCTTTGAGAGACACGATGTTTTCTGCCATGGTAGGTGTGAGAATTTCTGTTTGAAGAAGAGAAACTTGGTAAGAATGCAGTAGTGAGATAGAAGTGATAGGGAGAGACTCAGTTCTGATTTCTCAATGGTACTGAGATGCTACCATCATTCTATTCACTGTTCAACTAGAAGCATTAAACCTCTGACACTGACACTGACACTGACACAGCAAGGGGAAACCAATGCATTGTGTAGAATTTGGGATTTGTAGAATTCCTTGATTCATAGCAAACCACTGTTGCTTTTCTTTACTCCAATTTTCTAGCTGTAGATACATTTTAGCATTTTCATACATTATTGTTATTTTGTATTCTGATGGATTAAAAATCATAGAGTTTTAGGGCTTAACGCAATTTGGAAGATGTCTATTTGGGTTTTTAAACCTTGCAAAACAACATTGAGACCGAGAGACACTAAATGTTTTTCCTAAGAAGATGAATCTAAAGCCAGAAATGTGCAGTGTCCCCCATCCATTTCTCTTGTTCATTATATGGGTTACCTTTCTTCCCTGGGACTGCCTCTGGGGAGGGTGTTATGCTGGTCTAGATGTTTCCCAGGCCAAGCGTGCTTTGCCTGCATAGACGACTAGGTGGTAAATGATATTCATTTAAGAGTTGACTCTATTCAGTTGCCTTTTTGTCCCCCAGAACAGATATGGTGAAATAGAAAACTCCTCATCTGGAGGACCTGTGAAGACATATAGCATTTCTATCATTTGCAAAACACTCTACAGGGCTATCATTCCAGTAGGACAAGACAAATCATTCACCTGTGGACCCACCTGAGAATTTTGAGACCACTTGGCTGAGGGACTTGCCAAAAAGTTGGTACACAAATGTTATCCATTTGGAATATATTAGCCACTCCAGTTTATTTATTTTGGTGTTCCCTTACCTCTACATTTTTTTTAAATAAGGTACTAGTATTTCAGAGAAATTTCGGACTTTCTAATCCTGCCTATCAACCATTCCCCTCACTCCTGCCAACTCCAAATTCGACCTATAGAAAAGATATGTGGATAAACTGGCTAGTAAAGGAAACTCAAAACAATGTGAAATAAAGGAAGTAGTCTCCATGATGAATAGCAACTTGGTTATATAGATTAGAAAGCAGATTGACACCTGCGGGGAAACGTTACCCTTCAGTTTCTGACTCTGGGTTTTGTAGATAACATGATAACTACCAGCAGCTTCCAACTTGCTCCTAAAAATACTCTATTGAAGTAACTTCTGAAAAATGCAGGAAATGGTGAGACAAATTGATCCATGTAAAGAGGAACAAAAGAGTTTCTCACAGCCTGTCCTGGGCAAGAAAGCTGGTTGGGGCAGATCCCAGAGGCAGAGCTGGGTGTGTCTCTTGGGTGTGGGTCAAACCTATAAAGTTCAGGGAGGAAGGTTTGCTAATCTCCAAGCAGGTGGATCAAACTGATCTACACTCTGGCCTTTCCATGCCACTGTCCTTGAGATTGTGTCAAGATCTCTGTGGCTATTGTCTCAAGGTTCCTAGTTCTAGATGCTTCTTTTAGCTGCAAGAGGCAATTGTCACTTTACACCACTAACGTGTATCTTAACAAATGTAATTTATAAACTTGCATGTGCTGTGTAAATCAGTATATTGAACCAAAGGCAAACCGCAGGTTATTTATATGGAAGGCCAGCTCCCAGAACATTGAGTTGATTCATTTCATTTCAGTGAGAAGTTAAGAGGAAATACACAGGGAGCATTTTTTATGCTAATCATAGGGCTTTTTGCATTGTTCAGAGGGCTGGAAAGTGTGGTTTCCAATAATTTAATTCCAGGCTTAGAGAGTTGTTAGAACATGTGAACCCATATATTAGGTATTTCAAAAATCATTTATTACAGTTGCTATACTGCAATGTTATGTTTTCCATGGTAGCTGCACTATATAATTTTAATGTGTTTAAAATTAGGAGCTTGTAGCATACTTAGTGTGTTTTAACATTACGAAACATGATCCTGAATTCTAAGAAGCTCAATAAGTGCAAAAGCTCTGAACAGGTTAAAATTCAACAACTACTTACTGCTCATTTATTGAAGGTCAGAGCTACGTTTCAGCAGAGCCTATAAGATTTAGCCTTCACATTAAAAGAACTTTAGACCTGGGCAGTGGCACACAGACTAGTGTGTGGTCCAATACAAAATTACATAAAGAAAATGAATCTATAGATTTGAACCAGTGGTGGAAAAATCGGTTTCAAAGAGAACTTGGGTATTAAACTTGATGGATGAGTAAGGTTTAGAAGAATCTGATTCTGGAGAAGGCATTTAATACTGATCATAATGATGACGTAGTAAAGAGCAGGCATTTGGCCTGGAGGTTAAACCTCTGCTTGAGACACCCATATCACACATGGGAGTGCCTAAGTCCGACTCCACTCTCAATGCCAGCTTCCAGCTGAAGTGCACCCTGAAAATACCTGGTAAAAGTTCAAGTATTTGGGTCCATGACAACCACATCGGAGACCCAGATGGAGTTCCTGACTTCCCGCTTCAGTCTGGCCTAGTCCTGGCCATTGCAAGCATTTGGTGACTGAACCAGTGATGGGAGCTCTTGCTATCCATCTGTCTATCTTTTTATATTCCTATCAAATAAAAATTTTACAAAAAGATGACCTAACAATAGTTCATCGAGTGCTTCAGGCACACCAGCTCTAAAGCCAAGTCCTTCATGGATGTTATCTCCATTAACTCTATAAAGAATCACTAGTCCCATTTCAAGGATGAAGGAACCGTGGTTCACAATGTCACAACTAGTTAGTGATAGAGTCAGGATTGGAATGCAGATCCAGATGGCCCCTAAATTACATTTTCCACCATGAAAGAGTATAAGCACAGGAATAAAAATATCATGATGAGGCCACTTGAGAGGAGGAAACATCATGTTTTTAATGGGCAGTAAATTTGGATGGGTCATTTAAAGCTAAGTGGTGGAGAGATTTAAACGCCGGGATGAAAAGCCCAGACAGGCTCTATGATGGAGTAGGCAACAACTCAAAGTTCTTGGCTGAATTCTGGTAAATATCATGCATTCCGTGCAGATTTCTGTCCCCAGAGTAGAAAGATAAATATAAACCCCTTTAGCCTAGTACAGGGCCTGGTTGTGACTGATGAATGTCCAATTTTCTTTCTTTCTAGGGGCTCTGGATTCCTCCTTTTGTCCCTTCTTTTAGGACTCTCTGCAGAGCAAGTAGGTCAATAGTCCAGCCTTTCTCTTCTCTCTCTTCCCTTCTCCAGACACAACCACTCAAGACACAAGCAATATTTTCTTTGTCTTCTCCACATCCTCACCGAGTACCACAAACAAAGACTGAGCCAAAGGGTGTTGTTCCCGCAGCATGGACAGCTGAATGTCAGCTAAGTGATGTTTAGCATCAAGGAATGGAAAGCTTAGATGTACACTGGGAACAGAAAACAAATATTCCAAAGAATTGCAATAAGTAAGCACTGTATGAAACCGAGGTGAGGTGGACCAGCAACAAGGCATTCGCTCAAGAGCCAAGACTGAGAAGCTTCTGCTAGATGACATTTTTTTTAAGGATTTATTTACTTATTTGAAAGGCAGAGTAACAGAGAGGAAGAGGCAGAGAGGGAAAGAACGAGCGAAAGAGTGAGAGATAGAGAGAGAGGTCTTTCATCTGCTGGTTCACTCCCCAGATGGCCACAATGGCTGGAACTGCACAATCCAAAGCCAGGAGCCAGGAGCTTCTTCTGGGTCTCCCATGTGGGCGCAGGGGCCCAAGGACTTTGACCATCTTCCACTGCTTTCCCAGGCTATAGCAGAGAACTGGATTGGAAGTGCAGCAGCCAGGACTCAAACCAGAGCCTATATGGGATGCTGGCACTGCAGGCAGTGGCTTTACCCTCTATGCCACAGCACTGACCCCTAGATGACATTTTAAAAGGTATGGGGGTGAATGCTTGCCATGGCCATTACGATGCAAGTTGGGAAGCCCACATCCCATATTGGAGTGCCTTGATTCTAGTTCTGACTCCACTACTGATTTGAGTTTCCTGATGACGTGCATGTTGGGAAACAGCAGGTGATGGATTAAGCAGTTGGGTCCCTGCCACCCTTGTGAGAGACCCTGATTGAGCTCCTGGCTCCCAGCTTCAGTTCAGCCCTTGCCCTTTTGGGCCTCGGAAGAGTAAACCCGCAGACTGGGAGATCACTGTCTTACTCTCTCAATAAATAAATACATTTTTAAACATATTATGCTTTTCTTCTTGCAGTGTAATTCATCTTAGGTAATCAAAGGCAATTAACTTTAATTTATGCCAAAATTAAATGTAAAATTAGCACAAAGAAAAAATTGCAGGTGGAAATTAGGGGGCCACAGAATTGATTGATTATTCTAAGCAATAACTCGTTGGCCTTGTATTCTAGTTTAATATTAGGCAAGATTTACCACTACCTTCACTTTTTATAGTAACAGTATATTTCTTATAAAAAGGAAACCCAGTGTGTTGAGAGGAAAGGAGAAGTGGCTAGAAATTACAGGAGCGATTGACAGGATGACCAAGAGGCAGCAAACCTGTAGCATGCTTCTTGGAGAATGTACTTTCTCTCTCTTTTCCACCTCCCTGCTTTTAGGGAAGCAGCCCTTCTGATCTTGCTGGTTGCCTTTTTTCACTCCATTCCTTCGACCAGTGACTGTGTCCCCCAAACATCATTTTATCCACAAACACATGAGTGCTTGAAAGTCTCTGTGGCTGTCCCTTTCACTTCTGTGGTTGGAACAGCTCCTCACGCAGATGCTGGGCCTGGTCTGTCAGCCCTCTCAGCGCTCCTTCTAATGCTTAGCAGGATTAACCCCCCTTCCCCCATCTCTTCTCTCCTGTTCCCCGGGTGTGAGATGTGTGCATGTGTGTGCTGGGAGGAGAGACCAAAGAGTGCGACAATAACTAAAAGGAGCTCTTATTAGGATCTTCATGAAATACTGAACTCCAACTAGTTTTCAAGTTCTCTTCATTGGCCAGGAACTAAGAATTAAGTGGGATCATCATGGTGGTTTCCCTGAGTTCACCTGAAAAAGAAAATTCAATAAATGTTGCATTTCTCATCTTGAAGCTTGGATTATTACAGTGGACATAAAGTCAGACCAGTTTTCGTCTCCTATCTCACAGCTATCAGCAATGCAAACTGTGATCACCTTTGCTTGCACTTTGTTAAACCTGCCGAGAGCAGGTGGCAAGATTCTTGGATTGAGAGGCAGGTGGAGGAGTGAGGAGGGGGTGTAAATCAAAGTTCAACTACCGTGTTCTGTCTGGAGTAACTGAGACTGGATCCAGAAGCCCTGTCTGCAAGCCCTGGCCGCTCTGAGTGTGCTGCCAAAGCATCCAATTGCATTGCTTTCAGGGCAAAGGTAATTAGGCGTTCTGGGGGAGCTCTACTATTTTTCAGATTGAGCAAATCCCAAACAGGTGCAGCCTTAATCCAGGGCCTTGGGAGGAGCCGTTGGAGAGGCAGCTGCGGGTGCTGGAGTGCTTCAGGAGGAGAGAGACTATGGCAGGAAGGAGCAAGGCCTCAGAGCCCTACGTGTGGCGTCTGAGGACAGAAAACGGTGCTGGCACGGAAACAGTGAAATACATGTTCTGTCTTTCCTGTCTCCCTGTCCACCTGCTGTGGGAGCACGTGGTGCCTGGCATGGTGCGCACAGGAAAAATGAGATGCCTGGGTTGTGTGGGTCATCCAGCAATGGTGCTGAACTTCAAAGTGAGAGACTCAAGATTTCTGAAGGATTTGCATTGTTTTTAATGTTCCCCTCTCTTCCTAGGAATGAGCAATCTAAATCCAAATATTGGGATAAATGCATGGTTGCAGCCCTTGGCACGGCTAGCGAAATACAGGCGGGGTGAAGGAAGGCAATGGGCATGGGGAAGCCAGATCTGCTCCTATGTCTTTCATCTGTGCCCTGGTGATGAGTCTGAAAACCATGCCTTTGAGCACGTTAATGAAAAAGAAGAGAGTGAAGGGGAGAGAGCAGAAGAAAAGGGGAGAGAGAGGAAAAGACAGGAGGACCGAGGGAGGAAGAGCCTTAGGAGAAAGCCAGAGGGAAGGAGGTAAGACTTACACTGGTTTTCACAGTAGTTTTGATCAACTCCCTTCGGCATAGAAGAGCTTGGTGGCTGAGGGCAGGAGGGTGTGTCTGGGGGAGTTTTTGTCGCTTGGTGTCCCACACTCAGGCTGACCCTTTGCTGGGTGACAGCGAGGCACACAGGCATTTCTAAACACATGAAGAAAAATGAGAAAGGAAGAATTATTGTCTGAACTAAAGTCCACCGCCATCAAAGTGGGCAACTGAGTGGGGAGAGGTTAATTTCTTGTCGCTCAAGCCCCCAGGCAAAGTTTCCGATGCTCCTCCTAAATGCGTGGCCTGAAGTCACCACCAGAAACCAAAGCCCATTTATGGATCAGGACCACAGAATGTTTAGCAACTGAGATAGCATCTCAATCCGCCCCCTGGTTTGGGGGCATGGAAGCCAGTGTCTTCAGTAGGACCAGCTTGTGTCGGTGGGCACTTGTGCTTTGCTGCCTAGCTGTTCTCTCTTTCCCAGAGCCCAGCCCCTCTCTTTAACTAGCTAACCCTTCAGGCTCACTGAGAATCAGTTACTGCTTCGTTGAGGTTAAGTACAACGTGTTTATTTGGGAAGGAGAATACTTGAACGTGCACTTAAATTGTTTTGACTCCAACTGCAACAAAGCATGTCTTGGCGACTCTGGCTAGGGGAGTGATGCATGCGACAGGGGTCACCATCACTTAACTCCAGTGCCACTGAGAGGCTCACGGTGGAGAAAGAAATATGCAGAGGAGAGGAACACGGGAGAGGAGCAAGACAGGAAGAACAAAAACATCACTGCTGTGGTGGGTGGAGGCGCAGTGTCACCAGTCATTTCCTGCTATGATATTTAATGGCGTGAGGATCTGGGGCCCCTTCTCCGAGAGCACTGCGTGGCCTCTGGAGCCATCATTACTGAGCAGCCCCTCTACCAGGGCCCACTTTGCACAGAAGCAAAGCCTTCTCCTTGGAAGGATGAGGCGGCATTCGAAGACAGACCGTGCAAACAAAGCGCAAATGCCCATCTCCATGGCAGGAACAAGAGGGAGAGGGATAGTATTTTAAAGCTCCATTAACAAAGAACTTTACTCAAGGAGGAGCTGTTAATAAGTAATGAAACAAAGTGCCTGTTATGGAGATTAAATGCCCCTGTGTCTAGGTACAAAGTTCAGGCTGCAAAGTGCAGCTGTCACCCTGTCTATAACCCCACCGTAGCCTTAGAACCCCTGGTTCAAAGTGTGTCTTGCTGCCTTCCTGTTACCAGGCTGCCCAGTGCAAGGTCCAGCCAGGGTTCAGAGGTCAGCGTCTGAGGCTGTGCTGACTGACTTCTTTGTTCAGCTCGGCAGGCTTTCGATAAGCCACGCACTGCTTATTTAACACGATTATTACAAACGACTGGCAGATTATTTTCCCAGACTCTTACACTCGATTTTTTAGAAGCAAGCCTAAATGGTACCAAACGAACTTCTTGTGAGTTTGTGTGTGCACAAAGGCAATCGATATCAGCACATATGGAAGAGCAGGTGAAAAATCTATTTCCAAAGAATAATTATGTCCTCGAGCAGACACAGCAAAGGCAGGCCCTTTGAAGTAAGAGTTTGTAGGGCAGTTTCAAGATGGGTCAAAGAATTCCCCCTGTAACTATCAAAGATCAAATAAATACTAGATTTACCAGTTAAACCAAGCAAATCCTTTCCCATGTGACAGTGTTTGGAGCCTCCCTCCCTAATGGTTTTTTTTTTTTTTTAATTTGTTTATCCATTGAAGACTTTGAGGGAAATTCACTTTTTTAAAATCATTTCCATTTTTTGATTTGATCGACAAAAATGCTAATGAATAGTCCCATTTTACAGAGGAGGAAACTGAGACTCAGAGAGATCGCAGTGCGTCCAGAGCCCCCGAGTTAGTAACTGCAAAACCGAGACCACAGTCCAACTCTTCAGACTTTTCCCTCAGCACCTCCTCCATCAGTTCATGGCTGCCGCTCATGTCCCGACACTGATTTCCTTTAAATGGAAGTTGTTCCTTCTCATTCTTCACTTTTATGGAAGTGAACAGAGTCAGAGTACAAAGCACAAGGCCGGCACTTTGGGAAATGTGATCTGAAAGAGCACTTCAGGTAAAGGCACAGGGAAACAGGGCCTGGCTCCACGTTGGCCTCCTGCCAGGCCCTGGTGCTTCATCCTCTCTCTCCTAGCCCCAGGTGCAGGAGGGTGGGGGAGGGGGCAGGATCTGAGCCGAGTTACCCAGCGGGTCGGTTAGGGTGCTGGTCCTTGCAGTGATAGTCTGGATTAATATTTTACCTTGGAAAGAAACACAGCCCATGCTGATAGACTCAGCGTTAAAGGCTGAGGTTTTAGGATATTCCTTGCTTTTGAGTCCTGCCATCAAGTAGGACTCAAAACACTCCCCCGGTGTTTTCTTTAAGGAAAATAGAGTTTAAAAAAATCAGCAGCAGGTTTCATTTCTATGGCAGAGAGGTGTCAAGCCCTAGGATATTCCTGGTGTTTACTGAGATATTTATTAATCGAGGTTGGCATAGATAAATATTGGTACAGTGACGGAGTCCGCCCTGTGTGTTCGGAAGAGGGTATAAATACAAATTCAGATATATGTCATTGCGATCAGCAAAGAGCTTGAACCGGGATGGGAAGAAAAAGGCAAGAACCTACATCGCTGGTGGCAACAGAGCCGTACACAAAACACGAAGGGTTAGGAAAGAGCAGTGAGAGTAGGGATTGCCTCTTGATTTACAGAACATGGGCTCAGGGCCAGCCACAGGACTGGGTGTTTGACCTGTGTTAAGACTTTTAATCCACACAGACACAACAGGAGGTAGATGGTATCTCCCTTTTGGAGATAACTACACTGAAATTCTGTGAGGTTAAGAGGCTTGTCCAAACTCACCCAGCCTGGTAAGAACAGACCATGGGTTTGATCCCAGTCCTGCACTTGAACCCCGTGGAGAGGCAGAGAAAAATCTGAACAGGAAAGGAGAAAAAAATACATTATTTTAAAAAAAGAAGAAGAAGGAAGACAGCCAGGATTTTGTAATATGCTGATAAGATAGAAAGGAGTCCATTTGTGTATGTCCGCGTTTAAAGACGTGGAGTCACAGAGACTGGAAACTGTAAGGAAAGGCCGGAAGCGGATGATGCAGAAGCAGCACCATGCGTGGGAGCCCTGAGTGTGGCCCCTAAGCCCTGCAGAGAAGGAGTTGAACAGGACGCATTTGCAATGTCATCTTTTACTGGCTCCCTTTTCTCTGTACCCATCTGCGAAGAAGTCTGTATTTCTGCATTGTTTTATTTATGCTGTTAGACCGTGGTCTTTTGGCAGCTACCACCTGCATTTCAAAGACACACATAACATAGATCTCTGGCCCTGGATCTCTCTCTCTTCAGATACAAATTTGTATTTCCAGCTGTGCGCTGAGTGGGACTAACTGGACAATCCAGAGACATCTCTATGGGCTCCTGCAAACCTGCTGTTTCCTGACACTCCTTGGCTCAGCCCAGTTTCCCAAGCTAGAAACCTCGCCATTGTCTTTGATGCCTTCCTTGGGCCCACACCCATAAACCCAGCACATCACCCATCCCGATAGATTTAACTCTGAAGTGTCTCCAAACCCATCACCTTCTCCTACTCTCCTTGTCTATACTATGTACTTTTACATCCTAGCATTTTATTATAGACTATAAGTATATACAAAGACATACTTTTATGCCGTGCCTTAGGTCAGGTCTTCTTTTGGTATTGACAAAAGCAGTGGCTGATGTGATCTTTTCCCCCCACTTTTATGCTCCACTCATTTCTCCTCCCACCTGTCCCTACTAGAATTGATTTGTAAAGCACAAAGCAAACAGCGTCAAATATGGTAATGCACCTTTCTGGGTATAAAACTTTAATAATTCCCATTTATGTACAAAAGAGTGTGCAAACTGGTGACTGTCGACTAACATTGGCCCATAGACAAATTTTATTTGACCATACAAGTGTAGAACAAATTTGAATTAGTTGATAATATTTAAAAGAGGGTGTTTTACATAAACACTGAGATTTTTGGCTCGGGGAAAAATCAAGACCAGGTCGCCCTGAGCAGGATTCCCGCAGCCATCAGATTTAAGGTGAACACCTGCCGGTAATGGGGCGGGATTGGGGGCGTTGCGTTTCCAGTTTGACGCAATCCTCACAGCTATAATCAGGCTGATAATACATACCCTTGATATGATATAATGAGAATGGCACTTTATCTCTGTGGCTTTCTTCCCTAAACCCATAACCCTTCCCCTCCCCGCCCCGACCCTGTCTGATCATGAGAAATACATCAGAAGAATCCCATTTAAGAGGAATTCTGGAAAATATTGACCAGTGGTTCTTGAAGCTGTCAATCAAGATCTTTAAACATAAGTCTGGGAAACATCATAGCAAAGAGGGAATTTGGCAAAGAAATGTCATGTGGTATCCTAGATGAGATTAAGACGAGGATGCAAGGTAAAATCTGAGAACCTCAAAGTATGGACTTTGGTTAATATGATATCATTATTGGTTCATTGACCATAGCAAATATACTGTGCTTTTCTAAGAGGTTAAGGGAAACTGGGTATTTGGGACTTCTCCATACTCCGGTAATTTTCCAAGACTACAGTGGATTGATGCCTGACACCTTGAATAGCACAAGTCCTATACATATGATTTTTTTCCCTTTACATGCATATATATTACAAAGTTGATTATTAATTGAGCACAGTAAGATATTAAAATGATGAGTAAAAATAAAGCAGAATGATTATAACAATGTAACATAAAATTTATGGGAATGTGTTCTAGTTCTGTCTGCTTCTCTCCTGAAATATCGGATGGTACTCTACTCACCCTTCTCCTCGTGATGATACGAGATAAAACAATGCCTTCTTGAGGAGATGAAATAAGGTGGATGATGCAGATGCTGTGTTGTAGCGTTAAGCTACCATGTAAGGTTTACTTGTACCCAAGCAATGGAATATTGAGACAGCCCACCTGGTAACCAAGACAGCCACTAAGTGACTAACGAATGGGTACTGCATACAGCATGAAAACAGTGGACAAAGAGACACCTCAGGTCCCTGGTGGGATGGAGCAGGACAGCAAAAGATCCAATAATAAACTCTGTGTGTTGTACAGTTAAAACTCATACATGTTATATTTATGGAATTTTTCATTTACTATTGTCAGATGACAATTCACTTCAGATAATTGAAACTTCAGAGAATGAAACCATAGATAAGGGAGGACCATTGTGTATTCACAATTTTCTGTAAATTTGAATCTAATCTTTATATTTTTTTATTTTTATTTTTTTTTGACAGGCAGAGTGGACAGTGAGAGAGAGAGACAGAGAGAAAGGTCTTCCTTTGCCGTTTGTTCACCCTCCAATGGCTGCCGTGGCTGGTGCACCGTGCTGATCCGAAGCCAGGAGCCAGGTGCTTCTCCTGGTCTCCCATGGGGTGCAGGGCCCAAGCACTTGGGCCATCCTCCACTGCACTCCCTGGCCACAGCAGAGAGCCGGCCTGGAAGAGGGGCAACCAGGACAGAATCAGGTGCCCCGACAGGGACTAGAACCTGGTGTGCTGATGCTGCAGGCGCTGGCCCTGAATCTAATCTAAATTAAAGTTATTTTTATAAGAAAGAATAAACCCAGAGCGAGACTATTATGTAGGCACAATAGTTGTTGACCTTTTTCCTTATTTCTGATTCCTCAGTGTGGCTAGTCGTGGTGTGCATTAATGACTCTGCTATAATTCACGAAGTAGCATCTTTCATATATACACATACACACATATGTATATATATCTCTTCCTACACTGATTTCTTACAGATGTAAAATCATATATATGCATATATGAAATACACTATTTTATGCATTATCATTGAGTCATTATCTACACAGGTGGATGAGAGGCTTCAAAAATTGTGTGTGGGTGCAGGTTGTGGGGCAGTGGGGTAAGTTGCAGTTTGAGTCCTGGCTGCTCTGTTTCTCATCCAGCTTCCTTCTAATACACCCAGGAAAGCAGCAGATGGCCCAGGGACTTAGGCCCCTGCTGCCATGTGGGAGACCTGGATGGAATTCCCAGCTTCTGGCTTCAGCTCCTGGCTGTTGCAGCCATTTGGGTAGTGAAACAGCAGATAGAAGATCTCTTTCTCTCTATGTCTCTCCTTCTCTCTCTGTGCCTTTCAAATAAATACATAACAATTTTTTAGGAAGTATGTGAGAATTAAATTAAAAGATATATTTATTTTGTTGCAAAAAGTTTTGAAATTCATGCACAATTTTTCATTATATTCATTTCTATGAACTTTTTTTTTTTTGACAGGCAGAGTTAGACAGTGAGAGAGAGAAAAAGAGAGACAGAGAGAAAGGTCTTCCTTCCGTTGGTTCACCCCCCAAATGGCCACTATGGCTGGCGTGCTGCGCCGATTGGAAGCCAGGAGCCAGATGTTTCCTCCTGGTCTCCCATGGGGTGCAGGGCCCAAGGACATGGGCCATCCTCCACTGCCTTCCCAGGCCACAGCACAGAGCTGGCCTCGAAGAGGAGCAACCGGGACAGAATCTGGTGCCCTGACTGGGAGTAGAACCTGGGGTACTGGCGCCGCAGGCGGAGAATTAGCCAAGTGAGCCACGGCAAGGGCCTCTATGAACTTCTTGAAAACCCCTCTTACGCATGACTTTCAAAACTATATTCTGCCAAAATAAACTTTTTTTAAAATTTAATTTCCCATAAATTTTTAGAAATAATCTGGTACATTTCAGGGTTACTAATAAACTAAAAGCCTTTAAACATTCTTTTTTAAAAATATTTATTTATTTATTTGAAAGGCAGAGTTACAGAGAGACAGAGGAGGGAGAGAGAAAGAGAGAGGGATCTTCAATTGGCTAGTACACTCCCCAAATGGCTACAACAGCTGGAGCTGGGCTGACCCGAAGCCAGGAGCTAGGAGCTTCTTCTGGGTCTCCCAGGCAGGTGCAGGGGCCAAAGCACTTGGGCCATCTGCTGTTTTCCCAGGCCATAGCCGAGAGATGGTTTGGAAGTGAAGCAGCCGGGACTCGAACTGGTGCCCATATGGGATGCCGGCACTGCAGGCAGAGGCCTCACCCACTATGCCACAGTGTCGGCCCCTAAAAACTTCTTAACAGAGTAAATTTCTACTGGTGTAGATTTAAATCTTTGTTGTATGTGAATGTAGAAGTTAACTTACAGCAGGAGTCAAAACTTCCCCAGTATGCTCCAATCATAAAATCAGCCTTGAGTGTTGCTAAGACATAAATAGAAGGAAACATGGAAACAACCAATTTCATAGACAATGCTGACATCACTTTCCTTACAGACACAAACCACTGACAATTCATTAACACATTCCAAGACTCCTTGGAAACGCACAGGTTCCAGGGTGGGAGGCCCTGCAATTCATCTGAGGGGAAGGAAAACATTCCTGTCATCCTCAGGGAGGTTGTGATTTCTACATCCCTTTTCACTTGGTTAATCATCCCCTAAAGTCACTTCCAGGGGTGCATTGTTGTTTTCCCAGGTTTTCAAGATGAAGAAATTTCTGCTGAAAGAGGCTCCCTGACTTTTCAGAGGTTATCTAGGGATTCATTAACAGAATAAAAATTAGGCTCCAGTTGATGTCACTAAACATGGCTATCCTCTGCTTCTTCCTGCTTCCCTCAGTCCAAAAAGGTTCTAAATAAGGAGATAATATCATTAAAGACCTCCAGGGAAAACCCAAATGAATCAAATCTGAAGAAAAGATGAAGATAAATTCATCAGACAAATTGAGATAGCTAAGGAATGTGTGGTGTTCAGGAGACAGCAAATTAGACTGCCATTTGTAAGTAACAAGATAGGGCAATAAGAACGGCCAGGGATATTCTGGTCTGCGCTCAGAGAGGGGGAGTGTAACATGAAGAGAAAGCGAGGGTGCTGACAGAACCACACACTGAGATCATGCCTATTCTGGGGGACTCATTTTGGGGTCCATGAACATCCAGCTTGCCGCCTTTTTGGAAGAACTCCCAGAAGCCACACACAGAGGTAAAAAGAGAAAAGTGCTCAGACAGCCCCTGAACTTCATTCTTTACCAAGTTCTGAAGGCAAGGTGAAGCCAGATGGAACTGGTTTAGCAAGCTGAATAACTCAAGCTTGAGGCCTGGTTGGCAAGTTTTATTCAGTTTTTGTTACTCTCCATTTTTGATTGGGTTGTTGTGATTTGGAACAATACTTGGGAAAAGTAAGTGACCTACTACCCACATGGTATGGCTTTAAACTCCTTCTCTTGTGTCCCTAATATGGTGCTACCTTTTCCTTTTAAAATAGGCCCTATAAATGGAGACAGACCAGACAGACCAAAAATATATAGCTAAAATATCCACGTTCCATTAGAGCATAAGGTATCTAGCTCTTCTTTAGAGCAGCTTCATAGATGTGTTTATGAACTTATCTTTTTGAAATTATGGAATTCAAAGAGTTTCTAGTCTAAGGGGAAAGCATTGCATCGCGCCTGGGTGACCAAAGATTGGTTAACTCCTTCCAATCAATATTTTTTTTTCTATTTGACAGATGGATCAATAGCCACTTACCTCTGAAGGCAGGCAGAGCTGAGGCAAGTAAGTAGGAAGAACTAATCATGTTCAGCTGGTGGTAGGTAGGCCAAATCTATTCAAGGCTTCCATCACACCCAGTAAAGTTAGTAAATTCTAAATTTGTAGACAATGGCTGCCGAGTGGAAGCAAGGGGAGCTTTTATTGGGAAGAGATGGAAAATTTAGAAAAAAACTCACCTTGCCTACTTTACTCTGGCTTAGCCCACATGACCCAGGTGGATGTAAGGATTGTGTTCTGGCTCTCCCCGTCTTCTCACCCTCCATCCTTTACTCGCGATGTGATATCCACCAAAAGTCAATGACCCCCCGAGAGCAACTCAGCCCTTATCCTGCCATAAAAACACGAAGAATTTGTCAATACAATTAATATTCTACAGGGATGGATCTGTGTTTTCTTCTGCCCGTAGCACTGTTCAAATACTACTTATCATCAGGAAGAAGTCATTTAGTCAGTTTAAGGAATGGTTTCAAAGAGCAAGACAGGAATTGCTACACTTGAGACAGTCTCAGCTCAATGAGAAAGGAGATCAAGTCCATAATAATGTTTGAGGCTGAATTGAATGCTTAGAGTTTTTATTCAGAAAATGAATGGGGAAAACTTGGACACAGAGAAGCAGGAAGAAAATTAGAAGGGGATGAAGAGTTGGTCAGAGGAGAAGGCCGGATGAGATGTATTGGAAAGGGAGGGGAAACTATCCACTTCCTCATTGGCTCTGGACCTGGAATGAGTCAGAAACACATCCCTCAAAGATTGTGAATGCAACTCTTTCATGTTTCTATTGCACTTTTTTTTTTTTCTCTTTAAGGGATTAACCATCTGAATGCTTATACAATTCCGCTTTAAGAAATTGTAACTCAAGATTTTAAACCAATGATATCCGGGAGACAAGAGCTCACACTATTTGCTCATTTAAGACATGAAAGCACCAAGTAAACAAGAATTACATCTCCCATTTAGCAAAAAGCCTAGAGTGCTTATGTTTTTTATTAGATCTCACAACTTCAACTTTTAAAAAAATTAACATTGACATGACGACACAGGGACAAAAGAAGGATTTTTGCTTAATATTAATATTTATCTCCACAATGACTGCAAGAGCACATTGCCAAACATTTCATTGATAGTGGAAGAAACTCTGAAGCCTCAGAGCAGGAATTCATTAACACTTTTTTAGAGGGATATTACCAGGCATAAATGTCAAGTCAAGGGACAAGGGGAAAACCTCAACTTTACCACAGAGAATCTGACTGACTTTACCTCTTGAACCCATGACTTTGTCTAGTACCTCAGATGTGGTACAAAGCATGAGGGATTTCCTAACAATACAGATTAGCTAAGAGATAGAGGCAAGGAGGCAGGAGGCTTCTTTTCTCATGGGTCCTTAGGAGATTTCTACAGGCAACTTCCGCTGATGCTAATGAGAACTACATGAATTGTTCCTTCAGCTCTGGATAGAGCCCAGAATGGGTAACCAAAAGCATACTCTCAGCAAAGTGTCTTGCTCAGTGTACCCAGAACTCATAATTCATGGGCATTCAAAATAAGGCTACATACACACAAAAAATAAATATTGGGATCCATTTACAATAACAACAGATTTATATAACAAACTTACACAGTTCATTTTTAAATTTGTCTTAAATATTGCAGAAATGCTCTCTCTGGTGGGTTTATTTGCAAAATAAATTTGGGAGCATTAATTATAACTTGCTCAATGAAACAATGTAATGAATGGGAGAGGTCAGAGGCAAGAAGGCATTGGTAAGAAGTGAATCAACATTCAAAAAAAGGAAAGATATTTGGGACTGAACTATCCAATATAGTAGCCACCAGCCACACAAAGCAATGCAAATATAGATTAAAACCAAATGGCACTCAAAATCCAGTTCCTCAGTCACACAAGCACAGTTCAAGTGTTCAGTTGTCATATGACTAGCAGTTATTTCCCTGGGTAGTGCAGATAGCAAACATGTCTATTACCACCGTAAGTTCTATTACACCATGCTGACCCACGTCCTCCAACCTCTGAACCCCTTCTTTCTCCACAGCCTAAGTAATTTTCAAATCCTGACCAGTGTGATTTCAAGTTTCATGAGTGACCTACAAGAAACCAGGGGAAAAAAATCCTAAGACAAGATTTCTACCATCAACATCATCTGGACAGCTAATGAGCTGATGATGATGGCAAGGGACACAACTTAGAAGCTTAAATTTTTCTGTACATGTGAGCAATTCTAGACTGACCTAAAGTCTATCTAACTAAGGCCATCTTCCCTTCTGTCTGTGGCCATGTGTGCAAATGATCTGTCTATATTTTATATCAGCTTCTGGCTGTTCTTTAACTACACAGTCAGAGAGTGCAATGAGCAAGATGTGTAGGAGAAATAGCCCTTTGTGGCCCATAGTCATTCCTTGTACAAATCCACTACTGTCATTATGGTTCTCTCACTTATGTGACTATCATACACCAAAACCAAGGCTAGGGTTCTAGAAGCAGATGTGAGTTATAAGAAAAGACTTCATGATTACTGGGAAATAACATGGATGAATATGTATAAAGACTATTACATAGTAAACAGAGACTCCAAATTCATTTCATAAAATCACATCCATGTCCAAATCTTTGTGGCAGTTTGTTGTGCTCATGTGATTTTTCTTTTAAGATTGCTTGATTTATTTGAAAGGTAGAGTTACAGAGAGAGGCAGAGGCAGAGAGAAATCACCACCCATGGTTCACTCCCCAAATGGCCACAATGGCCAGGTTGGGCCAGGCTGAAGCCAGGAGTTTCCTCCAGGATTCCCACGTGGATGAATTGGCCCAGGTATTTGAGGCATTTTTGGCTACTTTCCCAAGTTGCATTAGTAGGGAGCAGGATTGGAAGTGGAGCATCCAGAAAGTGAACCAGTGCCCATATGGGATGGTGGCACTACAGGTGGCAGCTTAACCCACTATGCCAAAGCATCACCTCCCACCCCAGTGTGATTTTTAAAATTATCTTTATGTGAGTGTAAATAGTTTTTTTGAAACCTTTTATTTACTGAATACATTTCAAAAGTACGACTTTAGGAATATAGTGATTCAACATACCTTCCCTCCCACCCCTATTCCTACCCCACTTCCTTCTCCCTCTCCCATTCCTAGTTCCATTCTCCTTTAAAATTCATTTTTTAATTAACTATACACAGAAGACCAACTCTATACTAAATAAAGATTTTGACAATTTGCACACACACACACAACATATATATATATAAAAAACTGTTTGAGAACAGGTTTCATAGTTAATTCTCACAGTATAACATTAAGGACAGATTTACTGCATGGGTAGTAAGTGCACAGTGACTCCTGTTGTTAATTTACCAGTTAACACTTTTGTGTATGACATCAGTGATCACCCACGGCTCTTATAATGGGGTTCCTAAGTTATGGAAGCCTTTTGAATCAGTATTTAGGCAAGGCCATAAGCAAAGTGTAAGTTCTCTCCTCGCTTCAGAGAAAAGTACATTCTTCTTTGATGACCCCTTCTTTCCACTGGGGTCTCACAGAGATTTTTCATGCAGGACATTTTTTTTTTTTTTACCAGAGTGTCTTAGCTTTCCATGCCTGAAATGGTCTCATAGGCTTTTTAGCCAGACCAGAATGCCTTAAGGGCTGATTCTGAGACCAGAGTGCTATTTAAAATGATTGTCATTCAATTAATCTGCTGTGTGAACTGCTTCCCATGTTGGAATATTCTCTCCTTTCTAATTCTATCTAATGTCATTGCCTCACACTTAAACTTACTTATATGATCCCTTTAACACTTAATCTTATCTATATGATCAATTTAACACTTAATATGATTACTCCAACTCTTTGTCTAAGCGAGCTACTTATTTCTAAAATGAAAGGACTAGGGATAAGCATTTGGCCTAATGATTAAGATGCTATTTAGGATGCACTGGAATGTTTTGAGTTTGAGTCCTAGCTCTGGCTGCAGACCCCAGCTTCCTGTCATTGCAGATCCTGGAAGGCAATAGTGAAGGCTCAAATAATTGAGTCCCTTCCACACATGTGGAAGATGCAAATTGGGTTCCTGGCTTCCATCTTCATCACCCTGGCCATAGTGGGCATTTGGGGAGGGAACTAGCACAAAAGAATTCTTTCTCTTGGTCTATCTTCCTTTCTGCCTATCAAGTAAGTATATCAATTAATTTAAAATAAAAGAAAAATAAAAAACTGAAGAATTCACTTTAAAACAAACACAAGTTATTATTACCACATCATCCTTCACCTATATTTATCAAGCATTCACAAGTAAAAACAAAGTAATAATAACTATTCTTAGAGTGTTTGCTCTTCAGGAAGTTATTTTCTAGCAGATTAGTATAGTTAGGTGTTGCCTTTCACCTTAATGTCTATTTCAGATGACTAAGAATGACATAGAAAGAGAACTGATTATTTTGACAATAGAACATGAAGAAGAATCTTCCATTCCATTCTTGCTTACATTGTTGCAATAAAGATAGACCAACTGAACAGCTATGATATGTACCTGGAATAAATGTAGAAAAATCATGGCTTTTTTCAGACAGGTGCTGCATTCATTTGAGTTAATCCTAAACTTCTCTGTAATTTGGCGCAGAGACTTTTGAGTTGCAATTCAGTGACTGCTGTTTAAACTGTGGAGTTGATGCACAAATGATCCATAACAGATTTTGGCATATTCAATCATCTTCACAGTTCTAACATACCATGAAACCCAATTTACATGTAACTGAGGCACACAAGATGAGAAGCTGAGAACAGACTTCTATTTCAAAAGGCATCAGGCACACTGCTTTATTTTCTTGAAGCACCACTAACTTCAATAAATCTGTTGCTGGAAAAGGTTACTAAATGGCCAGGCCTTTCTTCTTTGTTCTCAATCCTTAATCCACCCTGCCGTCACACACCACGGAGAAACTCTTCCCTCTCCCCTTCCTGTATTTCTCGTCATTTTGATCCCACATTTCTCTTCCCTTGAGTTGAATCCCTCAGATTTGTAAACTGCAGCACACATTATTTTTTGCTTTCTGTTTAGATTTGTACTGCATGCAGTTGGTTTTTCGTTTTTCTTCATTTTGCCTTTAGCACCTATGACATAGCAATTGAAGATGCAAAGGGCCTAGACAATACCAAAAAGCCAGGGTACAACCCATGGGTATGATGGGCCACTCCATGATTATATTGCTATCCATTGGCAGTGTGGACAGTAGATTCCCAACCTGCTGTCCGGTTATTATTAGCTATGTGATGTACAGCCAAAACCATTACAGAGTGGACAAAGTACAAAAGTTGGCTTTCATCACACCTAAGAAAAATAATTCCTTTGAATTAGGCCAGTAAATACTAAAACATTGCTTAATCATGTCTCTGGGAAAAATTATGAGAATGTTTTATGTTGCGTTAGAATTAAAATCAGTGCCCTCAACCATCATTGTCAGTTGCCTGGAACCAGATGAAAAAGACCTGGTGCCTGCCAAAGATCTCCTTTTCTCCAGGGTCCCCAGAGCAGAGTTTCTCAACTTTGGTGCTATTCATGATATGGGTCAGATAATTCTTTGTTGTGGAGGGCTGTCTTGTGCATTATAGGATGTTTAGTTGCAGCTGCTGACTTCTACCCATAGAAGCCCGTTGTATCTCCCCTGCTTATAATAACCAAAATCATCTCTAGACTTTGCTGAATATCTCATGAGGGACAAAGCCACTCCTGGCGGAGAATTAAAACCCTGGCTCTCAAGGTGTGGATCTTTCCTGCTCCAGTCCTGTCTCCACCTCTAGCATTCCACACCCATCCCTACCTAATTACAAACTCTCCCCTCTGTTTCTCTCTTCTCTGAAACCTATTCCATCTTAATTACGTGAAAGTATTTTGTCGATGCCTGTGCAAACCACAATAGATTCCTCGAGTCTCAAAACTTAACATATAATGATTCAACAGGAAAACTTTCAGGAATGTAGAAGAAAAACTAAAGTGGCTAGAAAGAGTAAAGAACTTATATCTAGCTTTCTAAGTCTCTCCGTTGTGGAATCAATCCTGCATTGACTGCTTGTAGCTTTGAATTGACTATCTGGGAAAATTTGAAACTAATGTTATGGGACTAGCTTGAAACTCTCTTGAAATAGAGATGTTATGTTTACATCCCACAAGATTTTCCTTCTTTTGGAAGTTTGCATGTCTTATTGATTTACAAAGAAAATTATTTACCATGAATTTTCCACAACTTCTCAAACTTATCTAAACCCTCCAAGTCCCAGCACCTCCCTGACCTCCCTTTGTTTTCTGACTTGCAGTGGGCAACCACATTGTCCCTGACATTAAACTATAGACATTGACGACAAGATCCAGGCCATGTTGGTGTGAGAATGTTCTCTTACTTCCTCTCCTTTAGTCCTTAGATCACCTCTTCTTCCATAACCTCAGCTGTACTGATCACTTCCCCATTTCCTCTTTCAGCTTCCTTTCACTCTTGCCTCTGGTTTCAGTGGATGGAAATCATCTTCCTTTTCAAATCCAATCCTGTGAACAGTGCTGACCTGAGCCTCTCAATATCTGCTTTCTTTGTATTTGTAATATTTTATTTTTTATTGTCACCTTCCACTCTGCACATATCACTGCCCGCTCTATCCTTTACTGTGCTTTTATCTCAAACTTAATTCTGGCCATCTTTTGTGTTCTCATCTGTTTTCCTTGTTTTGATCTCCTTGTCACCCAACAGACTTCGCAAAAGAACCACCAATATTCCTTTCTTCCTTATTAAACCCTTCATTTCCTGGATCCCTTGTAAGCTTCCTCCTATCTTCACAAATCTGCTGAGATGATATTTTTGTTCCAGTAGTGACAATTCAATCACTAAAATCTGCTGAATTTTTAGACCTTGTTTTTGAAAATTTGGCATTATGGTAACTCGCTGGATTTTCAAACTCTCTTAGCTCCTATGTGACTATGTTCTCCTGGTTTTCCAGATGCTACCTTTGTTGCTCCTTTTCCTTTCTCTTATCTCCAAGAACTCTAGGAAAATGAACCCTAAGGTTCAAGTGCCTGCCCTTCTGTCTTATATATTCAGTCCTTGATAGTGCTCTGAGAGACTCCACTTCTTCTACAAACATAGAATCAATGTCTCTCTTTTAACTTGGAAATGGCCACCATTGTCCTCTGGGGGACTCCTGTTTGTATGACTCACTTTTCATTGGAGGACATCCCTTCAATCAACTTGAACTCAATCTTTTGAGTTTAGAGACCTGTTTGGCCTAGGCAACAGGGCTGTCATCTCATGATCCTGCCATGCCCTTCATTAGAAACAGATCCACTCTTGAAGGATAAACATGGAGGATGACATGTGAGTGGAATTTTTCCTAGCAGAAGTGTATCATAAGACATACCAAGTATGCATGGAGGAAGAGAGGGAGACAGGAGTAACTGGCAAGTCATAATTAATATCTCTAAGTTAAAGGCCAAAGTAACTGTATATCTAATATTTAGAAACACGTTGCTCAATACAAAAAGAATCATCTGAAAGCTTAAAATTAGTCCAGCTCTCTGCTGTGGCCCAGGAGTGCAGTGGAGGGTGGCTCAGGTCCTTGGGTCCTGCACCTGCATAGGAGACCAGGAGGAAGCACTTGGCTCCTGGCTTTGGATCGGCGCAGCATGCCAGCCTGTTTGGGGGTGAACCAACGGCAAAAGGAAGAGCTTTCTCTCTCTCTCCCCCTCCCCACACACTGTTTAATTCTGCCAGTCAAAAAAAAAAAAGAAGAAAAATTAGTCTGATGATAGAAATATTGATTGGTCCGCTAAACAATGCCTATGTAGGCAAAACCCGAAAATAAATAATACTACCAACAGAATGGGCTACAAATTAAGAACAGAGAAAAATGTAGGATATAACACAAGGAAAACTTCCTTTCACGTGGAAGCTTCCCAGGCTTGACTGAGGATCCTGGAAAGGGATGCAAGAAAGAATAAATGAGATGAAATGCCAGTTTGGTACTATTCTCTGGTTCAGTCCACACATTTGAAACTTGTAGGGGCAGATAGAGATCCTAAGATAGCTTGAGAATTTTAGCACTAGGGAAGAATATGTTCCATTTCCCACTGAGAACTTTGCGTGCTCCCTTGAACTTCAGCAGCCAGGGCAGAGAAGAAATACTGTGTCAGAGAGCAGAGCCTTGAGATACCCATTCACCCACACATCTCAGTTGTTCTGACCTGGTGTGGTGTGGAGAAGGAAAGCGTACCATTAAACTCTCTTCCCTGGGACTCGTGCTTTAAAGAGCTGTAGGTTGGTCTTTCTTTGACCAGGTCCACACCTGCAGGGTTAGAAGTCTTTGCCCCAGAGGACTATGACCCAGACCCCAACTCTGAACATTCCAGATCATGATGCTCTGAACAACTGGGATCCTAGAAATTCTGCCAAGGTTCCCTTCTATCTGCATGTGTCCTCTGCTTGTTTCTTCCTAGGTACAGTTACTGGAGGGTTAGCCATATTGCCATTGTGCGAATCCCTAGTTCTGATGGGTGGCAAGGAAGTGGTCATTTGTATGTGTATTTTTTTTGGGGGGGTTGATATAAGGTACAGATGGGAACTGTGTGGGATGAAGTTTCCTTCAGGTATGCTTAGCAACATGGTGAGAGGAGTCATCAGTAGGAAAAAAATGGAAAGTGGGCTCTAAATGAGGGCTCGACTTCCCTATGCCAACACATTTCAACAGGGAATTATAAGTAGTTTAATAACTGTATATTCAAAGGACCTAAGTCCTTGTAAAAGTATATTTCTCAAGGTGAAAGTATAGCATTTGTTTCATTTAACACCTTGCTTAACTTGTCATGTGCAAATATATAGAAGTATGCTCTGTGGGCCTGCATGTCTACTCTGACTCTACTCTCCCACTCTTTCTACCCTGTCACACAGGTGTCCTGCAAGTGTGATGCAGAGGCCTGAAAGAGGAGATACTGAGATGGCCCCAGAAGTGCGTGGAGAGTGCTAGCACGCTGAGGGGGACAGCAGACTACAAGATGTTGGCATCTTGATGAAGGAGGAACAGTATTCCAACCAACTGTAGCAAATGTAGCCAGGATAGACTCCAATATAACCAATAACCAGAGCCTCGCAGTGGGAGACAGTTCTGCCTCTTGACAAGGACCTGGAAAATAAATAGAAGAACCCCAATCCCCACACACTCACACTGCACATGACAACATGGCATTAAGTGAGCTCCTACTGTACACTGTAGGTCAGAGAAAAGACAGAGATATCTTTGGAGAGCTTTGGAACAACCATGCTAAGAAGATTAAACTATAAATTGAATAAGTTCAAAATTGTAATATGAATACATTTTTACCTCAAAGAGAATATTTTAAACAGGTTGTGACTGGATAAACTATCTTATAAATATGAGATCATTTTTATTTTTTGCTAGTGATCCAAGGGGGATTCAGAGGTAGACTGAGGTCAGCTATGAAAAAGTAGCACCATTACATTTCTGCACATGGGCTTAAATAATGTAAAGTAATTGTGAATGCTCTGAAATGTAGGGTCATGGATAACTTCCTGAAGAAAATGGGATTCTTGCACAGCTTAAGAGCAGTCCCATGATTTTATACTTTGGAAGCAAAACAGGTTATTATGTACAAGCCATAGGTGAAGTCTCACTTAAGGGATTCAGAAACTCTATATGATGGACCCAATGACATTTTGAGGATCATGGAGGTTGGCATATCTTGCCTTAGAGAGTAAGATTAAAAGTTAAGACTGCTTGGGGCTGGCGCTGTAGCACAAGGGCTTAAAGCCCTAGCCTGAAGCACCGGCATCCCACATGGGTGCCAGTTCTAGTCCCGGCTGCTCCTCTTCCTATGCAGCTCTGTGCAGCCTGGGAAAGCAGTAGAAGATGGCCCAAGTCCTTGGGCCCCTGCACCCACGTGGGAGACCCGGAAGAAGCTTGTGGCTCCTGACTTTGGATCAGCTCAGCTCCGGCTGTTGCAGCCATTTGGGGAGTGAACCAGCAGATGGAAGACCTTTCTTTCTCTTTCTCTGTCTCTACCTCTTTCTGTAACTCTGTCTTTCAAATAAATAAAAATAATTAAAAAAAAAAAGTTAAAAAAGTTAAGACTGCTTCCTAACAGTATTTTACCAATGACTATTAACATGCTTCAGACCAAGGGATTTGATTAGAGGAAAGACCCAGAATGGTTAGGCAGAGACAACAATGCCTGTGAGAAGCAGCTCTATTGCATTTTTTTTTTTTTGACAGGCAGAGTGGATAGTGTGAGAGAGAGAGAGACAGAGAGAAAGGTCTTCCTTTTGCCATTGGTTCACCCTCCAATGGCCGCTGCTGTCGGCGCGCTGCGACCGGCGCATCGCGCTGATCCGAAGCCAGGAGCCAGGTACTTATCCTGGTCTCCCATGGGGTGCAGGGCCCAAGCACTTGGGCCATCCTCCACTGTACTCCCGGGCCACAGCAGAGAGCTGGCCTGGAAGAGGGGCAACCGGAACAGAATCCAGTGCCCCGACCGGGACTAGAACCTGGGGTGCTGGCGCCGCAAGGTGGAGGATTAGCCTAGTGAGCAGCGGCGCTGGCCGCATTATTTGAACTGGATGTGACCAACACTGAGCACTCAACTCACATATATAGAGTGTCAAAATTTCAAGTTATCTATGTGTCTATCTGAGATGTCTGATTTCTTGACTTGATAATGTAGATCAAAGAGAAGGGGAAAGTAAGCTGCAATTAATATCAACTAGTTGATTTCTCTTTTCCCTTTTGAGATGGCAGAATGTCAATAATAGGTTTGTGACTTGCTCTTACATTATTTTATGAAAGATCCTTAAAATGAAAATAGTATTAGGAACTACATATAGCTCCAAACCCTTGGCACTAGGAATAAAAACACCAGTAAAAGACAAGACAAAGTTCCTTGCCCTTATGGAGTTTATCTTCTAGTGGGAATGCGTGTAGTAGTGTTTAAGTTATGTTTGCTCTGAGTATGTAGGTAATAAACATACACACACGCATATATATCTGTATTTTGTAAAAGTCAGGCATCAAAATCCAGGGGAATATATTTGGGAAAACAGATAAGACTCAGGATCATTCTATTAGGAAAGTGACAACTTCCATTAGTCATCAGACATTATATAGAAAATACCTTTTTTGTTTCTGTGTGTATTTCTTGTGGGGATTCATTTGCTCCAGGAAGAGCCTATTGTAGGAAGAATTTTAGTTGTCCAGTATACAAGAACACAAAAACATCAAATCATAGCAACCCCATCACATGAAAATCTTTCCCTGAAAACAGTGTGGACACAAACTATTTCATTTTCATCTGAGAGAGGAGGTTTCGTGATATGAAAGCCTTGAACATCAGGCCCGGCGGAGAGTTGAGGACATTTGAAATGGTTTTGTGGAGCACTGTTCAATTGCAAGTACGGTCCCACTGAAGGACTGTTAAGCAGCATTAAGTACCTAGTGAGGGGAGGGACTACAAATCTATGGTGACATCATTTCTCCTGTGGTGTGATTTTTTTGTCTGGTATTACTCAGTATACTGGTGTTAGGGTATTTGACATCGATTATTGATGTGAGCTAGGGGATTCAGCGGGTAGACAGATTGCACTGCAAATTCTCGAGAAAAATAGGTCTGGCTTGACGGGAGGGTGTTGGCTGATTAGGAGGAAATTGAGTTGTGTAGACCTGCATGAGGTCAAGAGAGCTGAAATGGTAAGAGGTTATGATCCATGAATCGGAGGGATGCTGGCATTTAAGATTTCAGACATGGAGTATTTCAGGGTGAATTCTCTCATATATAGGCGTCGAATATTCAAAGGCCATGTGTAAGAAGTGATTCAAGTTGACAAAAATAGAAGACAGATGATTCAGACTTATAATTCTCATGGAACGCTGAGACACATGTATTGGAAACATCAGCTAGATGGCTTAAGTTACTCACAGTGACATCAGAAGTTGTATAATTTGAGAGGACCCAGGTGTCCAAACTGGAGGTTAGGAACAGGCACCAAAAGACATTTAGTTAGTTAACATCAGCCCCGGAAGGGCAGACTTTGACATGAGCAGAGAAAATGGCAGGAACGTTCAGTGGGGATTGAGGTGACAACCGTAAGGAAGAGCTCATCCTTTCTTTGCCGTAAAGGTCTGTGGGAAACCAGCCTTCAGTTATGGCAAAGTGGCAGACACTTTCTGTGAAGGGGCTTGTGATGGATGCTTTGTGTCTGACTTGTGAAATGAAGCCATAACTGGAAAGGGTAGGCAAAAAGAGGAAGGCAGGGGTGAAGTTTGGGACTGAGAGTAGGGGAGAGGGTAGATGGCCAAAGGGACTTGCATATTTGGACAGGGAGTGAGAATAAACAAGGGTGTGAGGTCTGGTAGGATTAGCTGCTCCCCAGGTTCCAAGTGGAGCAGAGATACAAATTGGTTTCTGTACCAGTGTTGGCTCAGGCCCCAGGGACTGTTGGCAGAGGCTTCATGATATTACCAAATTATGATTTTTCTCGGTTCCCCAAACACAGTCTTGGTAGGACGCTCTTGTGGTCCACTGAAGAGATTCTAATCCAAGCGCACAGAGGAAAAGGATGAGTGCCTCTGGGGTTGGGACTGCTCCAGACCCTCCCACGAGCCAGTGGTGGCCTGACTCAGTAACCCTTTTGAAGACGTTTTAGCTGGGGATGAAGGGATAAATCCTGTTTCCCAGTTGGCTTTTTAGACTGGTGTCACGACTGCTTGAAGTTGCTACCAAGTCCTTCTCGGGAACTCAGTTTTAAAGTCTGACCTAAAATGTGGGCTTCTTGGTTGAAATACGACTGACTGAGTCACTTTAACTAAATTCAAAGGATGTAACAGCAGAAAAATTTCTGCATAACAGACAGGTTTGTATTCACCCAGCTTTAAGTCTACTTAGGCCAGTGATATTAAACTTGGAAGCTTAGGATGCAGAATTTAGACTGATAGGTGTGTGTGTGTGTGTGTGAGAGAGAGAGAGAGAGAGAGAGAGATACAGGCTTCCATCAGCTGGTACACTCCCCGAATGTCTGAAATGATCTGGGTTAACCCCAGGGTCTAAGCCAGGAGCCACCAGGTTTCCCACACGGGTTTCAGGAATCCAACCACTCAAGACACCCACTGCTGTCTCCTAGGCTGTGCATAGCAGGAAGCTGGAATCAGGAGCAGAGCAGATTCAAATCCAGACACTAAGATATAGGATGTGAGTTTACCAACCAGTGGCTCAACAACTGTGCTAAATGTCCATTCCTTGTCTTAAATTCAGAGCAGCTAAAGAGAAGCAATTACACAATTGGTGTGGAACAAACTCCCAGAAAAGACTTTTCGGTTCTGCCACCACCCCAGAAGCCAGGAATGCCTGGATGAAAAATTACTCCTTTGTTCTGCAGGATCACTCAATTTGAAATAAATATACATGGATTTAAAATAATACGTTAATTTAAATTCTCCAGGTGGAACTACTTTGATGGAAATTTCCCTGAAAAAGCAACAAATTATTTGCTTCTGCATCTAATCAGCCCATCAGACACCCCCATGCTGATTACTTAATGAATTGGAATTTCAATGCAAAAATTTGTGATTATCTATAATTCTTCTATCTCCTCCTCTCCATAAAACCCCAAACACTTTGCGCTTATAATTCTTAACAAATTAAGTTAATCTTTCCATCAACCATATAACAGAATTTGTTCACTGAAACTGGATTCCTGGCCAAATATCTCCAAGCAGCTTGCAAAGCATGCAGTCAAGCAGATAAGAACAAGTTGATGACTAACCAAGTGGTTCTCCTTTTCCTATCAAGAAGAAAATAATGCAGGCAGCGGCATGAAAAGAAAGTAAAGGCCAGAGCCTACTCCAGAAGTCTCCCTGAAAGGCGAGGGACTTCCACGGAATGGGTTTTACACAATCCTCAACTGCTGCTTTACCCGAATTCCAGAGCAGAGTCCTCGGAGGGCAGGCATAGGTCTGATTTTGGCAGGAAAGTGAAACGAGATGAGCAGTTCAAGGCGGGAAGCAGTACATTGTCCTTGTACTTTTCAAATAATGAAGCAAATAGTGAAGGATAGAATTAAAAGGGAGAGAATGATCCTGCGGGGGAAACAGGACACACAGCAGACTCATAGAATGGCAAATGTCCAAAACAGCACTCCTGCCTCAGAATCAACCCTTGGGACATTCGGATCTGGCTAAAAGATCCATGAGAGTCTCACAGGCATGGAAAGCCATGACACGGTGGCAAAAAACAATCTAAATGAAAGATCCTGGTGAATAAGACCCCAGCAGAAGGAACAGGCCATCAAGGAGGGAAGCGCCTTTCTCTGAAGGGAGGAAGGAACCTCCACTGTGATACGGCCTTGACTAAACAAGTTCAGAGTCGGTGAACTCAAGGGGCTTCCATAGCCTAGACAGCTCATAGCAAGAGTCTCGGGTGATTGCTGACGTCATAAATAAAAGTGCCAATTGTTAAATCAACAACGGGAGTCACTGGGTACCTGCTCCCCACCTAGATAGAGTTCAGCCTGCCTGGACAGACGGTGGGATGCTAACCCTCTATCGGAACTCTTCACTCTGCCTTCCTTTCCTCTCATGTTTTAAAAATTCAGTTTATTAATTTCTTTGAGAAAAAGAAAAAGAGGGAGGGGAGAGAGAGAGGGAGAGAGAGAGAGGTCTTCCATCTACTAGTCCATTTCCTAAATGTTTGCCAGGGCCAGGGTTGGGCCAGTTCAAAGCCAGGAGGTAGGAATGCAATTGAGGTCCTCCATGTGGTGGCAGTGACCAAACTACTTGAAGTATCACTTGTTTCCTCTCAGGATATGCATTGGCAGGAAGCTGGAGTCAGGGGCAGGGTCAGGACTTGAAAGCAAAGACTTTAATATGGGATGCAGGTGTTGCAAGTCTTCTTGTCTTCTCAGTGACTTCTATCTCTTGAAAGGAATTCAAATGACGAATAAAACAGAAAGGATGTGCACAAGTGGAAGTTAAAATAATCAATGGGGTCGAAATCCCAAATTTGTGAGATGAATCATGGAAGGGGATTCAGTCAATTGCAGAAGAGAAATAGCTGAGAAAAAACTGTGTCTCTACTGAACATGTACGGATTCTTTCCATTAAGCTCTAAACAACACAGCAAAACACCTATCTGCATAACATTTGCATTGTGTTAGGTTTTAGAAGTGATTTAGACATAGTATCATTGAAAGGCTGTGCATGGGTGCTACAAGAATATTAGGCAATTTTATATACATTTTGGTACCCTCGAGGGACCTGAAACCAATCCCCTATGAAAGTTCCAGGAAGTGAATGAGTCTTGCCTGTGCCTCATTTTAACAGAAATAAATGTGATTCTTCTATAATCATGTACTGTAGTTAGGATGATTTTTTGTTTCTTGCACCTATGTCATGGGATTAGTGTGACTGCTGCGCTGATAGACATAACGTGTGGGAAACCGCATGGAGATCTCGGGAGGGTATGGTAAGCATTTGCCATTATCATTAGCTCTCCAGCTGACAACTAATCCTTCTTACAAAAGAGGAGCTTGAGTTTCTAGTGACTTCTACAAGGTACAAATTACATCAGCAGATGGAGAGCGCCACCAGGTCATACTGAAATGATCTGAACTATCGGCCTGCTCCTAATTCTATTTCCAAACTCATAAATTCAAAGCTGGAATGGAAACAGACTCCCATGCAAGGAGTCAGAAGAAATATGGAGCACAATGTTATCAAATCACGTTTTCTAGTAAACGCCGCTGCAGCAGGAATAACATTGAGATGTTAGCTGTTCATCCTGATAACGCAGGCTTTTTGCTGATGTCTGGACACTGGGCAAGAAGACTCTCTCAAGGGCCTGTTTGCAATCAAAGAGCTGCAAAGGCAGTATTTACACTGCGAAGACAGAACTATAAGGTGTGTAAGCCTGGTTCCACAACCAGTGGTTATCGGAGGAGAGGGAACATTTTACAGTAACCTGGTGAATGGTGATCAAGCATTCCTACGGATGTGACCTCCTCAAGCAATCCCATGCGTCAAAGAAGAGAAAGCTACCACAAAACTCCAGGACATTGAGAGGGAAGACCAACCATGCACACTCGGTAATAGCACAGTGACTGTGGTGTGTCATCTAAACAGAATGTGGAAGGGGTAGCTGTACAAAGAGTTGCTATTCAGAAAAGAAGCAAGAGAAGCCAAACCACACTGGAAGGAGCATTAGGAGAAGTTCTCTGAGCCCTGGGCAGGAAGCCACGGTTGTCTTCACCTCTAGGATAGTAGTAGGGCACCCCCCATCCCATGACGTCAGTGCTCTGTGAAGGAGGGTCAAGTGGAAGTTGTTCCGGCTTAGGCAGGAGGGCTGATTTGGAACACACGTAAAATGCAGACTTCCTTAACAACCAGAGATACTGGAGAGGGACTGGAGCTGCTAGCATTTGGCAAGTGTGGGATGGATCAAATTTTGTTTAGCCATTGTTATTATGATTCAATTTTTCTACGGACTGTGGGCATAAAATTAATTCTTATATTATTTTAGTGAATAGAACTCTGCTGTCACTGTGGACTTGGAAGGGGATAAAAAATTATAGTTCTTGTTCTCAAGGACATTTAGAATTATAGAGAAATGCAAGCTAGATTGGGGAAGCTACGTTATCTGTCATGTACTCTAGGACCTAAGGAAATACTTGAAAGGGAGAGGCGGTTATTGAACATTTATTATAATAATTTTAAAGTATCCTATGTTAGTTTAATAAGAATTTTAAAGAATGTTATTTATTGCACTTACAAATACATACCTAAGAGAATTGAAAACATTTCTACACAAAATTTTACACAAATGTTCATAGCCACCATTTGGTTATATTTCCTAATAGCCCAAAATACCTATCAGTTGATGAATAGATAAATAAAATTTAGTATGTCTAACTAATTGAATATTATTCAGTTATAAAAGCAAAATGAAGTACTGGCTCATGTTACAACATGGATGAATTTTGCAAATATTATGCTGAATGAATTTTGCTACATATTGCTTAATTACATTTATATGGAATGCGTAGAATAGGCAAATCCATAGTGACAGAATGTAGGTTAGTGGTTTCCAGAGGATGGGAGAAAGGGGGTTTGAAATGGGAAGTAGTGGCTCATAGGTGTAGGTTATCTTTTTGGGGTAGGAGATATTTTAAAATTTATTGTGGCAATGGTTGAACTATGCAAATATACTAAAAACCACTGAATTGCAACTTTTAAATAAATGAATTGCATGGTTATGTAATTTATTAAGTAAGGCAGAAAGTTAAATAAAGCAAAAAGGAGGTCACAAGATAGAGAGGGAAAGAGAATGAGATGAAAAAAAGAGACATTCAGGATACTGTGGGAATACACAGGATATACTACTACAAACTAATGGAAAAGTGAAGTATTTCTACTTTAATCTTATTTCATCCTTCCACTAGGGAATGGTGAAATGATGTTCTTGGGTCAGTATTGTGGAATAGTAGGCAAAGCGCTGCTTGCAAAGCTGGCATCCCATATGGGCACCGGTTCACGTCTCGGCTGATCCTCTTTTGATCCAGCTCCCTGCTGATACACCTGGGAAAGCAGAGGAGGATGTCCCAGGTGCTTGGGCCCCTGACACCCATCTCGGAGACCCAGAAGAACCTCCTGGCTCCTGGCTTCACCCCGGCCCAGCACTGGCCAGGGTGACCATCTGGGGAGTGAACAAATGGATGAAAGAACTCTGTCTCTCCTTCTCTAACTCTGACTTTCAAGAATAAATAAATCTTTTTAAAAAATAATAAAAAAAGAATTGATGCTCTTACAGAGATTTGCTGCAGATGTTAAATGGAAGAAAAATTTCATTCAAAATCAATATGCACTCTCAAATCTTCCTCCCTCACATCTGGGGTCATGTAACCTCTGTGAGCTCTAGACTCAATTCTGCCCCAAGAACTGAGATCAATCTTGACCTTGATTAGGAGACATTTATTGAAGTTTTATTCAATATTCCAAGGACTTAGTACTAATTCTATCTTTCTGCTAGTCTAGTTTTGATCTAACATTTGGATATATGCCTTATTCTCTCTTTTTGGGATTTTTAAACTTTTTAATTTGTATGTATTTCATAAGTACAACATTATGTACATAGTAATTCTTTCTATGCCTATTCTTGAATCTAAATCCTCAAGCTGCCTTGTACTCTTATCTGCAATCTCTTAGCCTGAGACTGACTGTTTAGACTGAGGCTTTGGCTGTGGGGCATTTCTAGGCAAGGGAATCTGATCTGATTGGAGTGGGGAAGTGAAGGGAGAAAACATCTCTGGCAAGCTATTACTCTACTACAATTTAATAATATAGCATCACATGGAGATGAACCTATATCTGAAACCAATAAACTGAATTCTACTAAAGGATCCTGTTGACTTAGCTGAAAAAGAATGGAGGAAAAAAAATCAAAAGAACCAGAAAAATCATTAAAATGAGCTAAAGCAAATTTAGGAACATCACAGAATATTCAAGAGCAGAAATACGCAAAGAACTCTGGGAACCCATGTGTAGCAGTGTCTCACCATTCTGCATATGTTGTATTTTCCAAAGACCACCACAACATATTCTATCCCACATGTTCTAAATGTTAGCATGCTTCCATCAAAAAGTAATATCTAAGTTCCCTCTTTTTGATTCTGAGTGAGCTTATTACTTCTCTCTAGCTGATAGACTATGGCAGAAGCAATGCTATATGATTCCTCAGACAACATCATGAAAGATTATGTGGTTTTTACCTTGTTGGGGGAACACTCACTTTTCAGAGGCTTGAGAAGCCATTTAAGAACATACAAGCCCTGAGATCGCCATACTGCAGAGCTACCTGTAGGCATTCTAGGCAATGGCCCAGCTGAGCTCCCAGACGCACTTTGCCTCAACTGCCAACCCAGGAGTGTTCCACACTGGATGCCCAGTTAAGTTTAGACTTAATATGACCATAAACATAGGTAATATCTGACTGCAATTTTATGAGGACTTCAAGTAAGGAAGAATTGCAGCTTCTTGACTCAGAGAATTAGGAGAAAAATAAGAAGGTCACGTTAAGGTGCTAAACGTCATGTTGACCGGTTATGTAGCAACAGCAACCAGAAAACCAAAGCAGAGAGAACAATCCCTGAATTCCCAAGTCAAGTGGTTCCTCTCGTCCCACTGCACATAGAACATTGATGGCTGAAGCAGGAGAGAGGAGACCAGGGTTGAGAGGAAGTGTTTAAGTCCTCAGAGGTTTACTTTGGGGTCACCAGTTAGATAATGTGTCCATAAAAGTCTATTCGCAGGGCAGGCCTTAGGTGCAGCTGTTAAGATGCTGCTTGGAAAACCTGTGTCCTATCTGAGAATGCCTGGGTTCAAGTCGCAACTCCACTTCTGATTCCAGCTTCCTGCTGATGTGCACCCTGGGAGACAGCAGGTACTGGCTTATGAACTTGAGTCACTGCCACCACACGGGAGCTCCAGACTGAGTTCCTGGCTCCTGCCTCACAGCCTATCTCAGTCCTGGCCATTGCAGGCATTTGAGGAATGAACCAACAGGTAGACGATCGATCTCTTTCTTTCCCTCTATCTCTGTTTGCCTTTCAAATAAAAATAAATACATAATTTTTGGAAGTCTTTCATTATTCATGCCATTAATTAAGTTTTGTGAGATTCCCAAAACAGTGAATTAAAAAGTTGTTTTTCAGGGGCTCTTGTGGTGTTGCAGGTAAAGCCACAGCCTACGAGGCTGGCCACCCAGATAGGCACTGGTTCATGTTTAGGGTGCTGCATTTCCAGTCCAGCCTCCTGCTAATGGCCTAGGAAAAGCAGAGGAAGATGGTGCAGGTGTTTGTGCCCCTGTCACTCATGTGGAAGACCCAGATGAGGCTCCTGGTTTCAGCCTGGCCCATCCCTCTCCATTGCATTCATCTGGGGAATGAACCAGCGGGTAGAATCTCTCTCTCTCTCTCTCCTGACTTTCAAATAAATAACAAATATTTTTTCAAAAAAAATGTTCCTTGAAATGAATTTTTCACCTAAAGGAATATTTGCTCTCTGACTTTAGTTCCAGAAAATACATAGACCTCCAAAATAGCAGCCTGGACTCTGCCATAGTGATAACTATCAATTAATCTGGTGGGATCTATCTATTTGTGCATTTATTTTTAACTGCATAGCCACATGTTAATGGAAACTAGAGGAATGGAGTGTAAAAAGAAATCATTTATTCCTCTGCCTTCCTCCTAATTATAAAATGGCATATGTAGAGTAATTGTTTTCAAACTGTCAGTGATTATTCAGCAGGTTATAAATCAGGATTCTTGAATCCTATTACCTCTTCCCTTTCACCTCCTCTCATGATTAGAGTTTTTGCAAATGATGCAACTTCTTTCTGCCTCAACTTCTCTTCTAAATAAAGACTCATAAAAGCTTGTCATCTAGGGAGTTCTTAAGACAAAAGAGAAGAATGGTTTCAGCCGTCACCTCCTTACCTATGCAGCACACATTCAGCCAGAAACCTCATTCTCTGAATACCGAGGACTCTGGTGTGCCCTCAGAAATGGTATCAACATAATAAACGCTGAGATGAAAATTAATCATTTAATGAGCATCCTCTTTCATTGGTTTTAGAAACTTCTGCAGGTGAGAAGGATCTGCGGAACCTTGAAAGTCTGCACTGGGATTCTGTGTGGCTGAGCTATATTAGGGAACCTGAGAAGATTCATGAGAGCTGCTTCCTGGGGAGAAATGGGATGATACTATTCCTCAACATTTAACATCAAGAATGTCAAATTGAGACAGGACTTCAGCATCTGATTTTTTCAAAGCACTCTGTCCACATTGCTCTCTACACATTTACTGTCATCATTTCTATTTGTGCTCTTTCTTCTACTACAGAGGTGGGGAATTTCTGGCCTGTGGGCCATGTCTGGTGGGTAAAATCATTTGGTCTGACCCAGCCAAGGCACCTATACGTGGGACTCAAAATTCAATACATCAATAGCAGGCTAATTTTTCATTTGGTAATTTTGTATGGCCTGTGAATGCTGTTATAAATACCCAAATGGCTCTGTGAAGAGAAATATTCCCTACCTCTGCACTAGACTGAAAATTTTTTGCATATTTTTGTATGCTTAGTGCCTAGAAATGCATCAGAATATCATAAAAATATAAAGGATTATCGATGAGTAATACCACTTAAAGTTTTAAAGAGAAACAACGGCATGCATCTAAATGCTTGAGAAGCACTCACCTGGCGAGCTGTAGAGAGGCCCATTTACCTACATCAAGCTGCAGAGTCTCAGCCCTTTATGATGCAATCCATTCAGACGTGTCCTCAACTCTTCCTACAAATTCAGGATGGAATGGTAGTAACCATACCTCCTATTTTATAGTACTTTCGTGTGTTTTTATAAAAGTTTTATTTTTATTTATTTGAAGTAGTGAGAGAGGGACAGAGAGAGAAAGAGATCTACCGTCCATTGGTACAATCCCCAAATGGCTGCAATGGCCAGGGCTCGGTCAAGCTGAAACCGGGAGCCTGGAATTGCATCTGGGCCTCCCTCAGAGAAGACAGAGACCCAAGTACTTGGGCCATCAACTACTGCCTTTCCAGGTACAAGGAATTGGGTTGGGAGAAAAGCAGCTATGATTGAACTGGCACTCTGCTGTGGGGTCCTGGCATTGCAGGAGGCAGCTTAACCCCCTACACCACAATGCCAGCCCCAGTACTTGTGCTTATCAAGTTTATTTTCAAGGCAATCTTTTTACAAACTATTTGCAAAATATATTGTTTGCATTGTAAAGATTAAGACACTGAAATTTAAGGGAGTAAAATTATTTGCCCGGGTTTGTAAGAACAGAGTGATAGAGATGGGTCAGAATTCTGAAGCCCAGAAATCTTGACTTCTACCTAATTCAGTGTTCTTTCCACTAGAGCCCACTGTGGAATTTTGCAAGGAATGGAAATAGCTGTTTATAATAAATGAAAATTAAGTTTGGATCCTGATCATAATTTAATATTGTGAGTTTCTGCAATCTACCTTGGTTGATGGTCATTTTTCATTTAGGGGCCAGCACTTTTGGAGCTAAAAGCAGTCTGTGTATTCATGTGAAATGAAGGATGTGAAGTTCCCTGAAAAGGTTCAAAGTCTTAATTCAATTGATGTTGGCACAATAAACTCCAGGACTCATCCAAATCCATTATGAAGGCTTCTCATGCCAACAAAACTAAATGTAGAAAGCAACAAGTTCTTAAAACTTCGTGTTTTAAAGTAAAGTGATGTACATTTGCTTTCCTCACAAGAAAGCTGAAGGGTGTGTTTCTTCAATATTGGTCTCTGCCTATGAGTGACATTCCAAGGGAAGGCAAAAATAAAATTTCCAACTCTTGGCTTACCTTTCAGTACACATAGCAAGGCTTCCTGATTTTCCACACTGCAGTTAGCTGCACTCACATGGATTTAGCAAAGTGCAATGTGTACTGAAAGATTCAATCATTGCATACCCCCATAGTTTTTGACCAGGAATTATAAGCATTAGGATCTGTGCTTTCTAAAGCCAATCTTTTAGAAGTGTGTGGACCTTTAATCATAAATATTTTGATCATTTCTGTTTTGGCCTAATTTTGACTCTCTCATTCCTTTTCCTTATGGTATTTTGTAAATTCTAAGATCTCAAAGTAGGACTCAATATATGGTGGAAAATATTGCTTTTAGAGATTCCAAAGAGAAAAAAAGAAATATGGAATAATTTTCTATCAGGATGATCACAGCTGCATATAAAGATAATATTGATTCAACTAGCTTAAATAAGAGTATTAATTATCTTTTAAAGTACAGGAATTGGGCATCCCATAAGCTTGATACCTTTAAATTCCTCTGTGCCTTAGATTATTTTATGAATGGGTTTTGTCAGGGTTCAAGGTGGTTGTACCGAGACTGGATACAACAATGACCAGGGTGAGAAAATTTGGTCATGTTATAAGTGAGGTGGGATTTGTCTCCCCTAAACTCATGCAGATGTTTATGCTCTGATGCCTTAATGTTGATGGTTAATGGCATAAGAGTAGGGACTTGATCTGAAAGTAGTAGCTAGGAGGTGAGGTTGAAGGGAGGTCTTTAGGTCACTGAAGATGTGTCTTCAGAGAGGAGTTCTGAAGAGAGGGTTGGTTATTTGAGTTCACGTTCTGCTTAGCTGTGCAGTCTGCTTCCTGGGTCACCATGTGATCTCTCCTCTGCACCTGCCGTGACCAGCCTCTCTTAGACACCAGACCACAGAGCAGGTCAACCCAGAACTGTAACCTCCAAACTGTAAGCTGAAATAAACCTTTTCCTTCCCAAGAAGGTTCTCTCAAGTTAGTGAAAGTCATGACAAGTAGACTAATACAGATAACATTTTCCACATACTTTTTCAGGAGGAAAGAAAAATGCACATGTACATTTATAGCTCATTGACCAGACATACATCGCAAGGCGATGCTTAAACTGTCAGTGGCAAAAGTATTGGGAACTTCATGTTTGGCTTAGATCAATTGGGAGCCACACTTGAGACTAGGATTGGTATCAGTTTCCTTTAAGTATAAATACAGAGAAAGATCAGTATATGAGAATCTTTCAAAGATCCTAGAAATAGAATTAAAATATAAGTTTATTTTTGATACAAAAAGATTTTGAAATTCATGAATATGACTGGCCTTCAAAAAGTCTGTGGAATAGACAACCCCCAGAGCTCAGAACTGGAGGAGATATCAGCTTTGGAGAGCATGGTGAAAGCAGACTGCAGCTTCTGCCATTGGCTGATATTGCCTGAGGGAGAGCCTTATGGACCACATTATCTTTGAGTCTAGCCAGGAGCCCTGGAGGGGAGCAAGATACCTACCTAATCCAGTGAAAGAAAAGCATGTTTCTTTCTCTTCATTCCCCTAAAAGGGCCCCTGGCAACTGGTGGGGACAAGGAGACATTTTGCAACCAATAGAAGTTGCAGTAGCTTTTGTAAATGTGTGTGATCAGGGGATTTTACCAGAGGGAAAAAGTTATTCTCCACTGACTTTGAGTCTGGCTGGGAGGGTTGTCAGGAGACTGGGCTCCGAAGTGGGACTGTGAGGTGCCCCCAGCCTATCAACATATCACAGGCTTTGGGGCTCAAATTGCCAAAGGGGAGTACTCACAGGCGATTGGCTCTGGGAACATCTCTACTCTCTCGTGGATGGGTAATGCTCGTTGGGTAGAGCAGATCCTTTGCGTCCTATGACTGTGAGAGCCTTGCATGCAGTGGCTGTGGGAAATCTGTGCCTATTCGATAAGGCATGGGATGTGGGTAGTTCTCTGGGCAGTCATTGTGTCTGGTGTCAGAGGCTCAGAATTCCCTGATGGGTGATTGCAGAGGGTTTCATGCTCTCACCGAGGACTGTACAGAGCGTTTATGCAGCTCATGCACAAGTGTGAAGGGGGATTATATGCACTGTGGGCTAACCCAGGTCATCGATCACCTTGGAACAGGAGATGAGGTTGAAACTACACCAACAGATATGATTTTACCCTCTCCTCTGCTGACAATAAAGGAGATATACCATGCCCAACTTTGGTGTCACCCTGGATTCTTACTCCACACTTGAGCTCTGACCACAGCTCCCTGGCCACACCCAGCATACACCTCTTGGCATTCACTAAAAGAGAAGACACTCCATTAAGTCACAGAGGCACTGTTCAAAGATAAAAACCATCAAAAGAGAAGCAAGTATTTCCAAAATTGCCTGAAAATACACAGAAATAGAAGACATAAGAATACGGAAAATGACATGAATTCCTCCCAAAAAAACACAACAACACACCAATATTTGAATATGAAGACAAAGATGTTGATGAAATGCCTGAAAAGGAATTCAAAAGAATGATCATACAATTACTCAGAAGCAATGAGAAGCAAATTCATGAGTTAAGGAAATCCATACATGACATGAAGGAGAAGTTTTCTCATGAGATTGAGATTTTGAATAAAAATCAAAATAAAATATTAGAAACAAAGAATTCAATATGTCAGATGAAAAATACAGTAGAAAGTTCTAACAACATATTTAGTGAGGCAGAGAAATAATATCCAAGAGAAGACAAATTTTGGAAATATCTCAGACCAAAAGAAAAAGGAGAAATTAGAAAACTTATAAAACACTTTTGAGATTCATAGGATACTATCAAATGAGCCAACATGCAGTTTTTAGGAGTTTGTGATGGTGTAGAAAGAGAGAACAGATTAGAATACCTATTCAGTGAAATAAACACAAAATTTCCCTTATTTGGAGAAAGGGACATCCTAGTTCAGAAAGCACATACAAATCCTAATAGACATGACCAGAAAAGATCTTCATATGACACATTATTTTCAAATATTCAACAATAAAACATAAAGAAAGGATTTTAAAATGTGCACAGGAGAAATGCCAGATTACCTTCAGAGAATCTCCAATTAGGCTGACAGATGATTTCTCATCAGAAACCCTACAGGCTAGGAGAGAATGGAGAGACATAGTACAAGTCTTAAAAGAAAAACCCACTCAACCCAGAATACTATACCCTGCAAGGCTCTCATTTATAGGTGACGGTGAAAAAATACCTTAGATAACAAACAGAAATTGAAGGAATTTGTCATCTCTCATCTAGTTTTGCAAATGATGCTTAAGAAATGCAGAATATTGTCATAATTATGGAAGAATGTAAAGACAGAAAATCTGCAAGTGAAAGTACAAAGGAAATCCAAAGAAAACAATAGAAATATTTAAGGAAAGTGGCAGGGCTAAGTCTTTGCTTATCAATAATAACTTTGAATGTAAATGGCCTAAATTATCCAATTAAAAGATACAGGCTGGCTGAATGGGTTACACAAAAAGATCCATCTATTTTCTGCCTACACACCTCATCAACAAAGATACACACAGACTGAAAATGAAAGGATGGAAAAACATATTCCATACTAATGGAAAGCAAAATTAAGCAGGTGTAGCCATTCTAATATCAAACAAAATGGAATTGAACTCAAAAACTGTTAAAAGAGACAAAGTAAGGCATTATATAATAGGTAAGGGATCAATTAAACAGGAAGATGTATTATAATAAATATTCATAAATGCAATGTCAGAGTGCCTTCCTATTTAAAAAAATGTTAATGGCTCTAAAGGGAGACATAGACTGCATATATAATAGTAATGAGGGACTTCAACACCCCATTTTCAGAAATGGACAGATCACCTAGGCAGAAAATCAACAAAGAAACAACAGAGCTAATCTATAATGTGGAATTAACTGAAATCTATAGATCTTGCATCTCATAGTTGAAGATGTATCAGTTTCTGGAACTTTCTCTAGGATAGACCATGTACTAGGCCATAAAGTAAGCCTCAAGAAATTCAAAAAAGTTGAAATCATACCATGTATCTTTTCTGACCACATGGAATGAAGGTGGAAATTAACAAGTTAAGAAGCTCTAAAAGGGGCTAGTGCCACAGTCTGCAATGACAGCACTCCAAATGGGTGCCAGTTTGAGTCTGAGCTGCTCCACTTCCAATCCAGCTCCCTGTTAATAGGCTGGGAAACCAATAGAAGATGGCCAAAGTTCTTGGGCCCCTGCACCCACATGAAAGACATGGAAGAAGCTCCTGGATACACACTTCAGGCTGGCCCAGCCTCGGTCATTGCATTCACTTGGGAGTGAGCCAGTTGATGGAAGATCTTTCTCTCTCTCTCTCTCCCCCTCTCTCTCTCTCTGCCTTTTAAATAAATAAATTTTTTTAAAGAACGGATATCTAAAAAAAAAGAATGGATATCTAGAAAATATAAAACACATGGAGACTGAACAACATGCTCCCGAATGAACAATGGGTCATAGAGAAATCAAAAGAAAACTCAAAAAGTTCTTGGAAACAAATGAAAATGATAATACAACATATTAAAACAATTGGGAGTGACCAGTTCTGTGGCTTAGTGGGTAAAGCTACTGTCTGCAGTGCTGGCATATGGTCACTGGTTCATATCCTGGCTGCTCCACTTCTAATCCAGCTCTCTGCTATGGCCTGGGAAAGCAGTGGAAGATGGCCCAACTCCTTGGACCCCTATACCCACGTGAGAGACCCAGAAGAAGCTTCTAGCTCCTGGCTTCAGATTGGCTCAGCTCCAGCCATTGCAACCATCCAGGGTGAACCATCAGATGGAAGACCTCTCTCTCTCCACTTCTGCCTCTCTGTAACTCTGTCTTTCAAATAAATTAATAAGTCTTTAAAAAAAACCCGAAAACTGATGGGATACAGTGATAGCAGTGTTAAGAGAGAAGAGTATAGCAATTAGTGCCTACATCAAGAAGTTGGAAAGGCATCAAATAAATGAGCTATCAAAGCATCTCAAGGACTTATAAAAACAACAATAAGTCAAGTCCAAAATTAGTAGGAGGAAAGTAATATTTAAAATAAGAGAAGAAATAAAATTGAAACAAAAAATTAATACAAATGACCAGTGATTTGAAGGGATAGGTTTCTTGAAAAAAAGAAAAAAATGATACACCATTGGCAAAAAAAGAGGAAGAAAACCCAAATAATAAAATCAGAGTTGAAAAAGGAGATGTAACAAGGGATATCACATGAATAAAAAGAATCATTAGGAATTACTATAAATAACTATATGCCAATAAATTGGAAAATCAGGATGAAATGGATAGATTTCTGGACAAATACAATCTACCAAAATTGAGTCATGAAGCCACAGAAAACCTAAACAAACCAATAACCAAGACAGAATTTGGAGTAATAATACAGACACTCTTGATAAAGGAAAGTCCAGGACCCAACAACTTCATTGCCAAATTCTACCAGACACTGAAAGAAGAATTAATTCAAATTCTTCTCAAGCTATCCAAAACAATTGAAAGGGAGTGAACACTCCCAAACTCTTTCTATGAAGCCAGCATCACCTTAATTCCTAAGCCAGAAAAAGATGCAGCATTGAAAGAGAATTACAGACCAATCTCACTGATGAACATAGACACAAAAATCCTCAACAAAATACTAGCTAATTGAATCCAACAGTACATTAGAAAGATCATTAGCTCTAACCAAATGGGATTTATCCCTGGTATGCAGGGATGGTTCAAAATATACAAATCAATAAATGTGATATATCATATTAACAAATTGAAGAATAAAAACTACAGGGTTGACTCAATAGATGCAGAGAAACTATTTTATAAAATACAAAGTCTTTACATGATAAAAATCTTAAACAATTTGAGTATAGAAGGAACATTGCTCAACACAATCAAGAAAATTTATGACAGACGCACGGCCACCATCATATTGAATGGGGAAAATTGGAAGCCTTTTTTCTAAGATTCAGAACCAGACAAGGATGTCCACTTTAACCACTGCTATTCAGCATAGTTCTATAAGTTGTAGCCAGAATCATTAAGCAGGAAAAATAAATAAAAGGGACACAAATTGGAAAGGAGGAAGTCAAATTATTCCAGTTTGCAGATGACATGATTCTATATATATAGAAGTTTGGTAAACTGGCAGAATATAAAATTAACACACAAAGTCAATAGTAGTTGTATTACATAGACAATGTCATGGTAGAGAAAGAACTTGTAAGATCACTCCCATTCATAATAGCTACAAAAGTTAAATACTTTGAAATAAATTTAATCAAGGAGGTTAACCAACTCTAAGATGAAAATTACAAAATTTTAAAGAAAGAAATATATAATGACATCAAATTTTGGAGATAAAATTATCATTATGTTTGTTAAAACAAGGACATAACTTTTCTCATGGGCATTGTTTACCTCAAAGAAAAACCATTATCAGAACATGCCTGTGACTATAGACTTCTAGTTTAGGCCACCAAAGGTTAGAGAAGGGACTTGAGCATCTCTTGACTTTCTTCCTGTTAAAGGTTTCCTCTGGGCTGCTTTAACAAATACCAGGAGGAAGAGAAACTAGGCAACAGAAGCAATGTAAAGATAGGTGGCAGGCCAATTAATGGTTATTTTATACAGTGATATGCCACCAAGGAGACCCACCAGGGCAGTCCACTGCATTGGTTTTTGATGTGGAAATCCAGGGCTTTAGCAGAAGTCAGCTTATGAAGAGCTCTAGCAGTTTTGCAGTCAAGAGCTGGGTCACTGGAAATGGAGCTTCCCTGGAGTTGAAGGGAAGAGCCACAGTCCAGGTCAGAGCCACAGTCCTTGTTGGTTCTAAGCTGAAAAGCCCTTAGCTATGCCCAACTTTCAAAGTAACCACTGCTGCTGAGGAGCTGGCCAAGTAAGATATTCAACATTGAAGGCAGAACTGTAAATTTCCTGTTAGGGATGCCACCTGCCTTTACATGGCCAACTCTTCTCTCAGGCCAGCTAGGTAATGGAAGTCAACAGGGTGCCACCCCTAAGGAAGTTCACACCTCCCTTATGATGTCTCTTTTAGTACTCCATGTGAAGAGGTAGATAGATCTGGGTCTCATAACTGGCAAGGCCTTAAAACCCACCTGATTATTTTCAGGCCTCTTCTGTCAGTTCCTATTTGCCTTTAAATGGGAAAACTTTCTTGTGGTTTAGAGAGTACCTTTCTTAGGTCCTCCCTGTCCTTTGTTTTAGAGCCTGTGAATTTAAACTGATTGTTAGATTCATTTTCTCCAGACTTGAAACAGTGAAATTCTAGGTGGCCATGCACATAAAACCTTGGAGGGAAGCAGTTTCTGCAAGCTGGCACTGAGTCGTCCTCAAGAAGCCATCTCCTGCTGGAACCCTCTCTTGACTGCTCTTCCCATTGATACTCCTTTTCAGCATGAAGCAGCCAGAGAGATCATTGTCCAGTCTCCCATAACTGATGTTAGGGTCCACCCCTCTTTAGGGGGGAATGTGAGGAGTCAGAGGGGTTAATAGATATTCAGGTGGTCACAGTGGAAATTTGGGGTGTAGAGTGCTTGCTTTCCCCCAGGGCTGTCTTGGGGGTGAAGACATCAAGTTAGGTCAAAAGTGCCTGCTTGCTCACTCCTTAAAAGCTTCCAAATTTACCATGAGAATAGCAAGAGAGTAGTGTTTTATCCTTCTGAGCTCACAGTTTACTGTGAAAACAAGTTACCTATCCTACCCTTCTGGGTGGTCTTTTGTTTTACCATGAACAAGCCAGATGGGATAAAGGATTGTAAATCAGGTTTTTTGTTAGGTTTGTCTCCACCTTACTTATTGGCAGTTTCTTCCTCAACATTGTACTTAACCACCCCACCCAGTGCCATTGGGTCCCTTGGGTTTTTCCTCTCTTGGAAACCTCCCTTCATGCTGTTCTGGCTGGAGGTCTTTGATTGTAATAAATCTTGCTTTTAAAACTAAAAATAAATAAATGAGACACAAATAATGGAAAAATCTTCCATGTCCCAGGATTGGAAGAATTAACACCATCAAAATGCCCATACTATGGAAAACAAATTACAGATTCAATGCAATTCCAATCAAAATACCAATGATAGTCTCAGATCTATAAAAAAGATGGTAAAATTCACACAGAAACACAAGAGATCCTGGATCATCACAGCACCTGATTCAAGACATATTACAGGACAATTATAGTCAAAACAGACTTATATATGCACAAAAACAGATCAGTAGACCAATGGAACAGAATAGGACCTAGAGAAATCAATTCATGTGTCTATAACAAACTAGATTTTGACAAAGGAACTAAAATCAATCCCTGGAGCAAGGATAGTCTCTTCAACAAATAGTGCTGGGAAAATTGGATCTCTGCATTCTGAAATATGAAACAAGACCCCTACCTTAAACCTTATAAAAAATCAATTTAAGATGGATCAAGGGTCTAAATCTATGATCTGATACCATCAAATTATTGCAGGAGAAAAGTTGGAAAACTCTGCAAGACATTGGCATATGCAAAGACTTCTCAAAAAAGATCTCAGAAGCACAGGAAACCAAAGCCAAAATACACACATGGGATTACATCAAGCTGAGAAGCGTCTGCACTACAAAAGAAACATTCAGCCAAGCAAAGGGGCATCTGACAGAATGGGAGAAAATATTTGCAAACTACGTGTCTGATAAAGGATTAATATACAGAATCTATAAAGAGCTCAAGAAGCTCATCATCAACAAAACCAAGTTAAGAAATGGGCTAAGGACTTTAACAGCCAGTTTTCAAAAGAGGAAACTTGGCCAGCAACACAGCTCAATAGGCTAATCCTCCGCTTGCAGCACTGGCACCCCAGGTTCTAGTCACGGTCGGGGTGCTAGATTCTGTCCCGGTTGCTCCTCTTCCAGTCCAGCTCTCTGCTGTGGCCTGGGAGTGTAGTGGAGGATGGTCCAAGTCCTTGGGCTCTGCACCCACATGGGAGACCAGGAGAAGCACCTGGCTCCTGGCTTTGGATCACCCCGGTGCGCTGGCTGAAGCGGCCATTGGTGGGTGAACCAACGGAAGGAAGACCTTTCTCTCTGTCTCTCTCTCTTACTGTCCACTCTGCCTGCCAAAAAAAAAAAAAAAAAAAAAAAAAAAAAAAAGTGGGGGGGAACTCAAATGAACAATAGGTACTTAAAAAATTGCTCAGGATCAGTAACCACCAGGGAAATGCATATCAAAATCACATGATTTCTCATACAGAAATCATCAAACAATATATGTTAGCAAGGATATGGAGAAAAAGGCACCCTAATCCACTGCTGGTGCAAATGTAAACTAGTACAGCCATTGTGGAAGACATTATGAGGAAACCTTAGAAAGTGCAGCAGGTTAACGCCCTGGCCTGAAGCGCCAGCATCCCATATGGGCGCTGGTTTGAGTCCTGGCTGCTCATCTTCCTATCCAGCTCTCTGCTGTGGCCTGGAAAAGCAGTAGAAGATTGCCCAAGGTCTTGGGCCCCTGCATCCACGTGGGAGACCCAGAAGAAGCTCCTGGCTCCTGGCTTCGGATCGTTGCAGCTCCAGCCATTGCAGATATCTGGGGAGTAAACCAGAGGATGGAAGACCTCTCTCTCTGTCTCTACCTCTTTCTGTAACTCTGCCTGTCAAATAAATAAAATAAATCTTTTTTTTAAAAAAAAGAAAGCTGAAAGTAGATATATCAAAAGACCCAGCAATCCCACTCATAGAAATTTATCAAAATGAAAAAAATCAGCATATGAAAGAGTGATCTGTACCCCCATGTTTATTGCAGCTCAATTCACAACAACTAAGATATGGAATCAATCCAGATGAACATCAGCTGATAACTGGATAAAAAAATTATTGTATATGTACACTATGGACTACTACTCAGCTGTAAAAAGAATGAAATCCTGTGTGCAACAAAATGGAAGAAATTGGAAACCATCATACTTAGTGAAATAATCCAGTCCTGAAAGACAAATACCATATGTTTTCCCATGATCTGTGGTATCTAGTAGAATACTAAAAATGTAATGAATAATGTGTATGAGTGAAATTGATATTTTGAGGTTTGGTGATTATTTAGCCCTTGTCTCTACTGTTGAAGAATAGTCCTTTTTTGCTTTTTACTCCATTTGTTGAATTCCTAAAGTAGTGTAGAGTTAATGAGTATAAAATAGACTAAGAATAGATCATGGAAAAAAAAATCAGAGAAGGAGGAGGAGGGAGTGTTGGAGCATGGTTGGGAGGAAGGTAGGGTGGGGAGCATTACTAGGCTCCTAAATCTGTATATATGGAATACATGAAAAAAAAAAAAAAAAAAGAAGAAGACCTAAATGAAAGATCTCTGTGAGTGAGATCCCAGTGGAAAGAATGGGGCCATCAAAGAAGGAGGTACCTTTCTCTGAAGGGAGGAGAGAACTTCCACTTTGACTATGACCCTGTCGGAATAAGATTGAAGTCGGTGAACTCAAAAGGCTTCCATAGCCTTGGCAACTCATGACTAGAACCTAGGGAGATTGCTGACGCCATAAACAAGAGTGTCAAATTGTTAAGTCAACAACAGGAGTCACTGTGTACTTACTTCTCATGTGGGATCTGTCCTTAATGTGTTGTCCAATGTGAAGTAATGCTATAACTAGTACTGAAACAGTATTTTACACTTTGTGTTTCTGTGTGGGTGCAAACTGATGAAATCTTTACTTAATATATATTAAATCAATCTTCTGTATATAAAGATAATTGAAAATGAACCTTGATGTGAATGGAATGGGAGAGGGAACGGGAGATGGGAGGGGTGCGAGTGGGAGGGAAATTATGGGGGGAGGAAGACATTGTAATCCATAAACTGTACTTTGGAAATTTATATTTACTAAATAAAAAAAAAAAAAGAAAAAAAAATTTTAAACACTGAAAATAAGTCTGTGTACAATATATATTGTGAACAAAACTATTAATGAGAATCCTCATGATCTAATCTCTTCCCAAAGATAACACTTTCTAAGACGTTTGGGGTTTAAAATTTCAACAATGAATTTGGAAGGGACCACCGTTAAGGATATTCAGAAATGATTTTGGATATTAAGATTTTCAAAGGCAGTATCTCTACTCTAGAAGAAGGCAGTCCTTTCCATGCTACTAAGAAATAGAATTAAAATAATTTAATCTTGTAAATTAAAATAAAATCTTTAGGATCTGCTGTTTCACTGATTACCAAAAGTGAATTGCAACACTCCTTTGTAAAATAATAAGGAAATGAGAGTTTTACCTATTTTGGAAAGTATATCATTTACTATTTATTTTTTATTTTTTTGGCAGGCAGAGTGGACAGTGAGAGAGAGAGAGACAGAGAGAAAGGTCTTCCTTTGCCGTTGGTTCACCCTCCAATGGCCGCCGCGGCCGGCGCACCGCGCTGATCCGATGGCAGGAGCCAGGTACTTATCCTGGTCTCCCATGGGGTGCAGGGCCCAAGCACCTGGGCCATCCTCCACTGCACTCCCTGGTCACAGCAGAGAGCTGGCCTGGAAGAGGGGCAACCGGGACAGAATCCGGCGCCCCGGCCGGGACTAGAACCCAGTGTGCTGGCGCCGCAAGGCAGAGGATTAGCCTAGTGAGCCACGGCGTCGGCCATCATTTACTATAAATACAGATGGGTAGAATTAAGAGTAAGATTCCATTGGCTCTATATGAGTCCCTATTAGTCTTATTATAAGACTAAAGAGAGCTGAGCTTTTTACTGAAAGTAAGATAAGTAATAATCTTTAATTCTAGTAATTAGAATGGGTTTCCATTCCTGAGTCAACAATCTCAGCCCACAACCTGATAGAACTTCCATCTGACGTTAACAGAATAAATAGAACAATATATCTGAAATCTGTGGTGGAAGGCAGCAACATGATTGGGGATCTTAATCTTGCATTTGTTGTCTTCAGAGGATGGGAGCTGCAGGTAATTTTAATATAAGATCCCCACTATTAGAATATCTAGAATACCTTAGGGTATTTTTCTGAGAGAAGAAAATGCCTCATTAGTGGCTCAATCACATATTCCTTTAGAATTTTCCAAGCTTGACAATTCAAACTAGTGGCAAAGAACTACCTGTTCAACTAATTTTAATCTGGAGTAAATGCATTATTTGAAATGGATATTCCCATTGATTATAAGATATGGAAACAGCTACTTAGAAGACAGAATAGCATGAAAGAATAAGACAAAAAAGAGAAATTGAACATCAAATAGGTTGCTCTAAATCAGGAACATAGAAATCATTCTCTGGTAGATTTGTCAGGTCTTGAAGTTTTTTTTTGTTAAAAAAATGTTTAGTGGAATGCTCTATAGTGTAGCTTGTTAAGCTCCTTTCTGAAGCATCAGAATCCCATATAGGTGCTGGTTTGAGTCTCAGCTACTCCACTTCCCATACAGATCCCTGCTAATGCACCTGGGAAAGCAGCAGAAGATGGCCCAAGGGTATGGGCCCCTTTACCCACGTGTGAGACCAGATGAAGCTCCTGGATCCTGGTTTCACCCTAGCCCGGCCCTGGCCATTGTGACCATTTGGGGAGTGAAACAGTGGATGGAAGACCTCTCTCTCTCTCTCTCTCTCTGTAATTCTTTCAATAAATAAATAAGTCTTTAAAATATTTAAAATAAATTTAATGACATGTATACTTGTATACATTCATGGGGTCAAAATGTTTATGTACGCTAACGTAAGGAGTTGAAAACAACTTGGCCCTTCATCATACCCACAAAATACTATAAGATTCTAGGGCCTCATATTAATAGAGAGATCATGAAAGGAAGGAAAACATGATGTTAAGAGCCAAAGTGAGCATGTGGCTGTCAAAGTTTAACTTTGCATCTCACAAGACATTAGGGTAAGAAAGACTTTAAAAGTCTCTAGTTCAACTCTCAAATTCTTAAGCAGGAGAGACTAAGAGAATTCCCAAGGACAAGTAGTCTAGTTTTTAGGTAATTTTGGTTCCCTATTTGTAAGACTTCCTGTGAAGGTTAGCATGAGATCCCAAGCAACAAAAAGGGGAAGAAATAAAATGAGAAATTGCTTCTGCAAAACATAATTGTACATCAGCTAAATTTTCTCTGGTTTGGATTAGGAATGTTTAACACACGCACACAAAGTGATAAATATTCAGTCTTCCTTGCTAACTCTGTTACGAATATATATATATATATATATACACACACATATATATAGATGGTTACATCTTTTTTAAAAATATTACTTTAGCATCAGAATCAGAAAGCCTGTTTAGTGTTCGTAAAAGCACCAATTCTACTTCTATTTTTATTCCTCTTCCAATTTCATGTAAAAGGTACATTTTCATTAGGGGAATTAGGTAGCTAATTCCCTTGGAAAGACTCAGCTGTCACAGAGTAACACAATCCTTCCCTACCCTCCTCACCCAGGCTGGCAGGCACTGGACTGCAGCTAACAGTAGCTCTGGTTTGCCCTGATACTTTGGGCTGCAGTGACAGCTGACAGGACAACAGCGACAGCTAAAGTGTCAAGCCATCCCTTCCCCAATTCCATTTGCTTTGGAAACGTGCTAACTTGAAAGTCCATTGGGATCATTTAAGAACAGTTACCAGTGACTATTACCACTTTATGTTCCTCTACATAATCCACTTAAGGGGAAAAATACTCTAACATTCTTTTAAAAGTGATTTTTGGTCATCAATTAAAAAAAAACTTGGAAAATGGCTCAGTGCATATATCAAACGATATCCAAACAAATAAAAAGTGAAGTCAAGTTACACATGTTTTTGTAACTAGCATGTTTTCAGTAAAGGATCACAATATGCTGGTTTGATAACAGACATAACAAAATATATTAGATTTCCAGCGCTTGTACGGACATGATTCTGTGGACTTTAAGAGAAGAATTATCCAGCATCATTCTTTTGGTATTGAATGTGATAATATGCAAAGGAATGGTTGGGTAAAATCCCACAAATCAGGTGTAAGACACGCAGCACACTGTGTAAGACACTGTAGCACAAAGAGAAGCAGTGTGGGGAATCAAAGCCCTCCTTGACATGGCCCTGCATGGCAAGGATTGTTCCGATTAGCAGGATAGTCTTATGTAAGGATCATGTCATAAACAGTGTCCCAATAGATAACAACTTTTACCTGCATGAAATGAAGAGATTTGCTATCTCAGAGAGGCAACATGGTTTATAGGCTGAACAATCTGCTTGGAGCCCACGCCTCAGTCCCTGTGCAAACACTGACACTTGTTAGCCCTTTAACTTCTCTGTATTCACCTTCCTTATCCACAAGAAGGTCAGACTAGATCATTTGCAAGTTCAAATATTTGGTCATTTATGACATCTTCCAAATATGTGATATGTTTTTGTAGTGATTTACAGTATAGTTGAAGGGGCAAATTATTAAATCAGCAAGAATATTACCCAAGAGTTAAGTGAATTTAGACTAACAAGAAAAGTTCTACATCCCAAAATGCCTTAACAATGATTTGGAATACTATCACCTTTGCCTCCTCACTGATTAAATATTCGTGAATGAGGACATTTTCATTATTTTTAAATAATTCAAACTGAAATTCTATATGGGGCTGCTATTTGCACATGCAGTGTTTGCGTTTTGGTTTATCTTGTTGACTTTTGCCAATCCCCTGAGTGATTTTAACTGAAGGCAAGGTTATCTTGCCATCCTTGATTTGGGGCAATCAGCCATCACAAAACAATTCTTGGTAATAAACATTAGAAGGAGAGGCCTGCAAACAGCTCCAGAATGATAAATAAGGATATCATTTTCCAAATAGGAAACAGGAGGAGGTTAATTTAAAATAAACCACTAGGAGGTTTCTTACAGAGTTTTCATCACCTGCCTTTCAAAATAAGCATAGTCATTATATGTGAGGGCAATTGTTCATCTGAACATCATGTTTACTTGTCTGATTGTTCTCCCCAGGTAGGATGCTTTCCGACAGGTCAATCAGCAGTTTTAAGAAGCATTTCAAGTCTATTTACCAGGATAATTTGGGCAAAGTGCACAGATTGTATCAATTGCTCTCCCTTTGCTTTCCCCATCACGGAGCATGCACTCAAGAGGTTAATACAGATCTGCTCTATGTCCTGGCTTCCTCACTTTCCTGGGAAGTTCAATAGTTTACCTGAAATCTTTGAGTTTCATTTCCCTCACTTATGAAACACTGCAATGTTACTTACTCAAGACTATACACGAAAACCAGGTTTGTTAACGTGCACAAGGAACCCAGCATTATGACAGGAATATAGCAGGCAAGCAAATGTTTGTTATAAGGAGTCTTAAAAAGTACCATGGAAAATGAGTAATTTGAAAAAAATGGAGGGGGATATTATTATATTCTTAGAATTATATCTGTGAGCTATATTAAATCTGTTAAAAACTAATTAAAAATTTAAAAAACCATGGATTTCAAACATTTTTGGCATCAAAATAAACTTAATTCCATTTTCTATGAATTTTTTTAAGTTCTCTGTTTCTATTTTCCTAGACCTACAAAAGGATTCAGTACTCCTAAGTGTCTTGAAAAAGGCAATAATATTCTTGTCCACATCTATGTTACTTTAGATTCATATATTTCTGAAGAGTGAGGGACAAAAAGTCCTTTGTGTAAAAACACTATATTTCATTACTTAATTACATTATAAAGTAGGAAAAGAATTCTGGGTAGGAAAGAGAATCAAGCCCCAATCTTGATTCATTACCACTTTGGCAGGACAAATTCCTACTGGAAACTAATAGCTATGATACCTGGTTGAGTTATTTGTTGACCTCATTGGATAGAATGAACAAAACACATCGGGCAATGGGAGTGGGCGATACCTCTGGATGAGGTTACTATAGGTTGTTATAGCAAAAAAAGTTCAGGAGAGAGAAAATAACCAGGAAATAGAGGCCTCTTTGGGGGCCATCAATTTAAGCTCTCTATGGTCATCACAGGTGAGGCACAAGCTCTGGGATTTGGTCGTTAGGGGAGGGAAGATGAGGAAGAGTGGAAAGTTTCATGAGTTATTCTAAATATATAGAGTTGAGAAACTTCAGCTAAGACACCCAATTGGCCTATTTTTCCCAGGATTGAGAGATTTTCCAGGATTTGGGACTTTTATTCACACAACTGGGATAGTCCTAGGTACCTACTTTAGGCTCATGGATGATACAGGAAAAAAAAGTTTCTCTGCACTTTATGATAAGACATAAGTGAAACTCATAACTTGTTGTGGTTAACATAATTCTAAACATATTTACTTTCAGAATATCAAGATAGTTGTAAAAACAAGATTCATTTTCTATCTATAGCAGATGTTATCTGGTTCTTTAAAAACAAAGAGCTAGATTGTGTGTAAGAAAATGGAAATATAAAAATAAACAGATATAAAGATTACTAAATAATTAATCTACTTTAGGGCAAATACATCTATGTCACTTAAAATTAAATAGTTTTCAATGCTATTAATTTATATATGCATCAAGTTAATATCTCTCAGTTTACAATGATTTTTTAACTTTTTAAAATCATCTGAGCCATTTAATAATTTCTGACTTTTAATGAACAAAACATTGACTTTGTTTTCTACATATCCACATTTCACAGGTCCATATGGAATCAAAACATGTGACATGACTATTGGTATACTGGCACTTTTCAAAGGCTGATACTAACTCCAGAAAGCTAGTATTCTGCTTTTCTACAAGGCAATGAGACCATTGATTAACAGTGCAGTTAAGATTTTATGTCAAGTTTTATTTTATTTTATTTTTATTTTTATTTATTTATTTATTTATTTTTTGACAGGCAGAGTGGGCAGTGAGAGAGAGAGACAGAGAGAAAGGTCTTCCTTTGCCGTTGGTTCACCCTCCAATGGCCGCCGTGGCTGGCGCGCTGCGGCCGGCGCACCGCGCTGATCCGATGGCAGGAGCCAGGAGCCAGGTGCTTCTCCTGGTCTCCCATGGGGTGCAGGGCCCAAGCACTTGGGCCATCCTCCACTGCACTCCTGGGCCACAGTAGAGAGCTGGCCTGGAAGAGGGGCAACCGGGACAGAATCTGGCGCCCCGACCGGGACTAGAACCTGGTGTGCCGGCGCCGCTAGGCGGAGGATTAGCCTAGTGAGCCGCGGCGCTGGCTCTTATGTCAAGTTTTAAATGTGAATGTTTAATTAGATAATAGCATGAGTTTCCTTTTGTTAAGCAAAACTAAAGGTAGCAAAAGTGAGGGTACTTCAAAAAGTTTGTGAGAAAATGGAACTAACATAAGTTTCTTTTTGCTTTATTTTTTAAAAAGTTTTAATTCATTTGAGAGAAAGAGAGGGAGAGAGGGAGCTCTCATCTAGCTCATTCCCTATATGCCTGCAAAATGTGAGAACTCAACCCAGGTCTCCCATGCAGATGGTGGGAACCCAACTAATTGAGCCAGCACCTGCTGCTTCCCAGTGTCTGCATGGCCAGGAAGCAGGAATTGGGATCTGGAGCTTGAGCCGGGTATCTGGGTGTAGCTGCTCTGATATGGAATGTGGGTGTCTGGACCACTAGGCTAAATGCCTGCCCCAAGTCTATTTTGGTGCAAAAAGATTTTTTGAAATCCATGCATATTTTTTCATGAACTTTTTGAAGACATCTCTTCTACATGTTTTTTAAGATGTGGAAGCCTATATAGCAGGTAAAGAAATAAATCACTCAGCAATCAATTATTAAGGAGAAAGACATTACAGTATTCTCCAACAGCCTGTCTATTGGAACTAATATCAGTCTGTTGGAGTCCTGAGTGGTATCAGAAAGACACATTAAATCAGAGGACAAATAATTAGTTCTTAGATCAGACCCTGCATAGAATGACTCAATAAATATGAGTGGCAATGATAATTTAATGTCTCCTTCAATTAGCCAGCCCGTGGATCCTTGATACTCTTAGCTTATCTTCTTAGTCATTATTAATTCCATAACTTTTTAAAGAATGGGTCAGAAATTTAAGTAGCAGAAGGGAGAGAAGGCAGAACTAAAAACCTGTGAATTTCATTATTAGCAATCTCTTACAAAAGCAGAGGGGAGAGGGGATCAGGATGACCCTAATGATTAAAATCATGACTAAAAGGCTTTTTTATGACCTTATCAATGCCATTCTTTCCTCCTTTTGCACTGCTTAATCAAGGACTGGCTCTAATGGCATTATTGAGGTTAAGAAATGTTAAGAAAAGTAAAAGGGGTGTGTGCGGTTTTCTGCTACACTTGATTGTTAGGAGACTTGCAATAAAATAACCATTTCAGAAAAGCAGCAGTAGACCCTGCTGTGAAGATGGTAATAGTCTCAATATTTTCCAAGCATTAAAAGAGTCTATGAACAGCAACCCAAGGGACTCCTATATTGAAGACTAGGAAATTAGGGGCAAAAAGAAGTAGCAAAATAAAAGAGTTTAGGGTCATTAGTCCTCCCATCCTGGTTAGGCTTCAGAGTCCCTACACTGGCCTTTTCCCCTGCATTCTAAATCGGTGCTTCCCAAACTTAGCGTGCATACAAATGGTCTAGAGACTGTGTGAAAACGTGCATACTGATTCTGCAAGCCTGGGTTGCAGCCCAAAAGTCAGCATTTCTAACAAGCTGGCAGGAGATGTTGCCAACCCTGGACCAATCCTTGGGTAATAGCTTTTACATAGCTTCCATTTTAATGTTCTTCATACTTAGCAGTGCTTGTACATTCTGTACTTTTCAGCACAGCCTCAATTTTATTACTACTTAATTATTTTCTGCAATGTCAATTACTTAACTAAATTGATTTAAGTTTTATACCTTGGGGAAGCTCTCTGTAAAATATTTCCCTTCTCAGAATATAGCATGTCAAAATAGGTATCTTGGCTTGGTGTTTAGAAAATTCGTGGTCTTATCACAAGTGACCTAGTAATGATTTCATCTGTCTTTTTGTGAGACAGCCTATTTGACTCCGGTACTGCTTTTTCATATCCACGAAACAACTTGGCTAGAACAAAGTCACCATTATTTTCTACCAGTCAAGGCAAAATGAGTCACCCTAGAAGTAAGAGTTGCTGGGATGAGCTGAAGCCCTGGATTAGGTGTTAACCAGGAGCAAGGGAGAATTTGACCTAGGGCATTTTCTAGCTATTCTTAGTATTGCTTTCTTCTCTGTCAAAGAATAAATTGAAGACAAACTCTTCTCTATTCTCCAGGCTCTATACTCTAAATCTTGGTCTCATGCGTTAACAGAGTTATACTGCATTCAGGAGAATTAACTTATTTTCTTGTTCTGTTACTTATGAACTGGTTGACATTGGTCAAGCTACTTTCCTCAACTTTTTGAGCTTGTTTTCTCATTTAAATTTTTAAACTATTTATTTACATTAGAAGCAGAGTGACAGGGAGAGAGGGACAGAGAGATCTTTCATCCACAGTTCACTCCCCATATACCCATAACAGCCAGGGCTGGGCCTGCTGAGGCTGGAAGTCAGGAAATCCATCCAGGTCTCTCACATCGGTGGCAGGAACTGAAGTGCTGGGTCATTGTCTGCTGCCACCCAGTTGCACTAGCAGGATGCTGGATCAGGAATGGAGGTGGGACTTGATCCCAGGTACTCTCGTGTGAGATACAGGCACCCCCAAGCAGAGGCTTAACCCACTATGCCACAACACTCACCCCATTTTTCCTTTTTGTTTAAAGGGAAAATGAACTTAGGAGGGAACCAAACCTTTTCTTCAACTTCAAAAAGAAACTATGAGTATGTGAGTGTCAAATTTGAGCACTTAACAAAATCGTAGGAGCTCTATGTTCTGATTATGAAATGATGATTATGATTTGATTATAATAAGTTACCAAGAAGTTAAGAAATTATTACATGCAATCTAAGGCATGTCCTTGAAAACCTCATATCACCCAGAGGTGAGCATAAACCAAGATTATCCAATTCATCTTAGGATTCCTGACAATAGTAGCTGAAAAGTCAAAATAACATCTCTCTATTCAGGTGAACTCTTAGGCTGAGCGTTACTTACATATCTCATTTGAGCAGTAGTGACTCCAAAGTTGGTTTTAATTATGAGACTGAATTTCATTTAGTATGATCACCAACATCTCCATTTCAAAAGTCTAAACTATTGATAAAAAATGTGAAATTAAATATTTACCAGTCCATTAAAAGAGAACAGTTTGTGGTACATGCAAATGCATACTATTCAGCACTAAAAAATGAGCTATCGAGTTATGAAAAGACATGGAGGAACTTCAAATGCGTATTATTAAGTGAAATATGGTAATTGAAAAGGCCACATATTGTATGGTTTCAATTAGGGGATATTCTGGAAAAGGCAAAACCAAAGTAACAGTGAATCCAGGTAGTACCTTGTGGTAATGAGATAGGGAGGATGAATAGGCAGAGCACAGAACACAGATGTTTTAGGACAGTGAAAATGCTGTGTATTGGGTATGAGTGTGGAGGAAAATGGCGAGTGGAGAGGCAGACCCTGCTAGCAAGAGGATAAATATTCAGGAATATGACTGAAGCTAAATTACATGCTGAAATGTGGTTTTCCAGATCTGGATATCCTGAGTTGTGAGAAGTGGAAATGCTAAACAAAGTTAGTCCTGTTTCAGGAGTTCATGCTCTGAATATCCTCAGATGATGGGTAGACGTATGTTAAGAAATGAATTAAATTTCGATTTGAAAAAAAAAAAGAGAACAGTTTGAATAGATATATGTGTTAGTTTGGATTCTTCAAAACCTTCAGAAACTGTTTTATCAAGCAGTCACACGATCAATCAAAAAAGTGATAGAAATGTTTTGCAAATCTTTGATGATGGTAAAGAAAATCTTTGGAATATAATTTGAAGACTAAGTGTTATAATATCTTTCCAGGGTTTGAGTTCTTCTGAATTAATAATTTAAAAAATTACAAAGCTTGCAAAAATATAAATTCTAGGCAAGATCATACAACACATTGCTATGCAAAAGGTAAAAATTCAACATTTACAAACTATCTCTAGAAAGCATTTTTGTAAAAGTTTGTTTGCAATGTGTGTTGAAGAGAATGAGTAGTGACATGAAGCATCCTGGTGAGCTGCAAAAATCAGTTTGATTCCCTTAATTTCATAATCATTCTCAAATACCACCCAGAGGGGAAACTGCCAACCTGCACAAAAGCAACATCCCCCCTTGTCTCTTCCCCAGAAAAATTCAAAGATTCAGACTGATGACTTCAACTAGCAATCATTTAAGAAGCAGTTTATGAGTGTGGTGGAATGAGAAGGCCATGCCAAGATGGCCGCTGGCAACGGAAACTGCCTGGCAACAGGCTGTGATTGGTTAGGGCATAGACCGCCCCTTGACCAGATTGGCTGCCTTGGCTATTTAAGGTGCTGTACCAACTGAAATAAACAAGTCTGTGGGCTGCTCGCCTCTGGCCTGCTTTCACCCGACTACCTGGGGTCTGTGTGGTGACTCTGGGACTCTTGCCTGCAGCATGCTCCTCCTCTCAGAACGAATCCACAACAACATATGAGGACCTGTTGTGGCTCTCCTACAGTGCCGTGGAACATGGATCTCTGAGTGTTTGAGTTTACATCAAGTCTTCATTCCATAAAGCAATTAAAAACTGTTTTGACTTTTAAGTATTTGAAATGCAAAAGGAAATCCAAGGCATGAGTCTTGCTTAATGAAGCCATTTCCTTTTTCTAACACTGATTTCTAGATGAATGGTCTTGTTTTCCAAAGTCCTAATTAGAAGGCCAACTTTATTAGCTGCATCTATTAGACACCAAACATTATATGGTGGAGGAAGTAAGCAGAATATAAGCTTTGTGTCTTAATGGGAGTACCTGCTAATTAAGTGTCCCTGTCTATATTCTCTATTTGAAAATGAGTTTTCCAACCAAAAGCACAGCTGTTATGCTCAAGGAAATATATGTAGATAATTTATCATTTGGTCATATTTACTGTACTCTTTTCACTTATAAGCTCAGTTCCTGGGTAAGAAAGAAAATATTTTTTGTTAGGAAATATGGAGTCTTAAAATTATTCTAGCAACTTAGTTTTCTCAAATCAGTCTATGCAGCAGTCTTTTCTCACACAATGTCCTGCACTTAATCTTATAATAAAAAAACACCACCAATAGAAGAAATACATAAAAGGAATTTAATTATTTTTTACTGTCCATGAATTAATAATAGAAGCATTATTTTTCTCATTGCATTTCTAATAAGTGAGGACTGACAATTCTTTCTGAACATGAATTCCAGTAACTCAGAATCATGAAGAGACCATAAAGAATTTTAAACATTTCCTACACTGAAGAATTGTTCTTTCAAAAAGACTGCTACTGTTGAGGAAATTCAAGTTTGTCCCATATGCTCACAAGCAGGATTTAAGACAAACAGTTGTTTGAAGGCTGTAATAAATTACTTGATTTTCTTTAGTTTACCATGTAGTTATAATTTTCCTCTTGCTGCAGTGAACATTCTCGTACCCAGACTTATATTGGTAAAAATTCTGCTAACCAAAAATTGTCTCTTCCAATTCCCCTCCAACTATGTTAAAATGTATAGTGTAACATTCAGTAACAACACTAAAAGGAAAACAATTTAGAGCAATCTGCATTATTTCCTGAAACATTAAAAGATAAACAAATTCATAGATTATCTCTTTCAGAGTAACTCTCTGTTGGTCAAGATATTTGAGAAAACAGAATGCCTAAATTTTAATCATGCTAATAGATTTTGCCCTATATGCAACTGACAAATTAAAATTGTGGGGAGAATTCTCAGAATTTTTGAAAGGATATCTAAAATCAAGTGGAAGATCACAATATGAATACTACGTGAGCCCCTCAAGCCTTTGTGTAGTATTCATTGACTTAAATAAGTAAAAATTGTTGGATCTCTTAGATGAAATGAGGAGGCTTAAAAGAACTTAGAGATAGAGAGGTCTGGGCAACAAATCCAACCCTCATTTTATAAATAAGGAAACCACAGCCCTGAGGCTAAGAGATTGGACTGGGACCAACATCCAAGTCTGACTTCCTATGAAATGCATTTTTCCATAATAGCATATTTTTTAAAAAAATAGACAAAAGGTGGGCATTGTGACACAGTGGGTTACACTGCTCCTTGGGACACCCACATCCCATACTGAAGTGCTTAATATTCAGTCCCACCTCTGCTTCCAATCCAGCTTTCTGAGACTCTGCACCCCAGGAGGCAGCAGATGGTGGCTCCTTTATTTGCGTCACTGTCACCTTATATTGGAGACCCAGATAGAGTTCCTAGTTCCTGGGTTCAACCTGGATCAGCCACAGTTGTTGCAATCATTTGGAGAGTGAACCAACAGATGGAAGATCTTTCTCTCTCTCTCTCTCTCTCTCTCTCCCTCCCCCTTTCCTCCCCCTCTGCCTTTCAAAAAATAGACAATCTATAAGCTAAAGATTGGAGGAGCATATATAGAGATGGGCAGGGGAAGGGTCTACTGGCATTAGCAGAGCTACTTAATAGATTTCAAGCATTTTTCTAGACACTTTTATATGTTTATTGCATCATGCACTATGTCTGATTAGAGATAAAGAAACTGTAGTTCAGAGAGGCCATCCTGACCCCTGGGAATAGGCAATTCCACTCTATCTCCTGTTTTTCTGGCCACTGATTGACTTTTCTTTTTCTTTTTGAAGATTTATTTATTTATTTTAAAGAGTTACATAGAGAGAGGAAGAGAGAGAGAGAGAGAGACAGAGAGACAGAGAGATCTTCCATCTGCTGATTCACTCCCCAAATGGCCAGGGCTGGACCAGGCCTAAAGCCAGGAGCCAGGAGCTTCTTCCAGGTCTCCCACAAGGAGAGATGAGCCATTCTTCCATTGCTTTCCCAGGCACATTAGCAGGGAGCTAGATTAGAAGCGGAGCAGCTGGGACTTGAACTGGCGCCCATATGGGATGCTAGCCTCTTAGGCGGAGGCAAAACCTGCTATGCCACAAAGCCAGCCCCCATTGGTTGACTTTTAACTAGTCTGTTTGTTCATACATCTACTCAACCAATGTACACAGAGAATGTGTCAAACCTTCTCCTGAGAGTGGAGTATGAAGTGATGAACAAACAATGCTTGGCTCGTGTGCTCAGATAGGCACAGGGACCGGGTCTTCTGTTTCCTTCCTGATGTGCCCTGTCACACATCACCAGGGTGGGAAATCCCCCACTTCAAACCACTTTTGAGAAACTCTGATAATGATCAGATCCTCAAGAAAAACCACTTGAAAGGTTACCAGCCTTTGGTAGTCTAGTTCTCCTTCAAAACATTTTATTGCAAATATTTCAGTAACAATTGGCAAACACATTCCCCATAGTGATGGAAATGCCAAATTCCAGAATTATTTCAGGATTTAAAATTTTGCATTTTCATAGGATCCATTAATTCAAGTATACTAGAATTTGAACATAGTACAGTTTATTTTTTCAGTTGGATTCATTTCAGATTATTCAATGGAGATCAGTTAGGAAAATATGGTTGTAAAGCATTGACCTGAGGAATTGTGTTACATCAAATGGCTAGTATAATGCCTGAAAGATCAATTCTGAAAATGTGAGATGATTCTTGCATGGTATATGGCATATATTCTGCAAAGAAGAGAGTGCTTCAAAGAATGAATAGGCATGGTATGTGTTTTTCCCAGGTCTTTTCTAAATATTCACTGAAAACTCACATACATAACTAGGTTTTCTGTTTGAAAACAGTGCTAATCCTTCTATCACCAACCAGGCATGTATACGTGCAGCTCGGATAAGACTGATGTGTGTCACAGGAGCCTGTCTACACTGCTTAGATGAGATTGGCCCTTGATTTGCAGCCACAACTGCTAATGGCAAAGCATACAGCTATTTTCAACCACTCCACTTAGATTCACATTCTTCTCCGCTCTGATGCTTTAAAAAGCACCAGCGTGCTCGCCTGTCTCCACAGAGTCTTGGCAGTCCATCTCTCTATAGACTGATTTTAATTTGAGCTTAGGCATGTCATCACAAGTCTGTAGGAGTCATCTGCAATCTTCAGAAATGTGATGACTGTGTTCTTGATTCACACATGCGGGATGTCATGCACAAGATTATAGATCACTTTGAAGAGTTAACACTGTGTCCCTGGGTAACGATAAATTCCATCAAGATGTGCACCTCCACAGAAGATTCTCCATGGTATTGCAGATAAAAAAACTGCCACCATCCACACACTGTCCCAGAACACCCTGACAAGGAAGCACAATGGTACCTCCATTCCCAAATCCCTTGGAAAAAAAAAAAAAAAGAATACACGTTAGGGCCAAATTGACCTGGCTGGGGTGAATTTCCTGATTCTTGCTTTAGTGGCAGCTGTCCCCATTATTATATCCATTTATGTTGCCCTCTGCCACTCGGCTCTTCTTATCTTTTTGGTAGAGGATCTGTTTTTCTGAATCCCTAGCACATCTCAAAGCGCATGGCATAGGATTGTTGTTGGTTAAACATGGGTGAATGGATGAATGAATGGGAACAGGAAATAAAACTCAGACTCAAGTGTGGGCTGTCCACGGTTGGCTGGGCTTGGGGCATGTGAGCTAGAGTCAACTCTTCTAATGCTCTCAGAGTTGAATCCATTTAGAGAGAAAAAAGGAGAGAAGTAATGTTAAGCAATAGTTACATGACATTGCTGCCACTTGATGGGAGCCTCTAAGAGGAGAAGAAGGAGACTCCCTTTTCACTCTGGCTCCTGGGGATCAATGCTCTAGATAGGAAGAGAGAAAGGGAAAGCATTACTTTGCAGAGATCCAGTGAGTGGGTAAGTAGGGATGGTTTAGAAAAGAATCTTTGAAACCTTACACACTTGAGGACCAATTACTAATTAACCACATGATTTTGGACAAGTTTCTTGGTCTTATTAAATATCTGACTCTTCATCCATGAGTTATAAATCATAATATCAATCTTGTAGAGTGGCAGTAAGAACTCCAAAGAGACTGTGTAGCAACCCTAGAACTGAGAGTTTCTCAGTAAATACTTTTATTTACAGTAATCATGTGTGCAAATTGTATTAGTTGGATAATGACATGGTAGTTTATTAAATCTGATATTCATAGTTGGATAATGACATGGTAGATTATTAAATTTGATATTAATATTGTTGGAAAGTGTTCTTTCAGTTAATTTGGGTTACTCCATTTATGTTTAAATAAGTATTTAACACCTATCACTAGGCAAAATGCTGTGTGCAAAGGGCCCTTGAGAATCCAGAGAACTCGCTCCCCTCCTGCCAGATGAGTATACCAAGAGAAATCAGCTGTCAGCAACGGGGGGAACCCCACCAGCCCCTGACTGCTATGCTTTGGGTACGATCTAAGTGTGTTGCTACATTGGTTTATGTATTTGAAGCTTGGTCCACAATACAATGATATTAAGAGGTAATGGGATCTTTAATAAAGTGGAATCTCATGGAAGGTTATTAGGTCATTGGGGATGATACCTCGAAAAGGATTAACGTAGTTTTCCTGAGACCTGGATTAGTTTCCCGGAGAGTGAGTTATTTTATAAATAACAAATAGAAGACTGGCCCCTCTCATTACTCTGCCTTCCTGTCTCCTGATGTGATCTCTTCCAAACCCATGCCCACCAATGTTATGCCATCTGCCACGAGCCCTCACCAGAGCTGCACAGAAGCCGGAGTCATGTGCTTGGCCCTGAAGAAGTGAGAGATAAATCTTTTTTTTTTTTCTTTACAAATCCCCCAGGCTCTGGTATTTTGTGAGAGCCACAAAAAACAAACTCATACACTCCCACCATGCTGGCACCCTGATCTCAGGCTGCCAGCACCCAGAGCTGAGAGGAATGAATTTCTGTTGGTTACAAGCCACTCAGTTTGTGGTGTTTTGCTGCAATCTCCTCTACTCACTAAGAAACATGCACACACTTGTGTAGGTACAAGGAGCTCAAGGTTACTGTGGGCTCACAGCTGCATGATTAGGTATCTACGCATTGGAATCTCCTACAATTGAAGAGGGCCAAAGAGATTCAGACCCACCTGTGAGTCTTAGCACAAGGTCTGTAAGACGTAAATCCTCCCTTTCTTCGAAGCAGAAAAACTCATCCTGAGCATTTGGAGCAAGTGACCTCAGAGAAATGCGCCTGGTGAGTCACTGCAGATGTTGCTGAGCAAACCACAGGTTGTCGTGGAGACCAGGGTCCCGGATCCTGGGGTTGTCTGACTTCACCTCTCTGCCTCCTTCCTGCCTGTGCCTTCAGATGACCCTCATTCTAGAGAAGACAGACGCAGCCAAGACAACCCTGACTGTCTGGATCGGAGGGTGTGCCTCCCACACCCATCCTTACTCACTGAAGCGGCTGGCTCACTACAAGCTCTTTATTGTCCCCATGTGCCAGTCTGTTTTCATGATTTTCCCAGAACCTTGATCTCTATCAGATATTAGTGGATTTCATTATTAAAATGATTAGGAGCTCCAAATGATGAGCTATAAGTATGTGATTTAATTTATATTAGCACTTAGTTACCTAAGTAAAGCCGAAGCCCATAAGCACTGGGATCTGAGGCTCTTCCCCTACTCGTCACTTTCTTCCTGGGAAGAGCAGTGACCTGCAGCTTCCTGTTTCAGACCTACGTGAAGATGGCTTAAAAACAAGCTAACGCCGGCACTGCGGCTCACTAGGCTAATCCTCCACCTTGCGGTGCCGGCACACTGGGTTCTAGTCCCGGTCCGGGCACCGGATTCTGTCCCGGTTGCCCCTCTTCCAGGCCAGCTCTCTGCTGTGGCCAGGAAGTGCAGTGGAGGATGGCCCAAGTGCTTGGGCCCTGCACCCCATGGGAGACCAGGAGAAGCACCTGGCTCCTGCCATCGGATCAGTGCAGTGCGCCGGCCGCAGCAGCCATTGGAGGGTGAACCAATGGCAAAGGAAGACCTTTCTCTCTCTCTCTCACTCTCTCACTGTCCACTCTGCCTGTCAAAAAACAAAAAACAAAAACAAAACAAACAAAAAAAACACAAGTTAACTTGCTGGTGGTCAGGGAGAAGCAATATTGGAAACGAAAATCCAATGACGGTAATAAGCTTTGGGCTATTGAGGAAGTGGTCTTTGAAAAAGAGTTGTTTGAGGAGACTTCAAAAAGTTCATGGAAAATTCACATCGTCTGTCAATTCCATTCTTTCAGGCATTCTGAAGTCTCCTTTTGGAAAATTCAGCTCTTGATTAATTGATTTAAGTCACTTGTAAGTGAAAAAGATTAAACAATTAAATGAGTTGTCTCAAATCATTTTTTGATCAGAAGGTGAACAAGCAATAAATATCTAAAATGATAGCACACGTGGCTGCAGTTTGATGAGCACTGATAGGGATCATCGTGCAGTCCTCGCCCAAGTGGTTTTGTACTAAATTCTGAGGGTAATGAAATTGGCTTAAAGGGAATCATAGAAAGAGGTGGAAACTCAGAACTGCAAAATCATACTACAAAATAACTAGCTCTGTGATTTCAAAGAAGAGGGGTTTGGATGATTTCCAGTCATTCTTGGGAGAAAACGAACAGGGAATAGAATCTTAAAACCTAATGGGATGGGACCCAGGATTGAAGTAAGGGAATGGAAAAGTATATCTTTCGAAGCAGAGTTCTTTCCAAATCCCCAAGGTGAGGGGAAGTGCCCTTGAGACTATCCAAAGTGCAAGAACAGAATATAAATGCTCTAACTGTAGGATCATATTACAGCCACCAGGACAGATGGAGAATACAGACATTATCTCAGCAACCATTTCAGAGATCGGATAGAAAAGGAAGAGAAGTTTTGACCTACCCAGAGAGGTGCTGAAAGTCTTACCACATAACATGCGAGCAACAGGAGAGTTCTTGATTCTGTGACTTTCAGGCCAAGGTGTCCTTAAGGAAAATGTCATTCCTCCCTCCCTGCCTTGCTTCCTCTTCCTCGTTCCCTCCCTCCCTGCCTGTAGTCCTTCGTGACTCCCCACTTTTCTCCAGGAACTGCTATTGCAAAAACAAATATGAAAACACCTCTGATGTTTAATTAATGGGACAAAATGTTAGGAAGGTAGGCAACAAATGGTACCCTGAGTCTCAAAGGGTAGAGTCTATGACGTCTATGCAGAAGGCCCGAAGAAGGACTTCCCAGAATGAACAGCCAGGCTGGGACATGGATAATGGCCCAGCCAGGCAGAGAAGGGTGAAAGAATAGTGTTTTGCTCAGGAGGAAGGCCACATCTAGGAAACAGAAGTTTGGTGTAGCTGGAACCAGTTAAAAATGGAGTGTGGTAAGACATGTGGCTAAAGAGATCAACATGCTGCTTTTGGGGAAAGAAACTGGTGAAGTGCTTTAAGGAAAATGTGACATCGTTGGATCTGAATTTTAAGAGATTCACCCTGACACTAGTATGGAAAATACTTTGGAGAAGAGCAGGATTGGGGTTAGTTTGTCATACTGACTTCATTTTCTTTTTGGCAAGAATACAAAATTGCTAGATCAGGGAAATCCAGGAGAGCAAATGTAGATTTCATCATGGCACTTGATGAGTTCTCTTGTCAACAAGTTCTGGAAATATGCATCAGATGATAGTATAATTAAGTAGATTAATCACCAGGTTTCAACCTATCTTTCCAGTCTTTTCTTCCCCTGCTCCCTACACCTCCCTGTGCCCCATTCATTAAATTCCATGTTGATCCCTGTACACACCCTGTCTGTCCCAAGCTCATTGCCTTTGTTCACAGCATTCTCTCCACCTGGAGTGACATCCTTTCATCTCAGAACTATTGAAACTCTGTCCATTGTTCAGAAGGGTCACCACCCTTGTATGTATTTTTGAACTTGTTTTATGATCCTTTCCTTACTCTATCTTGCATTACAGTCATTTGGGTAATTATCTGATACTCCCTACCGTAATTTAATGTCCTTGGAGGTAGGAACTTTTTCATATTTCTCAGCATAATGATAATGATACTTATAATAACACCACCTTCAATGTCTTTAGTGCTTTCTGCCAGACACCATAGAAAGCCCTTTATTTGCTTCTTTGGCTCATGTACCTCAAGCAGCAGTTCAATGTCTTAGTTAAAAAGCAAAAGCAGCAGTTACCCAGACCCAGGAAAGAGCCTGTCTATAATATTGTTGACTGTATGATTTGGGGAAAGTTATTGCATTGCACTGAGCTTAATTTTCTCATCTGTAAACTTTTAGGGTTCTTTTGGTGATTGAAGGAGATTATTGTTTAAAAAGTACTTAGCACAGTTCTATACACACCACAATCAGAATACAAAGTCTCTCTGAAACCAGTGCTAAACCCCTTACACAGATACTGGGGAGACACAAAGATGTGGACCCCTCTCAGGGAAATCACAATTTAGTAGTGACCAAAATCTGTTAATGCTGCTTAATTTTGACAAATACTCATTAAATCTAGAAAAAAGTGAAACAAAAATAAATTCTGTAAGAATTTCAAATTCATTTTTAATATTATAGGAAATGCTACATTAAAGTTAAATCATTTTTTTTAATCTGGAACACTTAGTTTAGGTAATATATACAGATTTCACTTAAAACATTTTAAAGTTTTCTATTTATTTGAGAGATATAGACGGTGAGAGAAAAACAGAAAGAGAATATTCCATGTGCTTGATTGCTCCTCAGATGCCTGTAATAGCCAGGGAGCTGAAGCCAGAAGCTGTGAACTCAACTCATGTCACCCATGTAGGTGGTAGGGACATTACTGAGCCATCGCTTGTTGCTTCCCATGGTCTGCTTTACCAGGAAGCTGGAGTCAGGAACCAGAGCCAGGAACTGAAACCCGGTACACAAATACGGGGTGTGGGTGCTTGACCATGTTAATCACTAGGCCAAGACATTTTAATTACCAAGACGCTTTAATTATCCCTACAGCTTTTTTTAATGATGAGGAAAAGAAAATCACCCTGGGAATACTTCAATGATGAAAGAAGAGACAGATGTTGAGAATTCTAATAAGATTTCAATTGTTTTATTTTTCCATATATTTTCTACTGGCTCGTCATATAAGAGACACAAAGTTAAAGGAAGACATATAGTTGGAAAGTTTGTGATTGTCTTAATCCTTTATCTAGCTCATGGAGGCAAGAAAAGGCTCATATCCTTGAGATCTTATTGGTGACTATGAATTTGCTCTGCCTTGCAGGTCCTCTTTATCTTTGTCTACCTTGCTCTCCACCCTTAAGGTCTAAGCTAGAACTAAAAGAACAAGCTCTTTTGTTCTCAGGATTCTGGCTGGGCTCCACCAATGGGAGCCACCATCCAAAGATGAAAAGCTGTAGAAGAGTGAGGTTGGAGTATTGGTTCCCCCAGCTCCTGCTCTGCTGAATTGTGGGTGGAAGTTTGCAGCTCCCATGGGAGCTCTTTCCTACATTGGCATCTACAGCTACCCCACTTCTTTCTGCCCTTTCGACCCTAGAGGTGGCAAAACTCTTCTCAATAGTCTATTGTCTCCTGTAGGCTATCTTTTACCCTGGGCTGTGGGATGAAGGAGCTGCCAAAGTTACTATGTTGCATATTTAATCCACAATTCAAGGTGGGACTAAGAGGTGATGAGGTTGTGAGGGTTCTGTTTTTCTGAGTGGTCTCATGTCATTGTCTCAGGAGTGGGTTAGTTTTTGAGACAGTGGGTCCCTAAAAAAAGAATGAGTTCCACCTCTCCCACCCCCTTTCATGTTCTTTACCATTTCCTCCTTTCACCAGGTTATGACACAGCAAGGAGGCCCTCATCAGATGCTGCCCCCTGGCCTTGGCCTTCCTAGTGTTCAGAACTATAGGCCAAGTAAACTTCCATTGTTGGTAAATTCCCTGGTCCGTGGTAATTTGCTATAGCAGCACAAAATGGATAAAGATACCCTGTCCACACTTTTCTCAGTTACCCCTTTTTAAAAGCTACATGCACTCACCTGGCTGGAACGTGCTCCCTGGAGCGCTGGGGGGATCCTGCCCGACATCGTGGATTTCTAGTTGAAGGCTCCCCTCCCCACTTCTGCCAACTATGTGAGATTGAAGCATGGAGGGAGAAGCAGTGCTTTCGCAGAAATAGACTGTACTCTCTTATTCAAAAATTATATTGTCTTGAAATATTTGATAGCTAAAACCTGATTGCATTCTCAGTCTGTTTTTTGATGACATTGCAATTTCGTTGTAGAAGAGTCCAGAAAAACACAGGAATTTTTCCGAGGTGAATTGCCGATAGAACCACATCCCTTTCCTAGCTCTTGTCCTTACTCTGATGAAACTGAAAGCATGTTACTCTTTGTGATATTGGAGCCACAAAACAACCAGATAAATTCACAAACAAAATCCACCTTAAGATTAAACCAGGAGTCCTTTAGTGCGGTATTTCAACTATAACACAGCCCAGAGAAAGCGCAGCTGAAAAGGGGAAAGAAAAGCCAATGTGGAAATTTTCTCTTCACAGGTCTTACAATTGTTTTTTCTTTGATAAAAATAATGGGAGAATAGATGAGGCTAGGAGGCAGGGGAAAGAATAGGTGGGAAGATAAGACATGCACGCCTGGTGCTGAATAAAAGACTATTTGTAGCTGGTATATTGTAGAAATTGTTCCAGAATAGTTCAGCCATTTAAAAATATGACCCTGTAATACTGTCAAGGTCACTCAGACCCATAGTAATTGACATAAAAATAGTCAGTTTCATAGGATACCATTGTGCCAAGTCTGCTAGAGTCTATACCCCAAAGTGTTAATATGTAGACATTATTTTTGGATCCTGAGAATTTAATTACACAGAAACTATGGAATAAAACTCATACTTGTAAGACAGAGAGCCAAACAGACAAAGCAAGCTTCCATTCACTGTTTCACTCCCCTACTGACTATAATGGCCAGGGCTGGACTGGAGCTGAAGCCAGGGGCTGGGAATTGTATCTAGATCTCCCATGTGGGCTGTAGAAACCCAATTTCTTGAACCTTTACCACCGCCTCCCAGGGTGTGCGTTTCCTATGAAGCCGGAGTCCGGAACTGGGGCTGGGTATAGAATCCAGGCACTCTGATGTGGGGTATAAGCAAACCAAGCGGTTTCTTGACTACTTTGCCAAATGCTTGCCACAAAATTAACACTTTAGACTTTTCTTGGAGGCTAAGACTTAAGATGGATACCATAAAAATGTAAAGTACTTATCTAGTCAGCACTATATTTTCACTGTTTAATTAGGAGTCATTGATACTTTTCTTAGTTACATGTGAGAGTACTTCAAAAAGTTGATGGAAAAAAGAATTAAAAAATAAGTTGATTTGGGAACAAAGATTTGAAATCCAGGGGCCAGCCTGTGGCACAGCAGGTTAAGCTGCTGCTTACGACGTTGGCATTCTATTCAGAGCTGGATTTGAGTCCTGGATGTTGTGCTTCTGGTTTAATTTCCTGCTAATGTGCCTAGGAATGCAACAGATAATGGCCCAAGTACATGTACACCAAAAATGTTTATTTTCAATTCCAATTTTCTACACAATAAATACCTTTGTATTTGATTTGGCTTTATTTTTCTAATAGAATTTAGGCTGTGTGAGAACAGACCTCATGCTTTTTATTTACTGTTTCTTGAAAAAGTTGTTGACTGATAAAAAGCTGTAGAGCTGTCCATTAAATATTAAATCTATATCCCTCAAAAACGAACAACCCTAATGTCTATGTTCATGCTAAAGTATGAGTAAAGAACCCACAGAAGAGCATGTTTACTGCTACTCCATTTATGCCAAAGAATAAAATCATATTCTAAAAAGAAAGAACTCTTTATATGCCATGTATGATGTTTTGAAAAAAAAAATGCATGCGCCTTGCTTGAATTCTAAAATTGTTGAATTAGGATAAGCAACAAAAAATGTAAGTTCTATATAAGAAAAACTTAGACTGGAAGATTATTTTCAAACCTATTGTTTGAAAATTTCAGGGGCCAGTGCTGTGGCACAGTAGGTATATCCTCCACCTATGGCGCCTGCATTCCATACGGGTACTGGTTCATGTCCTGGCTGCTCTTCTGATCAGGCTCTCTGCTATGGCCTGGGAAAGCAGTGGAAGATGGTACAAGTCCTTGGGCCCTTACATCCATGTGGGAGACCCGGAAGAAGCTCCTGGCTCCTGGCTTCAGATTGGCACAGATCTGGCTGTTGTGGCCATTTGGGGAGTGAACCAGCAGATGCAAGACCTCTCTGTCTGTCTCTTCCTCTCACTGTCTGTAACTCTACCTGCCAAATCCTGTCAAATAAACAAATAAATGAAGAGAAAATTCAAAAATCTAAAACATTACCAAGTTTTAATCAGTTGTTCTTTTATAGGAATAATATTTGGGAGGTTTTTTTTTATGATTTTTTACTTATGTATTATTTGACTTTGTTACAAGGGAAAAGTACTACTTGTATAATTTATAACAAAAATAAAATCATTAGGTAAAGTCTTGAAACAGTGACTTTGGAGACAACTATTGGACTATGTTAGAATATGAACTTGTAATGAATTATGATTTTGTTTTTGCTCATTTTATGTGTCTGTAGCAGTGATGGAATCCCTCCCTACCTCCAACCCCCATATATATATACAAACATACATATACGTGTATGCATGCATATATATATGTATATATTGTTTTTAAAGATTTCATTTGAGAGGTAGAGTTACAGACAGAGAGAGGCAGAGAGAAAGGTCTTCCATTGCTGGTTCACTTCCCAGTTGGCTGCAACATCCGGAGCTAAGCTGATCTGAAGCCAGGAGCCAGGAGCTTCTTCGAGTCTCCCACATGGGTGCAGGGGCCCAAGCAGTTGTGCCGTCTTCTGGATCAGAAGAGGAGCATATGGGGTGCTGGTGCCACAGGTGGAAGCCTAGCCTACTGAGCCACAGTGCTGCCTCCCAACAATATATTTTGCAACCACTTTTCTATTCAAGACCATGCACTCTGTTAAACTTTTTCTGCCTAATGCTATTTTCAGACTGGGCCAAGTTTCAGTTTATAGGATAGTGGAGGGGAAACGGAACAACTCTGGGCAGGGTTAAGAAGATTAAAGATGCATCAAGCGAGGGCAAGTGAGGGTGAAGATGTCACTTCCTACCTCCTCCCTGAATCACAGCATTTAAATGTCTCTTTTACAGAGATTCAGGCAGTGTTTATTAAAGCCAGAAATACTGGAGGATCAAGTATCCCTAAGTCTGAGCTGGCATTTTGCCTACTAGTCCATGAACTTCCCATTGGGTACATCCTGAAACCTTCTTGGAGATTGCAGGTCATAAATGTGCATGATTAATTGCCTATGTTGAAACCAAAAATGTTTCCAGAACACTCAGACAGAGGGTGAAGCAAGATCCTGGCGGGAGACAAGAGAAATCTCTGTTAGGGAGCCTGACAGTGATGGCTAAGGAAGATTGAGCTGACTAGGACAGCCTAATAAACATTTCTACTAGGTGGAATAACAAAAGGGCTAAGACAAGACAATAGGAATTTGTTACAGATTGTGAAAGACATCTAGTAAGTTACAAAGGACGGGCAATGAGACAGCGACTTATGAAAAACACAAAAGCAATATGCAAAGCAATTGTCAAGATAAGTTTACAACTTAGTCTCTAAGTAAAATTAACCAACTAAGAAACGAATTTAGCAGCAATATGGTGTCTTCTGTATGTATAGTTACCTACAATGTTCTTACTATTACCAATAAGAACAAATACAAGCACTCATGGAAAAGTAGAATCAAAAGGTAAGTTTGTTTTGATACAATTTTTTTTGGAAGTCCATGCATGGTTGCTCATAATACATTTTTATGAGCTTTTTTATAAATCTCTCATATGCATGGATTTCAATTTTTAACACCAAAATAAACATATTTTAATTCTATTTTCTGCAAACCTTTTGAGATACGCTTGTAATTCATCAAGAATCAGATTTGGTTTACAAGCAATATAGCTTCCCTTGAGAATGTGTTTGTGTGACCATAAAACCTGCATTAGGGGCCTGTGTTGTGGCATAGTGTATAAAGCTGTCACCTGTGACACTGGCATCCCATATGCGCTCCAGTTCATGTCCCAGCTGCTCCAGCTCACTGCTGATTCAGCTCACAGCTACCTGCTACTGTCGAAAAATAGTCGAAGATGGCCCAAGTATTTGGGCCCCTACTACCCATGTAGGAGACCAGGATGAAACTTCTGGCTCCTAGTTTCAGCCTCTCCCAGCCCTGGCTGTTGTGGCTGTCTGGGGAGTGAACCAGCAGACGGAAGAGCTCTCTCTATCTCACTCTCCCTTTATACCTCTGCTTTTCAAATAAATATATAAATAAATCTTTAAAAATAAGGAAAGAAAGTCCTGCATTATATGTATTATAGAAGATCAGCCCAGAATTGGGCAAAAGAGAGCCCACTGTTGTCTTATATTGATGCTATACACCCAGGAAGATCACACCAAAGGTAGATCACATATCAAAGCATATGGTTTAAGATTTCTTTGAACACCCAAATCCTTCTTTAGCAAATGAGATTATGTGTTATTCCTATCATGTATCCAGCTAGTTAGCTATAACCTATCTATCTCTGTCCAATATCTATCACCTGTCTCTATCTGATTCACCTATCATGTGTATACATTTTATACAGCCATGGCAGGGATGCCTTGACAAATGTGAACTGTTCCTTGAATCCTGGTAACAAAGACAGTCGTTTAATCACTTTTTGTTAATTTTCATTAATTGCTATGGGACCCCAGTGTCCTAACTGGACGTTTAGTATTTTCCTTTTGAGATTCCTTACCTTTCACTATTTTGCAGCACCCTATTCTGTGCAAGCTCATTCCATCTAAAGAGGGGCAATTCTGACTATCACCAAGTAGAGAGAGAAATTGAGTCAGATAAGTGTCCTGCCGCTGCTTCTCAAAGCTTATGTCTATGCATTCGCCACAGCGATTAGTGGCCTAGAGTCCTTCAGCCATCCACTTCTTCAGTTCTGGTGTTGGCCAAAGGCAGGTCCAACTTTGAAGCTGCAATAATAGCTTTTATAAAGGAGCCGGGGCAGACCAGGCCTGACATGTACTAATTCCTGGGTCCTGGGTCCCCACATCTTTTCCTCCTACTACCCAAAGGTGGAAAAACTGATCCTGCCTCTCTTCCCTGTCTTTCCCATTTTCCCTCTGCCAACCCTTCTCCGGGGAAAAACTCTCGGTGAATCAGCTAACGGTTCCCAAGTGAATTGCAAGGTTCCATACTGCCACCTTTCTAAATCAGGCTACTGTGGGACTCCCAAGTTATTTTTCATTGTAACCTAAATTAAGAAGTTTCTGATACTTCTATAAAGCAAAGGAAAACACGAATTTCCTTTAAGAAGTTTCTGATACTTCTATAAAGCAAAGGAAAACACGAATTTCCTTTCTGATTGTACTGCTGGATGGAGTACCCCGGTACATAAATAGTGTCTGCTTTCAAGTTTGTGAACAGTTGTGACAAGCTACAAACTACAAACCACTAGCTTCAAAGAGCTTTTCTTTCTTTCTTTCTTTTTTTTTTTTTTAAGATTTATTTATTTATTTGAAAAGCAGACTTAGAGAGAGAGAGAGAGATTTTTCATCTGGTGGTTCTCTCCTCAAATGGCTGCAATGGCTGGAGCTGGGCCAATCCGAAGCCAGGAGCCACGAGATTCTTCCAGGTCTCCCAGGGCCTCAGCACTTGGGCCATGTTCTTCTGCTTTCCCCGCTCATTTAGCAGGGAGCAGATCAGAAGTGTAGAGCTGGGTCTCAAACCCATGCCTATGTGGGCAGTAGGCACTGCAGGCTGAAGCTTTACCTGCTATGCCACAGCACTAGCCCCTCAGTATCTTAAAACCTTAGGATTTCATGGTTCCCTGCAAAGCAGAAAGTATTTAATAAAAGCAAAATAAATAAAATATTTTTAGTTCACCTGAAAATTCCTAATAGACTTAAGTGTTTAGTCAGAGTTCTCTCTCTCCCTCTCTCTCTGTCTCTCTCTCTCTGTCTCTCTCTGATTGGCATGATTTCATTTATCAGTAACTTTATTTTAGGATTTATTTACTTGAAAGGCAGAGAGACAGAGAAAGGGGGGGCAGAAAGAGAGAGAGAGAGAGAGAGAGTCTTCCATCTGCTTGTTGACTCCCAAAATGGCTGCAACAGTATGTCTGAGCAAGGCTGAAGACAGGAGCCTAGAACTCTGTCCTGGTCCTCCACATGGGTGGCAGGGGCCTTCTTCCACTGCCTTCCCAGGCTTACTAACAGGGAGCTGGATCAGAGGTGGAGCATCCAGTCTAGAACTGGGGGCAGAACAAGAAGTGGCTTAACCTGCTGCATCACACCAGCTGCGCTCTACTGACTTAAGGTTCTCATCACGCTCATTAGCAGGAATGATTGTCAGACCTTATGCCCTACAGCATGTGATCCAACGAAAGAACAATTTTCCCACCAGTTCTCACATATTGAATTATGTGAGTGGTCTGATTGGCTCTGCTTGGGTTGCACATGTACCCTGTAAATATTTGAATAGCAAAATGAAATTCCATGTTTAGCCAAAACAGATAATGTTTCCCCAAGTCATGACTGGCAGTCTCACCAGAACCTCTTGGGAAAAGGGGAAATATTTCCCCAGTGGCAAGAGAAAGAGTGGGAAATTCTAATGGGTTTCCTAAAGCCTGCTAGTGGCTGTGTGTATGAGGTTCTGCTGGGAGACAAGGTCCATTCAGTTCTGTTGGGGCCTTAGCAGGCATGCAGGCAAATCTTTGACCTCATGTTCACAGGGTTGAAGTGGGTCTTTGAGGCCCAACTGCAGACTAGTTTGATAAAATGTGCTGTCACAGATGTAAATTGGAATGTCAGGAACAGCTCTATTGACTTTGCGCAGGAGCAAAGGATCTGAAAAGTCATTTGTTCTGCAATCTCTTGGAAGGACAGGGGCCATGTAATATGATCTCATACTGTGGGATGACTGGAAAGAGAACTGGATTTTGTTCTGGTTCTATTTTCTGCTAATGCATACTTGTGACCCAGGGCAATTTATTTAACCTTTTTGGAATTTGGTTTTCTAATGTGTTAAATGAGGTGGTTATGCCGGTTGATCTCCAACATCTTTGATCTTTCAGCTCTGAATTTCTAAGGTTTAACTTTTTTCCATCTGAGACATGGACTAGAAGAGCTGAAACCACAATAAGAGGCACACGGAAGTCACTATACTAGACGAGTTGGAAAGGACATCTGAAAGATAACCAAAAGACAGAGGAATAATTTTAGTTGTTTTAATTTCTCTAAAAAAAAAAAAGTCAACTCTAATGGCCAATTTGTCAAGGCAAATTCCTTGTTTTGGAATTTAAAAAATAATAACTCATCTGTAGTCAAGTAATATTTAAGAAGGATGTCATGGACTATGACCTTGTCTAAATATGATCAGAGTCGGTGAACTCAAAATGCTTCCATAGCCTTGGCAACTCATGACAAGAGCCTAGGGTGATTACTGACACCATAAACAAGAGTGTCAATTTGTTAAGTCAACAACAGGAGTCACTGTGTACTTACTCCTCATGTAGGATCTCTGTCCTTTATGTGTTGTCCAATATGAATTAATGCTATAACTAATACTCAAACAGTACTTTACACTTTGTGTTACTGTGTGGGTGCAAACTGTTGAAATCTTTACTTAATATATACTAAATCAATCTTCTGTATATAAAGAGAATTGAAGATGAATCTTGATGTGAATGGAATGGGAGAGGGAGCAGGAGATAGGAGGGTTGTGGGTGGGAGGGAAGTTATTGGGGGGGGGGAGCCATTGTAATCCATAAGCTGTACTTTGGAAATTTATATTTGTTAAGTAAAAGTTAAAAAAAAGAAGGACGTCATGGAAGTCTAATGAAATAACTTCAAAAGTAAATTAGAAAAAAGAGACTTCAAAGTTATAACAAGCAAATCCAGTGAGTGTCTTGTGTTTTGACCCTTGCTTGAACAAAATGCTTGTAAAACATATATTCTGTGCAATTGGGGGAATTTGGATATAGTTTGGCTATTAAATGATATTAAGCAATAATTATAATTTTCTTAGATATGATAATAGTGTAACAAATTACAAATTGTGGAGAAAATTGAGAAATTGTCCTCAATTTGAGGACTGCATATTTGAATAGTTATGGGGCTTGCTTTCAAATGCTTGAACAAAATAAGAAATACATGCATCAAATATAGGAAAATGCTAATAATGATAAATCTTTGGAAGGTTCTAAGGATATTCCATATACTATTTTCTCAGTTTTTCTGTAAGCTTGCAAGATTTTTTTTTTAAATTAAAGATAATTGACTAAAGTTTCAAGCGGTGCCTACCTTACATCTTTATTTCACATACAGATCTATTTTTTATTTTTCCCAGGTGAAATTGCACTTAACTGTCTTTAAAGTTAGCTAAAGGACGAGACCTGGATTTTTCAACTTTACCCAGGTGAGTAATAAGGTAGTAAAGAAGTAACCTATTTTCCTACGGGGGGAAATGGCCTTAAACAGAATCCTTAACAATGAACGTGCTCAGTGTCTCCTACCCCACACACGTTGAGACTTGAATCCCTATAGTTTCTGCTAATTGTGTCAATGAGGCTAGATGAGATCACACAACATATTGACTGGGCATTCAAGCTCTGAGGCCCATTGCCTTCATTAGGAATCCTTCTTGCCCTGTCACTTATCTCTGCGTGACTTTGAGCTAGAAAGTTAACATCCTGTGTTTCAGTTTCCCCAGCTGTAAAAATATTATCACCCACGTAATGGGGGCCTTTTGAGGGCTGGAAGTGAAATGCACTTGGCACAATTTCTGGCATTTGGTAAATGCTAATTATTATTTATGTTTGCTATAGGAAAACGAGATACGGTGTAAGGCGATGTCAATGTTCAAGGAAATGCCATAGCATTTCAGGTGATGAAATTTGTTCAAGAGACATATGACAATGTAGAGACAAAGAATTTGTTCAAGAGACATATGACAATAAAGAGACAAAGATTTAAACTAGTCAGACACAGCAATACCAACACTATGTGTTCTCCCTCATTTTTTGCAAGTTGAAATAGCACTCTCAGGGAAGAATAGAGAGGAATGGTTGTCACTAGAGACTGGGAAGGGTGGTAGAAAGGGAGGACAGAGAGAAGTCAGAAGTTAGAGGCACCAAAATATAGTTCGAAAAGAGGGATTTGTTTTGGTGTCCTATGGCCAGGTAGAGTAACTATAGCCTGTAACAATCTATGATAAATTTCAAGATAACTAGAAAATGAGAATTTGAAGATTCCCAACACAGAGAAGCGATAAATGCTCGAGGATATGGAAATGCTACTTATTGAGAGAGAGAGAGAGAGAGGGAGATTGAGAGAGCTCCCATCTGTTGATTTACTCCCCCCAAAGCTGCGGTGGTTGAGGGTGGGCTAGGGCAGAAGCTAGGAGCTGAGAAGTCAAAGCAAGCCTCCCACGTGGATGGCAGGAACTCAGTTACTTGAGCCATCATGGCAGCCCCCTGTGAGCCACATTAGAAGGAAGCTGGACTCCGAAGCCAGAGCCAGGAATTGAGTCCAGGTACTCCAATATGGGACACAGGCATCTTAACCACTAAGCCATGTACCCTCCCCCATGGATCAAATTCTTACAGTGTACCCTATAAAAATAGACACATATTACATGTTAAAAGCAAACAACCGAAAGGGCAGCATGGCACTATGGAGTCTCCTCCATCTTAATAATTTTGTATGACAAGTGGCTTAGTTAATGACTTTTCAAAATGCTAGAAAACTAGCATTTGAGAAAATAAATTTCTCAAGACTCTCTAAAAATAACTACTTTTTCCCAACAATTTCAGGCTGGAAATAAATTTGATAGCTCTTTCATCGTACTTGGCAGGCATATTAAAATGATGGTGTGGTTATTATTACAAAATATCCTACAAACATTTATAACCAATAAGACTCCTTCATTAGCTTAGGTACCTATTATAAGTGCTTATTGAAAAGCAAGGACTTGATCTCTCGGTAATATGCGAGTTCCTATTATCTGTGACCTTGTAAAATTAAATTTACCCAAGCATATTGAAAAAGGAATGCTTTTCAGTGGAGATATACAAATATCCTTATTCTGGCTGAGCTTTATTATAAAAATTCAACGTTATTCAAATTTATCTAATAAAACTTCAGAGAAACTGCCAAAGACTTAGGTTTCATTTTTGTCATCAGCTTTATTTAATAATGGCTCCTCTATTCTGCTCAAAGTAAATCTTTTCATTCTTAGAAAGATAAGTAATAGATGACTTCTCTATTGAAGGATCTTCCCTGGGGCCCTAGAAATCCTCTGCTAGGAGAAATACAATTCTTCGTACACCACAAAGAGCTATTTAAAACAATTTATATTAATGAAAGTGTTGTATTGCTAGAATCAGGAAAGAAATACCTTAGTGGCTTGGAACAACAGCAAGAAGCTAACATCTAAACCAATCCTTCAAATTCTCTTGTCAAGGAGAAACCAGGTGAAAGAGACTAAATGACTTAGACTTGAATCTCTTATCCCTCTAAATTCAACTTAAATTGTGGAAATTTGGTCCTCTCGGAGAGCAGTTGTTATCCCGTTGGACATGAGGTCATCTCTAGTCAGATCCTGTCACTTTCTTGGCAAACTGCCTCATAGCACACAATAGAAGCTGTCCAGAAGCGAAGAAATGGACACTCTGGGCTCCCTTTGGTCCAGGGACTCAACATCTGGGAATAAAGGTAATAGCCCTAAAACTGTATGTCACAGAGCTTTGCTAAAGGCAAAAGGGAGATCTTGATTCCATCATCACAACTGTCAACTCCAGCATTTTTTTTTAATAAATGAATCAGAGTAAGTAGGCAAGTGTACTCTTAGCGCTCCTCGGTATGCTGAAGTTGTTTTGATGGCATGATGATTGACCATTTTCAAATATTATTATCACACTCTTCGAACCATCAGTAAGTTTCTCATTCCCTCCCAGGTTTTAGCCCTAGAAAGAGCACCCAGATCTCAGAAATATCTACCAAACGCTGCACAATCGTGGAGTACATTGATTTGCCCACTTCCCAGATCATTGGGTGTCTTCAGCTCTTTGTCATTTCATCATTCTGAGCCAGCACTACCTACAGTATACATGCTTACAGACTTACAGGGAAATAGCTACGATACTTAAAATTAACCCACTTATAAAATGAATGCCAGCATATTATAAATTTATGTCATTTCCTTAAATTCTTTAGGCTTATTGGATCTTAATGTCTTTCCGTCTTTGACTATCTCCCTTGATTCCGGCCCCAGCTGGCTACCAGACAAATTTGCTAACCTAATGAATATGTGAAACAGTCCTGGTTCCAAGTTAGCCCTAACACACAGCTTTGAGTCTCAGTGAGGTCACTTTGTCCCAAGCCTTTGTTTAGTAGTCCCAGGGCCCTACAAAGTGTGTGACTCTGCATGCTACACTCTCCAGTGGTGAAGCAGGCAAATTTGGACACAGCAGCTGTCTGCTCCTGAAGACAGCTGGAAATAACCATGTCTGATAGGATCAGCTCTCAGAGGCAGGGTGGCACTGTTGTGTGTAAACAGCATGCTATCTCCGCGACTCTGAGACAGTGACATAAGCAGCACCAGGCTCAACCTGCCCTCAAAATAGCAGAAAAGACACTTTACATCCAGTCTGGTCCAAGTAGGCTGAGAATCACGGCTTTTAAGACTGAAATGCACCTTAGAGATCATGTTTCAACCTCTTTATTTTGCAAATTAAAACCAGAAACCTGAGACCAGGGGAGATATGGAGATTTGTGATATTTATAATTGTCACATTTGCATAATTATATAACTAAGCTCATCAGGGATCCATGTAGGTCTATGTATCATTCTGTTGTGTTTAAGCTGGTACATTTATTTCCTTTCAAATAGCTAAGTCTACCCATCAACAAGATTTCTTCGGCTTTAGCCTTAGATATAGGGGTAAATACTTACATCCACCCTCAGTCTAAGCATGCCCTCAGGATGTGGGACATCAACAATCATGTGGTTACTATATGCCAGGCTTTGTCTGTCTGGGAGAAGGCATTGATGCTGCAAACACAAATGGCATTTACAATCTAGTGTGGAAAATAGATACATGAGCAAATAATTACAAGATATTACAAGCAGCATATGGGAGATTTATGTAAAGTGAATTATTAGCATTTGAAAGAGGAGCATATAAGAGATGGGAGAAGCAGTGCAGGAAACCATATTTGAGTCAGGATCTCTATAGTAACACATGAATCCTAGAGAAGAAGGTGAGATAGACGAAGTGAGGGACAGGAAGGGGTCTATGCAGAGGGAAAATTTCAAGCAAAAAGGATGCATGTTTTATTTACTGTGACTTGGTTCTAAAAGCCAGAGATTTTTCTCTTTGCATCTTCTAGTCTATTACTTACTGTAGCTAAAGTTCTATAAAGCTTATATTTGTGATACAATTATCTCCTTTGGGGCAAAATGCATGAACAACATGATGATATTTTTCTTCTTTCTTAGAGGCTCTTTGGTCATATATTCTGGCTTGCATTTCTGTTCTGTTTGATTGACACTGTCAGAAGTGTGATCTTAGAATTCAGTCATTCTGGAGGCCGGCGCCGCGGCTCAATAGGTTAATCCTCCGCCTAGCGGCGCTGGCACACGGGGTTCTAGTCCCGGTCGGGGAGCCAGAGTCTGTCCCAGTTGCCCTCTTCCAGGCCAGCTCTTTGCTGTGGCCAGGGAGTGCAGTGGAGGATGGCCCAAGTGCTTGGGCCCTGCACCCCATGGGAGACCAGGAAAAGCACCTGGCTCCTGCCATCGGATCAGCGTGGTGCGCTGGCCACAGCGCGCCAGCCGCGGCGGCCATTGGAGGGTGAACCAACGGCAAAGAAAGACCTTTCTCTCTGTCTCTCTCTCACTGTCCACTCTGCCTGTTAAAAAAAAAAAAAAAAAAAAAGAATACAGTCATTCTGGGTGAGAGGTGATTGGACAAGAAATAGCTGATGGTGGTTCTTAAACAAGGAAGGATTTGGGGGAAATGGGAAAGTCATAAATTTAATCCAGAGAAGAAAGTCTTTCACTGTGTCATCAGATTGGAAGTAAGCAAAGAAACAAGAAATAAATACAAGAGGAAGAACTAAAGGTCATATATTCAAAGTTCGTGTATTAGGACCCAAGACACCCAAATTAGGACAAAAACATATCAAGAGGTTAAGGAAAATAGGCACTTTCATTTATTGCTGTGAGAGTAAAAATCAGTACACAAATTCTGAAAGGTAATTTCTCCTCCCCATATATGAATGTTGGTATGTATACATATATAGTTGGGTACCCCAAGACCTTCATCCCAAGAAGGTAATATGTATGTGCTGAAGCTATAAAGCAAGGTGTTTAATAAATCAAATAAGGGAATAGACCTATGTATTTTATGATAGGATATACTTGAAATATATAATGGAATACTATGTAACCATTAAAAGTAATGTTCTTTTAGAAATCATATGGATTAAAATAGTAGACATAAGGTAATTAGAATAGTGCCTGATACATAATAAATAAATACTCAGTGTTAACTTTTTCATTATTACTACTATTATTTTATTTTTAGGTACAGGAAGATATCCCTATGTATAAAATTTTTAAAGTTGTAAAGCAGTATGAAAACTATGGTATCACTTAAATGCAAGTGTGTGTGTGTGTGTGTGTGTGTGTGCGCTTCAGCTTAGCAAAAAGATACAGAGTGTATTAGTTTCCCAGGGCTGCTGTAATAAGATCACAGATTGGGTGGCTTTAAAACACAAAAATTTATTTACAGTTCTGGGCTGGAAGTCCAGAATCAAGGTGTTAGCAGGGTTGGTTTCTTCTGAGAACCGTGAGGGAAGAATCCTGGCTCAGGCGGCTCTCCTTGGCTTGCAGATGGCTGTCCTCCCTGTGTGTCTTCCTTCTTTGAGTAACCTCTGTCCAAATTTTCCTTTTTATAACAACACCAGCCATGTTGGAGTAGGGCCCACCCTAATGACCTCATTTTAACTTTATTATTCCTATAAAGATCCTATCTCCAAATACCATCATACCCTAAAGTACTGAATGTACTTTATCAATTCCAAGGCGACATAATTTAACCCATAACAGTGAGTATTTCTTGGTAATTTCTGAATTATGAGTGATATTTATTTAATACTTTCTGCTTATATGTTCTTTAGAAAAGACTATTACTAATAAGCAAATTATAAAATATATTTTTAATTCCATAGTTCAGAAAACCTGATACCCTTCTTAAAAATATAAATAAAAATATTTTTAATTATTCACATACATCTCTATTCATTTTTAATATCATCCCCAGTTATTTTTAAAGCTAAGGCTAGATTTAGGGCATCCGGTGTTCTAAAGTACATTTAATATTCCCTATGAAAGTAGAAGTTTTGAGACGGAAATTCTGGATATTTGGATTATATTTGGAGAGGCAGGTGTTATAGTGCAGTGGGTTAAGTTGCTTGGGATGTTCATGTCCCATATAGCAGTACCAGAGTTCAAGTCCCACCTTGCTTTCCAGTCCAGCTTTCTGCTAACACACACATTAGGAGGCAGCTCAAGTACTTGGGTCCCTGCTACCTATATGGGAGACTGATGAAGTCCATGGCTCCCAGCTTTGGCCAGGCCCAGAGCTGGCTGTTACAGGCATTTGGGGAATGAAATAGTAGAAGGAAGATCTTTCTCTCCCCTGCTTTTTTGACACTTTGTCTTTTAAATAAAGAGGGAGGAGGAGGGAGAGGGGGAGGGGGAGGGGGAGAGGGGGAGGGGGAGAAGGAGAAATGAGCATGTACTTAAAAGGAAGTTTATATACAAACATATCTATATGGCTGTAGGGTTCAAGGTTATTCTTTGGAATTTCTGTTGTATTGTAAATCCTAAACTGTACTAGGGTAAGATAAAATGATTAGGTAGTTTTCAAACACAGTAATTTTGGGGAAATGACTTGTATCTTGCCAGTTTCTGAGTTTGTATTCTGAAGTCAGTACTACATACTCTTCTTACATACTGTATCACTTTTAAGCAGGAATTCCTATGTTGACAAAGTTGCAGCAGAAGTAAAACATGTTTTATACATGAAACAGGCTTCTGAGTAATCAATCATTATTATGGAAATCAAATTACACTTAAATGCAATAGGGTAATTTTTACTATTATAAGCTAAAAATGAATTTGTAAAGTAACAAAGTCATAATTCATATATATTTTTATGCATTAGACTTTATTGAAGCCAAGAATCTGCCTGGTATATGATTATAATATTGCTGAAATAAGGGGCCAGCATTGTGGCATAGGGGATAGCACCGCCTGCAACATTGACGTCACATATGGGTGTTTGCTCATGTCCTGGCTGCTCAACTTCCACTCCAGCTCCCTGCTGATGGGAAAAACCACAAATTATGGCCCACTTTTTTGACCCCTGCCACCCACCTGTGAGACCTAGATGAATTTCTTGCTCCTGGCTTCAGTCTGGCCCAGAGCTGATTGTTATGGCCAAATGGGGATTGAACCAGCAGATGGAAGATTCTCTCTCTCTCTCTCTGTCTCTCCCTCTCTTCTGTAACTCTTTCAATTGAATAAATAAATCTTCAAAAAATGTTGCTGAAATTAGGATAAGCTACACAAAAATGAACGTTTTATGTAGGAAAAGCTTCAACTAAAATTTTGCTTTCAAGATCATTGTTTGAAAGTGATAGTCTATGGCCAGTGCTGTGGCGCAGTAGGTTAATCCTCCTCCTGCTGCGACACTGGCATCCCATATGGGCACTGGTTTAGTCCTGGCTTCTCCTCTTCCAATCCAGCACTCTGCTGTGGCCTGGGAAAGCAGTAGAAGATGGCCCAAGTCCTAGGGCCCTTGCACCTATGTGGGAGACTGGGAAGAAGTTCCTGGCTCCTGGCTTTGGGTTGGCGCAGCCCCGGCCGTTGCAGTCATTTGGGGAGTGAACCAGTGGAAGGAGGACCTTTCTCTGTCTCTCCCTCTCATTGTCTGTAACTGTACTTCTCAAATAAATAAAATCTTAAAAAAAAATAAAAGAAAGTGATAATCATTTGACCTTAATATTCAAACCTCATTTGTGATTGGGATGATCAGTACAATTAATTCATTGCCCATAGTTAACACATATCATCTATGTATACATTAGATTGCTTGTATTGCTAGTGCTTTGTCAATCATAACTATTGATCTGGTTTCATGAAATAAATCAGATACAAAAAAAATTGAGTTCATTACTAATATTCCTGGGGACGTCATAGAATTTCAAAAATAAATTACTAAAGAAGATTTGGTGTCTAATACCTTGTAGGGAGAGAAAATTGTTACTCATTATGTTAAGTAATATCTTATATCAGCATGAAAATAACTTTAGTGATTGCTCAGAAAGAAAACTATTCCAAAGAGAAAATTAATATATCTGATTTGTTTATTTATTCATCTAATTTAATGCTGAAAGATTTTTGGACTGATACTAGATATGAAAATGTGTCACTAAAATTTATCAGTGCTCAGAGCTAGGGACCTTACCTACAAATATAGATTTAAATAGTTGCATGCTTGGTTATCACTGATAAGCTAAATCAGATAAGGTGTTTAATATACAATTCTCCACTGTATGTGGGAAGAGATTTTACTCATCTCTCTGGTTCTGTCAGTTGTAGCCTGGATGGAAAATTAAAAGTTAATTTTGTCTTTGTCCTTTTGTCTTTTTCTTATCAGCATTGCCTGGGAGGCATGGTAAAATAAGCTGAAAGTGACCTCCAGTTAACTCATATCTTGACACGAGTGAGTCAGGCTCTACATTATTAACCACAAGAAGAGGGACTTTTCTCAGTAGAAAATACACGTCTTCCATAAATACATAGGTATTTTATGTATCTCATGTGTGATTGTTTAATGAAGCCTGCAGGGGTAGAGAATCGATAGAGAAGGCAACATGAAGGCGAGAACATTAGCAGCCAAACTGCCACCGTGCAGAGAGGGTGAAGTGATTTCCCTTAGGTTCGCAGTCTAGAACTTCTGTTTAGGAACAAAGTCAAAAACTAGAACCCAAGGGCCTGGCTTTGGGCACAGAATGCCTCCCTCCACCCCAGTCTGTCTGAGTCTATAGAAAAGCAAGGAGCTGACCTCTCTCAGGGTTAGATAACTGCTGTAGGCACTGCAAGCCACATGGCAGCATGGCATGTTGCTTCTTTACCTCTGCCCTATTCACATTTTTGTCTCTTACAACCGAAGTCAGAAATTGAGATTTCTGGTTATAAGGGCACCAAGAGATTCCATCAACTTTCCCCTGTAAATGACTTCTTTATGAGCACACCAACCCAAGGCATATTGAAAACACATGATTGCTTATGGCATCAGACTAACCCTTCTCCCCCATCCCATTTTACGGGTTAATAATAAAAAAAGGCTCCTTGAAACTTCTGTAGTGTATAATTCTAATACATTGACTCGCAAAGAAAAAATAAGTAGCCCAGTGAAAGCAGCCGCCTGGGAGTTCAGACCCTGAAATCTCCCAATCCTAAGGTAAAGGGAACATGTGACTTCAGGCTATTCCTACATCACTTTGCACTGCCCGTACTAAAAGGCTGATTTTATAGGAATGCCTAGAAGTGGCTGCATTGAAAATGTGAGATCAAGTTGCTTGTAACTATCACTGAAGAGAGAGGCAGGACTGCTAATGACTGTTGTGTATTCCATGAGAGGTGCTACGGGAAGATCTTAACTTGGGTTTACTGAGTGACCCATGTGTTTAGTAAACATAATGCAGGGCATCTGGATTCAGAAAAGGACACAGAGCTGCAGTCTGTGCCCTTGGGAGTCTTCTTTATAAACACACTACAGCAGAGATAGTGACCTCATGCCTCCCAGGGAACATCTTCACTGTGTTGTCCTGAAGTCACCTCCAACTCAACACGTCCAAAATAGAACACAATCCTCCTCACACATTCAAGGGGTCACATCATTTCCCCATTTGCTTGCAGCAGAAGTCTTGTTTTTGTGCCAATGACGACTCGTTCTGGGTATGCATAGTTTTTACAGCAAGATCTTCCAGTTTTTTTCCCAACACCACTGCCTTCATGGAGGCTGGTCCTTAGCCCTTGCCCCAACTTCTGTAAAGACTTCCCCAATAGGTTCTGTAAACGCAGATTCTCCCTCATCGGCTGACCTTCCTTGTTGCTAAAGGGATCACTTACTAAAACTCCTGCTCAGGTCCATCTCCTGCCCACAAACCTTCAGTGGTTTCTTGCTGCTACATTATAAATTTTAAAACTGTCGGCCTTTAAGGGAGAGCCTTTCCATGATTTGGGGCAATCAGGCCTTTTTCAGGCTCATTCGGGACCAAAACATTGTTATGGTCTGAATGTCTGTCCCCACTCCCCAATTCATATGTTGGAACCTAATATTCAATGTGATGATATAAAGAGATGGGGGTCTCTGGGGAGTGGGTACCCTGTAGCTGCTCTATCCTCACTGATGGCATTGGTGCTCTTGTAAAAGATGCTGGAGTGAAATCTTTCACCTTTTCTGCCATGGGAGGAGGCAGTCAAAAGGCTACATCTTTTAACAGAGAACAAGCCTTTAGCAGACACCGAATCGGTTGATGCCTTGATCTTGAACTCCCTAGCCTGCAGAACTGTGACCAACACATTTCTATTTTTTTTAAATAAATTATCCAGTTGAACCTTTCTCTCTGTCTTTCTCTCTCTCACTGTCTAATTCTGCCTGTCCAATATATATATATATATATATATATATATATATATCCAGTTGAAGGCATTTTGTTAAAGCAGCCCACACTAAGGCAATCACTAGTGAAATAAAACCATTTCTTCGAAATATACCCGAGGTCTTTAGCCTCCAAATCTCTTCTCCTTTTTTTTTAAAAAAAAAGATTTATTTATTTATTTGAAAGTCAGAGTTACACAGAGAGAGGAGAGGCAGAGAGGAGAGAGAGGCTTTCCATCCAGTGGTTCACTCCCCAGTTGGCTGCAATGGCCAGAGATAAGCCGATCCGAAGCCAGGAGCCAGGAGCTTCTTCTGGGTCTCCCACATGGGTGCAGGGACCCAAGGACTTGGGCCATCTTCCACTGATTTCCCAGGCCATAGCAGAGAGCCAGATTGGAAGAGAAGCAGCCAGGTCTCGAACTGGTGTCCATATGAGATGCTGGCGCTTCAGGCCAGGGCATTAACCTGCTGAGCCACAGTGATGGACCCCCAAATCTCTTCTCCTGTTATACTCCCAATAGCATACTCTCACCATTTGAACCACCTCTAAATATTCCATTAGACTTCTGTATCTCTCTCAACAATACTCAAGATCTAGGCTTCCTGGGGCCAACTCAAGATGGAATCCTACCTACCCCTCATTCCCATCTACTCTCAAGTTGCATTAAAGTTAGAGGTGAGAGAATATGAGATGAGAATGACTGGCTGTGTTTCAACAGATGAAACTGCGATATAATATGACAGGTTCTGAGGACAAAAATCAACCTCCAAGTATGACCATTGCATCAGTTATATTACAGAGAGAACTATAAAATGTGTATTACTCTAACCAAGGGTGAGAGGAAAGGGGAGATGGTAGATGGGTGAAAATAACAAATTGAAGGTCTTCAGGGGGAAATCTTAAGTTTACAATTAACTTAAAGGGGATAATTTTAAGGAATAGTTTGCTTTAGTACTCAAAGCTCAAAGCATTGCGTAGGAAGATGAGATTTAGAGAGTAAACTAAGTTGTCCATCTCCTTGTCTTTCATGTTGTTTCTTCCAAATATATTTATAAAAACACATTTTAAGCATTTTAAGGGAGGGGTAGGCAATACTAGTTACACAAGAACTGCCCGACTGAAGAAATTGTTCAAACAGAGTTCATTCTTTCATAAGCAATGCTTCCTAACGCAGCCAGGGTCAGTGAGGGCTTAGGTTATTAGTTATGTAATGCCTAGTTCCTCAAATTGCAGTTTTGGTTTGAACACACAGTTTCAATTAGTTATTTCAGTTTTTGCCTCGAGGTGTATTTCGTTTTTAGAACTGAGAGAAGTTCAGATAATCATAGCAAAAACACGCCTGACTCCTGAGAGGGGACGCTACCTCTACTTCGAGACCTGTGTTCCTTCCATGACCCCATCTGTAGGTTGAATTGTGGAATTGTGTTCCCCGGAAGGATCCGCTCAAGTCCTGACCCCTGGGAATGTGCCCTTATTTGAAAATAAGGCCTTTCTTTTTTTTTTTTTTTTTTTTTTTTTTTTTTGACAGGCAGAGTGGACACTGAGAGAGAGAGACAGAGAGAAAGGTCTTCCTTTGCCGTTGGTTCACCCTCCAATGGCCACCGCGGCTGGCACGCTGTGGCCGGTGCACCGCGCTGATCTGATGGCAGGAGCCAGGTACTTATCCTGGTCTCCCATGGGGTGCAGGGCCCAAGGACTTGGGCCATCCTCCACTGCACTCCCTGGCCACAGCAGAGAGCTGGCCTGGAAGAGGGGCAACTGGGACAGAATCCGGCGCCCCGACCAGGACTAGAACCCGGTGTGCCGGCGCCGCAAGGCGGAGGATTAGCCTAGTGAACTGCGGCACCGGCCAATAAGGCCTTTCTAACCACAATTATGATGAGGCCTCATTAGGGTAGGATGGATCCTTAATCCAGTCTAGCTGGTGCCCTTGAAAGAAGAAAAGAGACACAGAGAAGAGACACTGGGAGTGCACCAAGCAGCTCCAGCGATGGATGATGGACCCAGCAGCAGCTGGGCAGGCGAATGGAAGGAAGTGACCGAGTCTCAGAGGGAGCACAGCCCTCCTGACAACTTGATTCTGGACTTCGTGCCTTCAGAACTATGTGAGAACGCATTTCTGTTTGAAGTTACCAGGTGTGGAACCTTGTTCTAGCAGCCCTAGGAAATCAATCCACCATGCTACCTCTTCTGAGTGCTCATTTTATTTTTGACACACTCTTTTGCGGACTGTCCAAACAAAGTGACTTGAGTAGTGGCCTGGGTTGTGGCTTAGCAGGTTAAGCTTCCACTTGTGATACCAGCGTCCATATCTGAGCACCGATTCCAGTCCTGGCTGCTCTGTTTTGATCCAAATCCCTGCTAATGCACCTGGGAAAGCAGTGGAGGATGGCCCAAATACTTGGGGTCCCGTCACCCATGTGGAACCAGACAAAGGTCTTGGCTCCTGGCTTCAGCCTGGTGCATCCTTGGCTGTTTTGGCCATTTAATTTGGAGAATGAATCTACAGATAGAAGATCTCTCTCTCTCTCTCCCCCTCTGCCTCTGCCTCTCCCTCTCCCTCTATGTGTGTGTGTGTGTGTGTGTGTGTGTGTGTGCGTGTGTGTGTGTTTGCCTTTGAAGTACACAAATACACAAGCCATTTAAAAAATGACTCAAGCCGATCTGGATACCAGACCATATCTTTTTTTAAAAGATTTATTTATTTATTTTAAAAAGCAGAACTAGAGAGTGAGAGAGAAAGAGAGACAGAAACAGAGACAGAGACAGAGACAGAGAGAGAAACCTACCACCTGCTGGTTAACTCCCCAAATGGTTTCAACATCCAGGACTGGCCCAGGCTGAAGCCAGGAGCCAGGAGTTTCTTTCAGGTCTCCCACATGGGTGCAGGGCTCCAAGAACTTGGGCCATTTTTGGCTGCTTTCCCAGGCACATTAGCAGGGAACTGGAATGGAAGTGGAGCAATCAGAATTTGAATTGTCATCCGTAGGGGATGCCCACATTGGAGGCAGCAGTTTTACTTCCATTACACCACAATGGCAACCCAGGCCATATCTCTATACTTCACCTTACAGACTGGTTCTGGTGTTCATCTGCTTTGACCTTTGGGGCCGTTAATATCCACAATGTCACAGCAACTCCTCAGTCTATTCATAGGTTTAGGTTAAGGACACTTAAATTCTGAGCCTTTGCCACCTCTACAAGCCATGTGATAAAATGGCAGTAACCTCTGGGCCGGCTGCTACAGGTTGCTGTGGGTGTACTTACATGAAAACAATTAAAAAATTAAAATATCACTGGTTAATATTTGCTTAACTTTAATTATGCAGCCAGGACTGTGCAGATGTTTACATCTGTTGTCTCATTCAGTTCTCACAAAAGCCTCTGAAAGAGGTGCTCCTACTATATGTGCCCATTTTACAGATAACAGAAACTGTGGTACAGAGAAGCTAAGTAAATAGCCTAGGGTCACATGGCAAGAAAATGATAGAATTGAGATTCAAAGTAGCGTGCGATAGAACCCGAAGTCCATGAGTTCTCCTTCATCAAAAGCATGTCATCTTGAACTGTTTGCCTTAGAAACTCACCTTGGCCATCTCCAAGGTCACTAACATTCCCCTCAGAACTTTCTCCAGCTTCTATTATGACAAAAGTAAGGTTGTATCACAGGGCAGCTTGGCTTCCAAAAGTCCCTTACAAACAAACAAAAATTTCACTCTTCTTTCCAATTTTACAGCTCCGAAGAGATCCCCTTTCCTGTCTCTTTTCTAGTGAGGCTTAGCTGCTAATTAAATTAGTTTCTCTTGGACCAACAGGATGGCCTTTAGTTTCCAGGTCCAAAGATCCTGTTATTATTTTAACCATTTACAAGAATTGAAGCCCCTTGATTCTCCCAAGAGGGGACCCACAGAAGCCAAGAATCTCTATTACCCTAGAGCCATTTGGCTACTTTCCCTCTTCTTCCTTCCACACCCCCTTTTGAGGTGAGAGTCATCCTATTCTTTCTTCTAGGTTCTGTTGGAGTCAAAGGGATTAGGCAATGGGCCTGGACTGAAATACTCCAGCCCCACCCAGGGGTCAGGGCTCATGGCCAGGTTACTCAGAGGTCACAGACTGTCTCCTGACGCTCAGCCCAGGCTCAGGCTGCTAACCACAGGTCTGACTGACAAGGACAAGCACCCACAGGTATGGCTCTACTGGCTGTTTAGGGTCACTATGGCATGATGATCAGATAATCCGCCTTAAAGCTGAGCGCCCCTCCTCGGCCACTCCCAGGTTCAAATCTAAAGACAGGGATTTTATAACCAAGAGAAGCAGACCCTGGAAATGGAGGGAGAATTAGAGAGAAACTTCCGTGCGATTTACGAATCAGGCTGAACCATTTTGCCATTGTAAGAATGTGTTTTTATTGTATTTTCATTACATGAGTTAATCAAATATTGACCTGACTATGGCTTTTAATAATAGTGTTAGACTAAACCTACAATTTCTCTATCAAGGAATACAGTTAAATGAAATTAGATACAATTGGAACCCATGTGTCTAACCCGTCTAACCCATGTGTCTAACTCCAGATGCTTAGAGTTCACTTCAGAATTTCAAGAGCAGTTTTCTACCTTTTTATTCTCTATACAGAGCTTGATTTCCCTCAAGTATTAACAATTACAGTGATGTGTTAAGTTTGTTTTCCTACTTTATTCTAAGGCTTTTCAGTTGTGAGTAATTGACCATGCTTTATTTTCCTTTATTGTTTCTTAAGTTGACAATTGGCTGATGTTGTCTATCTTATGTGATTTTTGACACACCCTAGATACTTAGACGACACGTTTTTAAATGCAAGTTTCCATTTACAGCATTATGGATTTGGGCAAAATCTCCATTGTATTTGGGTTGAAGCAGTATGGCTGTTTCCTTAAAATTCCTTGTGGAGAAGGCAAGAATTTGGTTTAGGTTCAAAAGCCTTTTGGTGTTTTTGGAGAATATTCTTTGATGCTGATGTACTTTTAAATATTATTTATAATAAGATATGCATCACACCAATGCCCTGATAGGTACATGCTTCCAGATGCCCTAACCCCTGATCATTTTATTCTGTTGTATTATTCTGGTGCTCATAAAATCCATGTCATGCAAAAGAAACAAAGGTGTTATAGAAAATAGGCTAAATGAGGAGCAAGTGAAACAGAAATGTTTACCAGCTAGGACAACAGGCCTTTGGAAGGGCCGCAAACATGCTGGTCAACAAATAGAGGTTGCCCTGGAACAACCTCTCCCCTACTCCTCCGTCGTCTTTGCTTGGAGGGTGCAATGTGGTCTAGTGGTCGGACCAACTGGGAATCTCAGGCCTGGGGTTCTCAGTTTTGCCCCAGAGTCAGTGTTCTGTCCTGAATGGCCTTGGACAGTGTTTCCTGATCTGGGACAGGTTTGCCAACTGCAAGACTCAGTGTTTATAAGTGGAAAGGTTGTAAAGGAGTGAAGAATGTTATTAGAACTAAAGGCAGAACTCTCATACATGAACAACCAAGGCAGAGTTTTATTTCATCTGAACATTTAGAGTCAAACAGTAATCCTCCCTACCTAGATAATTCATTTGTTTGTTTATTCATATGTGCATTTTTTTCAGTTCTCTGATAATCCAAGCAGTTTGCAAAATGGTGAATGCAGGTGTGACTATCAAAGGGAATCACCTACGGACAGTTTTTAATAGTTTCTCTGTGTTTTGTAGAGCCCATTTCCACAGCCTTCACGTGGATTTCTCTTTTTACTTCATTAAGGATTTATACTGTTGGGACAGGTGGTTATCTGCTGGTTAAGGTGTCTATTGAGATGCCAGCATCCCATATTGGAGACTCTGGCTTGGAGTCCCAGCTCTGCACTTGATATAAGTTCCTTCTAATGCAGATCCTGGGAGGCAACAGTGATGGCTCAAGTTGTTGGATTCCTGCCATTCACATAGAAACTTGGAATGAATTCCAGGCTCCTGGCCAAGCCCTGTCCAATGGAAGCATTTGAGAAGTACACAGCAGAGTGGAATACTCTGTATTCCTGCCTCTCAGATAAGTAAAATAAAGTAGTTTTTTTTTTTAAATTATTTATTTATTTGAAAGGCAGAGTTACAGAGAGGCGGAGAGAGAGAGAGAGAGAGAGAGAGAGAGAGAAAGGGAGCCTTTCGTCTGCTGGTTCACTCCACAGATGAATGCAATGGCTGGAGTTGCGCCAATCCGAAGCCAGGAGCCAGGAGCTTCTTCTGGGTCTCCCACGTGGGTGCAGGGGCCCAAAGACTTGGGCCATCTTCTACTGCTTTCCCAGGCCATAGCAGAGAGCTGGATTGGAAGTGGAGCAGCTTGGATTTGAAGTAGTGCCTATATGGGCTGCTGGTTCTGCAGGCCATGGCTTTACCCGCTAAACCACAGCATCAACCCCAATAAATAAGTTTTAAAAAAGAACCTGTAATGCATGAGTAACTATAGGTGTATTGTAACTTATCTTATAGTATATATTGTGGATTAGTTAATAAGCATTATTTTATTTTTTTCAAAATAATATCACTTTTATATACCATAAAGCAAGATTTCCAAACATAGTCTTAAATGAGACTATATTTTAATAAAGTTTCACTTGTAATACAATCTTGTGATACTTGCAGCAATTCAGTTAAGCCGAGTTTGCTGATGAGTGAGATCCATAAATAGTTAAGAGCCTTCAGCCTTGGTAAAGAGGAAGTAAAATAGACTGATCTCATGACCCCAAAACACATCCAAACTGCAAAATATTTACCTTTATATTTGGTATTTAAACAAAATAGTACAGAGTGAGAATTTGTTTATTTCCGAGTTGGGTTTTCATCTCTTAACACTGAAGTTAAGTAAACTTAGAAATAATTAGGTTTTCTTTGAATTCAAAGTGCAGGGTTTAATAAGAAAATTATTGCTTTTGTTTTTAAAATCATGTCATAACTCAGCAGAATGCTATCTAAATTTATCATTAAGCCTATGAACAAGTAACAAAATACAAAAATTAATTATTTAAAATTTATGTTCCATATTCTGTTTAGTGTTCTTTTAAATGCTAAGTAACTGTCTCCTATTTAGAACTAAGGATGTAAAATGTAACTGGTCCTCATCTCCCAAGTGGAGGGAAAGAAAAACAGACTCTTACCCTCTGTGTGTGTGTTTTTTTTTTTTTTTTTTTTTTTTTTTTTGACAGGCAGAGTGGACAGTGAGAGAGAGAAACAGAGAGAAAGGTCTTCCTTTGCCATTGGTTCACCCTCCAATGGCCGCCGCGGCTGGTGTGCTGCGGCCGGCATACCGCGCTGATCCGATGGCAGGAGCCAGGTGCTTCTCCTGGTCTCCCATGGGGTGCAGGGCCCAAGCACTTGGGCCATCCTCCACTGCACTCCCTGGCCACAGCAGAGAGCTGGTCTGGAAGAGGGGCAACCAGGACAGAATCTGGCGCCCCGACCAGGACTAGAACCTGGTGTGCCGGCGCCGCAAGGCGGAGGATTAGCCTGTTGAGCCGCAGCGCCGGCCTACCCTCTGATTCCCCAAACATAGAGAGAAGAAATCAACTTTACCCTAGTTTTGGCTTACAGAGCCTAGAATAATGGTGAGGCTTAGTAGCAAATTTTTTTCCTTCCTTCCTTCCTTGCTTCCTTCGTTGCTTCCCTCCTTCCCCTCTCTCTCTGTCTCTGTCTGTCTGCCTCTCTCTCTCTGGGTCTGCCTTTTCCTCCTTAGTTCCCTCCAATGTGTTAGTGTGTCCACAGTGTACCCAGCTCTGTGATGTCAGTGCTGGGGCATTGAATGTGAAAATGACCCAGGATCTTCAAAGAGCAGAGCAGGGAGACGGAGGACAGGAAATCACTCACCAGGAGTTCCTGAGGGTACTGAGAGCCTTAGCAAGGCACAGAGGGAAACAGGGCTACAGGAAGTAGGCTGCAGGGAGCGCTTTGAAGAGGAGGTGAGGTGAGCTTTGAACTTGTTAGTACTAAGAGACAAGTAGCACTTGGCTAAATCTATAAAGAGAAAGGCTACAGGGAACAGCACACAGAGAAGCACAGGAAGGGACTGTAAGTTGGTGTGGCAATTTCATGAATATTGAGAGGGCTTTGTGGAAGGCAGTGAGAGCCCCATATAAACCTGAAGACTGAGGTGGAGTAAGGGCTTTCCGTGCCACTATGGAATTTCAACAGATTCCTATAGGCAGAAGGGAGCCACTGAAGCTAGTTAGATGTAATTAAATCAGGACCAGGCTAGCATTTTGGCAAGAGCACCCTGGCATATTCTAGAAGTATACAGGGGTTGAAATGAAGAGTTTATGAGAGATCCCATGTTATGTGAATATCCATTTTCCTGACATTCACACAGCAAACCTGTATTGAACACCTATTTTATGCCTAGCACCATGCTCACTGCTGGGGCAAATACAGAAAAGGGTAAGACACACTTGATTGCAAAGCTCTCAGTATCCCACCCATCCACCAACTTTTGACAAGACAGACTTGCCACTGCCTGTGCCTCACTGGCAACCCACCTTGGCATCGTCCCCAGCTTCCGGCTGCTGCACAGGCTGACGTCAGTCTTCTAAAACTCCCTTTCTTTTGTTTTAAATTGCAACAGCTCCAATCAGATGAGTGGCATCTATTCTTCCGGTTCTTTAAAGGAATATTTTCAGTGTCAAGGACATCTCCCCTGGTACTAACAATTAACAAAAACCATAACAAAACAGAAAGTGAAACTTCAGCCTTGTACATCTGCACAATTTCCTGGGCGAGGTGGATGGATTTCCTTCATTTTCAAGAATGTTCAAAGTGATGAAAGTTAATTTAAAAGGGAAAAAAAAAGCTGATTGAACAATCTCACTCTAATTCCACTTGTAGGAAATAAAGAAGGATAGAAATTAGCACCTATCTCTGTGGAGTGTCCTGAGAAATTACAGTGTGAGAAGACAGAGTGTGATCTCAATCCGAGGCTGAGGCAATGAGATTTGGAAGCAAATATAGCCCCCGGAGATCAGCCTGGCTCCTAAGTGGAAACAATTGATCCTGCAATTAAATTTGTGGGGCTTTCAGATAAAAGAAAAATCCAAAATAATCTTCATTCACATCTTGCACCAATTTCTTTAGGTTTTAGGAGTTACAGCACTTGACTATTATGCAATCCTTTCTAAGGGCACTTACACAAAATAATTCTATTTTCAATAATTAGGAAAACCTTTTGTAATAAAATAGTTTGAAGGAAAATAAAAAAGAAAATGAGACCTCGAGTAGTACTGGAAACAAGACCACAAGCTGAACAAAATGAGTGTCATACAAGCAACAATGATAGAAAGCTAAATGCAGAACTTGTAGCTCCCATATTAATAATGCAAGAACCATGTACATTTATTCATAGTAATTGACTGAAGATAATTTGCCATGGAATAATTGAACCAGAACTAATTGTTGTTCTACACATTTTATTTTAAAACTATAACCTGATACGATATTTTCATATTGAAATTTAATGTTGTCAAAATTCAATGCAGTATTAATGTGACTTATACCTATATGCATAATACACTTATTACAGATACTCTGAGCAAATTTCAGACACTAATACTTTTTAAAGCATGTTTTAGCTTTTTTTTTTCTGTCTGAATAAAAAACATTCACCAATTAAATAACAAATAGTTCAAATCACATGAGGTCATCAATTACCAGTAGAGGCTTACTCTATGAAGTAAATACAATTCTGCTTATTTCTTTGAAGAAAACTTGAAAAATAATAATGGAGCCTGAAGACTCTACAAATATAATCTGAAGAGGAGGTCGTCAGCTCTAGTGAATGCTTCAGATTTCTCGCTGGTTCTTTACCCAATCACAAAGACGGAGCAGTCGCTCTTCCAGTTCCTTCTCTCTCTCTTTTTTTTTTTTTTTATTTAATAAATGTGAATTTACAAAGTGCAACTTTTGCATTGTTGTGGATTTCCCCCCGAAACCTCCCTCCCTCCCGCAGCCATCCCCTCCCCCACTCCCTCTCCCATCCCACTCTTCATCAGAAGATTTGGTGTCACAGAACAAATAAGAACAAGAGAATGCTGACCATGGGAATACATGTCAAGGGAACAGTGAGAAATACGAAGCCGATGCCTTTCTTAGTATCCGGAGATTTTCAAATCTTGCCTCCAACCATAAGGAGCTTTGGGAACTTGACAACATCAGCCACTTCACAGGGTTCTAAAGTGTCATCACCTTTCAATGTAGACAGTAATATTTGTCCTGTACATTTCATCGTTGGTTGTAACACAGAGACACAATGAGACGAATACATAAGCCGCATCTCCAATGGGGAGCTGCTAGAAATGTGTGAGTGATAAGTACCGTGATTCCTGGATAGAGTGCTTTCATCTCCAGGGCTTTATGGTCTTAGTGCCTGAGTTTGTTCAAGAAAACTCACTGAGAACGTTGGTGAAGTAAATATTATTTTTAAATCACACGAGACATGTTAGGCTGGTTGAAATATCCATCTTGATACTGGTCTGTTCAGATGCTAAAGGGTAAATGTGCCTCCATCCACTACTCCAGAAAGCTCAGATACATTTCAGCAGACCTATCTACACACTGAGACTTTCTGTTTCAAAACCTCCAGTTTATGATTCGTGGTCCTTAATACCTACACTGTTGACCGCCAATCTTACAAATGCCATTAGATTTATGTTAAGACAGAGTCCTGGTGAGATGCCACCTTACTTAAAAGCTGTTACTTAATTCAGCTCAGTATAGTTCAGCAAACTGTTATTTAGGGGTAACTCTGGACTGGCCACTGTTCTAGGAACAGAGGAAGCCAACAAAGGTTTAGATGCAGCCTGGGTCCTCCAGGAGCTCGCACTGTGGATGAGATGTTACCTGGCTCCATTGGATGGTGTCTGTTTTTTTTTTTTTTTTTTTTTAATTCTCTCCAGTTTAATATGTGAATCATGTAAAAGATAGTTTGAGAAAAATGGAAAAATTTAATTTGAACTGATATTAGGAGCTACCTAAGAGATACCATTAGCTAGTGCTCTCTCTCTCTCTCTGTGTGTGTGTGATAATTGCATTGTGATTATACAAGACAATGTCCATTATTTTTGAGATACATATCAAAATCAGAAGAGGTGAACTCATAATAGCTGTCTGGATTACACTTAGAAAAGAATTCAGGAAAAAAGGAGAAAGAATCAGAATCAAGGTCTCAATAAACAGATGAGCCATTTGAAGAACTGTTCAATGTGGGTGATGGACTTTTGAGGGATCATTTCTGTTATTCTCTTTCCTTTTATGAATACTTGAAATCTTACACAAAAGACACACTTTAACAACTGGTTGCCCTGGGACTGGAGTTGCGGTTTAGCAGGTTAAGTCCTGGCTGCTCCACTTCTGATCCGGCTCACTGCTAGTGGCCTGGAAAAGTCACAGAAGGTGGCCCAGATGTTTGGGTTCCTATCACCCATATGGGAGACCTAGATGAAGCTCCTGGCTCCTGGAATTGGCCTGGTCCAGCACTGGCCATTGTGGCCATCTGGGGAGTGAACGAGAAGGATCCCTCTCTGTCTCTCCTCGTTGTAACTGACTTTCCAAATAAATAAATCTTTTTTAAAAAATTGATTGCCCAAACTTGTCGCCTATTTCTTTTTTCCAGCTGGGGTAAGGCCCAGCACCTCCAGCAGGTGTTACGCACTTGATTCATGTCCTTAAGGGATTTCCTCACAGGCCTTCAGTGTCTGCAGTATCCTGTTATACAGTCCTTGAAAGGTCACTGTCACCTCTGCTGGGAAGTATTTGCTTAGTCGCTCAGATGGAACAGGTTTTACTCATCTCTAGGTATTCATAGAACTTGGCTCATGCCTGTATTAGGATCACAGTGCAACTGTATGCAGAGTGGAAACTTCCTTAGACAGGGCACCATATCTTAGATGTCTTTCTTTTCCTTTATTTTTCACAGGGATTTTTTTTTTTTCACATGGATTCCTAAAGCCCTTGACGATGTCTGTGGGATAGTAGAGTTATCCCAGTATTCACAGCATGGAGCACAGAGCAAAAATTCTGTTACCTCCTTAAGGACAGCTCCAGAAGTGTATTTGGGCAGCTTAACTAGGCTAATTATATTTTAACCATAGGGATATGGACCTATGCAAAACGTAGGTGTATTTTATTAAAGTTAACCTTGTTACTATAGCAGTCTCTGAAGCCTCCTCCTTCGTGTCAGGTATCAAGTGTTTGACCAGAGATAGCAGGAGCTTATTCTGTAGAGCACCACAAACCCGGCTCTCGTTCTGGTACAATGCACACTCTTCCTTATCCACAAAATATTTTTGATTGCAAGGAAATCTTCTGACAAAGCTCTTCTCTCTTCAGGGAAGTGTGGGTGGTAGTGATGGCGGTACAGGGCCAAAGAGCAAACCAGAGGCACTTCAAATAAAGCAGTGAAGTTCTTCCGTGCTATTTATGGTACCACCTGACTGGATAAAGCAGATTTGCCGTTAATATTTCCTAACACAGAAATGAAATCTACAAAGCTTGGGCTGGCATTATGATGCAACAGGTTAAGCCACACACAGCCTGTGACACCGGCATCCCCTATGAGCACTCGTACAAGCACAGGCTGATCCGTTTCCTATCCAGCTCCCTGCTAACGCACCTAGGAAAATAGCAGAAGATGGCCCCATCGTTTGGTCCACTGCCACCCACATGGGAGACCCAGATGGTGTTTCAGGTTCCTGGCTTTGGCCCTGCCCAGCCCCAGCCAGTGCAGCCATTGGGGGAGGGAGTGAACCAGTCGATGGAAGATCTCTCTCTCTCTCTCTCTCTCTCTTTCTGTCTCTGTCTCTCCCTCTCTCTGTGTGACTCTGCCTTTCAAATAAATAAATCTTCAGAAAAAAAAAAAAAACAACCTACAAATCTTTGCAAAGAGGAGTGTTTAGGAGCAAAACAAACATGTGACACTCCCTAAGAGGTAAATTCTAAGTCCAGATTTAGACTTTGCTAAAATAACTAGTTATCATGTAATCTGATCTTAAAGGGCTTTTAAAAATCAGCAAAAGAAATACATTTTATTAGTTTAATGTGTTTGTCAGAACCAAATCTCAGTACATGATTTGGCTGGGCACGTGTCCCGTGTTTTGAAAAGTCAGCCCCCGTTGGGAATTGAACTCCTAAGATCTTGTTCAGAGATGTTTAAGCCTTCTGGCACAAGATGCTTGAGCAAGAAACAAGTAAGGCTGCAGTTGTTAATGGAGTGTGTGTGTGTGTGTGTGTGTGTGCAGTCAGAAATATAGATGTCTCCTCCCTCAAGGAACCCTGAACTTCTGTGGCTTCAGCTCACCTTAGGATCCATAACTATTGTTTCTCTTAGGACTAACCTTTGAATGAATATGCAGTTGATAGCAGGAGTTTTCTGTTTTTTTTTTTTTTTTTTTTTTTTTCCCATTATCCAAACAGATGTGCCTGTTCAAAGAACAAAGAATACTGTACTCAGATTTTTTAGTAGTGGACAGTGATTTCTAGCCTTGCTTGTTCCCTTAGCTCACCCACAAGCTGGATCTTCCTTGTACCTTTAGTCCACAAAGCAATGATGGTGACTGATGGTAGTTTGTGAAGAATTCGCCTTTTCTGGAGCAATTACTGAATAAGTGTTACTACTACTACTACTACTAAGCACAGTACAGTATAGACATTTATTTTTTTTCCAGGCAAAATTTACTAGGCATTATCAAAGATTCCTCAATACTGAAGTTTGTGAATGTATGGTGAGTATACTTAGGGTTAAATTTGCTTTAGGGTGAAAATGAAGCCTTTATCTCCCTGATGGAATAATCTGCCTTTGAGTTGAAATACTTTAACATCACTACAGATTTAAGCCAACTGTATCTTTTTGTCATATTTCAGCCCTATTTTCTCGGGAATACAACTTTATATGAGGAGTCTTCAACTCATTCATGGAAAATTAGTATTATGAAAACATCTAAGTATGGATTTCAAATCTTTTGCACCAAAATAAGTTTTTATCTCTTAGTTCATTTTGAGCTTTTTGATATACTCGTGTATTTGTTATGGGATTTATTAAGAGATTTGCATAGTTTTCAACAGGTTAATCTTTAACCCATATCAGTATTACAGAAAGTATTGTCCTGTATTCCAAATGCTTATATAAATTACGCAGTTTAAGGGCAAAATTATCATGTACTCTTTGAGGTTATTAAAAAATAATGTTCTTTTATTAACACTTTATTTAGACACACACAGAACAAAAAGAATTTAAGTGACTGTTCAAGTTTCTTTTATTGAACAGAATGAGGATGAAATGGCAGTTTAGGAGGCCGGCACCGCGGCTCACTAGGCTAATCCTCCACCTAGCAGCGCCGGCACACCGGGTTCTAGTCCCAGTTGGGGCGCTGGATTCTGTCCCGGTTGCCCCTCTTCCAGGCCAGCTCTCTGCTGTGGCCTGGGAGTGCAGTGGAGGATGGCCCAGGTGCTTGGGCCCTGCACCCCATGGGAGACCAGGAGAAGCACCTGGCTCCTGGCTCCTGGCTTCAGATCAGCGCGGTGCGCCGGCCGCAGAGCGCGGGCTGCGGCGGCCATTGGAGGGTGAACCAACGGCAAAGGAAGACCTTTCTCTCTGTCTCTCTCTCTCACTGTCCACTCTGCCTGTCAAAAAAAAAAAAAAAAAAAAAAAAAAAAGAAAAGAAAAAGAAAAAAAAGAAATGGCAGTTTAGGGATCTAGTGAACATGCTATGAAGTAGCATCTTAGTCTACAATGCACACATCCTGTGTGTGACATCCTTGGGGCTATGCAATGAACATAGCGATCAGTAAACAATGGAACAAAAGGAAATCAATTTACCAAACTCAGAAAGGTGAAAGCATTTAATGAAACAACTCCAGAAAGAAATGTGGAGTGCTGATGGAACGGTTATATAACCTTCAATTTATTTTAATAATGCTGGAAGGGCAGATGTCAGAGAGGTTCCTGGAAATCTTTTTGAGGTTTCCAGGATGTGTTCCCATTCATTTTTTTTTTTTTTTTGTAAAGCACCTCCTATATTGTGCAACCTATAAGCAGCATTGACTAATTCATATTGTGTTCCCACTTGTGGCTGACTCAGGTCCAGTTCCCCTAAAAGGGTTTCCACTGCACAGTGTGTAGGAGTCATATGCAAAGAGGCTTCTCAGAGCAGGACGGAGCACAGCCCCAGGAAGGTCACGAGGGTCAAGCAGATTACCTCCTCCTGCTCTGGCAAGCAGAGGACTCGGCTGGGTTACCCAAGTTCACAGCAAGCCATTGACATTCAGCTGCAGCTCTCACTCATTACCAGATCAGCAGGGAACTGTCTGGGCCTCACGTTAACTCTTTGGTGCCCTGCTTTAAAATTACAGTGAGGTCAAAAAAGGAGCTCTAAGGTAACTTCACCTCCACTTAGTCAAGGTTGTGCCAAGAAATGAATCTTTTAAACCGATATCTAGCAAAGCCTTTTGAAAATAGAAGTGCTCCATAAAATGCGAGTAAATCTATGTGTCCCGTGTTTGTTCGTGATGCAGTAAATGTTTATTTCTGAGGTGGATGGGGGCGGAGGTAGACATCTTTTATCTTCCCATCAAAGAAAATTCCCACTTGGGCTTCAATCAAGCAAACCACTACATATTTTAACAAGATAATAGCAGCAGTTGCAATTCTTTGTCATGTAAAGCTGCGTGTTCCCTCTGATTTGCTTTTGTAAACCAGACCTCAGGGAAAACTTGAACAACAGATCCTCTCCGGAGTGAAGTCACCGTGGTAGGGAAGTTCAAAACCTCTCTGTTAGGTGGCAGACACAGGGCTCTGAGTGGTGAGCCTGTTCCTGCAGGCTTTGATCTCCTGCTGACACGTTATGATCTTCCAGAAGTGACTTAACCTGTCTGGCTCTATAAACTCATTTGTAAATTGAGAATAATAGTTAATTAATCCTCAGAGCATAGCTCTGTGTTAGCAACAGGAAGACTGACTCACTCTCAAATCCAAGAGCTTCTCAGCTGTCCCTATTACCCCTAGATCCTACTGTAATATCCTCCTGGCCCTAAAGTGCCCATTATATTGAATCCTTGGCTCATTTCTGTTATTCCTAAATACCTAGGAAAATGGTTGAATGTCTATACACAGTTGGGGCTAGTTCTCATTCAACTACTATTTACTTTTTGAAGTATTAAGCTTATATTAAAGGCCAGTTTTAAGACCGAAACCTCACCTTTAAAAAGCTTTGAACTCATCCAGAGACATGGAGTTATAAGCAATGTGGTTGAGTCTAGAAAATTCAAATAAGTAATTCAGAGTCCAGGTGGATTTGGGGGCACTAGGAATTATTCAATTTGATTTCTAGTTTTGTCGGATGACCAAGCTAGCTGCCAAATCTGCACTTGACCTGAGGAAACAAAAGTAGTCCTTACATACAGTCTCTGCTGTGACTTTTTTTTTTTTTAAACAGTTATACAGAGAGAGGTAGAGATAGAGAGAGAGGTATTCATCCGCTGGTTCACTCCTCAGATGGCCGCAACAGCTGGATCCAAAGCCAGGAGTCAGAAGAAGAGCAGCTGGGACTAGAACCAGCACCTATATGGGATGCCTGCGCTTCAGGCCAGGCCTTTAACACACTGCGCCACAGCACCAGCCCCTCTGCTGTGACTTTAATCACAAATGCAAACAAATTCCCTACCCATCACTCCCTGTAATAGTTGGCCCTGTTGACCATGCGCTCCATAATGGAGATTCTAGGAGCTGGGTCAGTCTCAGAGTTTTCATTCAATTTGAATGGAGTAACCTGGATAATGCTAGTACTAAATAACGTCTAAACCTTCTACTTTTCTGTTACTATCCATATCCCTGGATGATTTCTACCGCTTTGCTCCCTGTGCTTATTTATTTATTTATTTGAGAAGGAGGAAGGAAGAGAAGGAAGGAGGATAGGAAAAGAAATTCTCTAATCAGCTGATTCACTCTGCAAATGCCTATATTGGCTGGAACTGGGATGAACAGAAGCTGGGAGCCAAGAACTCAATCTGGGTCTCACACATGGTTGGCAAGGATCCAACAAGTTGAGCCATCACCTGCCTCATCAGGGTGCACATTAGTAGGAAGCTGGAATATGGAATGGAGCCAGAAAATGAACCCAAGAACTTTGATACGTGATGCAGCATAACCACTTCCCAAATCCTTAGCACTAACTCCCAGTCCTCTTTAAGCAACAACTCCATTTTTGCATTTGTCTGATCTGCATTTCCCCTGGGAAGTGACCTAACCAGTCTGGAGTAACATCTTTACCCAAACAAACTCCTTCTTCTACTTCCTTTTTGCCATCTGTAGATTCATCAGACACACAGTTCATTAGGCTCTCAACCTCCGCCATCTTTGACTTCTTCCTTCTCTTTGTCCCACCTACTTTCTCTCCCATTAATAGCCCATCAATATCATCTTCAGGACTTCCTTTTTTAATGTGTTTTATACACAAGCATTTTCTTCTTGAGACAAAACTGTAATTTCCTCACTTGTTGGTCACAACCTCAGGGACCACAGGGCAAATTCCAGACTCCTGACTATTTTGTTTAAAGTTTTGGAGTCTGGCTGCAGTTTACCTTTAGTCAGCCTAATGCTACTGATGAGCTAGCCTATTGTTTCAAAGCCAACTCCCAAAGTCATTCACCATTCTTGAGTATGCTCCACGTTAGTCTGCTGCTGCCTCTCCCCAGGTACAGCTGCATCTCTACAGTCGGTATCTTACCATCTTTTGAGAACTAGCTCAGAAGGCAATGCCAATTCATCTTACAAATAATCTTTCTTCTGATATATAGCTTTTAAGTTCTACTGTTCTTAAGGGACTCAATATTTTCTGTTGATACCATAGCTGCTTATGAATTTATCTTCTAAATTCTATAAAGATAGAGGAGATTGTGTGTTGCTGTTTAATCTTCCATAACACCGAGCACAATTTTTTGTAAGTTGTTAATAACTATAATGTGAACAAAATTGAATAAAGGTTATATTTTTCTGAATAGTTAGAAATATGTTTTTGAAAGGTTCATTTATTTATTTACTTGAAAGGCAAAGTGAGAGGGAGAGAGCGAGGGAGAGAGCGAGAACGAGAGAGAGAGAGAGAGAGAGAGAGAGAGAGAGAGAGAGAGGTTTCTTCTATTTACTGGTTCACTACCCATACTGCCCCCATGGCTGGGACTGTGCCAGGCTGAAGTGAGGAGCCAAGAACTCCCTCCTGGTCTCCTGAGTTGGTGACATGGTGACATGGGCCTGAGGACCTGTGTCATCTTCTGTTGCTTTTAGCAGGGAGCTGGTTCAGAAGTGGAGTATCTAAGACTGGAATCAGCACTCTGATGTGAAATCCTGGAGTCGCAGGTGGTGACTTAACCTGGTGTGCCACAATGCTGGCCCTGGAAATATTTTTTAAATGTAGGATATCAGAATTTGAACAAAATTCATTTTAGTTAATCATTTCATCTATTCAAATTTCCTCAAAAGACCAGAGAAAATCCAATCTATTTATTTGAAATTTATTTATTATTTATTTATTTATTTATTTATGTGCAGGGAGAGTGAGAGACAGAGATCCTTCATCTGTTGGTTCACTTCTCAATTGCCCACAACGACTGAGGCTGGGCCAGGCGCAAGCCAGGTTTCAGGAACACCTTCTGTGTCTCCCATGAGGGTGGCAGGGTTGCCTCCTAGATACATCAGCAGCAAACTGGATCCAAAGCAAAGAGGAGACTGGATCCCAGGCACTCCAGATGGGGCTTAGGAGATCCAAGCAGTGCCTTCACTCCCTGTTCCACAATGCCACTCCCGATATTTCTGACATGTAGAAGTAGAGGTGACTAGGGAATGAAGGTTAATATTTAAGTGTGAAGTTAGTAACATCAAGAGTGAAAAATCCTATCATATTGCAAATAGAAGAGAAAAATCAAATAGTGTGATCAAGACTTTCTTATTAGACCTGCAATTACTAACTTGTAGTCACAAAATTCTCCTCAGCAATTTTTTTTTTTTTTTTGACAGGCAGAGTGGACAGTGAGAGAGAGAGACAGAGAGAAAGGTCTTCCTTTGCCGTTGGTTCACCCTCCAATGGCCACCGCGGCCGGCGCGCTGCGGACGGCGCACCGCGCTGATCCGATGGCAGGAGCCAGGAGCCAGGTGCTTTTCCTGGTCTCCCATGGGGTGCAGGGCCCAAGCACTTGGGCCATCCTCCACTGCACTCCCTGGCCACAGCAGATAGCTGGCCTGGAAGAGGGTCAACTGGGACAGAATCCGGCACCCCGAACGGGACTAGAACCCAGTGTGCCGGCGCCACTAGGTGGAGGATTAGCCTAGTGAGCCACGTCGCCGGCCAGCAATCTTAATGGTGACTTAATAGCCGGACTGCATCTGTGATCATAACTGTGTAAGAACTCAAGGGGAAGAAATGAAATAGAGAAAGTAATCTGGAAAACATGGATAATTCATTACAATATCATTGTGAGACAGTCAAAAATTGAATATTAGAAAGTAAAATCCTAGAAGGAAAGTAATGTTTTATAATTTTTACATACATATATATATATATATATATATATAAAGAAAGATTAGTCTATGTGGCTTGCTATAGAAAGGGCGCTATAGGAGAAAATTTTCCTTAAATTCTCTGGTGTTCCTGGCCAGGTTTGAGATAAAAACTCACAAGGACATGGGCAGGTGTTGTGCAGTATTGTTAAGCCAGTGCTAGAGTGCTGGAGTCCTGGCTGTTCTGCTTCTGATCCTGCTCCTTGCTAATAAGTCTGGGAAGGCAGCAAAATATTTCCCAAGTACTTGGGCCTCTGACACCCATGTGAGACATGAATGAAGTTCTAGGCTCCTGGCTTAGGTCTGGTCCAGCCCCAGTCATTGAGGCCGTTTGGGGAGTGAACCAGTGGATAGGAGTTATCTCTCTTTCTCCCTACCTCCCTCTCCCTCATCTTCTTTTGCTGTCACTGTACCTCTCAAATAAATAAAAATAAATCTTTAAAAAAAAGAGTGCCAAAGACAGATTAACAGGAGAGAAGCATAACAAGTTGATGTAATCAAAGTTTTATATGATGTGCGCACATTCAGAAATGAAGACCTAAAGACCTGGGGGAGCATGTTTACTTTTGTGCTTCAGTTTGATGAAGAATGGACAACAACATGGGAATGTGATTGTGGGAAAGGCTATGACTGAATAGGAGTACACAGAGTAGGGGAGATCAGTAAGGGCTCGCAGTTCAGATTCTTCTAGGCCTTTCTGTGTGGCAATGCTTCCACCTAGGAATCCCCTGGAACGAAAGATTAAAAGTCTTATCATCAGATAAGGTAGGCCAGAGAGTTTCTTTATGGCCAGTACTTACACAGAAAAACAAGGGAGAGGTTAGAATAATAGTTCTAGGATTTATGGCTGGCTTTGGGAGGGGGGAGTCTAGTTTCTATAATTTGTTTTCAGGAAGAAAGAAGGACAGGAGAAAGACAGACTTTGCTTCTGAGCTCCTTTTCTTCAGTTTCAAGCATTCAGTATGTCAAGGCACCACACGTTGGGGTATCTTGTCTTGAGCCCCAACAGTATAAGTTGTAAAAGAGAAAGCAAAACCACTGTTTTAAGAAAAAGACCAGTGACAAATTTGGCAATTTAGTAAAATCACTGTTGTGAAAATACTGTAGAAATTCCTATGCCATAGTTATATATTTTTCCTTTTTTAAAAAAAAGATTTATTTTGTTTATTTGAAAGACAGAGTTACAGACAGAGGCAGAGTCAGAGAGAGGGGTCTTCCATCTGATGGTTCACTCCCCAGATGGCCGCAATGGCTGGAGATGTGCCGATCCGAAGCCAGGAGCCAGGAGCTTCCTCTGGGTCACCCACATGGGTGCAGGGGCCCAAGGACTTAGACCATCTTCCACTGCTTTCCCAGGCCAAAGCAGAGAGCTGGTTTGGAAGAGGAGCAGCCGGGACTAGAACCTGCGCCCATATGGGATGCCGGCGCTTCAGGCCAGGGCTTTAACCCGCTTCGCCACAGCGCTGGCCCCCCATATTTTTCCGTTTTTTAAAAAAGATGCATTTATTTATTTGAATGGCAATGTTACAGAGAGAGAGGGAGAGGAGAGGGAGAGAAATCTTCCATCTGCTACTTCACTCTCCAAGTGACCACAACAGGCAGGACTGAGCCAGACCAAAGCCAGGATCCAGGAGCTTCATCCAGGTGAGTTTCATTTCACCTGGATGCAGGGGTCCTAGGACTTGGGCTGTCTTCCGCTGCTTTCCCAGGCGCATTAACAGGGAGCTGGATCGGAAGTGGAGCAGCTGGGCCTCGACCAGGCACCTATATGGGATGCCGTCATTGGAGGCCTCGGCTTAACTTGTTATGCCTTAAGCATTTTTCAAATGAGAGAGAAAAAAAAAAAAAGAAAATTTAAGTTTGTCTGATAGCTTTTTTTTTTTTTTGACAGGCAGAGTGGACAGTAAGAGAGAGAGACAGAGAGAGAAAGGTCTTCCTTTGCCGTTGGTTCACCCTCCAATGGCCGCCGCTGCAGCCGGCGCACCGCGCTGATCCGATGGCAGGAGCCAGGATCCAGGTGCTTTCCCTGGTCTCCCATGGGGTGCAGGGCCCAAGCACCTGGGCCATCCTCCACTGCACTCCCTGGCCATAGCAGAGAGCTGGCCTGGAAGAGGGGCAACCGGGACAGAATCCGGCGCCCCGACCGGGACTAGAACCCGGTGTGCCGGCGCCGCAAGGTGGAGGATTAGCCTATTGAGCCACGGCGCCGGCTTGATAGCTGCTTTTAACTTCAAGGGTTCAGTCTGTCACTTTTACACCATTAGAAATGCATCTATATTCTTCCAAAATTGTAGACAGAAAATTTTGGGATTCCTATTGGGTATCCTCCTTCCTCCGGTGATTAACTTCTGATTATTGCTTCTATTTGGAAGTGAAGAACTGTTAGAGGCAGGCATATACGTGGAAGATTGCAGCTTGTGGCATGAGTGCAATTAGTGACTCCCCCACAATATCACTGATTCATTGTTTGTGGTGTCTAGTTATGTTTTGTCTCCTGCACTTGCACCTGGAATCTGACCCACGATTTTGCTAAACAAGGGTGACCTCAGAGGAGGCTGGTCCGTCTGCCTTCTGGCTTCCCAGAAGGTTGCAATCAGGCTGCAATTGAAATTGTGCTTCAAGGTAACTTGCAGTCATCAATTTCCAGACTGCTTACCGTCATCTCAGTTCAGATAAATGCACCGCTCTGTTATATCTTGGAAATCCTCATCACCCGGTCCTCCTACATCCTCGTTTCAGTGAGATGTGTTGTAGGAAGCCGGTACTGATTCAGCGCTGCTATGTAGGGTACTTAGCAGTAAGTCACCTGTGGGTAATCTGTGCTTTAAGGAGCCTTTCCAGCGATTTTGAATATGCCAAGTTTGAAAACCACTTGGTTAGGAAATTTGAAAAACCTCCTCTAACAGACAAAGCCCCAGATTGCAATGACTTAACACAATAAAGGCTTCTTTTTTGCTTAAGTCCTGGTTCAACAAGGATCACACCAGGCTCCGTCTGTCTTGTGGCTCAGAGTCATGGACCAGTGGCTTCCAAGCTGCTGAGGAAGGGAGAAGGAGCTAAAGGAAGGCTTGGGGAGAGTTTATGGGCCATGCTTGGGAGTGGCTTTCATGCCATTTGCTAGAATCCGGAATGTAATTGTAACATACAGCCAGGGAGGCTGGAATTCCATTTGTATCTGACCTTTCAATCGGCATAAGGTCTCTTCATTCCACCTTCGTCTCTGAATCGGTCTATGGCCAGGGCTAGGGCCAGATGAGACACAGACATCTACACACAGACAGACACAGAAGTAAAAGGCCAGCTTCAAACTGTACCCAAGGGTAGGAATGAACGGTTATTACCCGAGCTCCTGTTTCTCCCGAGGAACCAACCTTGAACCTTGAGGCGTGCATCTGGTATTTAACTCCACAGTTCTCAAGAAGAAGTAATAAAGTTTCACCTCACAGAGCCAGGCAGGTAATGCAATCAGACACAAGCAGAGCAGGAGTAACGTGACTGGGGTCTGGGGTGTGCGTGACCGATGACTGGGATAACACAGGCCCCTCTGAGAAAAGCTGCCTGGGACTGGCGGTGTTGTGTAGCAGGTAAAGCTGCTGCCTGCATTGCCGGCATCCCATATGGGTGCCGGTTCGAGTCCCGGCTTCTCTACTTCTGATCCAGCTTGCTGCTTTGGCCTGGGAAAGCAGTAGAAGATGTCCCAAGTCCTTGGGCCTCTGCACCCACGTGGGAGACACAGAAGAAGCTCCTGGCTCCTGGCTTCCAATCAGCACAGCTCCGACTATTGCGTCCATCTGGGGAATGAACCAGCGGATGGAAGACCTCTCTCTCTCTCTCTCTCTCTCTCTCTCTGACTCTAACTCTGACTTTTAAGTAAAACAAATAAAAATCTTAAAAAAAAGAAAAGCTGCCTGCCAGCTCTGCCCCATTGCTTCCATGCGGGTTGCAATTCTCTGTTACTAGATCTTTCATTTTCCCCACAAAGAAAACCAGAAATATGAATTTGTTCTTTAAATATTTTTTTAACAAGTGTGTTTTTACCGAATCAGCCTGTGAGCTACCAACTTGCAAACCCTTGGCCAAACTGTACTTTGATACCTCTGTTTTTATATTTAACAACTGGAAATTGCTTAACAATGGTAGACCTCCGCTTAAAATCTCTTGCTATTTTTTTATATAGAAGCTGCCAAATTTGCTCACTGACACTCTCTCTTCTTACCTCCTCTGTAGTCTCCTCCCTGAAACTTTTATTAATTCTGTCAGTATTAAAGCTCACTTTTTATTCATCAGCTGGTATTAATTCCTTCAGATTCATTATTAAAATGAGAAAATTAGTGCTTCTATGTATCTTCCTTCTCTTCCATACACTTTAGCTCTGTTGACTGTGCTCACATTGGCAAAGTTTATACTATTTCAATTTTGTACCAACATAATAAATGAATTATCCAATCCTTTACAGTTTATGTCTTAAAATACAGAACCAATAAATATTTCAATATCAGAGTTAAAGAATTAGAAATTGGCGTCGAACTAACTAAGCTGCCAAATCGTATTTCACTAAATCTGGCTCACTTGACCAATGAATTTCCAAATTTCCAAGAGTGAAGGTCAGAGGGAGTTATCTTACAATCCCTGAGTGGCTCAAAATTGTTCCACTGACGAACAAACAAAAAGCAGAAAAGACTCACAAAAAATAAGCACTTTTGGCTGGCGCCACGGCTCACTAGGCTAATCTTCTGCCTGCGGCACCAGCACACCGGGTTCTAGTCCCGGTCGGGGCGCCAGATTCTGTCCCGGTTGCTCCTCTTCCAGTCCAGCTCTCTGCTGTGGCCCGGGAGTGCAGTGGAGGATGGCCCAGGTGCTTGGGCCCTGCACCCCATGGGAGACCAGGAGGAAGTACCTGGCTCCTGGTTTCTGATCGGCGCAATGCGCCGGCTGTAGCGACCATCTGGGGGGTGAACCAACGGAAGGAAGACCTTTCTCTCTGTCTCTCTCTCTCACTAACTCTGCCTGTCAAAAAAATTATAAGCACTTTTTTCATATTTTATCCATGACTCCCTTTGTTCTTCCATAAGTTGGAAATTTTCTTTTTCCTTTCCTTATTGACTTTATCCTTTATTTCAACACTATAAAAATTTTCTACCTTTTAACTATATTGTTGATCAAAGGTGATTCATTTTCATTTCTTTTTTTAAAAATTTATTTATATACTTGAAAGGCAGAGTTACAGAAACAGAGGCAGAGAGAGAGAGAAAGAGAGAGAGAAAGAGAGAGAGAGGTCTTCCATCTGCTGGTTTACTCTCCAAATGGCCTCAACAGCTGGAGCTGGGTCAATCCGAAACCAGAAGCCAGGAGCTTCTTCTGGGTCTCCCACGTGGGTGCAGAGGCCCAAGGACTTGGACCATCTTCTACTGCTATCCCAGGCCATAGCAGAGAGCTGGATCAGAAGTGGAACAGCTTGAACTGGGGCCCATATGGGATGCAGGCACCACAGACAGTGGCCTTACCCGCTATGCCACAACACTGGCCCTGGCAATTCATTTCTTAAAGAAAGAAAGAAAGAAATTCATTTAGAGATTGTTATTAGAGCCCTCTGCACCACTGTTGCTGTTTTGACCATTTATCCTCTCACATAGCACAGAGACTTCTCTGAAGGAATTTCTTTCCATTGTGCTTTTGTGCTTTTTCTTTCAATTCCCCTTTTTGTTTAAGAAGATGTCATTTTTTAAAAAGCAAAAGTAGGTGACGATAACTCATTATGTGTGTTTGAAAATGTCATTATAACCTCACTCTTATATTTGCCCTTAGACTGAGAACTCCGAAGTGTCACCTAGTTCTTGCTGATTCCTGAGTGTGAATCTCCCACGCAGCACCGCATCCAGCTCTTGAGTGCTTCTTCAGCACTAGGGAGTTTACTCTGCTCTCTCTCCTTGGCCTCTCCAATTATCTTCTGCTCAGTTCCCTTACCCCCTCTATTTTTCCTGATGGGATTCTAAGGAATTTCTCTCTTATAGAGATATTGGACTTCCTGATTTGAGTCTCCATGTCTCTTAATTTTTCTTCCACACTTACAGTTTTTAAGCTTTGGGACTTTGGCTCTGTGTTCTAGATTAAGACTTTTCTTCAATTGTAGCCAGCACTTGCATGGATTTTTAGAAATTTGCCATTTATATATCTAGTTTCTAAGAACCCTCTAAGAACATTTCTAAGAACATTTTTCCAATTGTTCCTTTTTCATAGTTGCCTTAGGAATGTTTTGAATTTTTTCTTTGCAAAATAGTCTTAAATGTCTCTGAAGAGACCAATTATAAATAAGGTCAGTGGATTATTTCTTTTCTCTGGGGGTCATTTGTTCTATTTCTTCATCTTTTTTTTGTTCTTTTTTAAGCCTCTGGTTTTCCTCAATTGAGTAGTGTTTTGATATCAATCTAATGTTGTGAATAAAGGATTCCATTAACAAGGGTGGTTTTTCTCTGGTGGGAAAAAATGTGTATATAAAGAACAGCAGGTGGGGGCCAGCACTGTGGTGCAGTGGGTTAAGACCACAGCCTGCAGCACAGGCATCCCACATGGGCGCTGGTTCAAGACCCGGCTGCTCCACTTCCGATCCAGCTCTCTGCTTTGGCCTGGGAAAGCAGTAGAAAATGGCCCAAGTCCTTGGGCCCCTGCACCCGCATGGGAGATCCGGAAGAAGCTCCTGAATCCTGGCTTCGGATAGGCGCAGTTCCGGCCATTGTGGCCATCTGGGGAGTGAACCATCGGATAGAAGACCTCTCTCTCTCTCTCTCTCTCTGTGTGTGTGTGTGTGTGTGTAACTCTGACTTGCAAATAAGAAAAAAAAAAAAAGAACAGCAGGTGCACATTATGACATGCATGGGTGGTCCTTCTCTTCCCTACTCTCAGAAAAAGTGATGGCAGTGAGAATGACAGTGAGAGTGAGAGTGAGAGTGAGAGTGAGAGTGAGAGTGAATAGGGTATTGACTCCCTCTGGAACCTTGAGTTTTTTCCTATCAGAGAGATACTTTCTCTAGAAAGTATTTCCCTGAGTACAGTAGAGTTTCTTGTTGTATGACTGAATGATCTCAGATGCATTTTCTATCCTCTGATCCCCAGCTCCTTTGTTTCTTGGCCTCCTGTGGCAACTGGTTGGTGAATGGGAAATGCAGGGAGAAGACTGGAGGGTGGGAAGAAGAGGAAATTCAGGATATTTCTCCTTGACACGTGTCCTGGCAGGAGCAGCACCTCAGACATCATTTTAGTAAGCAGCAGTCCCCTCCGCGCTTCTCCTGCTATCTGCACCTTCCTCTCTGGTCCCAGCTTCTACTGGGCAGGCTTGAAAGCATTTGAACTTCTGCTGGATGGCTTGGACTTTGCACTTGTAGCACTACTTTTCCTTGGTCCCCGACCCTGAGGAGTAGACCTTGCTGCTATAGCTGTCTCTGGGTTGCATCACGACCTTGAGTTCTTGAGTGTTCTCACTTCTCTCTGTCATCAGTATTACACATCTCAGCCATGATTTGTCTCAGTTTGGAATACCTATAGAGTTTTCTGTTTTGGTTTATCCTCTAACTGACACAGACCAACAGTGCTTTTTTGTCCCATACTCCCTCTCCCTTATCCACTATTACTCCCTATTGTTGTTTGAATCTGATTTTTCTTCCTTTCAAAATTTGATTCCATTATAAAGATACTGAGTGATGGTGGGAATTTTGAAATGTGTTTGAGTCATGACAGCTCTGGTGTAATTAAAAGATTCATGCTTCTCATGGTACCAGGTTAACTTCTGAAGTAGTGGGTGAATGGCTTCTCACTCTTATGGGACTGGATTAGATACTGAAAGAGCAGGTTGATTTAAGGAGGACCACCCCTTGTGCTTTGTCTCTGGCACACACTTGTCTTTCCTTCAGTCCTCCCATTGTGTTGATGCAGCAGAGGCCCTCACCAGAAGCTGACCAGATGCCAGTGCCATGCTTAGACCTCCCAGGCTCTGGAACAATGAGACCAGTCAACCTTCATTTTTTTTTTTTTATCATGTAGTCTGGGGTCTTCAATTACAGCAACATGAAACAGGTGAGGACACCTCCCTTTATCTTACTGCTCCATTTTATTCCCCTCTGAACACCTTTACTGTCATTATCATGACCACATGGAGGGAAGAGAAGATTGGATATCCACACTCAGTTTATAGCCTAGTAATCAAAGTTTGTAGTGAGCTGACTTTGAGAGGTTGTTTAAGAAAACCAGAAACTGTAATTTTAAGGAGTATTTTATTCTTATAAATTTATATTGAAAACAACACAGCTCAATGTCATGGCAATTTCTGTCACTAAAGGCTAGGAGATTATTTCAAGTAGGGCAAAATTTGGGAAGAATTCAGGTAAATGTCTTCTGCCCTACCATTTCACCCATGTGCAGTTGTGTCCTCAGATCAGAGACTCTTGCAATGGGACATTTCTGTGTATTGGAGCCTGCCTCTCTTGAGACTTCATGGTTTAATCAGTTATTCTGTGAACACAGCAAAACTATTCAATTTGCTAATTTAGTCCTGCAGTGATTTGAGTATGTCCCTTTCATTTAGCCACTCTGTTGTGACACAAACACGATTATAATGTAATAAGAAAAGACATTTCCTCGGCAGATTTTCTTTAGCTCCAGTTACATTGAACTGAAAACATCAATCTATTTAGGAAAGTGGAGAAAATTACATAATGACCAAATAAGGTGTGGATTCAATCATCCTTAATGATTTCACAGTGGTTGGAAAATAGTGATCTAACTTTTTAGGATTGAGTTTATCACAAACTCTGGGAAATTGGGTCTTTTCAAATTTGTATGTAAATATATGAAAAAATAGTAACATATTTGGGACATTGTATTTTATGTGAGAGAAAGTGTAGGTAAAAATAAGTATGGATTATAAAATTGTGAGGTTATCTGCTTAATTGACACTGGTCTCCTTTCTTTGAGACATTCACCAAGGATCTCTATCGGCTCTTTTTGTTTATGGAAGACCTTTGCCACTTTGACTGTTAGTGATGATTCAAAATGGACGCCTGACCACTCTGAGCTGATGACATTCTGTACCTAGGATGGTGTGGTCAGTCCAGAGGAGTAGTTGGGGCTGAGCACCATGTAAATTGTTCATGGATATTAAACAGCCACTCGTCTCCCACTATGGGAAACACAAATGACAAAAAGGCATAGACAATCAGAGAACCAGACCATGTAGAGTAAAAGAGAGACTGAGTTACTACCTGAGTTTCTAACAGTTTTTTAATAGAAATTTTTTATTTAATAAATATAAATTTCATAGGTACAACTTTTGGATTATAGCAGTTCTTCCCCCAATACCCGTCCTCGCACCCCCACTCCCATCCTACCTCCTACTCCCTCTCCCAACCCATTCTTCATTAAGGTTAATTTTTAATTATCTTTATATACAGAAGATCAACACTGTCCTAAGTAAAGATTTCAACAGTTTGCACCCACACAGACACACAAAGTATAAAGTACTGTTTGAAGACTAGTTTTACCATAATTCGCATAGTACAACACTTTAAGGACAGAGGTCTCTGAATTCTAATAATGAAATTTCCTTTTTCCTTAAGCTGAATTTAGCTTGTCTGTTACCTATGCACTTAAAAGAGGCAAAATAAGACAGAGGACATGACACAAGGAGAGATTACTGCTCTCCAATGACATGAATAAAGACATAGAGACTGCTGGGTTTCCATCTGGGTAAAAAGAACAAATGAGCTGTGGTTCTAAGTTGGCCTCCCAAGATTTATTTTCTTCTTTAATACATAAGAAATACATTCTCAGCAATACAGACAGACAACTGATTCCTGAATATCTACACTTCATTTTGTTAAAGCCTTGTAAATTCATGTTATAGTTTTGGATGAAACTCATTAAATAATTCTAAATGAGCTTTGTAGAATCTAGCACAACATCTGGTATATAGTACAGGTGCTCATATAATGTTAGCTCATGTTCCCTTTACTTTTTTTTTTTAAAAAATTGCTTTATTTATTTGAAAGGCAGAGTTATAGGGAGAAAGAGAGAAAGAGAGAGAGAGGAGAGATTGAGAGATCTTCTATCTACTGGCTCACTCCCCAGATGACCCGAATAGCCAAGGTGGGCTAGACTGAAGCCAGGAGCCTGGAGATACTTTTGGGTTTGCATGTGGGTACAGGGCCTAAGGACTAGGACCATACTTCTCTGCTTTCTCGCACACATTAGCAGGGAGCTGGATTGGAAGAAGAGCAGCCAGGAATCCAGCTGGCGCCATCTGGGATGCTGGCATCACAGATTGCAGGTTAACTTGCTTCGCCCCAGGCCGGCCCCTCCCTTTACCTCTTAAATTAGTAGTATATTATTGATTGATTTAAGACACATTTGAACCATATCAAGAATTCCACCAAGTTCTGAGGCATCGAGCTTTTAACCTTCAACAAGAATCCAGCAAGAACTGCAGAGGATATGCAAACAGACGGATGCTGCTGCAGCTAAGTACTGCAGTAGGGATGTGGACAGAGGTATGCCGCTTAGGGGAGCAGCAACTCCATGACTGTGAGGACAAGGTGGCGAAATTTGCTACTTCTGTTCTTAAACAAGTTCGTTGAGCTCTATGACCCTCAGCTTATTATTTGTAAAGTGAGGCTAATAAGCATGTTCTCTTTTTTTTTTTTTGACATGATTAAAGGATGTAATTTTAAAAGTATATATTATACACACACACACACACACACTCACATGTGGGAATTCAATAAGTTTGTGGAAATACAATTACAAGATAAATTTATTTTTGCTTTTGTTTTCTTTTAAGATTTATTTACTTGGAAGGCAGAGTTTGAGGGAGAGAGAGTGCAGGAAAAAGAGAGAGAGAGAGAGAGAGAGAGAGAGAGAGAGAGAGAGACCTTCCATCTGCTGGCTCACTCCCGTTAGCCGCAATGACCCAATCTGGGCCAAGCCAAAGCTAGAAGCTAGGAGCCTCATCTGGGTAGCCCACAAGGGTGGCAGGGCCCAAACACTTGCACCATCTTTCACTGCTTTTCCCAGGTCATTAACAGGGAGCTGGATAGGCAGTGGAGCAACTGAAACTCAAAACAGGCCCCTATGTGATGCTAAAGTTGCAGGTGGCAGCTTTGCCTGATAAGCCACAATTCCGACGCCAAAATAAGTTTTTGATGCCCCAAATATTTGAAATCCATGGCAGGGGAGGAGGGTATTCAAAATACAAGAGATCTTGAAGAAGTTCACAAAAATCTGCATTGTGGAAAAACTATACATGGACTCCAAAATTATTTTTTTCACCAAAATTAATTTGATTTTTAATTTCATTTTTGATGAATTTTTTTGCAATCTCCTTGTACTTAATTTTGTGTGTGTGTGTGTGTGTGTGTGTGTTTATGTATTGCTAATAATTCCTGGAAATGTTGAGGAGAAGCTACAACCAAAAAGTGACATCTGAGCTTGGTCAAGAAGTATTCAGTGGTATGTTTTCACAGGGAAGGATATTCTAGAAAGGGGAAACAGCCTATGTCAGAGCATCTCTTGGGAGAGGGCAGTTAGCCTAGTGGTTAAGACCCCTTCCTCCCACATGGGATTACTTGAGTTCAGTTCCTGCTTTTGCTCCTGACTCCAGCTGCTGCTGCTGTGGATCCTGTGGAACAACGATGATGGCACAGGTGAGTGGGCTCCTGCCTCTCCCATGGGAGACCTGCATTGTGCTCCCAGCTCTTGGCTTCAGCTCTGGCCCAGCCCTAATCCTAGTAGTCATTCGGGGAGTGAACCAGCAGATGGGAACGCCTTCTGTCTTTGCCCTGTAAGTAAAACATTTTTTAAAAATATTTAAGAAAAAAGAACATTTCTTCACACGAGCAGAAATTGATGGTGTACAAGGGAGGGGCAGCTGCTCGGCTGTGAGGCATCAGTAGGGAAACCAGTGCAGAGAGTGTAGGAAAGGAGTGGTTGAAGTAGTCCATTGGGGATTTAGGGGAGGAAAGTTTTCTCCAAGCCTCTTAGGGGTTCCAATGGGATGTGAAAATAAAGCTGAAAAAGACAGGCTTGTTTGAATATGGTTTGGAGTTTAAACTTTAAAGTCTTTTGTGAATGGTACTAAAAGGGTAGAAATTCAATCCAGGTACAGTGTTTAGAGGTGGGGCTTTTGGGAGGGAATTAGATTAGATTAGATCATTAGTGTTTGAATCTTAATGGCTTTATAAGGAAAAAGACAGCCACAGACCTACACACACACACCCCCTCTCTCTTGCCACGTGATGCCCTGTGCTACTTCAGGCCATTACCAGGGGCCAAACTAATGGACCCCACTTAATCTTGGACTGTGAACCTCCAGAAGCATGAGCCAAAATAAATCTCTTTCCTTTATAAAGTTATTCTAGCTCAGATATTTCATTATAAACTGACAACACAGATTAACTGGAGAAACAGATCTATCTAATATAAATTTCAGGTGACATGGAAGCCTTCGTAATTAAATGAATATGCAAAGAAATAATTAAATTGTATATTTTATGCTAGGTTTGATGAAGTAAGTCATCATGCAGAAATATGATTTGGACAAAGGAGATATGATCTAGCGACAGCACATGGGAGAATGTAGCAAGGCTTCTTTGTTCAGAATCTTCCCTGTGTCTCCAGAGATGAGAACATTCTTCTCCTCCATGAAGAATGTGGCCCTCTCACATGAAGAGCTTGTGGCCTACTTTAGAGCGAGGTCAGAGAGCTCCTTGGAGGCTTCATGGTTTGCTCTAGGAGACAGGGGTGGGAAGTCAGTGAGCCCCCCCCTTGCTTCTGCGGTGTTCTCGAATTCCTTCTGGTTAAAACCCTGCACCAAGAAGCCATAACTTGGGATGAACGTGCTCAGGCTATTCTGAGTCTGGTCAGGGCTCAGCTGGGAGGGGCTGTCTACGGAAGTGAGATTCCATTCCACAGATATTTAGAAGTCAATTGAGGTTTTACAGTATAAGAGTGACAATAAAGTGCATTTTTAGGAAGAAAAGTGGATGAGTTGTAGAGAAAGCACTGAAGGAAAAGTGGAAGAAGACCAGGCCAGAATCCTCTTAAGAAAATAAGGCATCTGTACTCTGGGTTTGTTTTTTAGAGATCATTAATTTTCGAGACTCAAAAGGCTAATAACGATAACTGTGTGAAAACAGCCTTCCCGAAAGTGCTAATGGATTGCAAGATCATCCTGGAGACAGAGAAACAGAAACATGTGGGCCACAATATCGAGTAAGGAAGAGAAATCTGAAGTATTTTTAAATTTTTAGGGAAAACCAAAAGTGCAAGTGGATAATGTGATTCATTGAATATAGCTGGGAAAGCCTGGTTGTGTTGGTTAATTGACTGTTACTGGGTGGGGGCCAAGGGTTAAAGCCAATCTGAGCGACATGAATTGTCTTATTCTATCACTACAACTGTTTATATCCTTAATTTCCCAGCTATACTTTATAATAAGCTCTAGTCATGTACTTTACTAGAGTTAGCATCATGAAACCACTAACCAGGTGGTCCAGTCTTGGAGGGCACCATAGTTAAAGGAAACTTCAAACACCAAAAATTTTATAAAATAAAGTTCTTTACTTCTGCTTCTAGAATTCCACGAACACGGGTCCATGGCATTACTTCCTTGTGCCTTTGTTTTACGGAATGTAGCTGTCCTGAGCCACTGACTTCCTGTACTCAGAGCTTTTCCCTGACCTAGTGTGAGCACTGTTTTTTTGTTTGTTTGTTTGTTTGTTTTCCTTCCCAACACTTGCCTTCTGAATTTACATCCCAGAGTTTCAGCAGGACCAATCTGGCAAAGGAAGATTATAACCAAATAGTGGGGTCTGGGGAGAAGCGGAGAACAATGGCAGGATCCCCTTTCACACACAGGGAATGGGGACTGGCTGGGGCCGTTCACATGTGAGCACTTTGTCTTTATTAGAATATCGAACCATAGTGAACAAAGCATGAGAAAGGGGTTATAGCACAGAAATGGGGCAACATGAGGCATGTAAAGAAATCGTATACAAATCCGGTCTTTGGTCTGATGCCCCACTGTAGTTTTCACACTGGGTTAAAGTAAAGAAAGCCCTGAGATGGGGCCAGCATTGTGGTGTAGTGGGGAAAGCTGCTTGCTGCTTGCAATGCCGGCTGCAGTGTCAGCATCCCATACAGTCCTGGCTGCTCCGCCTCCTATCCAGCTCCCAGCTAATGCACCTGGGAAAGCAGCGAAGGTGGGCCAAGTGCTCGGCCCCTGCCACCTCTGTGGGAGACCGGAAGATGCTCCTGGCTCCTGGCCTTGGCATTTGTGAACCATTTGGGGAGTGAACCAGCAAATGGAAGATCTCTCTCTATCTCCATCTCTGTCTCTCCCTCTCTCTCTCTCTGTAACTCTGACTCTCAAATGAACAAATAAATCTTTAAAAAAGAAAGAAAGGAAGGAAGAAAGAAAGGAAGCAAGCTTGAGATACCCATTACAGTTTTTCTCAGCTATTTGGATAGGCTTTAGTTTTATTTTTCTCAAATCCTGAGAAAATCGAGGACAAGTTGTAAGTGAAGTAATAATAATAAAAAGCTAATATTTACTGAGTGCTTATTAAGGATTAGAAATTTTATAAGCAATTCCTTGTTTAATACTCATTGATAGCTCTGAGAAATATGCTCCTATCTCCACTTTACAGATAAAAGAACTGGGCTTTAGAAAGTTTAAGTAAATCTGAACCCAGCATTTTCAGGACAGCGCCCATAATTCAGCAATTGGACTATGAATGTGTTGTAAGCTTTCCCTTCGATGGTAAATCTCTAGAAGTAATGAAGGGGAAATGGAAAGACTTTATAAAATACACTAAACTCAAGTTATTATTGCAGGAGACTGCCTCTGAATGGTTAGTATTCATAAAAATGAGACTCAAACTTCTCATGAAAGTGGAACTGGATAATTTTCGAAGGGAAGAGCTTTACTAATGGCTGATAGGATTAACCAGCAACAACAGCACCCATGGGAGAAATAGACTTTACATACTACTTTTTTCAAATGAACAAACATTGTTTGAACACCAGTTGTGTACGGTTGTTTGGAAATCATAAAAGATGCATAGTTTTTGGTCATGAATATTAAGTGATCACTTGGGATAGTGTATAGTCCATTGCTCACTCCTTGATGAGTTTAAGACCTAACTGGGGAAGCATGACTAAGGCTTCTGAAATATACAGAAAGTAACAAAATACGATTATAGGAGTGACACATGCTAAATTTTAAATAGAGGTGAGTAGTTTGGTGAGACTTCCCAAGGGAATTCTCTGAATTGTGACTTTGCAGGCCAATAATTTTTGCTTAAAGAAAGGTAGGGGACTTATTTTAGGAAGATGAAATAATTTACATGCGTCCAAGATTAAGCATGAGTTTAGGGAACATTGAATGTATTCCCATTGCTAAGGTAGACCCTTCCTTACAACTGAAAAAAAAATTCCACAAATTTCTAGAAAACAAATTTAAAATGCTTTGGCCAAATTCGGTTAAGCAGTATAATCATGACGAATGCTTTGTGGCACATTATTCCAAGTGAATTAAGCAATATGAGCAGAGACATCTGACCCCAGAATCTTTTGAAATAAAATAAAGGTACCTAGTAGATGTCTGGTTTGAATCCCAAAAAGCTGCAGAGTCTGACTAAGGAGAAGTGTTTTTAAATATGTCTTTTAGGATAACAGTCCAGGTGGTTGGCCTCTTCCAATTCATTTGGACAAGAGACTGTCACCATAGGAACATCATCTTTAGGATCACCTGAGTACTAATTGTATTAATGTACCTGTAGGAATTTAAACTTGCCTCTGATGGCAAAAATATTAAAATGATTATCTCATGCACCTTTCCCTCTTCTATACAGTACCTTGAATATCCCATACATATTATAATATATACTTTGAAATAGTGATTAGTGAAATATCACTTCCTTATAGAACCACAATTGTGTCTATAGCTGAACGTTTTAATTTTGTATAGTCTTGGCATATCCTGCATATTTTTAAAGGACTAATAATTTTGTAAAATGAAAATTTAAATCTTAGGAGTGACTCTTTATTTTCGAAGGGAAAATTAGATCTTGTGGAAGCTGGGATAAATTGGCATTAATCCTGCTGCAGTATATCTGGAAAAGACAAGAGATTCACATCTCAACAGTTACACTGTTTTTCTATATTATGCAAACTGGTAGCATTCTGGATGCTTTCTGATACATTCCAGCTGAGGGAGAGCCAATAATGACAACATTTCCATAACATTAGTTCATATGAATGTATTTTTGATACAGCACACATGGGATGAAATGCCTACTATTATTAGAGCCAATTGAAATCATACCAAAAATGGAAATAAGATTTATTGTCTTTAACTTCATCAAGTGCCTTTTAATACCAAGACTATTTCACAATTACCTTCATTCTTTGTATATTGAATTGTGTCCAGTGGGTATCAAGTGGGCCAATATATTTTAAAATATTTTGTAAACTAAAAACACTAAAATGTAAGGTTTCTACAATAATAGCTATCTTTGGTTAGGGTATTTTCAATGGAAATATATGTCTAATGTTTTTATTGCAAACCTCCATTTAATTATTTTGTTAGTGAATGATTCCAATTTTTTATCTTTGTCAAGTTTATTGATACTATAATGGTGCTGTAACTTTCTGCATAAAAATATAAAATGAAGTAAAATAGACTGAATATAAAAATTATTTTGCTTCTAAATAAGTTTGAGAGAAAGATAGAAGTTAAAACTTATGGTAGAAGGAAGCTATTTTAAATGAATGCTATACATATTTAAAGATAATACCTTAAGGTAATTAATGCCTCATTTTGCAAATATTGTTTGGAGCACAATGCTAGGAAATTGTTGGCACTTGAGTTTTAATGGCATCACTTCCCAGATCCAACTTCTAAAGAATATAATCACTGCTAAGCACAGCAGAGGAAATGACATTAATGAGCTAGGTCAGGAGTGCATTCAACAAGTAATAACATTAACACCTTGGTAGTTAGATAGAGAGAAGCACACATTTCTTGTTCTGGAATTTATCAAATTCTTATTCATGTAACTAAATTAAAAATCATATTCTCCAAAGTGCTCCACATTCGTTAGATTCCAAGGCCTTGTTTTTTTTTTTTTTTTTTTTTTTTAATCCTGGCAAATAAATTAATTTGTTTTCTTGCTCCGCCCCCACCCATAGGCGTCTTCCAATTCCACGCTTTAGCTGCAGTCTTATTGGCAGAGTATTCTGACCCTTCTGACCTAGTTCCAGGCATCCTAACCTTAGTGACCTCACCTCCTGGTGAAAGGGACTTTTGACCTTTGCATCCCGGTCTTTCAGGACAGTTCCTTCACATTGGAATTCCGATACCTGCCAATTCACAGGTTATTCGGGACTGCAAGGGAGGTATTGTTTTTTGTTCAATTACACTCCAGTAGTGTTATTTTCTCATAGGAAGAACAGCTATCCTGGTCTCAATGCAACTTCTGAGGACTCTAAATTTTCCATACTGGGACTTCTGCTCTTAGATTCAAGGACTTAGTTAAAGGGGTAAGCAAACCCAGCGGGAAGTCCTCTTTGATGTGCAGGAGCTCAGATATGCAAAAGTCTTGATCAGCAAAAGCTTGAAAAGTACTTACTCTCCTCCCCTTTGGGATTGACCATTAATTCACTTCCAGGCATCCTCCGTTAAAGCTGTTTTTCTGGTTGCTTCAACCTCAGAGTCAGTAAGTGGCTTTTTCTCAGCAAGTGTTCTTAGCACTCCTCCCAGAAGTTGCCAAAGTGAACTTATTTAACATTAGCATTTGTAAAGGACAGCCTTGGAGTTACCCACATGGAATTCCTGGATTACTGCCGTCTTTATTTGTTCTCCGTGTCTTCAAATCTCTTCCTACTTCAAAAGACGCTGTACACAACTGCCCTGGAAGCGTCCACACTTCGTTCTTTGACTTAGAGCTTCCACAGGGGCGCAAGTCCTGTCTTGGGGATGCTGCCTGCTGTTCCACATCTCCCGCCATCATCTCTCAGCATCGCTATGCTGTCACCTCCTTCATTACACTTTGGTGTTATTTATCTACTCCCGGTGTTATGATTCACTTCAAGCATTTCTTTTCTCCTTTCTGTGACTTTCATTTTCGTCACAGCTTTGAACTTTGAAAATCCCCTTCCTGCAGAAATTGTGCTGCGGCTCTCTTACCTGTGAGCGCTCCCTTCTCTGTGCATTACACCCTCAGCGTGGATATATGAGGTCTGACCTGGTATTATGTTTAAGCTCTTATGTCATAGCAGTGACAATATGAATAACTCCCATTTTCATTGCATTGTTTCACAAATCACTTTTATCATTGTAACAACCCTCTGAGGCAGATATTATTGTATTATTTTATAGAGGAGAAATGGAAACTTAAGAAGTTAAGTGAATTTCATAAGGTCACTTATGTAATTGTCAGGCCTGGGATGGGAACCCAGATTTGTCTAAATCATAGCAGAACATAGCATGTAATTACTGTGTTGTGCTTGTGGCTACTCAAACACCTAACCCTGAGTAAGCACCCAGTGGGTATCAAGACTTAGTCTAAGTGCAGTGCACAGTTAAGCACATAATCTCTACCTACCCCTCTTCTCTCACAGCATGGTAGAAGACAGACCAGGGATGTCATTAGAACAATGTAATACATGTCCAGTGTTTGGGATCAGCTGGGTCTATCAGGGATACTTAGGAGAGGAAACAACAGTGCTGAATTTGAAGTGAGAGGAAAGAGTTTTGCAGCAGACAAGGAGGGGGGAGTTGGCTCTCCAGGTGGAAGGAAGCATAGATTCCAAAGTGTAGATGCAAGAAAGGCCCGGAAATGTTCAGGAAGGGGCTTTTCGCTCTTCTTGGCTAAAGTGCAGGGACGGAGGTCAGGAGTCACTGTGGGAGGTTTCAGAGGCGCATATTCCAAGAAAAGGCTTGTATAAAGGCCAAGGTGGTTGAACTTCATCCTCTGACCTTTAGTTGGCTCTGTAGCATGTTTTCTCAGAAGAACTTTTTTCCAGATTAAATCATAAAAGCTTTGAGGCAGTCTAAATTCTTTGTGTTTTCACTGTATGCTCCTTCATACAGAACAAGGGCCTTCTGTTCGCTGGAGAACTTGTATTCCCTGTTGTTTTCCTCAGTGTAGACCTCACATTATAAAGAACCACATCCTGATACTGTTGTGGTGGTATAGTCAGTTAAGCCACTGCCTATGATGCCTGCATTCCATATGGGTGCTAGTTCGAATCCCAGCCACTTCATCTCAGATCCAGCTCCCTGGTAATGCACCTGGGAAAGCAGTGGAAGTTGGCTCAAATACTTGGACCCCTCTCATGCACATAAGAGACCAGGTTGGAATTCCTGGCTTCAGCCTGTCAGTCCCTCTCCCAGTCTTTCAAATACATACATGCATACATACATACATACATATATAAATCTCTCTTTTTAAAGGAACTCCCATTATGGTTAGTTGAGTTTTTTTAAAGATTTATTTGTTTATTTATTTGAAAGGCAGAGTTACAGAGAGGCAGAGAGAGAGAGAGAGAGAGGTCTTCCATCCAATGGTTCACTCCCCAGATCAACCAAAGCTGGGCTGATCCGAAGCCAGGAGCAAGGAACTTCCTTTGGGTCTCCCACATGGATTCAGGGGCCTAAGCACTTGGGCCATCTTCTACTGCTTTCCTAGGCCATAGCAGAGACCTGGATTGGAAGTGGAGCAGCTGGGACTCAAACTGGCGCCCATATGGGACGCCAGCACTGCAGGTAGCGGCTTTACCTGCTATACCGCAGCACTGGCCCTGGTACTTAAGTTCTTATTCTAAAAGAAGTTAACTGACAACTGCTTAAGAGATCTGAAGTTTGTGGAATATTCCATGAGAGAGAGAGAGAAAGAGAGAGAGTGAGAGCGAGCTGCAACAGTGGCTTTAAAATAGGAAATACAGAAGGTGAAGTGCATGGTAAGAAAGAGCTCTGGGACTGGAGAGAGGCATCATAATCAACATTCATCTACTTTGCTTTGGCGAGAAGCAGTATTTTTATTATCAAAATAAGATTACGATCACTCCTGTGTTTCAGGGCAGTGTGAAGAGAAAGGCTTTGGGAAGAAGGTGGTCTATGTATTAAAGTAGTACAAGAAGAAAAGCCCATAAATTTGCAGGTGCTGGAGGATCAATAACGTGAAAGGAATCGTACTGAGGGTGTGTTTCTACATTTGTGATAGGAATATTATCCCTTCTTGCTTATGAAAAGACAGCCTAGTGGTTTGGGGCTCATATTGTTCTTAGTATTAGAAGAGATTGCTTAGTGCTTTGTGTTCTGTAGGAGACTATTTCAAAGAGCCCAGAAAAAACAAATTTGTGTCATTCTGGAATGTACCCTGACCATGCATCTCGGATGCAATGAAGGTTTTTCTGGCATTGCAGTTCCTGGAAGACTTCATTGTAGAAAATGTGACACTTGTCCTCTTTTACTCTAATTTTTTTAAAAGATTTATTTATTTATTTGAAAGTCAGAGTTACACACAGAGAGAAGGAGAGGCAGAGAGAGAGAGAGAGGTCTTCCACCTGCTGGTTCACTTCCCAATTGATTGCAATGGCCAGAGCTGAGCAGATGTGAAGCCAGGAGCCAGGAGCTTCTTCTGGGTCTCCCAAGCAGGTGCAAGGGCCCAAAGACTTGGGCCATCTACTACTGCTTTACCAGGCCATAGCAGAGAGCTGGATTGGAAGTGGAGGAGCCAGGACATGAATCGGCACCCATATTGGCACCAGCCAATAGTTTTTTTTTTTTTTTAAATATGCTGGTTAAGATGCCTGCATCCCATATTAAAAAGTATCTTTGGGGCTGGCGCCGCGGCTCACTAGGCTAATCCTATGCCCGCGGCACCGGCACTCCGGGTTCTAGCTCCAGATGGGGTGCTGGATTCTGTCCCGGTTGCTCCTCTTCCAGTCCAGCTCTCTGCTGTGGCCTGGGAAGGCAGTGGGTGATGGCCCAAGTGCTTGGGCCCTGCACCTGCATGGGAGAGCAGGAGGAGGCACCCGGCTCCTGGCTTCAGATTGGCGCAGTGCACCGGCCATAGCGGCCATCTGGGGGGTGAACCAATGGAAGGAAGACCTTTCTCTCTGTCTCCCTTTCACTGTCTAACTCTGCCTGTCAAAAAAAAAAAAGTATCTTCATTTAATACCTGGCTCTGCCCTTAACTCCAGTCTCCTATTAATTCAGACCCTGGGAGGGAATGGTGATGACTTAATCAGTTGGATTTCTGCTGTCCAGACTGTACTGAGTTCCTGGTCCTGGGCTTCGGCCTATCCCAGCACCAAACACTGCATGCACTTGATAAGTGACCAAATAGATACTCTTTCTTTCTAGTAAAATATTAAATATGTAATAAAAATATATAAAACATGCCATTTCAGAGTTTGTTTTTAAGATAATTAAGTGATAGGTTAAATAGATTGATGCAATTGATTTATGAATAACTATACATTGGGTTTTAAAAATATTTATTTATTTATTTAGAGTTACGGGGCGGGGAGAGATATCTTCCAACCGCTGGTCACTCCCCAAATGGCTACAATAGCCAAGGCTGGGCCAGGCTTAATTCAGGAGCCAGGATATTCTTCCTAGTCTACCAAGTGGGTGCAGTAGGTCAAGTGGGTGGCCCCATGAATGGATTAATGTCTTTATAAAAGGGAATTGACAGAGTTTGCTTGCCCTGTCTACCATGTGAGGACACTTAGAAGGTACTGTATATGAAAAAAGCCCTCACTCAGCATCAAGTCTGTGGGTACCTCAGTCTTAGACTCCCCAAGCTTCAGACCTGAGCAAGATATTTCTGTTGTTTATAAGTTACCCCATCTAGGGTATTGTGTTATAGCCGCATGATGGTCTAAGACTATATATGTGCTGTTCACATATCTGTTCAGAATATATGGACAGAGTGGAAGTATAGATCGTCCCTCTTTTCTATGCCAATCCAAATTGCAATATATATGGGGTGTTAGGGATGGGACTGACCATTATACCACGCCCCAAATGCCCAGGGTTGGGTTAGGCTGAAACCAGGAGCCAGGAACTCCATCCTGGTCTCCCACACAGTTGGCAGAGGCCCAAGTACTTGGGCCACTATCTACTGCTTTCTCAGGCTCATTAGCAGGGAGCTGAATAAGAAGTGGAGAAGCCAGGGCTCCAATCAGTGCTCTGATATGAGATGCTGATGTTGCAAGCAGCAGCTTAACCTCTCATTGCACCTCTGGCTCCCAAAGAACATTATTCTTGTTTTTCTTTTCTTTTATTTATTTTTTAATATTTTTATTTATTTGTTTGAGAGTTAGAGTTTCAGACAGTGAAAAGGAAAGACAGAGAGAGGTCTTCCATCTGCTGATTCACCCCCCTAAATGGCCGCAACAACCAGAGCTGAGTTGATCCAAAGCCAGGAGATTCTTCCGTGTCTCCCACGTGGGTGCAGGGACCCAAGGACTTGGGCCATCCTCCTACTGCTTTCCCAGGCCATAGCAGAGAGCTGGATCAAAAGTGGAACAGCCAGGACTCGAACCTGCGCCCATATGGCATGCCGGCATGGCAGGCTGAGGATTAATCTACTGTCATAGTGCCATCCCCCAAGAACATTCTTCTTCTTTTTTTTTTTAAGATTTATCTATTTGAAAGTCAGAGTTACACAGAGAGAGGGGAGAGAGAGAGAGAGAGAGAGATAGAGAAGACTTCCACCCACTGGTTCACTCTTCAATTGACTGCAATGGTCGGAGCTGCACAGATCCGAAGCCAGGAGCCAGGAGCTTCTTCTAGGTCTCCTACCTGGATGCAGGAGTCCAAGGACTTGGACCATCTTTTACTGCTTTTCCAGGCCATAGCAGAGAGCTGGATCAGAAGTGGAGCAACCAGGACTCGAATCGGCGCCCATATGGGATGCTGGCACTGCAGGAGCCGGCTTTACCCTCTCTGCCACAGCACAGGCCGCCAAAAACATTATTCTTAACACATCACCTTTCCTATGACCCTTAGTTTCCTTGAACCTATTGAATCAAAAAACTGGGGATACCTAGGCACCTCCATTTTTAGCTTACTACCTGAGTGATTGTCATCATGCAAAAGATTGTGAATAAGTGTTCTAGAATCATAAGTAAGGTTTAATTAATGCTAAAGGATGAATGTTTTATATCCTCTGATTGTCATATCTAAGGGGCAGGCATTGAAACAGTGGTTAAGACACTGTTTGGGATACCTGCACATCCTTATTGGAGTACCTGGGTTCAAAACTCAGCTCTTGCTTTTGATTCCAACTTCTTGCTCATGTACACATTGAGAGAGAAGATAATAGCTCAAGTAATTGAGTCCCTGACACCTAAGTGGGAGACCCTGGTTGGAATTTCAAGTTCCAGGCTTCAGCTTGGTTCAGTCTTGGCTGTTGTGAACACTGGGGAGTGAACCAGTCAGCTGGTCTCTCTCTCTGTATTTCAGCTAAGCTTTCAAAAATGCAAGGGCCGGCACTGTGGGGCAGTGGGTTTTGCAGCTGTCAGCAGCACCAACATCCCATATGGGCACGGGTTCAAGTCCTAGATGTGCAGCTTCTGATTCAGCTTCCTGCTAATAGGCCTGGGAAAGCAGTAGAAGATGGCCCATGTGCTTGGTCTCCTGCACCCACATGGGAGACCCAGATGAAGCTCCTGACTCCTGGCTTTGACCTGGCCCAACCGTGGCCATTGTGGCCATTTTGGGAGTGAGCCAGTAGATGGAAGCTCTCTCTGTCTCTCTCTCTCTGCCTTTCAAATAAGTAAGTAAATGCTTAAAAAAAATAATGCAAATATAGGGTGAGCGTTTTGGTGCAGTGGGAGGCCCCATCCCATACTGGAGTGCTGGTTGAAGTCCTGGGTACTTTGTATTTCTGATCCAGTTTCCTATGAATGTACTTTGGGAGTCGTGTTTGATTGCCAAGTACTTGGGTCCCTGCCACCCATGGGGAGACACAGATTGTAGCTCCTGGCTCCTGGATTTGGCCTGGTCTAGACTTGGTTGTTACAGGCATTTGGGAAGTGAAACACTGGGTGGAAAATCTCTGTCTCTCTCGACCTCTTCCTCTTTCTCTGCCTTCCAAATAAATGAAAAAATCTTTAAAAAATTACAAATATCTACTTGACAATGAAACATGCAGCCTTTGAATTCCAATTCTTTTTGCTCATATTCTTTCTTTTAAAGAATTGGAAAAATTTGCTGACAAATGAAACATAAACGCCAAAACAAGCAACAAGACAGAGTTTTGGATTTAATCCTTCGGACCCTGCGCCCATGAGTCTCACTGGGGCGTAAGCAATCGTGTTGATCTGATGACATGATCAATTTTCTACTAAAGGCCCAAAGAACATGCTTACTGTCATCCTGCAGAGGTGGGGCCCTGCGCTGAGTGTCATTTCTGTGACTCTGCGTGATGTCGTCTTTGGGTCATCTGCTTTTGAAATGCTCCCAATTGAATGTTTGCCTGCAAGGTCTTCCTCTGCCAGTTGCCCAGTCTGAACTTCAGCACTCTAAAGTAAAGCCCTTTCTACAAAAGCCTGCAACTTCAGAGCGCACTGCCTTTTATGTGTCTCATGAATATGGTCTAACTGCTTCATGCTCTCTGACCTTTGTCCTATTTAGTGGAGTTCAATTGTCTCCCACATTTATTTAAGCTAATGATAGAAGCATTAAGCAAAAGTTGAAAAAAGGGACAAACGGATTCATCATGAAAATGCGCTGTGCCATAAAAAGTCTGTGCACCAAGATGCTATTCACAGTGGACAGTAAATTTATGAAACTCATTGCCTCAAGATATTATATAGGCTATTATATATAAATAGGCTCAAGGGTGAGTATAGCAAGTTATTAAACAAAATCGGGATGGCAGAGGTAGAAGGGGCAGGCTCATTCCTTACCTGTGGGAGCAGTGTGGAGGTTGACAGAGCACTGCTTACAGCCTTGGTCAGAGAGGGGCCCAGCTGGGGTGTATCAGCTTCCTGTGGCTGCTGTAACAAATCCTCCAAGGCCACCATGCAACCCTTGGCAGTGGAGGACCATCTCGTTAGGCACTGCAGGATTTGTTTTGTTCCTGCTCCTCCTTTTGTGTTGGAGGACTGCTCATTCCCATCACACCTCTACCAGCCTGCACTTCTCGCTATTAATTTCTCCATTCCCTACACTGGAGCACCAATTCTGTTGGATGTTTCCAGTTGTTAAAGGAACACGGGAGAAGCTGAAGAGCTGGGAATCATGGAGTGTAAAATGACGTTTAACAGGATTTCACAGACTTACAACGCCATTCGTCTCTGTGATGTTTCAATAAGATAATACATATGTTCATTTTACAGACTCTTCACAACAACCCCCCTAGCTGGTATTCCCTAGCATACATTTCGGGAAGCGATGTTCTAGAACAAATGCCCGCATGAATAATATCGATCAAACACCATTGTTTCTGCCCACGGCCCTCCTTGTTGCACTGACAAGCTATCATTTCCTCATAGTTATTTGAATTAACCCAACAAGGATTCACGTCGTTCTCTGACTTAACGAGTTTCTTCTGGGTTTGAGCAGAGTTTCTTTCATTTGAGTTTCACATGAAAGGCAATTGCTTCCCCTAGAGCCATCCAGCCACTATAATCAAAACATCCATAGTCCGGGAAAAGCTGTGTATAGGCCTCTGTGATTTTGCGGGCTCACTCTGCGTAGACAGTCGATTCTGCCTGTACTCATGTGCTCCTGTGCTCATCTCAAGTTTTTCAAGCCAGGCTGCCAGGTTTTCTTCTTTTAAGAAACTGAGCAGATCTTTTAAAAAATGCTATTCTCACTATCCTAATATCTATTGATTTTTTTCTCCTAAATTCAGGTTAAGTAAAAAAGAGTATTATTTTATCACAATCCACTGATATATATATATATATATATAAATACATAATACATATACACAATATATATAAATAAATACTATACATACATATATATATATATAAAGATTGTATTTTGAGAAGTAGAGTTACAGACAGTGAGAGGGAGAGACAGAGAAAGGTCTCCCATCCACTGGTTCACTCCTCAGATGGCTGCAATGGCCAGATCTGAGCAGATCCGAAGCCAGGAGCCACTTCCTGGCCTCCCATGCAGGGGGCCCAAGCGCTTGGGCCATCCTCTACTGCTTTTCCAGGCCATAGCAGAGAGCTGGATCAGAACAGGAGCAACTGGGACTAGAACTGGTGCTCATATGGGAAGCCGGCGCCACAGGTAGAGGATTAACCTACAGAGCCACAGTACCAGCCCCTCCACTGATATATTTTTAAGCCATAGAATTCTCTTTTATTCTATTTTAAAATATTTATTTATTTGAGAGGGGGTGGAGGGAGAGAGGGATAGAGGAGGAGGAAGAGAGAGAGACGGAGAGAGAGAAAGAGAAAGAGAAATAGAGAGAGAATGCTTCTGTTCACTGGTTCACTCACCAAGTGCCCACAATGGGGTGGATGTGGTAAAGCTGGCAGCTTTAAATGAAATTCAGGTCTCCCATGCCAGTGGCATTGACCCAACCCCATGAGCCGTCACTGTTATTTGCTAGCATCTTTGTTAGCAAGAAGCTGGACTCAGGAGTCAGGAGCCAGAGAAGAAAATTGAATCCAGATACTCAGCTACGAAACATGGGTGTCTCACTTGGCATCTTTGCCACTAAGCTAAATGACTGCCTCCTCCTTTATTTTTAAAAAGTTCTTTGTAAATGCTTTTATGTTTTCTTCATTTAGTCATTCAAGACATTGGGAGGGCAATGGACATATTGATCTGCACGAGCTTCTGTGGGCTTTAAAAGGATTCTCAATGAAGAACCCACAGCATGAAAACATGTATATATTGTGAAACACTTGAATAGCATGTAAGCAATACATTAGAGCAGTGAAAAGCGAAAGATGAACTCTCCTTGGGAAAACTTGGCAAAAGTTCCATTCACGCTGGGCTTTAAAGAACGAATTGAACATAGGAAAGTACAATCCAGGGTGGAAAGCACAGCCTATGTTGGGGAATTGAGATGTAGGTGGGCATGGGACGCCCGGGCAGCAGGGAGAAGTGCTGAGTCCAGTCTTGCTTTATCCCATTGAAAGATAGAGGGGAGGTGTGCATGTTGCTGGCAGCGGTTGTAGAAGAGCTGGCGTATTTCTTCTGGAGCTAGCAGCCTCCTGTTTCTCTGTCTCTTGGCTATGTGACAGCCAGAGTCTCCCGTGAGGATTGTTCCAGAGTGATGTTCTGGAAGTAATTCCTGGGAAATCGACTCAGAGTTTCCTTCTCTGCTTTCACAAATTTGAAAGATGAAAGTTACTCCTTTTTATAAAATTTATTTATAAAAAGGGAACATACGTCATGTATTTCTTATATACAGTTTTAAGAGCATAGTGATACTTCCCACCCTATCCTCCTTCATTCCCTTACTTCCACCATCACTCCTCCTCTTCTTTTTCTTTTATTTTTTTAAGATTTATTTATTTGAAAGGCAAAGTTATAGAGAGGCAGAGAGAGAGAGAGAGAGAGAGAGAGAGAGAGAGATTCCATCTACTAGTATGCTCCACAAATGGCCACAATGGCTGGAGCTTGGCCATCTTCTACTGCTTTCCCTGGCCATAGCAGAGAGCTGGATTGGACATGGAGCAGCCAGGACTTGAAACAGTGCCCCTGTGGGATGCTGGCACTGCAGGCGGTGGCTTTACCCACTACGCCACAGTGCTGGCCCCTTATTTTTCTTTTAATTTTTACAATGACATGCTTTCAATGTACCTTATAAGCACAAGCTTAATGTTCCACTAAACAAACAATTCAACAAGTAGTGAGTAGAAAAACCACTGTTCCTCACGAGTATAGAAGGGCTGTAAACAATAATCAGATCTCAAAACTTCAATTTTGCCCATATATTTTCGGTACTCTCTATTAGTTACCACAAATAAGGGAAAACATATATTTGTCTTTTTAGGATTGGCTTATTTCACTAAGCATAATGGTCTCCAATTGCATCTATTTTGTTAAAAGATAGGATTTCATCCTTTTTAAAGGTTGAGTAGTATTCCATCATGTATAAGCAACAACAGTTTCTTTTTTTTAACTTTTATTTAATAAATATAAATTTCCAAAGTACAGTTTATGGATTACAATGGCTCCCCCCCATAACTTCCCTCCCACCCACAACAATAACAATTTCTTTATTTGGCCATCAGCTGATAGATATCTCCGTTGATTCCCTGTTTTAGCTATTGTGAGTTGAGCTGTTATAAACATGGGGGTACAGATATCTTTCATATGCTGATTTCATTTCCTTTTGGTAAATTCCCAGAAGTGGAATGGCTCAGTTCTATGGTAGATCTATTTCAGATTTCTGAGGACTCTCCATACTTTCTTCCATAATGTTTGTAATAGTTTACATTCCCATCATCAGTGCATTAGAGTACCTCTTACCCTACATCCTTGCCAGCATTTATTATTTTTTGATTTTTTAGTAGCAACTGATCCTGGGAATCTTTTCAAGTGTCTGTTGGCCATTTTATTTCATCCTTTGAAAATGCCTGTTCATATCCTTAGCCTGTTTCTTAACTGGATTATTTGCTTTATTGAGTTTCTTGAACTCCTTATATATTCTGGAGATTAATCCTTTATCAGATGTATAACTTGCAACTATTTTCTCCCATTCTGTCTGTTGCCTCTTTACTTTGGAGAGTGCTTCCTTAGCTGTGCAAAAGCTTCTTAGCTATATGTAATCCCATTTTTCTTTTATTGTCTCTGTTGCCTATGCCTCTGGGTTCTTATCCAAGATGCCCTTTCCTATGCCAGTATCTTGCAGTGTTTCCTCTAGATTCCTTCTAGAAATTTGATGGTGTCAGATCTTTGGTTTAGATCCTTGGTTCATTATGAGTTGATTTTTGTATAGGGTGTAAGATAGGGAACTTGTTTCCTACTTGTGCATGCAGAGATCCAGTTTTCCCAACACCATTTGTTGAAGAGAACATCTTTTCTCCAGAGGATGATTTTTAGCTTGTTTGTCGAAGATTAGTTGGCTGTAGATGCATGGATTAATATCTGGGGTCTCTAGTCTGTTCCATTGGTCAATATGCCTGTTCTTTTTTCAGTTCCAAGCTCTTTTGATTATAACTGCTCTGTAATGTGTCTTTTAAAAAAAAGATTTATTTTTTTGAAGGCAAAGTTACAGAGAAAGAAAGAGGGAGAGACAGGGAGAGAAATCTTCCATCCATTGGCGCACTCCCTAAATGGTCACATTGGACAGGACTGGGCCAGGCTGAAGTCAGAAGCTGGGAGCTTTAACTGGGAGCTGCACATGGGTGCAGGGGCCAAACGACCTGAGACATCTGCTGCTGCTTTTCCCAGGTGCATAAACAAGGAGCTGGATCAGAAGTGGAATGGCTGGCACTCAAGCAGGTGCCCATATGGGATGCCAACATCATAGACAGCAGCTTAATTTGCTGTGCCACAGTGCCAGCCCCTATAATTTGTTTTGAAATCAGATATTGTGATACCTCTAGCTTTACTTTTACTGTTCAGGATTATTTTAACTATTTGGTGTTTCTTGTGGTTCCATATTAATTTTAGAGTCACTTTTTCCAGACCTCAGAATGTCTTCTGTATGTTGATTGAGAACACATTGAATCTGCAAATTGTTTTGGGTAGTATGGACATGTTGATGATATTAATTCTTTCAATCCATGAACATGGAAGATTTTTTCATTTTCAGGTGTCATCTTCTATTTCTTTGCTTACTGTTTTGCCATTTTCATTGTAGAGATCTCTTCTTAATCTAGCTTGAATAACTTCCGTTATCTGCACTGGATCCCTGACTCACTTGCAAATGGAAAAATATTTTATAAGGAAATTCTTTAAATGATGCTCTCTTTATGAAGTCATTACCTATATTTGGTAATATGTATGTTTGATTGCTACTAACAGTGTAGCAACCCTCTCAATTGTGACCTGACCTTGTCTTAAACACTTTTGAGTACCCACTGCCTAGAACAGTGGTTTGTATTTGGTGTTGTCCAAGAAGGTTGTTAGGTTTCATTGAATTAATTGAATTGCCTGAGCAATTTCTGTTCTGTTGAATAGTGTCATATAACACAGTTGGCAATCTCTTTGGTAGTTGTTCTCTATGATAAATTACCTATATTATTAGTGTCTAAAATGCTTTGATCTTAAATTTCTTCAGAATTCTCAAATGTATGCCATCTGGCTTCAGTGACTCATGGAAATTGAATGTTTTGTGTTATTTTCTCCACCTGTTGTGTGTGTGTGTGTGTGTGTTTTTTTTTTTTACAGTTATCCTGGTGAATCATATTTGCTTTCAACGAAAGGTAATTACTTAGTAAAAATTCCCCATTTATCGTATTAGTGATGATCCCTGATTGATGGATGCAGAGCAGAAACTTTTGCCAGTCTTTAGATGCTTCTGTTCTGCTCAGTAACTATGTGACTGCATTTTGAGTTCATCATCTACAACCAGACAGGGATCACTTTCAATCCTAACACTATTCTTGTAGAGGAGCAGTTTTTCCATCATAGATTTTATCTGATTTTATATTGCATTGCATATTCATGTGTGGTATCCTATGCCAATGGTGCTATGGTTTCCTTATTTCTTCTTTTGAATTTATTTATTTATTTATTTACTTTCACTTTATTGAAAGAGAAACAGAGCTAGAGACAGAGAGGGGAAGAGAGAGAGAGAGAGAGAGAGGGTGAGAGAGAGACTGAGAGATCTTCCACTCATTAATTCATTCTCAAAACGTTCACAATAGCCAGGAGTGGACCAGCCTGAAGCCAGGAGACTGAAGCTCATTCCAGGTCTCCATATGGGTGTCAAGGACACAAGTACTTAAGCCATTGCCTGCTGCCCCCCAGGATGCCCATTAGCCAGCAGCTGTATGAGACTCAGAGTAGTCGGGACTTGAACCAAGCACTCTAATATTGGCTGTGGGCATCCCAAGCAGAATCACAAACACGGTGCCAAAGACTCACTCCATATGTCTTCTGACAGACACTTGCGATGTTAGTACTTTCTAAGCATGGTTCCCTCGGTATTTATGTGTAATAATCAGCTAGGGACCATATAAGGAGGGGGCACAGATGCTCCTTCCTGTTCTGATTAGGACGCCTGTCATAGGAAGCAACAAAAACCCAACTTAAACCTCCTAGAGGATAAACAGGGTATATTTTTGTCTTGAGATGTACTGAGAAGATTTCATGTGCAGTTACAGTTGAATTTCTACTAGATTTTTTTTTGATTTTTCCTTTTCTGCCTGTTTTTGTGGGCCTCCTTAGGATGGCTTCTTTATAGTTGCAAGACAGCCAGCAGCAACCACATACTATCTTGTCCTATTCTTGCCCATACTTCCTAAACCTTGCCATGACTGGGCCGCCCAATTCCTAAGGGGGACAAATACATTCCTGGAAAGATCTCTTGAGATTTACCTCGTGAGCATTACCCAATGCGGGTAATTTGGATGAATACTGAGAAGGAAACCACAATGTCTCCTTTTCCTGTGACCCAGCCTTACTGTGGTCTGAACTAGACTCCAGAAGCCCAGTTTGGTACATTTCCTACTCTTCTTCATGTCAGAATAACTCCAAGTGTATATTCTTGCATCATTTTTGCTGTGTATATTTTTCCTGTTTCTTCTGTTAACAATGGCAAGGTTGAGATAGGTTGTCTTGCTTTATACCTTTATTACTGGTGCTCCAGAGCTGCTACAGGAGCTTCCTTGCCACAGGAAGCCAATAAGTGTTGACTTTCTTTCTACGTGTCTTCTGATAAAGTAACATCGGAATAATTCAATGTTTAGATTTACTTTCTGTAACACTGACTTAAGCTTTACTGGTTGGGTCATACCGAGGCAGAATTAGGCAATCAGTCAATCAGTAAACACTTATAAAGTTCTGTTGAGCCAAGTAATTAGTGGGGGCTTGCGCTGGAGGAGAGCCGTGAGCATAATACATGTAGTGTCTCATTAAACTATTTCAAGGCAGGGCACTATCTTAAGTAAAAGAAGCCAGACGCAGAAAGACAAATACTGAATATTCTCTCTTAGATGTAATTTAACGAACTGATCTCGAAGTAGAGGAGAATAGAATAGGAATGACTAAGGGGGCAGGATTTCACAGAAAAACATTTTGAAATCCATGTAGAGTATTTCCCTAATATGTACTTCTCATGAATTTGTTGAAGACCCCTCATACAAGTGAATTTCAGTTTTTTTGCACCAAAATGAATTTATCTTTTTTAAAAGAAACTTGCTATTTAATTTAATTTTCCCATAAACATTTTAGAGAACTCTTATGGAGTCAGGTGGGAAGGAAGAATAAGTTCTAGTGTTCAATGCACTAGAGTGATCATTGTTCACAAACAGTCTATTAAATTTTTTAGTGAGAACTTGAAGAGAGGAGCTTGAAGCCTCCAAAAATAGCAAAATGATAGCAGATGGAAATGGTAATTATTCTGATTTGATCAGTACATAGTGTATGAGTGTTAAAATATCATGCTGTACCATATAAATCTGTACATTTGTTATATATTATACATATATATTATATACGAATATTACTTTAAGGCAAATGTAAGTGGGTGATATTTGAAGTCTGTCTTCCAGGTCTGCATGCCTTCTCCTGTCCCTTTTGGACTTCTCCTTACTTTCTTTCGTGCTTTATCCAGGGTTTCAGTGTGGGTTGCCCGTGTATGTAGAGTTCTACTGCTATATCTTGCCAGAGCTACAAGGGGCCTTTCATCTATTCATCCAGCCATTACTGAATCCCTCTGATGATCCCAAGCTGATAGAAGCCATGATTTGCCTTAAGACTTCAGAGTCTAGTGAAAGTTGGCCGTTATCAACAACATGGAGGGTGCTAGACTAAAAAGAAGCATCCAATCCATCAAAATGTCCTGAACAGGATAGTCATGGGAGGTTTCCCAGGGTTGGTGATACCCAAGAATCCTAAACAGAAGCGGAACCAAAAATTAGTAAAAGTCAGCACTACGAGGAAGCCCTGCAATCAGAGTGCAGCATGGCCTCCCAGAGCGTTTAGGGAGGTGTAAGTACATCTCTAACATTGCTCACCTCGCGCACGTGAAAATTTGTTAGGAAGAACCTCCTTTTCCGTCTCCTGATTCAACGGCATAGCTACAGTTTTTGGAGATCCTTGAATCACTGGTTGACTGCAAGGGGAACAGTGCTCCTCATGGACAGATGACACAGCTTTAGTTAGACAAAAAACCTAGGAGCTGTTTTTCTGCTTGGTAGAAAGAACAATTCTGTCTCTAGAGCCAGGCCTATAAAAGAGGAAGTGGGTTAAGGCACCTCCTTGCCTGGAGTGATGAAAGGATCTCTCCACAAAACGTCTTCCCAGTGGGGGCTCCATCCTTTTCAATCTGGCCGCAAATTCTCAACAGTTAACTCACTCCCTGACGAGGTCAGCAGAACTGGGGCATCCTCTTTTACAGAAAGTCCCAGTGATAACCCGGCCCTGCCTGAAGAGCACATTAGCCTAGATTGGCTCATTATCTTCAAGAGGAACGTGGAAGAGGTTCCCCTTCAATGGAGAAAAGAGATGAGATTACAGGGTGGGAACCCAGGCATGCAGGTGAAGTAGAAGTTAGGCCTTCAAGCAGAAACTCATTCAGTTTCCTCTCCTTTTTTTTTTTTTAAAGCAAAGTGACAGAGGGAGTAGAGGGGGAGATCTTCCACCTACTGGTTTACTCCCCAAGTGCCTGCAACAGCTCGGCCTGTGCCAGTCTGATGCCAGGAGCCGGGAACTCCATCTGGGTCTCCCCCATGGGTGGCAGGGGCCTGAGCACTTCACCCATCTTCTGCTGCTTTTCCTGGCCCATTAGCAGGGAGTTCAGTTGTAAGCAGAGCAGCCAGGACTTGACCCAGCACTCTGATGTAGGATGCTGGCATCGCAAGCTGAGACTTAGCTCTGTGTGCCACAACATTCATTCCTGTGATTTCCCTGTTGTTGGTTGTGTCCTGAGGTCTTGACTTTCTCCACTTCCAGATTTTTCCTTTTTTGTGTTGGGCAGAATAATGCTTTGATGGCCCAAAGATGTCCACATCCTAAGAGACATTGCTTATGTGATTTAAATCGAGGATCCTGAGAAGTGGACATTAGCCTGGATTCTCTAGGTGAATCCTATGCAAGGTTATTAAAATTACTTGAATTATTCCCATAAGTACCCTTCAGGATGGTCTTCTTTGCCTTTTAAAAAAAAAGATGTGTTTTGATTTTTAAAAATTTCTAAGAAATATATAATAATGTATATTTTCAATATCATTAATCTATGAACTCCTCATGACCTCTTAAGAAGGACTTGGGGAAGCATTATTTTCACATTTTTCAGGAAACTCCAGCCCAGATAGGTTAAGTAACTGCCTGAAGACAGAAATTTATAAGACAAGCCGAAATTCTAACAGATATTATTACCTCATTCAATTCTCACAGCATGAGATGAAGCAAATAAAAGGCATATGTATATTTCCTTTTAATATTTAGAAAATTAAAGCCAAATTGGTGAGGCAACCCAATTAGGAAAATGTAGCGAAGAGGAAGATTTAATAACTCATCGCCTTTGTCATTCACAAATACCTGAGTTACCAATGTTTTTCTTCCTTTGAAAGAAACAGTTTGGAAGATGCCTCCCCCTGTTCACTTTTTCTGGAAGTAAAATGGCTGATAGAGGATCCAGAGGGGGCTGCTGCAGGCTTTGCTTCGCTGAGATGCCCACATAATCACCCAGGAAACAGATTCTGGGACAACGCCTGGAAGAACCTTCCCCTGGATTCACTGTGATGTTCCTTCCTCAAGCACTGGTTTGGATGGTGTCTCGGCAGATGGTGGCCATTCTGTTCCAGCACTTCCTTAGAACATGGTCAAGTAAGGAGGCAGCTCCCAGCTAGGCCTGAGGCGGACAGCTGGCCTGAGGTTTTGTGCCCAGAACCAGACTTAGAAGATTCCTTTCTTTGCCAGAAGGTGGTTGCTTGGGTTAACATGGGTCATGTTAAGAAAGAGTATCAATTCAAGAAATCAGTACTCCCTTAAGTCAACCGACTCGTAGGGACAGTGCTCTCAATGGATCCACACTGGTAGTTTCCAAAATGCATTCCTTGGAATACTTGTCAGGCCACTTGTCCTCTGAAAGAAAATCCTAGCATAGAATAAGTTAAAAAATGCTGCTTCTGTTACTTCACTTTGTTTTTTTTTTTTATTTTTTATTTTTTATTTTTTTTTTTATTTTTTGACAGGCAGAGTGGACAGTGAGAGAGAGAGAGACAGAGAGAGAAAGGTCTTCCTTTGCCGTTGGTTCACCCTCCAATGGCCGCCGCTGCAGCCGGCGCACCGCGCTGATCCGATGGCAGGAGCCAGGATCCAGGTGCTTTTCCTGGTCTCCCATGGGGTGCAGGGCCCAAGCACCTGGGCCATCCTCCACTGCACTCCCTGGCCATAGCAGAGAGCTGGCCTGGAAGAGGGGCAACCGGGACAGAATCCGGCGCCCCAACCGGGACTAGAACCCGGTGTGCCGGCGCCGCAAGGCGGAGGATTAGCCTATTGAGCCACGGCGCCGGCCATGTTACTTCACTTTGGAGATGCCCAAACTTATTCATTTATGAACATATTCAAAGCTTTGTTTTATGCAGAATAAATCTGTCCCAAAGGCTGATTTGAGCATGGAAATCTTTTTTCCCCCTTCTTCCACGCAAAACCAAATAAAAATATGAGACATTTTACCCTAGTTTATCATGAAGATTTTTCCTCCCTGAATTTTTTAGAAGAATTTTAGAAGACAAAAGATGAAGCGAAAAGTAGAGCAGGTAAGATTCTTGTCGTTCTATCGCTGCTTAGGAGATAAAATGCAAGAACATCTTTAGGTCTTTCATTGTCAAGCCACAGAATGTGTAAGATCTGCCTCAACTTATCATGTGGAGGACACTGCAGTTATAATTACATTTTATAAAAGTGTCATAAAGCAAAATGAAAAACAATCAAAATACCATAAACTGCTCAGGAGAGCAAGTCAGGATTTTTTTTTTGGAAATGACTGAAGCAAAGAGTATCTAGTATTTTGCATGTTTAAAAGATCAGACTGTAGTTGTATTCAAGTTTTCTTCAAATATTAGGTGGAGCTTAAGAATTTTAATTCTACATATTAGCAGTTGTGTATAGAATTCAGAAAAACAGCCAGTATTTTGGGAGAGCTATAAAAAAGATCTCTGAAGCATGAATTATATGAAAACCGTGAGAATATAGACAGTTTATTTTCTCACAATCTAAATACATTGAGATACTTTTCAAAGGCTGGTCTCATGAGAGAGGTAAAAATGTATTTACTTAACTGCTATATATAGGATAACATGGAAAATATATTTCTGGAGATACTGAACTGTCTGCCAAAGATGGTCTTCATATGGATAATGACAATTGATCAAATTAGCCAGCTTAAAAAAATAATGAGTTTAGAATACTAAGTAATTCAGTAAGATCATACTATCAATTTGCATCTTTTTATTTTTTGAAGAAAAACAAGTCATGAAATGCAGGCAACTGATAGAATCCAGAAAAGTCACGGAAACAGATACTTCCACAGAGCTTCCAGAAGGAACACAGCCCTGCTAACACCTTGATTTTAGTATCATTTTTCTTGTCATTTCATTTTTAATTGACGCATAATAATTATACTTCTTTAGAGAGTGCTATGTGATGTTTTCTTTGTTTAAACCTTTATGTTATTTATTTGAAAGGCAGAATGATAGAAAGAGAAAGAAAGAGAGAGAGAGGGAGGGAGAGAGAGAGAAAGGGAGGGAGGGGAGAGAGAGAGAGAGAGAGAGAGAGAGAGAATCTTCACATTGCTGGCTCACTACCCAAATGACCACAATGGTCTGGGTTGGGCCAGGCCAAACCAGGAGTCCAGAACTCCATCTGGGTCTTCCATAGGTGCAAGAGTCCAAAGACTTGGGCTATATTCTGCTGCTTCCCCAGGCATAGTACAAGGAGTTGTATCAGAAGCAGAGCAACCAGGCACTCTGATGTGGGATGCTGGAACTACAGGGAGCAGCGTAACCTGCTGCACCACAATACCAGGTACAGTGTGATGATTTAACATGTGTGTACTTTTTGTAATGTTCAATTGGGCTAAACATATCTGTCTCCTCAAACACATGTGATGTCTCTTTAGTACAAAAATTCCAAATCCTTTCTTCTTTTTTTTAAAAACGATTTGTTTTTATTTATTTGAAAGACAGAGTTACAGAGAGAGATAGAGACAGAGAGAGAGAGAGAGAGAGAGGAGAGAGAGAGGTCTTCCATACACTGGCTCACTCCCCAAATGGCCACAACGGCCAGGGCATGGCCAATCCGAAGCCAGGAGCCAGGAGCTTCTTCTGGGTCTCCCATGTGGGTACAGGGGCCCAAGGACTTGGCCCATCTTCTAAAATGCTTTCCTGGGTGCTTTAGCAGAGAGCTGGATCAGAAGTGGAACAGCTGGGACTTGAACTGGTGCCCATATGGGATACTGGCACTGCAGGCCCGCTGTGCCACAGTGCTGGCCCCAAATCCTTTCTTCTAATTTTTTTTAAAAAGAAAAATGTCCAGTACATTCTCATTGTCTACAGTCAGTGTAATAGAATACTAGGGTGTCTTTCTCCTTGCCTAACTATAACTTGATACTCACTATTCAACCTCTTGCCAGTTTACATTTTTGATATTTTCTTGCCACCTCTTTTGCTGGGGGTTAAAAGCAGAAGGGAATGTGAAAAACTGTGTGCTTGTTTTATTATTTCTGAAACATGAACTACTTTATTCATTACATATTTTCATATCCACTGTGAATTATCCTTTGTGTTATAACTAATAACAGTAGAAACAATAAAAATAGTTTAATGGGAATATACAATAAAAGCACCAATATCTACCTAGTATTGTGTTACTGAAATACTTAAAGTGAATCCCTTGACCTAGGCCCAGTATGTTTAAAAGTAGATTTTTTTCAGGACTAGTTATAAAGAATTAAGGTAGAGGGCAGGTATTATTTGGTGGTTAAGATACTGGTTCATTTCCCATGTCAGAGTGGCCTGGGTTTAATACCTGGCTTGGCTCCTGACTGTAGCCTCCTACTATTACAAACCCTGGGAGGAAGTCATGATGTCTCAAGTAATTGGGTTCCTATTACCTATGTAGGAGAGCTGGATTGAGTTCCTGGCTTCTGGCTTCAGCTGTTGTGGGCACCTGGGGAGGGAACCAGCAGATGGGAACTCTCCCTGTCTGTCTCTCTACCTTTCAAATTAAATAAGAAACAAAGAAAGAATATAAAGCATAGTATCTCAAACTGTTCTTTTCAACTTCCAATGCCTCCTAAAAGCTCACAGGGTAAAACGAGAATCCCTTGCCTTTTTCTAGAAGAATCAGCGCATCTGCTTTCTCCTTGATTGTAGGTTGGTTCTGGTGGCTCTGAGGTATCTAATCATTACTACAGCAAGCATCCCTCAGTCACAGTCACCTCCCTCCTATCTCTCCTCTCCCATCTCACCTCTAATTACCTGAAATCTGCCATTATTATTAAAGGTTGAAACATTTGCCCCAAGTGATCTGTCAAGGAATTAACAAAGCCATGATTCAAGACCAGGCACTTGGCTTCTAGAACCTACACTCTTAACCACTCCACTGATTTATAAGCATGCTGGCAGGGTGGTACTGAAGTGCTAGACTTGAATCTTGGAACTATGTTTCTCTCCAGGGTGACTGTAGGAGAGATAGTTGACCCCCTCCAATGAGCAGTTTTCTCATCTGTGTGATGTGAAAAATAATAGACCTTCCCTCATAGATTTTTAGAAAGATTAAATGAGAGGTTTCTGTATTGTACTTGACTTAGTGCTGAGTCTACAGTTAGGACCCAATAAATGCCAGACATTGTTTTACAATCTTACACTGTAATACAGATCTTTCTCTCTCTCTCTGTGTACCCATGTTATGACCCTTCCCAACTGAATTGTTTAAACAGAGGAAGTCTTTGTTCAACTTCTTTTAAACTTTTAGTTTTATTAATTGGAGAGAGAGAGAGAGGAGAGGGAGCTAGAGAAAGTGAGAGAAAGAGCATCCAACTGTTGATTTACTTCCCAGATGCCTGCAACAGCCCTGGCTGGGTCAGGCAAAAGCCAGGAGCCAGAAACTCCTACGTGGGTGGTAAATACCCAGTTACTGGAAGTACCACTGATTCCTTATAGTATTTGCTTTAGCAGGAAGCTGAAGTTAGGAGTCGAGCTGGGTATTGAACCCAAGCACTCTGGGTCTTACTCATTTTATTAAATCTTCCTAGACTACCGAGAACAGTTCTTGAACCTGTAGATGCTAAGTATATAATTTTGATTGTTTGGCTGATTGGCCTGTATATTTTTCTTTGTATTTAAATTATTCTATTGTTCATTAAGATCACTACCTATAAAGACTTATGCAATGTAATAGCTGTGTATCCTTTTATAGAATGGACATTTCTCAATAGCTTAATTGTTTGTAAATGATCCTTTGCTATTTAGTTAACATTTAGTAGATGTTTTCAAATATGTCTTTGACAAATAGCATAGATTAATAACATTTATGTTTTCAACTTTCAATCTTTTTTTCATGGCATGGAAAATGTCTTAATCTTTTATCTGAGCTGGTCTACTATGGCAAATTAATTTAGTATTCACATGGATAAGTAGCACATAAACTTTTCTAGGTGTTTCACTATCATTTAGTTTTAGCTGATGGGCTCTTAAAGTCTTGCTGATTTTCCCCCAAAGACCCATTGCCATCTATAACTTCCTTGAATAATTGCAGTTTAAGAGTAAGTTAAAAGTTTGACTACTTTGAAAAATATACAGAAATACTTCTACTGGCTTAAAATTGAAATTTGTATAACCCTAAGATATCAAGTTTTAAATTTCTTTTCTCAAAAACTGAAAGTTCAATACACGTAATAGATTGAGTTGAGTTTTCATTGTGAGAAGTTATTTAAAGAAGTTTTATTTTATAAAAGGAGTCATCATCAATATAGATCCAACATTAAAACAACATAACAACATCACCTGGAACCTAAAAATTACTGCCAGAATAGATAAAGTGTAACTCTAAGACAAGCCTTATTTTTAGAATATTCTCATTTCAGAGTCAGCCGTTACTCTATCCTCTAAAGCTATTTCCTTCTTTTTGGATCAGCACATTCATGTTGACATTGATTAATTGTCTAAGAATTGGCCAACAATCATTTGTAAAATATAGCCTTTCACATGTTGAACTGAAATAAATTTGGCCTAAACTAGCCTCTGTACTTAAATGATAAGTTTGGCCCAGAGTGACCTCTGTACGCAGTGAACCTATCTTGATGCGCTAACAGATTATAACCTCTGCTCAAACTGTAAACCCTTGTAACAAGGAAGTGAGTCTCAACCAATCATAGTAACTGAACCTCCAGCCAATGAGAGGCTGAAAGCTGCCAAAGCAGGACATAACAAGATATATGCTGGCCGCAGCCACACATATTTTCTCTCTATGCCACTTTCTTCAGCGTGAAATGCTGACCAATTCTAGAACCATTTTCATATTCGAGTAAACTTTAAATTAATGTGATGTCAGGTTTTCTTGTAAGAAACACATTCAACTCTTAAAACCCAAGTCAGGGACTCATGTGGTGATGCAGAGGTTTAAGCTGTCACTTGTGAAGTTGTCATCCGTGTCTGAGTGTTGATTGGAGTCTTGGTTGCTTCCTTTCTGATCCAGCTTCTTGCTAATGCACTTGGGAAGGCACAGGAGGATGGTGCATATACTTGGGCTCCCAGGATAGTTCCTGGCTCCTGGCTTCTGCCTGTTACAGATCTGGTTGTTGTGGTTATTTGGGGAATGAAACAGCAGATGGAAGATTTCTCTATATTTCAGTCACTCTGCCTTTCAAATAAATAAATAAATAAATAAATCTTTAAAAATATCCTAATCCAATTTCCTATCCTGGGGTCTGGATTTGGAGAAAGAGAATTGTCATGGTTCTTTTTATTATCTTGTCTTTGCTTCAAGATGGATTCAGTAGCATTCATTCAGTAGAATGAATGATGTGGGTAGAAGAGAGAAAACCATGAGAATATTTCCCACTGGTATCTACCTCTTCCCTAAAACTGTATTTTTTCTTTTTGTCTTGGGGAATGGCTCACTATGCTCTAAAATAAAAATATCAATAACTTCATGCTTGTCATCACTTGTGTCATTTCTAATATGACAACATTGTAAATTTAGCAAGTTCTTATTATCCTCATATTACAGATGAGGAAACAAAAACTTAAAGAATTTAATTAACTCAAGAAGATGACACATGATTAAATGAACGAATTGAGACTTCAACTGAGGTCTCTGACTTTAAAAATGATACACTCGCTTCTCTGTATATTGTCAAATCTATTCCACAGAAAGTGGAAAAATAAAGTTATTGGCTTGTTAATGAATGCATCTTCAATGGTACTAATAATTGTAATTGCACCACATGATAACAAAGACACAACAGATAAGCAATGCACATAAATGGCTGAACTTATCGTGACTTTGAAACACAGCCATAGTTAGTATTTCTGGCATCTGGGAGGAGACGATACAAGAAGAGGGCTGAATAAGAAGCTGCAAAGATTTCGTTTTGGATCTGTCAGTCGCCATCTGGGTTAGGGGACCTGAAGTCTACAGTTTCACTTTTCTACCTTCCTGTCAACATCTATGGCTAACCTCGATGCACCGCAATGTCAGAGGGAGTATGCACTCAGACCTGTTCTCTTAGGGCGGGTCACTTTAGTCATTGAGCAGTTGCTTGCACTCACCACTCAACTATCGACTGGGTATCATTCTTTTTAATATTTCAATAGTGTTTTCATTTAATCCTTAAAAAAAGAGGTAACACCCAGAGTTTGTGAGTAGGAGAACCAGAGCTCTTACTAGGTGAGATCAAAAAGAGGTTTTCTTTGGGAATCTTTTCACTTCCATTTCTGTGCCTTGACCTTCCCGCCCCCTTCAAAGAGTCTGTCTTGCTTTCCTGGATCTCTTAGTGAGAACTGAAGTCCACTCTGTGTTTGAAGCCCTGCCCTGAAGCATCCCCAAATCCTTCTGGTTCCCAAATTATTTTAATCCCAAAGAAAACTCCCAATTCCTTAATATAGACCAAGATTCAGCAAACTTTTTTTGGTAAAGAGCCAAGTAGTAAATATTTTCGGCTCTGTAAGCCAGATGGTCTCTCTCGCAAATACTCAGCTCTTGCAAGTTGTAGTGTGAAACCAGCCACAGGCAATGTATAAACAAATGAGCATGGCTGTGTTTCAATAAAACTTTATTTAAGGCTGAATTTGACCCAAAAGTCATACTTTGACATCCCCTGATGTAGGCCATCTCCTTCATTACACCGTGTGTTAGTGTAGGATTTTAAAAGAGGAAAATCTGATTTCTTTCTTTTGTATTTGTATGCTTTTATTTCTTCCCATTGCCCAATTGCTTTGTTAAAACTTCCATTACTGCAATGGATACGAGCAGTGAGAGTGGACATCCTCATCTGGTTACAGATCTTACAGGAAATGGTTTCAGAATTGTTTCTATCAGAAAAACAACAACAACAAAAAATAGCAAATGCTGGTGACTAGGTGGAAAAATGGATGCTGTTTGTGGCAATGTACATTAGTGCAAACATTATGGAGAATACAATGGAGGAGCCTCAAAAAGCCTAAAAATAGATCTGCCCTGTGACCCAGCTATCCCATTTCTGGGTACATTTTTGCAGGAAATGGAATCAGCACGTGAATGAGGCACCTGCATTCCTGTGCTCATTGTAGCACTACCCACAATAGCCAATATACGTGTGGGGAGCAAACCGGACTAGACTGAGTTACTGGAATTAAGACTTATTCTATGCATCTGCTCTCCCACAATATGGCACTGGGAGAGAAGAAAACAGCTTCCGCACAGCTGCCTCCAGTTCAGCTAATAAACTGTAGGACTTGCTCCTGATTGGAGGAGAGCAGCGTACTCGGCGTGTGGGCAGCCGAGTTGGGATTGGCAGAGAAGGACTATAAAGGAGGAGAGAGACGGCATGCACCGGGAACATCTATGGGGAACATCTAAGGGGAACATCTAGCTGAAGGAACACCCGTGCAGCCCCCGAGAAAGCCGGCCGGCGGTGTGCCGCTCCCCTGCGGAAGTGGGGAAAGTGGCCAGGGGGAACCGCCCTTCCACGGAGGTGGAAGGGATAGTAGCCAACCCGGGAAGAACCAGCAGCAAACCCGGGGAGGGCCGAGCAGACAGAAAGAACAGCGCAGGGTCCTGTGTCGTTCCTCCACGAAGAGGGGGAGCGACATAATGGTGCCGTGACTCGGATATGAAGCCTAGGCAGGGTTTAGTGTCGTTCCCCCACGAAGACGGGGAGCGACAATACGGAATCACCCTAGGTGTTTATTGATAGATTAATAGAAAAGAGAGATAGTAAGAAGTAGTAAGTTCTGGTTTTCTACAGCATAATAGGGTAACTACAGTTCACAATAATATATTATATACTATATGAAGAGCTGAAAGATAGGAGATTGTATATTTGAAACATATAGAAAAGATAAGGAAATGGAAAGACAAGTTGCCTGGTTGATTGATTTGAGTTGTGTATATATATATATATATATATAGAAACATTACACTGCACTCCATAAAAATGTGTGATTATTACATGTAATCAAAATATTTCAGATTTATTTATTTATTTGAAAGGCAGGATCACAGAGGGACACACTCACACACACACACACATACACAGAGAGAAAGAGAGAGAGATCTTTCATCATCTGGTTTACTCCCCATTTTGAATACCCATAAAGGCTGGAACTGAGCCAATCCAAGCCAGGAGCCATGAGCTTCTTCTGGTTTCCTACATGGATGCAGGGGCCCAAGCACTTGGTCCATCTTTTGCTGCTTTCCCAGGCCATTCGCAGGGAGCTGGATCAGAAGAGGAGCAGCCAGGTCTCAAAACAGCACCCACATGGGATGCCAGCACTGCAGATGGCTGCTTAACCTGCTACTCCACAGTGTCAGTCCCAATCAAAAATTTTTTTTAAACACCTAAATGAAAGATCTCCGTGAGTGAGATCCCAGTGGAAAGAACGGGTCATCAAAGAAGGAGGTACCTTTCTCTGAAGGGAGGAGAGAACTTCTACTTTGACCATGGCCTTGTCTAAATATGATCAGAGTCGGTGAACTCAGGGGGCTTCCATAGCCTTGGCAGCTCATGACAAGAGCCTGGGGTGATTACTGATGCATAAACAAGAGTGTCAATTTGTTAAGTCAACAACAGGAGTCACTGTGCACTTACTCCTCATGTAGGATCTCTGTCCTTAGTGTGCTGTACATTGAGATTTTTTTATTTTTTTATTTTTTTATTTTTGACAGGCAGAGTGGACAGTGAGAGAGAGAGAGACAGAGAGAAAGGTCTTCCTTTGCCGTTGGTTCACCCTCCAATGGCTGCCGCGGCCGGCGCGCTGCGGCCGGCGCACCGCGCTGATCCGATGGCAGGAGCCAGGAGCCAGGTGCTTCTCCTGGTCTCCCATGGGATGCAGGGCCCAAGCACCTGGGCCATCCTCCACTGCACTCCCTGGCCACAGCAGAGAGCTGGCCTGGAAGAGGGGCAACCGGGACAGAATCTGGCGCCCCGACTGGGACTAGAACCCGGTGTGCCGGCGCCGCTAGGCGGAGGATTAGCCTAGTGAGCCGCGGCGCCGGCCTGTACATTGAGATTTAATGCTATAACTAGTACTCAAACAGTATTTTTCACTTTATGTTTCTGTGTGGGAGCAAACTGTTGAAATCTTTACTTAATGTATGCTAAACTGATCTTCTGTATATAGAGAATGGAAAATGAATCTTGATGTGAATGGAAGGGGAGAGGGAGTGGGAAAGGGGAGGGTTGCAGGTGGGAGGGACGGTATGGGGGGGAAGCCATTGTAATCCATATTCTGTACTTTGGAAATTTATATTCATTAAATAAAAGTTAAAAAAATAAATAAATAAAGTAAAACATTAAAAAAATAAATTAAACATCAAAAGAAGATGTTGACGCTCAGTCAGTCTTTCAGTTCTGAGCTCTCAAAGCACTGACAACACGGCAGGGCCTGTGCCCCAAGCTTCCCCTTTGGAGGTGATTAACTCAGACTTGGATTCTGAACTCCTTGCTCCTTTTCCTTCATTTCCTCTCAGAAAGAAGGCAGGACTACATCACTATGGGCTTGGCAACATTATAAATCAGCAACCAAATCCATGTTTTGCCACAAAAGTCCTCAGTAAACTTGCAAACTTGATAAATTTAGCTACTTACCCTCTTCTTCATTTTTATTTCTCTTCCTCTAGAGAGTAAGTGCCCTCATTTTATTTGTTGGGTCTTCCTTGTCTCTATTCCACACTCGTCTTCTTCCATTACCTCCCAGATATATTCTTGTTCTATTCAGCAACAGCCCAATATCCTTATTTACATCATGGTATGAATGGGCACACTTTATTGTTTAAAAGGCAAATTTGGGCATTCAAATCGTGCTGTAGCTCCCTTAGTTTTAAGGGAGGACTAGTATGGATCTCCACTCTCTGCCTAAGCTGACAGACTTGATAGAAATGAAGGCGAATCCTGAATAAGAAGAGCCTGTAGTAGTTTTCTCAGTTTCCTGGAAGAGGAGAAAAAAGAAGGCAGAGGTGTTTATTACGGGAGCTACATGCAGTTCAAGGTGTACCTTGCTGTACTCCCTCAAACACAAGGTGCGGGACAAATTACTTTAGGCTGGGACACAGCATTCTTGGGTCTAGCCACTAATCTAGGCAAATGGACTTAAATATATAAATACATCAAATAAAAATGTACATTGTCCCCATTCCCTTCTCATTTCTTCTCTTCAGATTTTACCCAAATGGCTTTTGCTTGAAGATCTAGGTGGTTAACTGACTCAATTGTGAAGGCAAATGCCTTTCAGACAATGATCTACCTACTGGGCAAGCAATGACTGCGATTTTCAATGAAAATTTAAGTGAATATTTAGGAATAGAAAAATATAAAAAACAGTTTTGTTTATGAAAAAGGAGTGTGAGACTGTGTAGTAGTCCAAACAAAGAAGTCATTAGGTATGGTGTAAGAAGACAGAAGATAATGATGTATAAGAAACAAGAAAGAAGCCTATAAATTTCCATCAACTTCTATAAGCTTGTTTGGTACCAAAAAAAATGGGGAAGCTTGGACTAGCTCTGCACTCAGCAGACATAATGGATTTTGTCCTTCAGCCTACTCTGGTGCATTTATTTTCTCTAGGGAGTTGTTTTTACAGCCTAAGAAATCGGTCTAAAAGGAGTTGGGGTAACTTCTGAAGTGATGATGGACTATTTCGTCCTGGAAGGATCGTGATGGCTTGGAAGTCTAATCTGTACCTGGTTTTGCCTCCGTGGCTTCCTCTTTGCTGCTTGATGGTCACTGGACAACAGTGAAAGGAGTGGGCTGAATGTGATCCAGGACGGGGTATTCTGAACACTCACTAAGGAAAAACTCTGCGTGGATTCCAAAAATTGCTTGCATCAAAACAAACTTATTTGAAAATTCCACTTTCCATAGCTTTTCAAGTACGCTAGTACGCTGACACTGGTGGTGTAAAGCTGTCTCAATGTTGGATTCAGTATGCCGTAAGCAAGATGCGAACTGTATTGAAAACTGGAAGTGGTTTATCCAAATCTTCTCTCTGGAGGTGTAGGGCTCTCCTCTCCGCTCCTTCCCTAACTCACCTACCCCTCCCTCTCTGTGAACCTAAGGTGCCCGTAGTCACTTTTGTGCTACAAATGCCTTTGCCTTTTGTGGAAGTCTACAGACCCCTTCTCAGAAAATGCTTTCAAAGCACAAGACATTTCACAGGATTAAAAAGCAAACCAAACATATTAAAACACAATAATTAAATATTAACATCTGGCCACATATGCATCTCTTTACAACCTAATCAAAAAGAAGTGAATAATAACTGTAATCATTTCAAAGAAACAATGGGTAAAAATAGTATTTTGAGCTTTGATAGCAGAATATCTGTAATTTCTATTGGAATAAAATATTAGACTTTGCCAGTACTGCTGTAGTTATAATAAATTTATGAATGTAGCATATGGTGGAAAACATGTATTTTTTTTTTCACCTGCTTTTGCACTTGAGTCACAGACTGGAAATTTTCCCAGTTGTTTCCTAAACTCTCAGGAAAAAGTCCAGTCACTCTTGTCTGAAAAGTCAGACATCAGAGACAAAAGATATCTAGAGTAGAAAATATGTATCTATCAACAAGAGCCACTGTTTAAGGGGTAGGATTATTGGGGAATCATTTCCAATGGAGAGGGAATGTGCTAGTGACAAAAAGAGTGAACATGAAAATTGTACCTGTTGAGGTGACCATGCCTGTGTACTGGAAATATGGTTTTGTGCTTTCAGGACAAGCATTAGCATTATTTTGATAATATTACAGCATTATTAGTAATGTGCATTATGTACTTATAATATTGCAAGACAACTTGTTAAATCCTTTTAAGGATTGTTTTATTTCAACCTTATAATGATCTTAACTAGATTATTTCTATTATTCTTCTTTTAACTTACCTCAGGAAACTGGGGTAAGGTAGTTGCCCACAAAACATGAGAATGGCCAGAACAAGGGTTCAAAACCAGTCAGGCAGACTCAAAACAGCTGCACTCTCAATCACCATGCTACGATTCTCTCCTTGAATGCATCAGTACAATAATCTGTTTTCTTCTCAAGTAACATACAAAGTTCTTACAGAGGGAAAAACCATGAATTGATAACCTGAAGTCATATTCCTTGAAAAAAACTGTTATGGACTGAATGTTTATGTCCCCCCAACATTTATCTGTTACAGCCGTAACTCCCAGGGTGGCTGGATTTGGAGATGGGACTTCTAAATAAGTAATGAAGGCTAAATTAAGTTATAATGGCGGGGTCCTGAACTGACAAAATTAGTTTCCTTATAAGAAGAAACAACAGAGAAATCTGTGTGTATGTGTGTGTGTGTGTGTGTTTCCTTGTGCACACACAGAGGTCGTCTGAGGACACAGTAAGAAGACAATCATCTGTAAGTCAGGATGAGAGCCCTTACCAAAAGCCAAATTATCCAGAACCTTGATCTTGGACTTCTAGCCTTTAGAATTGTGAGAAAAATAAGTTTCTGTGGTTTAAGACACTTGACCTATGGGATTTTCTTATGGCAACTGAGTAGACCGAGACAGAAGTTTTGATTCTAAATTCTTCCTTCAAACAAGAAGTTACATACTTATAACGTGGAAAAATGATTTTTGTAGATAGCCAGTGACATGAAAATCTGAAGTTAAGAAGTTTCATGACTTGTTCTTAAACAGTTTTTTATATTTTGTGTGTGTGTGTGTGCAAATTTTTGAAATTTTTACTTAGAATAGAGCTGGTCTTCTGTGTATAAACTTAATTGAAATTGAATCTTAAGGAAGAATGGAACTGGGAATAGGAGAAGGAGGAGGAAGTGAGGTGGGAGTAGGGATGGGAGGACAGGCATGGTGGGAAGAATCACTATAATCCTAAAGTACTACTTATGAAATTTGAACTCATTAAATAAAAAGTTTCTAAAAAAAGCTTTCATGGAATTCATATACCACTCCCCTTTCAAAATACATCTTTGATCCCCAGAGTTTGTGAATATTCCACAGGAGAAATACCTGAGCTAGCCATTACCAGAAATTTTGCCAATAAAAGTTTCATATTACCATGCCTGCACCCAAAAATTAATTTAATCAAATTATTTGCAAATATGTGAAGTAGAGATAGGAACACATAGGCCAACACCATCGTTTCTGAATGTTTGAGATAGTGACCCTTTCCCTACTACAGTGAAAGGTTCTTCTCAGAAACGGAGTGTTGCATTTAGTTGAAATAGAGATAAATATATCATAGTTCTTAGAACGATTTTTCAGAACAAATTTCCTTTTCAGTTTGCACAGATAAATTAGCATATAGTCATTCTACAGTCCACTAGAACACTCCATTTCCTCTTTAAATAGAGACGAGCTTAGTGTTGTAGATGTTACAAGCGGCCATTATGAGCATCAGAGGGGATAAACAACCCAGAACCTTGAAAAACAGTCAAGTCCTATCAAAATCCAACAACTCTTATCATTGAGGTGCTTATTCTAAACGACCCATACTACATTTTGAATTTGTAACATGTGCTCTGTTACTGAAAAGAACTAACAATCATTTGTAAATAGAGAAGACAAATCGTAGACTTTCTAAGTGATCACGACTAGTATTTTTAACAATAATGAAGCACACTTGTAAGTATAGTTAATGACAGATTGACCGGGATAAATATAAATTTTGTTGAAACTCTAATAGCCAGCCGATAAAGGATTGATTCTGTGGGTGAAGTAGTAACTATAGAATTTATAATTACTTCTCCATAAAGGAAATATTTAACTTAAATTTAACATGCATATGGTAAGTATCTGCCATATATGAAGCATTGTACTGGTTTCTGAGACATAAAGAGAAAATGATTATATATCTATTGGGTTGTTCTATATGATGGGATTTGGTGTTAGTGAGTGCAGGGGGATGTTTTTAGGAGTATAGGTAAAAGGCACCAGATGATTGATCTGAAGAATGAAATGAAAAGAATATAAGAAAAATGTAGAATATTATCTTTATTCCTGCTTCAAGGATGATATTGGGTTGGTATAGTTCATGCAACAAGAAATGACTTTTGCTTTTTGATTCTCGATACACAAAGCACTTGGTACCAATAGTGATACACTAACAACCTAACAAAAATTACTATGCATAATTTTTTCTTTTCTTAATTTTGAGGTTTAGCAGTATATTAAATCTGGCTCTTGCAAAAACTATTTCAAGATTTATGCAAAAGAGGAAAACATTTCTTCTTAATATAGAGAGAAACAAAAGAAGAAAACATTAAAATGATTTTTGCTCAATGTATGTACATTCTGTATTGGCATCTTTATTTTATATGCAAGTTTTTTTAAGATGTATTTATTTACTTGAAATGCAGAGTTACAGAGAGAGAAGGAGAGACACACACACAGAGATCTCCCATCTGTTGTTTTGCTCCCCAGAATGGTCACAATGAGGCCAGCAGCCAGGAGCTTCATCCAGGTCTCCCTGGAGGCTCAGGGGTCCAATGACTTGGCCTATCTTCTGCTGCTTTTCTAGGTCATTAGCAGGGAGCTGAATCAGAAGTGGAGCAGTTAGGATTTGAACCCCCGATATGAGATGCCAGGGCCTCAGGCAACAGCTTAACTTGCTATGCCAGAGGTTGTTCTTAGGGTCTGTTCATTCTTCAAAGATTTGCCCACTGATTTTATTATTTTTTGTATTTTTGACTCACTTATTGGGGAAGGGCATGTCTGGGTGGGCTGTTCCCTTTATCATTGCCATTGTTTTCATTTCATGGGTTTTTATTTATTTTTTTTTTTTTTTGAGCAAAATAATTTAATCTGCATCAATCATATCAAACTGGACAAATAAATTCTCCACATTTGAGGAAAATCCAACAAATTCAAATGATAGGTTGATTTCAAAATACCAAATGTCCTCAATCCACAGTTGTAATGAAAGCTAACAGAATTGTTAAATGAAGGAGTTAATTATGTAGGGTTCTTAAACCAGGAAGGGGAAAAAGAGAAAGGTTTATTTTTTTTCTATATCTGTCAACTGAAAATATGCAGTGTTGTGGCTGAAACATGAATATTTTAAAGTAACAGCAAATGCCTGTAATTCTTCTTGGCCAGCGGTTCCAGGCATGTCCTTTCCTGGCAATAAACCACACGCAGGGAGAGGAGTCTTTCTCACAGTGCCAAGGAGTTAATTATGCTTTCCTTAGACGCTCAGGACTGGAGTGCCTTTCTTATAATTTTTTCTCCTCTTTTGTATAAAGCAGTTCAAATCTCTTCTCATATCCCCACCAAACTATTTCATTTTAACTAGGTACAATTTTGTGCTTTCTTTTTGTGTTTATGAATAATACTTGCAAAATCAAATCAAAGAACAAAGAAACTGCAACTTAGGCTTTCATATTTTTCCTAGGGTTCACAACGTGAACACAGCCCCAAACCCAGTGGGGATTATTCCCAGCAGAGCAATGGAGTTGGGCACCATGCTCTCTAAATGATCTTTAGTTTATATAGTTTATACATTAAAGAAAATAAATGCAATTGAGAATTAATGCCTAATGGAACTGTCTGGCACATACTACTGGAGGATACTTAAATACAGTCTGATAAAAAATTAAAACCAATTTATCAAAATGGCAAAACATTTGGTAATTTGGAACTCTCTTAATGTCCATTTAAAGTGCAATAGTCAGTAATTTATTCCATTCTGCAGATTTCAAGTTATCAGCATTTAGTACAATTTATAGCTCATTCTTAATTTTGCTATTATTTACTTTAGCAAATAAGGGAGTCTTACTTTGCAAAAAAAGTGCTGACTCTCATCTTGCGGAGTACCTGAGTGTAACAGATTCAGTGTGGAAAACAAATCTGGACAGCTTCCTACCTCCGAACTACAGTTCTAAGCTTGTTTTAAGTTAGCTTTTAGATAAGCGGCTCTCACACTTTAGTATTTTGAAGAATCAACCAGGGAGTTTGTTAAAATGCAAATTTCTGGCTTGTAGCCCCAGGGATTCTGATCAGAAGGTTTGGAATGGGGCCAAGTAATCTGCACTGATTTTTAATAATCACCCTTAAATGATTCTGTTCCTAGGACACATTTTGAGAAATACTGTGATAGAAAAATCTAATTTTTTTTGTGTGTTCAATGTCATTTTACAATTCAAACTATTGACTAATGGGTTTAGTAATCCTAAAATTAATCAAGTTGTTGATTATGCTCAACTTTGGGAATTTATACAATCTTTTGAAAATTCAATTCGGTAAATTGTTCCATTTTGTATTAACATTGCAAGTTATGTCATTAAGACCAAGTCAACTTCATTAAGCCAACAATTCATTTAGCAGACTGCATTATGCACTCAAAACTATAAGGGCTTAAATGCGTAAGGTGTATTGCCTTCTCTGAAATCACATAATTCATAAGGAAATTCAGGTAGTGAAACGTATCAGACACATAACTATAGCAAAGAGCTGGAATTCATACACGCTGGGAAGAACAGACTGTTTTAGTGGAGGTAACAGTTTGTGTGTTCCAAAGGTTTCCTGAAGAACATGGCTTTTGGGAATGTACTCCGTGCCGAGACTTCATGATCTCCATGAACTCCAATAAGATTCATTTCTGTGGAATACAAACACACCTCACAGTAAATATTTTGGCTTCGGAACTGAAATCATTCTGAATAACATCGTTTTAAAGGACAGCCCCGTATTTTTTCACCAAAGAGCTAAAGAATGGTTTTCAAAGTAGAGGGGACAACCCGTGATCTCATCCTGAGCGCAGGAGAGGATCACTGAGCCTCCTGGAGATATTCGCTCAATCTTGAAGCCTCTCCCTAAATAGAACGTCAGTTATAGGAACGCTGGCTGTCTACTAGTTGATGTCATCGAAGACTTGACATGACAGTACCAAGAAAACTTACAGCTGGTCCAACATCCAGAGCTGCTTGACTTACAATGAGTTACACCCCAAGAACCTGATGGCCTATATTACCAAACCTCGTGGTTCACCACAAAGCACACTGTAGAGTGTTGGCTGCTTCCCCTCATGATTGCACAGCTTGCTGGCAGCTTCAGCTCTGCTGCCCAGCATCACAACAGCAGGTGAGGGGGCCAGCGCTGTGGCGCAGCGGGTTAACACCCTGGCCTGAAGCGCTGGCATCCCATATGGGCACCGGTTCTAGTCCCGGCTGCTCCTCTTCTAATCCAGCTCTCTGCTATGGCCTGGGAAAGCAGTAGAAGATGGCCCAAGTCCTTGGTCCCTGTGCCTGCGTGGAAGACCTGGAGGAAGCTCCTGGCTCCTGGCTTCGGATTTGTGCAGCTCTGGCAGTTGCGGCCAACTGGGGAGTGAACCAGCAGATGGAAGACCTCTCTGTCTCTACCTCTCTCTGTAACTCTGTCTTTCAAATAAATAAAATAAATCTTTAAGAAAAAAAAACAGCAGGTGAGCACAGCATGATGGTCACCAGAAAAATCAAAATTTAATGTTCAAGGGATAGTTCCTACTGAATGTGTATCTTTCACACCGTCATAAAGTTGGGAAATTGGTAAGTCAGACCATTTTAATCTGGGGTCTGTATTCCAGAGAGTGTAGGAGATAACCAGCCTTACTACCAGCAAAGATGGAAACACTGCACTTGTCACCAGGAATATGACGATGTAAATTGTCCAGTTATAGGTAAGCAAACAAACACTAGGTTTTAGGAAGGGAACAGCAGAAGAGAGGATAAACCCAGACACCATCAAAGTATAAAGCCTCAGAGCAAAGTTCTGTCTCCAGCTTTGGGTGTATTTTGGCAGAGAGAGCCAATTCCTGGTATTGAGTGACAAGCTGGAAGAAGGAGGAACGTGACAAGCAGTTTCTAAGGAATTCGGGGCTCAGGGCATTTCTAGTCCTTTAAGATGATTCTGACTATGACAGGCACATTAACAGTTTTCTTTATTATTTTTTTTCTGCTATGCCATTTGAATTTTAAGAATCCAGAGCAAAAGAACAATAAAATCAACTTAGGACCTAGTTCTACATCCATTACCCAGGCAAAAGGCCATGGACTCAAACCTATTGGTACTGTTTATGTTTGCCAAATGAACCATTTCAAATATTAAAATGACATCAATACGGGTTTCTGGAGAAGCTCACTGACATTAACAGTATTGCCAAAAATGTAATGCAAACTTCTGAACATTTGTCATATTTAGAAAGTTCTATTTTTTTCAGTTTACTTCCACAGAGCTGGGGGAAGGAAACACAAATTGCTGCGATAGTAGTGGAAGGAAACCAAAACTTAACAAAGGCTTATCGTGGGCTTCACATTGTGCTATGCTTTTTATTTATTACCTCATTTGAGAATTTTATGACATACGTGAAGTGTGTTGAAGATGCATGAGTTAACGTGTGTTTCGCAGCCGTTTCAGAGTTTGGTAATAAAGACATAATCTCAAACTGCTTTACTGAGGGTCTGCGGGTCACTGGGAGGCCATTTATTGTTAAATTCAGACTCACTAGTTGTTGAAGTTAGTCATTTTCAAACAAACCAACCCTTAGAGGCACCTGCAAATATAGACACATTTACATACACAGCCCTTGACAATTTTTATTTGTACTTCTTTCTGGAGAGTTACACTACATTAGTTACAAGGCTTGAGGAAACAAATGATTTCTTAAAAATTCTCTATAGCTGTCACTATGACAAGGTAGGGAAGTGGGTAAGAGCAAGTGACACAACCAGTAAGGTCTGGGTTTTATCTGGGGCCTTATGAACTCTACAGCCTGGCATCCCCTATTCTCTGAGGGCTGCATGCCAGCACCCAGCAGTGCAGCTTGTGTCCTGCTGAATGAACACCTTAGAGGATAAGCAGAGAATGACCCACTGATGACTATCTTAGCTTAGGTTTCCCTGAAAGAGGTATCTTAGACAGACGTTTGGGCAGTGTATTTGGGAATGTGGTTTCATGGCGTGGGGGAGAATAAGGGAGAGAGATACATGGAAAAGGGGAAAATGAGCCAGGTGGAGCGACATGGTTGGTCACTGCCCTGGCTGATGGGTTGCTGGAGCCAATGGAACAACCTGGGCTGTGTGACACATGTCTCAGCATCATTAGCTCAAAGGAAGCAAGGGAGTAACGTTTCCTGTTGGCTTCTGTCTCCCGGTGGTCAATAATTGTCGGAGGTCATTGATTTATCCTGAAATTCCTATCACTTTTCTTCTCTCTGTGGTCAGAGAAGTCCTAGATTAGGAGTAACAGGCTCATAGACCCGGCTTGAGGGGAGGCACTGTCAGGTTTCCTCTATAGGAGACTGATCAAAGGCAATTGCTTTAAAAGAAGATGATGTTTGGGGAAGTTTATGAGATACAAATTTCCTTTAAGATGGAGTGCTAACTATTTTGGACCCAGTCACTAATGAGTTAGGTGCTTTGCTATTGTAGCTCAGCTCCTGTAGATTTTAGGGCCCATGGGAGTTTCTAAGTCTTTCTGCTGGGTGGAGAAAGTCTTCTACCCCATGGGAATTTGAGTTTGCAGTGCAGCTGGAGTAGGTGTTGGGGTCCAAGCACCTGGGCCATCCTCTGCTGCTTTCTCAGGCACATTAGCAGTGAGCAGGATCAGAAGTGGAGCAGCCAGGACTTGAACTGTGCCCATAAGGGACGCTGTTACTGCAGATGGTGGCTTAACCCACTACACCGCTACTCTGGCTACTGTGTAAACTAATTCTAACAACGTTAGTGATAAAATAAATGAGGAGAACCTTTTTCATAGTTAGGTATTGTTTAAGCATGGATTAGGAAAAAAATTGATCTGGTTTAGCTGATAAATATTACATTAAACTTAACTTCTCATGTTTTCTGCTCATGAATTATAAAGGAAAGCTTGAAGGGAGGGAAAATTCTCCATGTCTTGCTTTTTCTGTGGCATACAGTGTGGACCAAAGGGTTGTAAGAATCCACTCATCCTCTTATACGCTATGGGAGTATTACTTGCTCTGCATTTTGATATAGCAAATTAAAGGGGTATGTTGCTCATATTTTCTACGTAAGAAGTTGTTGGTGGGATGGGTGTTGTGGCACTGGGGGTTAGGCACTGCTTGGGACAACCCACATCAGAATTCTGGTTCAACTCCTGGGTACTCTGCTTCCAGGCCAGCTAATGCACCTGCAAAGCAGCGGAAGATGGATTCCCTGCTACCCATGTGAGAGACTCAGATGGAGTTCTTGGCTCCTGGCTTTGGCTTGCCCCAGCCCTGGCTGTTGCGGTCATTTGGGGTCAACTGGTGGATAGAAGATCTCCCTCCCTCTCTCTCTCTCTCTCTCTCTGCCTTTCAGATAAATAGATGTCTTTGATAAAAGGTTTGTTGTTATTGTTAAAGAAAAAGACGATCTTTTCCTCATTAGTAACTCCTTCAAAGATGTCTAAGTTCTCCCTAGACTGTGACTCCATGGCTGAGTATCTGATTCATTATAATACTGAGCAACTTTTGATAGCTTTATCTTAGTATTAATATTTTAAAGGCCAGTACCTTATTTTTCCTTCTGTACTTCTTATCCCTTTGCTTAAGGCACCTTTTGGTATTTGCTGTGATGTAAAAATCAGCCCAATTCCTCTTTGTTTAAAATGCTTTGACTCCAGGCTTGCTTTGTTTTCTCTTTCCTATGCTTATGGAGATGTAACAGGACTTGATTAACTTATTAATCAGCATGCATGAGTGTAGGGTTGATAGAGTCCAAACATCTATTTAACAAGAAGAAAATCTTATCTTAAGGAAGTTACCAAAAAAAAAAAAAAAAGCATCTGCTCATCCATTTCTTCTTTTCAACAAGTCTTTGTTGAATCACAATATGTAGAGAATAGTATTGTCTGTGCTTTGGGACACTGCAAAATGTAGAAGACCTGGGCACCTAAAGCATGCAAACTAGTGTTGCCAACTCCCTTTTGTTAAGTGATGTTGGTGTGGGAAACAACAGTGGGAAATCAAATGGGGAAAGAAAAATAAGTAGAAAGAGTCTGAACAGATGTTCAGCACAGCAGGACACAGCGGTAGAGACCTGGGATCCAACTTGTAAAAAGAAAGTGCAGAGTAGCTGGTATTTTGAAAAGAACACCAGACGAGAAAAGATTATACTTTGTGGCAAAGACACTACAGGGAGACCTAAATGAGATCATGTGTACTTTCCTCATGGAACCACAGAGAAGAATTTGGGGTTAGGAAGCCCATTAACAGATGACAAGCCTTGGAGCAATAATTAAGCCACGGTTTGGGTATTTGTGGCGGGCTCTATTCATGTACAAAAGCTCTGAATGTGCAACTCATTGCCTTTTTTTTTTTAGTACTGTTTTTGCAGAGAATTATTAATGCTACAATCCTGTTGTTATCTAATGTTTTAGAACACCAGTTATTTATTAGGTCACAGTAATTGTATAAAAACATAAAATTAACAACCCACAAAAATCATTTTTAAGATTTCTTCACTTTTAATTAAATCTAACATCAATGTTATAAAACCCACAAGAATAAAATCAGATTTATTTTGCTAGCATAATGGATTTTCAAATGCTTTCAAGTGCCTTGAGGACTAAAGTTCAGTAGGAATTGAAGTCATGTCACACTGCGGGCTGGAAAGGGCGAAACACCACGTGGAGAGTTTGTGAGGGTTCTGTATCAGTGGGAAGAGGCAGCAGAAATAAACTTATCTATTCTGAAATAAGAGCACTATTAGGCTGACATTCAGAATGCAGTTTGCTGTGGCCCTATAGAAACACAGTTCTCGGTCATTAGACAAGCTGAATTCCAGAAGGGATTGTGCAAGAATCAAATCACATGTAAGTGGGGTCAAAAATCAAGAGATTTTTGCTCTCTAGGTGAAGAATGTGGCAAAAGTAAGGTCTGAATGAAAGAAAACTGAGAGTCAGCAGTTCAAACTCTTGGAGAACAGGCCAAGAAATGCTTTCTATGTTGGACCATGGGGATAAAATGATGATTTGTCAAATTCATTACTAGGTTTGGGGAAAAAAAAAAGGAAGCTTCTGGCTGGGTCCTGGGACATCCCAAAGGGATTATTAGGTCAACTGACGTTACTAGGGGATCCATTGCTCTGAGTTTTTTCCTTGGCCCTCTCTAGCAAAGTTAGCATTTTCATTCTCTGTGTTTTATTTACTTATTATTAAGACAGAGCTTCGAGACAGCTTAAGAGAAGTGCTCTGATAACAGCCCTTATTGTTTGAGGGTGTGCACAGTGAATTTTTATTCACCTTATTTATGGAAGAAAGGAGTAATGCTGAATATAAATTTGGTATAGACTTTAAAAATTAATGACCATAATATATTGGTACATTAGTACATTTTGACTTGTTGTCTCTTTTCTTTCCAAAGAGAATTCATTTAGAGTTAAAGTTAGGTTGTACCACACGGTTTGACAAGAGCGTTTGAATTCAGTGACTAAATTTTTAGAAACAGTAGCATGAGTTCTCTTTTTCTTTCCTTGTGCAGTTATGATGGAATTGATATAAAATGGCTATGTCCAGATTACTTATTTTTAAAATATGCTTAAATTTTAAGGGATTAATTGGATCTTGAAAGTATTTTGAATTCAGTCTCATTTGTTCCACCAGTTCTTTACTCATCTTCAACTAAATTACTCTCTCTCCCTCTCTCTTTTACCCCCTTAATTAGAACTTCTGTTTTATATTTAACTTCTTAGTCACAATATATAGATGCATGAGGGTATGAACATTTTCTGTTTCATTTTCTGCCTGGTCTCCAGTGATGCTGTGAACACATAACAAAGGTTACAATAACTGAGGAAGTTAGTGGCCTCTTTCAAGTTGTACTTCCCAGGGTATCTGCATTTTGATGGGTTTTGGTCTGATACTTTTTTTAAAAATCTTTTTTAAAAATTAATTAATTAATTTTATTTGGGAGAGTGAGACAGCTAAAGAGTGAACTCCCATTCCTTGGTTCAGCCCTAAATTCTGATAACAACCCCTGTTGGGGACCAAAGTTGGGAGCTGGGAACTCAAATCAGATCTCCCATAAGGGTAGCAAGGACCAAAGTACTTGATCGATCGCCTTGCTGCCTCCCAGGTTGCACATGAGTAGGAATCTGGAATCGGGAGCAGGGCCCAGACTTGAATCCAGGCACTCAGATATGCGATGCACACATTCCCCTCCCATAGCCTAACCACTGGATCAAATATTTGTCCCTGGACTCTGGTTCATGCCTTTGAATATTTAGAAAATAGCGTTTATTCATTTCTAAAACATGGAATAATTAAACTTTAAAAATGTGTTTTTTTTTTTAAATAAACATTTTCAAAAGTAAACCACTGTTAAAAGGCTTAGAGCAATGTTCCTTCTCCCCTTCTCCTCCAGTCTGCTACTATCACTCTCACCACAGTGATTCTTTTTTGGAGGTAAGTAATGTCATCTCTCTTTCCTACTCTATAACTTAAACTTCCTTACTTCTAAATCCTGTATTGTATTGCTTTATTTTGATCATTAATTCAAACATTATCCAATTCTATTACAGTTTGGTGATAAATCCATAGTCAGTATTATCATTATTATGACTAATGTAAATGCTGTTCACTGCTGAGTCAAGGAGCACACTGTGTTTACATCACATTCAGAGAATTTTCCTGGAATTAATAACTGCAACAAGGTTTTTTTTTTCCAGTTTTGTTAATTCACCTTAATCATAGCTAAGTCATTGTATATATTTTAGTAGCTATATAAAATATTGTCTCACCCAGTTCCCAAATAGTCAAGTCTACCTGGTCTACCCTTTCCTTCCATTTTTATTTCCCCTGAATCTATCCCTCCTGGGGTCTTCTATCCAACCTGGAATGGCTCTTCTTCTTGTGGGACCTTCTGTCCAGTCATCATCTTGGACACTGTACAATCTCCTGGGAATTCCATTTTCCTCTCTCCAGTTTGGATCCCGTTTCCTGATCCTAAGTCTTCGTCCTTCCCGGTTCATTCCCTGTAATGGACTGAGGATACTATTAGTTTGTTCAGAAAGTAGAAGAGATAATCTCTTTTTGAGAAAATATTTTCTAAAATGAGCTTATTTGTTTAATAAATGCTGATAGTATACTTGGATATGGACTGTTAGAATGGTTATCACCTACAGGAGAAATTTGAAATACCTTATGCTACTTTTGTGTAGGCTTGCTATGCTACCATAGGAAAGCAAAAGCAATTTTTATTCCTGGTTGTTTGAATATACACCTTTGGTCCTTTTGAGGATCTCCTCTGTATTCCTGCTCTTTCTGTCTCTCTTTTTTATATACAGCTTTAGGCACTTGATGGTGAGTCTTTTGAATCTGGAGATTTGCAATCTTCAGAGTGAGGATATTTCTGATTTTCTCCATGGAACTCCAGTTAATCAGATGTTGGGCCTTTCACTGCTCAATTGTTTTTTCTTTCATCTTTTCTCTCCTATTGGTTGTCTCTTTATATTTTTGATCTTTTAACTGTTTTGCTAAACTTTTACTCTCTAATATCTATTTCTTATTTCATGAATGTTCCTTTTTATGCATCATGGTTTTGTTCCATGGGTTCAATACCTCTCTATCTCTCCAAGGAGATGAATTACAGTGTTTTTCTGCTCCCTGAATTTGTTATGGTTCTTTTATAATTTTAACTTCAGAAATTTTCTGTGATTTTCTCCCATCCCTTAATTTAAGATCAAGGCTTCACACAGACAGTAAAGGCAAAAATAGACAAATGGGATTACATGAAGCTAAGAAGCTTCTGCAAAGCAAAGGAAACACCCAACAAAGCGGTAACCTACAGAATGGGAGAAAATATTTGCAAACTATACACTTGATAAAAAATTAATAACCAGAATATATAAGGAGCTAAAGAAACTCTACAATAAAACAAACAATCCAGTTAAGAAATGGGCTAAGGATATGAAGAGTTATTTTTCAAAGAATGAAATACAAATGGCCAACAGATACATGAAAAGATTCTCAGGATCACTAACCATCAGGGAAATGCAAATAAAAACCACAGTGAGATTTCACTTCTTCTCAGTCCAAATGGCTATCACCCAAAAATCAAAAAAATACCAAATGCTGCTAAAGATGTGGGGGAAAAGGTACCCCATTGGTTGAAATGTAAGCTTGTACAACCACTGTGGAAAACAGTATGGAGATTCCTGAGAAATCTGAAAATAGACCTACCATATGAGTCAGCCAGCTGGCTCCTGGGAATTCACCCAAAGGAAATGAAATCAGCATATGAAAGAGTTATCTGTACCCCCATGTTTATAGCAGCTCATTTTACATTAGTCAGTAGAATTAGTTAATGGAATCAACCCAGGTGTCCATCACCTGATGACTGGATAAAGAAATTGTGGTATTTATACATGATGGAATACTATTCAACCTTTGAAAAGAATGAAATCCTATCATTCACCATGAAATGGATGCAGTTGGAGACCATTATACTTAGTGAAGCAAGTTAATCCTAAAAAGAGAAATATATTTTTTCCCTGATTGGTGGTAATACACAGAGTACCAAAAAATGAAATCTATATGAGTGAAACTGTCATTTTGAGATCTGATTATTGTTTATAGCCTTATCTATACTCCTGAGGAAGTTTTCTATTTAACTACTTGTTTAATTGCGTATTTAGTGGAAGGGTAATCTTGTAATCATAAGGTAAGTTGAAAGTATATCATTGTAAAAATTAAAAGAAAACAAGAACGGAAGAAGGAGAGAGGATAGGAGTGAGAGAGGGAGGTAGAGTAGGGTGGGAAGTATCGTTATGCTCTTAAAACTATATCTATAAAATTCATGAAATTTGTTCTTTTTATATAAATAAAGTCTTTTAAATAAAAAAGATCAATACATTAAAAGGCGAATATGAAACTCTATGGGTCTGGGCTATATTTTTGCACTGTCAAACTGCCTGTTTTTGCCATGACTGTCCGGCCAACATCAATGTGAATTCCCCCATGTAGAAATTCTCTCTGTAGCTTTCTCTATGGCAGTACATCCTCCTTCATGCCTACTCAATGGGTGCTAACTAGGCTTTCCTGATTTCTGAGACTTGGTGAAAAAGAAAGGCTCAGAGTTCAGTTTAATAAGCAAAGTTTAGCTTAGCTCCATTTTTTTCCCCTCCAGTGTGGGCCTTGGCTGTCTCCTGTGCCCTGTGATGGTGCAGATGTGGGGAAGTCATCTGATGGGTCTCAGAGGAGGCTGGGACCAGCGATGAAGGAGATTGCTCCTATGCTCTGTTAAAGATATTCACCCTAATATTTTAAAAATTTTCCTTGTACTTCTAAATCCCAGGCCTTTACAAAGTTCTTCTTAAAATTTTTATTACATTTTTCTTTAAAACAAATATATTTATTTATTTGAAAGGCAGATTGAGAGAGAGAGAGAGAGAGAGATTTTGCAACCATAGGTTTACTCCCCAAATGGTCTCAATGGTTGGGCTGGGCCAGGCTGAAGCCAGGAATCTGGAACCTCAACCTGGTCTTCCATGTGGGTAGCAGAGACCCAAGCTCTTGAACCTCTTTCTCTGCTTTCTCAGGTGCATTATCAGTGAGCTCATAGGAAAGCGGAGCAGCTGGGAATGAAACTAGCACTGAAATTTGGTGCTGGCTTTGCAAGGGGCAGCTTAACCTTCTCATCACAGCGGTGCCCTGTTTCCAAAGTTCTTAAAGGGGCCAAATACCCTACTCTCCTTTCTAATTTATCTATGATTCCTGCATTTATTTCAATCTTCAAACACTGTGATTTGAGATTAGAGATACATACACATTTTTCAAAAAGGTTCAATTTGTTTATTAGTTTTTGTCCTATTTTTCTAAATTTTAGGGTTTGGATTTTGAGTGGAGAATGCATAAAAATGTCTTGATTTCATCAACTTAAAATCACAAAATCAGATTTTGAGGGATAGATTATCATTGTTAACAAACTGTCATAAATTTATTTTTCAAATATAACAATTAATTAGTACTTGGAAATATTATTGCTAAGTAAATAAGAATATTGCTATTGGTTGCTGAAAATAGACTTTTCTACCAGGAAAGTTAACTACAGAAACCAAATAAAAATTAAAATGTTTTTAGTAGGTGTTGAATCACACTAGGTAAAGTTAAATGATGCCTATGGTTAATGTTTCCATGTTATTCTAGTCTGATACCATGTTCCCCATAGAAGTAGATGCTTGAAAAATAAACACAAAATTCTTATATTGGACAAGTAGAGAAATCAGCATTGGATAGAGCAGGTAACACACAGATAAATTTCCATCTTTCTTTCTTTATTGTTCATGAATTCTGGTATTTATTGTTACAATGCATTTTACAAATATTTGAGTGAGAAGAGTACAAACATTTATTGCATTCTCATGCTCTATCATATTTAGTATTAGGTATTTTTATCACTACTGTATGATTCTTTGTCAGAATTGGCTTACATTTTTGAATGTAAGTCTTTTCAATGAGATTTCCAGGATGTACCTGGTTTCTTGATGAAATTTAAAGATTCCCATCATTTACTTGAATCATTTCCTGGGAAGAGTTTCAACATGGCTAGCTACATTTATTTTATAATGATTTCTATAGCATTTATTGTAATTGTTGATTTTTTCCTGGCTTTTTTCATACTTCTATGAATAAATCTTTTTCTATCCATATCATGCATTAGCTATGTACTCAATACAATGCAAAATCCCATTTATTTTTACATTAAAAAAAACAAGGAGCATTGAGTTTTACTTGCAAAAGTCTTTTTAAATCTTTTATTTAATAAATATAAATTTCCAAACTACAACTTTTGAATTATAGCGGCTTTTCCCCCCCATAACCTCCCTCCCACCTGCAACCATCCCATCTCCCATTCCCTCTCCCATCCCATTCTTCATCAAGATTCATTTTCACTTATCTTTATATACAGAAGATCAACTTACTATATACTAAGTAAAGATTTTAACAGTTTGCACCCACACAGACACACAAAGCATAAAGAACTGTTTGAGTAGTAGTCTTACCATTAATCCACATAGTACAACACATTAAGGACAGAGATCCTGCATGGGGAGTAGGTGCACAGTAACTCTCGTTGATTTAACAATTGACACTCTTATTTATGACATCAGTAATCACCCGAGGCTCTTGTCATAAGCTGCCAAGTCTATGGAAGCCTCTTGAGTTCACAAACTCCGATCTTCTTTAGACAAGGCCATAGTCAAAGTGGAAGTTCTCTCCTCTCTTCAGAGAAAGGTAAGTCTTAAAAAGGTAGGTTAATGTCCAAAATTTAGCACAAGTTGTAACTCATATTCAATCACCACACATTCTCATACTTTGTGGAAAGAATTACAGCAACAATGAAGGATTTTTTGAAGGCTTAGGTGTCCTACGTATTTTGCACCTGTTTCTGGGGTGAAGCAGGGTAGCGGAAATGGAAGGTAGGACTGATTCCAAGATATTATTCCTTAGCCAATTACTAGCTTGGCCAAGACTTGAAGCATAGATATATGTGAGATGTTCATCCTCAACTTTAAAAAAAAGCTTTATTGAAAATAGTGTCTGCACTGAGCCCAGTACACATGGAGAGGGAGGATGATGCTATCCACTTCCAGAAATTTTATAAATAAGGACTTGCTTACCATTGACTGCTGACCTTGAATTCTCTAGAGAGTATGTCTGCAATTCTAAATTCAGCCTCAGAAGGCTGGGGAACTACTTATAAAGTGGTTATTAATAAACAGTGGCATAAAAGTTACAGAAGTCCAAAGTGTGTAGACAGGTGTTTCGCTTTAATTTGGTAATGAAATGTTGAAGAGGTACAGGTTTTAGTAGTCACAGCTTTGTCTTAGTACTGTGTGGGTGTGTAACCACGTGCTTGTGTGATCCCACACATTTATGTGTGTATTCTGGTAGATTATGCTTATTCAGAACAAGGTTCAACTTAATAAACACATATTTAAAAAATTCTTCTGAAATTATTCCAATGTTCTTAAGTTTTTAGTATTATCAATGTTGATCCTGTGTTTAATAAGATAGATACCTAATAAAGGAATTTTGTGCCAATATATTTTAGCTTTTTGAATATGAGATTATTTGTATGAGTACTGATTGTTCTCACAGGAAAAAAATCATACTGAGTTCTCAGAATGTCCAAAAACTGTATAAGCTTAATATATTTTTTAAAGAAAGTTAGACAATAACATCTTTGTATTTAAAGAAGTATTTCTCAGTATTTATAAAGCACTTGCCTGATTCTTACACTTTTCATAATTGAATAGACTCAGAAAACTAAATAACATAGTGCTAACATTAACAGTAAGGGTAAATTTGTGAATTGTATTTTTCATTCCATTCCATGTCTGGATTTATAATATTATCTTCATTTTACTTTTTGTCTCATTTATCTCTATCTCTGTCCTTTACTTTCCCTTCTCTGGGCCACTACCTGCCAGTCATTTAATTGAATAAATCGTAATGTGAAGAGAATCTTTGAGAAATTATATTGTGTGGCCTTTCCTGCGTTAATTCGAAATTGTACTTGGCCTCAAAAGCACTGCGCACTAAATTTATGTATGTTTCCAGAGACAGAGACTATTTTTTCTCTATCCTCTTCATGAGACATTTAAACAAGTGAGTAACAGGTGCTACATGCCTGGAACACATTGTACTCTGAATATTCTTGTAAGGAGTTGTTCACTCTGGGAAAGCATTTCATTTCTAAGTCCCAGTGAACCACACCTGTGCTTAGTCAGTCACTGGAAGGGTATATCCTGGGTGATGAAAAGAGATTTTACTGTGCAATGGATAGAATTATTTCTCCAAATGCTTAGGGAGAAAGCTGATAAATCACTTGAAACCTATCAAGTTGCATACTAACTGTACATACTTTTGGACAAGTTATTTCTCTTCTTCTTTGAATGGAGGAAATAATGCAAGATTGAACAATGCACTAAACCAGTGTCTTATTCTCATTTGGAAAGTTGTATACTTCTAATATGAAATATAAAATTTCTTATGCCATGGTGATTATGTTCATGTATGAAAATAGAAGAAAATTTGAGACAGAAAGAAGGAAATGTTGGTTAGTTGGATTGGGGGGGTAAAGCTCCATGTTTTTTGTATTAATCTCAGATTTAGCAGATATATCTGATGTAGTTGGCTCAATAAAGATTATGTTTGCCTAGTACTATGGGTAAGAAAAGAGCCGTAAGGATAATACTTGTCAGGCATAAATTAATGATACACATGTACTTATGATGAATAAATTATTTTGTGGTATGATAAACATCATCTTGCTTCATAGAGAAAAATAAAGTTTAGTTATCTGAAAGATGATAAATTCCATCAGGCCCTTAGGGTGTACATATATTTTAAGTCATTTCAGTGAGTAGAGTTTTAAGGATCCTAATGGTTTGAAATAATGTACTTGCCCATAGACAGCATCCTTCTAACTCCTCCAGGAAGATTCTGGGTAATGATATTTTGACTTTTACAAGCATGGCAAGGTGCTCTGCTCCCTCCTCACACCTCCAGCCACAATGTGTGTGAATCACCATCCAGCTCCAAGAGCATAATAGTGCTACTTATTAATTTACAGGAATAATTACTTTACAAAAGTGATAACTACTGAATTCTATCTGTGATTTAATGCTCTAGCTTAAGTTCTTTTTGTCCACATGTGAGGTTTCAATTATTCTGGATGACTATAGTATAGATTTGGGGTTTGGAATTGGTGTGGGAAGCTAGATTCTATGGGGAAAATAGTCCTAGTGACAACAGGCCAGCAAATAAGACCAGATGTTGTTGATATCTAAACACAGAACACTCTAGCCACGACCTCAATAGTGTTTTAGTTTATATTTTATAATGCATATTTCCAATGGTCTAGAGCAAAGCCCCACTTGCATGTTACATCACCAAATTCATCTCCTCTTATCTGAGAACTAGTTCCCTGTCTATTCCATTCATTAGGAGTATCATGTGCTTCCAGTTTTCAGAGTAAAAAGCGAGAACTATGGATATAATATTTGCTGCCTCTCACCGTTGTTCACGACTGTCTCATCATCCATTAAAGTTCATGTTTTAATTTTTCAAAGATGATTATGTATTTTGGATTCTGTATTTGTGTGCCATTAGCCTGTGAGCTCTACTGAGCTTTTAGAGCCCATCAGCTGCTCTCTGTATTCTATGCATTCTCTGCCTTTGTGGTTCTCTTCTCACTGTCATTATCCGGTGTGAAAACTTGTCCTGCCCCTGGATCTTCTTCATGCTCTTCTCTTTGCCTGACACATCCTTCCTGTGTTCCAGATCTAATAATTTACTTTTGATATCGGTTCCTTTCCAACTCACTTTAGACATCATGGTCCAAACATACATTCACTAGAGTCCTCTATTTCTTTCCCATTTTGTCTCTCTTTAGCTCTTAACATTCTACCATGATATTCTATAACTAAAGAGGAATCTACCAATTCTTTTTTTTTTTAAATCATCTTTTTAATTTCCTATTTGTTCAGGATGCTGAACAAGATCAACCCACCTTTACCTAAATCCACTGGACTCTCAACACCACTGGATAATTCTTTCTTTTGTGTCTTTCATAATGTTTTCATATTTCCTATTGTTCTTTCTCAGATTTTTTACATCCCTCTTCCTACTGCTCTCCTCACGTTTCTAATCACTTTCTCTAACTCTTAGAAGCTGATTCTGCCTGATTGTATAAACAAAGGAAAGGCGCTGGGGCTAGGTCACCTCTGTTCCTGGCATGCTAACCAGGGAATCCATCTTTACTCAGCTTCCTTTCTTGTCTCGGAGCAAGATATGACTTGACTTTATAAGATATCTATGATGGTCATTCCATGCATTAATTTGAGTCAGTCAAAGCGAGCCTAGATTAAGCATTGTTACTGAGTATGTCTTTTGAGGGAGTTTTCAGATGAGACTGGCATTCAAATTTGTGGACTCAGCAAAGCTGAGACTTCTTCCTATGTGAACAGCATCACGCTATCCATTGAGGGCATGGATGGAACAAAACCTAGGGATCAAGTAACTTTCCCCTGTTTACTTTCTGCCTCTTTATTTGAGCTGAGACATCAGTCTTCTCTCATCCTTGGACTGGACTGGACACCATCCGTTCCCATGGTTCTCACGCCTTCAGACTGGAAATATACCACTGGCTTTTCTGAGCCTCTGGCTTGCAGATAGCAGTTCATGGTACTTCTCAATTTCTGCACTCAAGTGAGCCAGTTCCTCACAATAAATCTCTTCCTGTATAGTCTTTCGCTCATCTGCAGTTTAACCCTCCTTAGTGTCAGTTGCCTGGGTCAACCACTGCCTAAAATATTAAATAAAACATTCCAGCAGTAATTCATTCATTTTAAATTGTGCACCACTCCGGGTAATATGGTGAAGTCTCACAGCATTCCTCTTTGTCTTGCCCAGGAAGTGAATCATCTCTTTTGTTCGGCATATCCAAGTTCTATATACTATATAGACTATGTGTATATAGAACGTTCAGTATATACTATATATAGTAGTACATACCCTGGGCTGATAAGTTATCCCCTCGCCCCTAATGAATGAAAATGATCTTTGTCAAGCATTCTGAAAAGTTCTTCAAAACAGGGCAAGCAACAAGGTGTTCTTTGGATTGGGAGTTGGAAAAAGGACTTATTTTTTATGTACCAAGCTCTTCAGGGGATAAGATTAACTCTGTATCCTATATTGATGGTCCATAACACAAATTTTGATGTGAGAGGATTTCTGTGTAAGTGGTTGATTAACAGGAAATAGGGTATAGGAAAGGCAGGTTATGCTAGTTATGCTAAGGGTGAAAGCCAAAGGTGTGATTCTAGATGAAGTCCCGGCCTGAGCTTCATCCCACGGGGACCTCGGCAGTGCAACCTCAGGCCCTTTAGACATGGTCCTGCCTTGAAGCAGGAGGTTGGAATTTTGCCTGCTTTCAGCAGCAGTTAGTCTCTGGCTACTGGGTGGGTAAGAGCAGGTAGGAATGGATCCCTGCTCTGCTCTAGTAGCCTAAGAGCAGGCTTCTGAGAGAGCTGCAGGTGTGAGCAGGTGCATCAGAGAACTGAGAATGGGCACAAGGAATGGCAAGAGAAGTGGGCAGGAGCACCAGCCGTATCCAACACATCTGGTTATGGAGAAGCAGACAATGACTCATAGAGCTTGTCCATTCCAGTGCCTGGATCTAGAACATCAGCAGAACACAGAAGTGACAGTGAAGTAGTGGAATCCTCTAGATCCTGGCTATTCTGAGCTCCAGTAGTGAGTCATGAGATATACCAGGACTGGACCCTGGGTATAGGTTCAGTAGAGGAATCCAGTATTCCTCTGGGTCCAGTAGAGGAATCCCCAGTATCCAACAGAACAGAGACTTCCTGGGGGCAATTAGCAGCAGAGCAAGAACATGGGGACAAGACAGATGGGCCAGGGAGGAGTGTCCAATAGTTGTTTGTTGCTCCTCTTCCAGTCCAGCTCTCTGCTGTGGCCCGTGAAGGCAGTGGAGGATGGCCCAGGTGCTTGGGCCCTGCACCCCCATGGGAGACCGAGAGGAGGCTCCTGGCTCCTGGCTTTGGATCGGCACAGTGCACCAGCTGTGGTGGCCATTTGAGGGGTGAACCAATGGAGGAGGAGGACCTTTCTCTCTGTCTCCCTCTCACTGTCTAACTCTGCCTGTCCAAAAAAAAAAAAAAAAAAAAATAGTATCATGGAAGAGTTAGGAAAAAGTAGGAGTTACTTGGAAGAAATAATTTGGGAAAGTATTTGGAGACAGTTATAAAGTTTGGGTGCCACTCCTTTTAGGTACTGGTGAGAGACCAGAGTTCTCAGGTTCTAAACCCCAGCAACTGCGTGCTGTCACTCCCCTCACGAGCCAAGACATGGGGCATCAACATCAGCAGCCTGTTCTTGCACTGGGCTTCACGTCTGATCAGCAATGTCCCAACGTGGATGAACTCTTTCCTAACTTCCCCAAGTCTCAGGTTCTCCCTTCTCCATACTTAAAGGCTACCCAGCAGGCTTTAATTCTGAATTGGCTGTGCTGTACTCTGCTGTTTTGTTGGATATTCATCTGACCCAGTTTGAGTCCTGGCTGCTCGATTTCTGATCCAGCTCCCTGCTAATGTGCCCAAGGAAAGCAGCAGAAGATGGCCCAGTCCCTGGGCCTCTGTCACCCATGAGAGATATCAAGATGGAATTCCAGGCTCCTGGCTTCAACCTAACCAATTCCAAGCCATTGTGACCATTTGGAGAGTGAACCAGGGGATGGAAGTTCCCTCTCTCTCTCTCTAACTGCCTTTTAAATAAATAGCCACATATATAAAAAAAACTTCTTCCAGAAGGGAGCTACTATTCATCACTGCTTCTTAATATTTAGCAGAATATTTGGCTAATAACAGTCTTAATAAATATTAGTTGAGTAACTGAAACACCTGGAATGATGATTTTCATCCTTCAGGGAGGGACAAAATATCTGCAAGCTATGGAAACTCCAGAAAATGGTACAACAAACAGAAACTTGCATATGTAAACCTAGAAGAATTTCTCTAAACAGAAAAAATGGTAATCCCTGTTGTTAGTAGGATAAAGCATGTCTTTCACATTTAAGACTGATAGTAGAAATCCTTCAAAGTTTTTTTAGGTCCTGGTATAATCTTTTTATTTTTGAGGTTTTTTTTTTTTTAGATTTATTTATTTGAAAGTCAAAGTTACAACGAGATAAGGAGAGATCTTCCATCTGCTAGGTCACACCCTAAGTGGCCTGGCTGGGCCAGGCAGAAACCAGGAGTCCAGAACTTACATCCTGGTCTCTCACATGGTGGTAGAGCCCAAACACGTGGGCCATCCTCCACTGCTTTTCCAAGGCCAGTAGCAGTGAGCTGGATGGGAAGTGGAGCAGCCAGGACTGGAACCGTCACCCGTATGGGCTGCTGGCACTGCAGGCGTCGACTTTTCCCACTATGCTGTGACTTTGGACCCAAGACCCAGTGTATTCTTACTCCTACAATAAACTCACTTACAAGTTACATGCAACAACTACTTTGGAGGAAGTTCTTAAGAATTTCAGTCAGTGTGAATTGACGCACTGCTGGGAACCAAGGAAGAAAACAGAAGAGAAAGAAATGAAGAGAATTTTAAATGACGAGGAAACAGAAGCAAGAGCAGGCAAGTCTAGCTGTGAAAATAAATGGTGGGAGAGGCGCTAATTTCCCTAAGATTAGTGCCGCACTCTAGGCTGCTCATCTGACTTACTAGAATGAGTCACGTCTAAGGTATGTTGGCCAGAGAAAGGCACAACCTTCTCCTTCATAGATTTTTATCTTTCCAAGGGCCCCTTGGGAGCCTCTCGTGCCCATTCCATTCCTCTCGCCTTAAAAGATTTTTACTGTCTGCATGTTAGCTATGCAGTCACTGAAACTGACATCATTCAAGTAAAGGAAACAGCTTCCAGCATTCATGTTCACTGTGTTAACATTACCAATTTAGATGTTAGAAGGAGTTGGTGAAATCTACCCTAGATGAAAGTGTAATGAAATATTTTGTGTATGTTAAGTTACATTGAGGGGTGGCTCTGTGACACAGCGGGTAAAGCCGCTGCCTGCAGTGCCAGCATCCCATATGGGTGCCGGTTCTAGTCCCAGCTGCTCCACTTCTGATCCAGCTCTCTGCCGTGGCCTGGGAAGGCAGTAGAGGATGGCCCCCAAGTCCTTGCATCCTTGCATTCATGTGGGAGACCTGGAAGAAGCTCCTGGCTCTTGGCTTCAGATTGGCCCAGCTCTGGCAGTTGTGGCCATCTGGGGAGTGAACCAGCGGATGGAAGACTTCTGTCTCTCCTTCTCTTGCCTCTACCTCTGTAACTCTGCCTTCAAGTAAATTTTTAAAAAGCTACATTGAGCAATTGGTGATTAGCTGATTGTTGATTTAATGGAAGGGGTTTCAGTTCATAGACTTCACTTCTATTTTTGATATATTTTAAATCTTGATCTCTCTGACTTTTCTGAACAAATTACATATACAAAAGATATCACCATGCAATTTAAGATGGACCTTAAGCTAAACATTGAAGGAGACTTAGGCATCACTCAGATAGAATCCAATGTTGGGAAGTAATTACTTAAAAGTAAGTTGAAAATATAATGTATCAGATAATAAACACACTTTTCCTGGCTACAAAAACTCATTCCCTCTGTTGTACCATGGCTATAAAATTTCTAAATGTGTGGAAAGTGCTGGAAGAAAATAAATCCAGGTGTGAAATGATGTATGTTTGAAAGTTTCTTTAAACTTAACTATAGGGATGAATTGAATCAAAGCTGACTTTTCACTTTCAAGGTTTTCTTTTCAGATATATATATATATATATGAAAAAAATATATATTTGTTTAAAGTGTAAAACGTTAAACTTATGATTATTTCTGATAAAACTTCCCTAATTCAAAGACTCAAATCAAAATTGAGATGCAATTTACAACCACGTTCAATATAAAAAACTGGCCTTAATTGATGGGTGCATGATGTCTGACAGTGAAGGAAATGTGGTAAAATAAAATTCTGTTTGGTCTTCCAAAAACATTTCTTAAAGATGAGGACTTCTGATTGCTATTTTATAGCTTCTAAGCTCTTTATCCACTTTTCTCATTTTCATCTCCCAGAAGCTATTTTATGCAGGGAACAATTAAGCAAGGTCTTTCAGAATGGCATAAGAAAAAGATATATTTGTTTTTCCAGTCCTGTTAGAAAGATCTATATATTGCCATTGAATTAATGACAGGAGATGTCCCGGTGTCACTGATTTATGAACCAGGTTGAGTAAAGCATCCTGCACTACTGCTGTAGGCAGCCAGGCTGAAGTGTTGAAACAGGACCTAGGAATGCTATCCAGACCCGAGAGCATCATTTAAGTACCTGGCTGCACTTGATCCCCAGTATCAATCTATTTATGTTAGAATTGACTAAAGGGTTTGTCTCATTAAATTGTATTCAACTGAAAGTATTTTATTAGTGATGAAAAAAATCAAATGTTATGTCAAAGTGACTTAAAAAGTGAAGAGGGGAATGAAAGTCATTTCATGAAACAATGTGAAAAATGAAAAAGCTCTCTTTGATCATAGTTCATAATTGAAGGTTATTTCCCTTTCCTAGGTAGTTATTTTGGCAATTAAATCTACTCAAAAGTTTTATCTCTAAAAAAATTAATTGTACATTGAAAAAGTGAAGTGGGATAATGTACTCTATAAAGGTTAAAAGAGGTTATTCCAAATGTTATTTCAGTAACATTAGATTTGTTATCACAGGCTGAGAAACTTAAGATATTAAAAAGTGTATCATGCTAAGAATGTTCTCTGTATGGAAACATTATTTAATTTTTTAAAGAATTCTTCTCAGTACCTATGTTGATTACTCTAATCTGCTAATTTAAGTTGATGTTTGTAAAGTGATACCAGTCTATGCTGCTGTATATAATATTATTTATAAATGTTCCTGATTTAATGACCATATTATACATTTATTCAGATTACTGATCATATTTCATGTTTTTCAATAGCCTTATTGAAGTATAACTGACATAAACTATGTTTAAAATATACAATTTGATAAATTACCACAAAACTCACTGATGATACATTATCCATTTTTCCCAGTCTTGTCTGTGTGTTTCACTTTGAATAGATTCTATTGTAACGTCTCCAAGTTCACTAGTTTTTTCTCCTGTAGCATCTAAATTTCATTTAAATTCTATCTAATGCAGAGACAGATTTCTTCAATTGTAGAGATGTCTAGAATATATCTACATATTCAATTTGTCTTTAAAAATTTTATATATATTTTTGACAGATGGGGGGACAGGGAGAGAGAGAGAGATTGTTCCTGTTCACTCCTCAGCTTCCTGCAGTAGCCAGGACTGGGCCAGGACAAAGCAGGGAACTCAGTCTCTGAGCAGGGATGCAATGGGTTAAGCCATCACTGCTGCCTTCCATGGTGTGCATTAGCAGAAGCTAGAAATGGGAACAGAGCTGAAACTGTAGCCCAGGCACTCCAATATGAGATATTTGAGTAGTCCCAAGAAATGTCTTAACAACTAAGCCAAATCCCAACCCAAGGGTTTTTTTTTTTTTAATTTCTTCTATGTCTCCAGTGACAGTTTGTACACATGGAATATAATTATAAATGGAATACTCTTTTCTAATAATGTAACAATCCATGTTTTGTCAGTTTCAATGGACTGAACTTTACTATGGGTTGGATGGTGATAATCGTTGGTTGGATGCCAGGTTGTGGATTTTACCTTGTTCTATGAAGGAGATTACACACACACACACACATTTCTGGGTAGTATTTAGTGAGTGGCTACAATGAATTTCACATACAGTGATTTACTTCACGTTTGCAGTGATCTCATGAAGTAGGTATCAGTAGACCCTTCTCAGAGATGAAGAAAACCAAAGGCATCGGAGAAGTGAGTTCTCATAGGTCACACAGCAGGAAGGTAGCAAAGCTGGGATTTGAATCCAGGTGATTCGTATTTCTCTAAATGTTGATTTTTTTTTTTTCTGAGACGCAGTGAAATTTCTTAGAAATAGTCTTTTTCAGGTCTTTCTTTTAGGAACTGTTGGGTGGGGATAGAGTAGTATCACTAAAATTGTTCCTGGCTACTGAGGAAAGATACTTCTGAGATTTGTAATCAGTACCATGTCAGCTCTGACCGGAACAGAGCCCCTTCCAGGCCCGGTGTGAGCCCCAAGCACTGTTCTCTCTAAACTGCTGTCACTGTTTCCTGAGCAGCTGGAAGCTTCCTTAGATGTTAGTGCTGACCAGTGATGTTTTTGGTGCATGTATCTCCTCCCCAGTACTGCGTCTCATGAGCTCTGCTTGCCTTGGGTCCCTAGACCTTTAGCTCGATGTCTTCTTCCCATGCAGTTGTCCAGGCTCCTCCTGGGTCCTGCTTTCTTGTACTACAGCCTGGAAATTCTCCCAAACAATAAGGTGGGGGCAGCCGCAGGCTCGTATCTTTAGGATCACTTCCTTCATGGTCTGACAGCCTGCATCTTGGAAGCCATCCTTTCAAATATTTGGTTCGTTTTTTTTTTTTTTTTTTTTTTTTAGGCTGGAGGATGAACTCAGAGTTTGTAAGCACATCTCAGGTGGAGGTAGAAATCCACGCTTCCACTCCATAGATACAATACGTCATGGGATGTGTAGCGCAGCCTGTTTGCTCCCTCTACTAAGTCCCTATCCCAGTGAGATCTGTGAAGGAAGTGGGGTGTTATTCTGTTCAGAAAAACCTTACTGATTTTTGAAACCTAGTCAGTGTCTGCCCTATCTTCTCAATCATCTTAGTGCTCACTTTCCTCTTACTCAAAGGTGCTAAATCTCCTTTACAAGAGAATAGCAGAATTTATTAAATCATGCCCATTTTAGGACGTGGTTTCATGGGTCTTAAATATGCTTTTCTAAAAACATGAGGACTACTGGAAGGGAAAAATATTAAAAATAAATTGGAAAACATTTCAGTCATTTGAAAAAGTGGATTCTTTATGCAAATCATTTTCTTGTGCCACATTCTAAAAGGATCTTTAATAAGGTGCTTGTTCTTGAGAGTCACTGTTAAGAGATACAAAAAGTATTTTTTTTCTCAAGAGTGGTTATATGTGGCGTCTAGCGTTTGATAACAAAAACAGGAATATTCGCGCATAATGGGATCAGCACAGGAGAGAATTCAGACTTCTTTTCTAGCCTGCTTCCCTTTGCTATTCTGGACAGGTGTTTCTATAGTGCAATTTAAACTACAAAAACGGCTCATAATTGCCAACACCTAATTTAACATTCTGAAGCTAATCATAAAACAACTTCCCCTTTCACAGGAGAGACCAAGTCTCAGCTGGGCTTTAAATCCTGATTATATGACAAGGTTCCAATTGAAATTTTAGCTATCAACCAAGTGACCTTCAATGACCACAAGCTGGGAAGCTTGGTAACTAATCTAAACAGATCTCTAGGCCAACCCCCACCCAGCACTGGCTTCCAGACTCCTGCATTATTCACCTCATGAAAAAAGACAAGCAGACTATGAAAAGCAAATGATTGTGGCAACCTTCAACCCTCAATTCTTGAAAGTCCAGCGGCAAGCTGTGAAAATATTCCCATGACCCTACTTCCTGTGTGGGTGCTTAGGACATGACAAAATGTTTATATTGTCAGCCCACATATCACAGTTAGTAATTCCTTCTGCCTTTAAGAAAGTGTTATTTGGAAGAAATGTTTCTCACATGAAAATAAAAGAAACCCTGCATTCATAGCTACTTGCAGATCATAATCAAGTCGGGCTGAATTTTGTACTTCCCATAATCCTTTTCATCAAATAATTCAGTCTGAAGGAAGTTAACTATTCATCATCTTGTGTAAAGTCTTCCTTCTCTTCATAACAAAATTCTCGTACAACCAAATCTTAGTTTATTTTTATGAGACTACTTTTCTTACTTTATTTGTTAGAGCTCCTTGGCGTAGTGTCACAGGATGTGCCTGAATAGGAAGTACTTCATTCCTGCCTTCAATTAAGATTGGTAAAGACCTTGGCTCTTGATTGCTAAAACTTAAATTCCTTGAAGGGGATCATTTTGTAAATTCAAGCTTGTGTTCTCCACAGTAATCAACCTGCTGACAGGCACAGAGTTAGCATTATTAAATGTTTGTTGAATGAATGCTGGGCTTTGCTAGCATAATGAATGAGCACATTGATTTTCGCTATGGCTCTGGTAATTCTGTCCATGAGGTATTTTTCCTGATTTGTAACTTTCAGTCTATGAAATTATTCCAAAGACATGTGATTAAATCACACTTAATTATACATTTAGCAAGGTATCTATCTTGCATTCCATTTTATTTTGTGAAACAAACAGGAAATATAACCCCCCAAATCTATATCATGTAGAGCAATATATTTATAAATTTGACTTGAGTACATCTAACCTCTTTGTAACTTAGACTTCAACGGCCTTGTATAAAAGATTTATAGAATAACATTAATCAATTAAAAGAAAAATGTTAAGAAAAAGGAAGAAACAAGTATGCCAGACAAAGCTAACCCAATGGGCGTGCTTGAACATAAAAAACTGGCCACACATTTTTTGGCATCAAAAACCAAAGACAGGAAACACAATGAGTTACATAACTCACTAGTAGAAAAAAAGAAAATTTACTACTTTCTCAAGAAAGGCATATTTTTTTTCCGGTACTAAACAGAGTGAGTTGCAATGTGGGTCTTAGGTGGGGAACATTGAGTCATTTAATGGACAATGTCCTTGTACCAATTTTGCCGCAAAGGCAGAACTGGGCCTCATGTGTCTCTTTCTTGTAAAGGCCTTCCATTAGAAGTTGAAGGCATAATATTACAACACCAGGGAAGAAGACAGTTCTGGGAGGGACCCAGTGAACGTGGTGCCAGCATGTGTTCCATTCTGGTCTGAGAGTGGAACTTCCAAGACTAGGAGCAGTGAAATGCTAAGATTGGTTTTTGGCTGACCTTGATTGGTTAGGAGCTGGATGGCAGCGCCAACTCATTTAAGGTAATCCTCAGGTGAGGTCCTTGCCTGACTTTCATGTTTATGATTAAGAATACTTTGACAAGATTTAGAATCCACAGGAACTGACCCTACCCAGTGTTGTGGGCTGGATCTCCTCACCATGCAGATGGTGGAACAGGATGCTACCGAATATGTCTGACTTCTCCAACTTCCCAAACTACCGCTAATGGCAGTCAAGTTGCTCTCTCACACCCAAGATCCGGGATGAATTTTCAAAGCTTATGTGTCATAAACTGACAATGTCTTTAAAAAATCTCAGTTTTTGAGATTTTAAAGTACATACACATTCCAGAAAATACTCATATTTGTTTGATATTAAAATAATGCTTTCAATGAACTCTAAGAATTGAGCTTTGAGTATAGATAAGCTTTGCGTGGTGCCTGGCCTGCCTCTCTCAAAGGTACATGTAATCTCGTCTGAGGAGTAAAGCCAAATAAATTGACAGGGGGTGGATGTAGCCTGAAATCTGCCAATTCATGCTAACACCTATTCACCACAGCCCTAAGCATGCCCATTGTATGTTCTTGGGGAATGGTGAATTCAGAACGCTTGCTTGCGCTGAATATTTCCTGGGGATTTTCAGAAAAGAGCAACCTCAACAACAGGCCCCCGTTTGCATGTTCACCAATGGAAATAGGTTCCTTTGTTTCACACAGCATACTGAACTCTGTCTGCTTGATAATAGGTATCAAGACTTTGGTCTTTCGAAAGTAAAAATAACGTAAAATATGTGCTGCAAATTTTTGTCACTCAAAACTAAAAAATAATGAACATTTATGTTCATTGGGATCCTTGATACTCTTGGCATCTATAGGTTTTACATACATTAACTCATTGAATCCCTATGGTTACCTATGAGGTGGATACCATCATCATGCCCATTGTACAGAAGTAGAGTTTGAGGCACAGTGAATAGAATACCCTGCCACTGGTCACAAAGGTAGTAAGTGGGTGAAGCAGGGATTTGAACCCGAGTCTGTGTTTCAATGACTGTGCTGAGCAGACTTGAGATGGTTCTCTTCAGAATCCCTAAACCTGAGTAACTTAAGTCAACGTGTGGCCTTGATCTATCACTGGAAATGCTTCCAAGCCAAATCAGTCCCAGTTACAGGTACTAAGGGAGCCGCCACTGCCATTCTCTCTTGGCATTTTGCTTTGCTTTCTTCATTTCACTGACTTTGCCAATCCATAGTTCTCCATGGCTGTTGGATGTCAGATGTATCCCGTCAGGCCCTGTGTAGCTGTTTCCCCTCTCTGCTTTAACATCCACTATAACTGGCTCCATCAATCAGTGTTTCCCAGGACACAGACTGAGAAAAAATCTTGGATCAGTGGCCCCCTTGCTTTTTCAACCTCTTGCCGCATGGAACTTTGTGCTGGGTGCCCTGGCCCTGTCTGGCCATCAGTGGCTGTGTATGGATGTCTCAAGTATGGAGAATTGGACTGGTAAGTTGAGGCTATGGGTGAGATGTTACTTCAAAAAGGGATGTGCATGAGTGACACGTTCTGTCAGATGCAGCTGGTCCAGTGCAAGTTTGAAGCAGATATATTGTTCTCTTATACTTGAAAATTTTGCTTGTTCAATAACCACTTGCCCTTTCTTTAGCAAATGGATCTTGACAAGCCACTATCAATTCATGTGTATTATAAAGAGAAATTATCTAATTTCCCTGGGCATCCATGGCTTGCCTAGGCCCCTAAAACTCCTGATCAGCATATACATGACCTGTGGGGGCCAAAAGTTTGACACAGTGGTTCAGATGTTCCTTGGGATGATGGTGCCCTATATTGGAGTTCCTGGGAAAAATTCAGGGCTCTGCTCCAGCTTCCTGCTAGTGAACATCCCAGGAGGCAGCAGGTGATGGCTCAAGTATTCGGATCCCTGCCACCCACATGGGAGGCCAGATAGAGATCTTGGCTCCCGGCTTCAGCCTCATCTAGCCATGGCTGTTGTGGGCATTTGGGGAGTCAACCAGCAGATGGGGTACCTGTCTGTCTCTCAAATAAAATAATTTAAAACAAAAGATAAAAATTACCTCTGGATTGCCATGAACGAACACCTTAGTGTATTTTTCAATGTATAAAATGCCAGCATTAGTCAGCATAGGAGTTCATGCTGGTTCACTCTCTGGGTAACCAGAGGTTTTAGTTTACAACCTCCTCTGACATCTGAACCCTTTCCTTTCACCGCTTCCCAAGCAGCTACAGCTTTGCATTTTACCTCTCTGATTAACTCCTGAAGTTTGCAACAACCATCCTTACTGTTGTATTCGTCGGTTTTTGTTGATGCTTTGTGCTGCACAATCACCAACCCACAGTTGCCCTCTCCTCAATTCCATCCCTTGTCTATGGTGGCATTAAATGCCTAGTGTCCTGCTAGGATTTTTCTCTGTGCGTGATTCACACCCACTGTGATACATGTTAATTTAGTAAGGAAATGACTTTGTGTTTGCAGACAGACAAATCAGTCATAAGGATGAAATCAGTGGTTTTGTCTAATATCTATTGAAAAATCCTGAGGCCAGCATTGTGCTGTGATGGGTTAAGCCACCTCATGGGATCCCAGCATCCCATATTGACGCTGGTGTAAGTCCCAGCTGTCCCACGTATGATCTAGCTCCCTGCCAATGACCTGAGAAAGCAACCAAAGATGGCCCAAGTACTTGAGCCCCAGCCACCCCTGTGGAAGACCTAGATGAAGCTCCTGGCTCCTGGTTTTATCCTGGCCCAGCCCTGACTGTTACAGCCATTTAGGGAGTGAATTAACAGATGGAAGATCTCTCTCTCTCTTTCTCTCTCTTCCTCCCTCCTTCCCTCCCTCCCTCTCCTCTCTCGTTCTCTCCCCCTTTCAAATAAATCTCTGCCTTTCAAATAAATAAATAGATCTTTAAAAAAGAAAGAGAAACATCTTCTGTGTTTTAGAAGCGATGGCTTTTTAACAATTCCTTTGCTTTCGCTGACAAAATTTTAGTTGCAAATAAATCTGAAATTGTTTTGCAGAGGATGATATGCAATTATATGTTATCAAAACCTCCTGTTAAAAGGATTATCTTACAATAAAAACATTCTTTTCGGTAAAAGTCCTGGAGGCTGCTGACTTGAGAAGCAAACGCTTTCTTTGATGGGAAGAACATGGGAGCAGGTGTCAGATTCTGAGCAAGAGCAGAGTTTCTCTCACTAATGTTTTGGGAATAAAACACTGTGTATGAATATTATACTTCTTTAGAGAAAGGATATTCATTTTCCTTATAAAGTTTATTTAACAGCATATCTTTTCATTTTAGACAAATTAGACATTTAAAGTTATGAAAGTTTATTGTATTTCACTTTATGTTTATTCGTTTTCCTCTATTTGAAAGGAAGACAGAGAGAGAAAGAGAATCTTCTATCTGTTGGTTCACTTCCCAAATGCCCATAATAGCCAGGTGTGGGCCAGGACAAAGTCAGGGGCCTAGGACGCCAGCTGGCTCCCCCAGGTGGGCAGCAGGGGCCCAATCAAGCTCTGGAGCCCTCATCTGCTGCCTCTCAGGATGCACTAGCAGGAAGCTGGATTAGAAGTGGAGCAGGCAGGACTCGAACTAGCACCCTCATGGGATGCTGGAGCCCACTAAGCCACAACGCCAGCCCCCCTATCTAATTTTAATAAACAGAAAGCTGTAGTAACCATGACTAAAACGTGCCTTGTGGGGCTGGCATTTTGGTGCCATGTGCAAAGCAATGCCCTCATCTCATATGGGCACTGCTTCATGTCCCGGCTGCTCCACTTCTGATCTAACTCCCTGCTAATGGCCTGGGAAAAACAGTAGAGGATGGCTCAAATGTTCGGATGTATGTCACCAATATGGAATACCCAGATGAAGCTCCTGGCTCCTGGGTTTGGCTTGGCTCATCATTGGCTGTTGTGGCCATCTGGGGAGTGAAATAGCAGATAGAGGATTCTCTCTCTCTCTCATTCTCACTCTCTCTCTCTCTCTCTGTCTCTCCCTCTCTCTCAGTAACTGATTTTCAAATAAGTAAATAAAATGATGGCTTGTGATAGTCACTTTGTTAATCACCTTGTGTTATTTTGCCTTAAAGGAACATTTATAAATTTTAGATTTTTATAATTTCAAGATTTTGTAAGGCATCATAGTTATGCACTTGCATGCACATATATATTATATCTAAGAAATTACTTACACCAGTATATATAGTCATATAAATACATATAATTATATCTAATGTCTACATATTTTATCTTTTGTTGTGTTCAATATCTTTTCTTGTTTTATTTTTAAAGATTTTATTTATTTGTTTGAGAGAAGAGTTACAGAGAAGGAGAGACAGAGAAAATGGTCTTCCATCTGCTGGTTCAATCCCCAAAGGGCCACAATGGCCAGAGCTGGGCAGATCAGGAGCTTTTTCCAAGTCTCCCACATGGGTGCAGGGGCCCAAGCACTTGGGCCATCTTCTGCTGCTTTCCCAGGCCATAGCAGTAGAGCTGGATCAGAAGAGAAGCAGCCGAGACTAGAATGGATACCATATGGGATGGCTGCAGTCGGAGATTTAGCTTCCTATGCCACAGCACTGGCCCCTTTTGTTTTATTTATATTTTTTTATCTTGGTGTGTACTAAGTTGTATAACTTGATCGTCATTTGTAAAAATATTGCAAGTTTCCAGGGGTTATGGATTTTTTATGTGGTCAAGAAAATGTATTTGCAGTCAAAATCATGTTGAAGATTCTGGCATGTATAAAAATGTTGATAGTTAAAAGTTAATAGGCTGGCACCGTGGCTCACTAGGCTAATCCTCCGCCTGCGGCGCTGGCACTCCGGGTTCTAGTCCTGGTCCGGGAACCGGATTCTGTCCCGGTTGTCCCTCTTCCAGGCCAGCTCTCTGCTGTGGCCCGGGAGTGCAGTGGATGATGGCCCAAGTGCTTGGGCCCTGCGCCTGCATGGGAGACCAGGAGAAGCACCTGGCTCCTGCCTTCGGATCAGCGCAGTGCACCGGCTGCAGCGCGCCGCCGGCGGCCATTGGAGGGTGAACCAATGGCAAAGGAAGACCTTTCTCTCTGTCTCTCTCTCTCGCTGTCCACTCTGCCTGTAAAAAAAAAAAGTTAATAGTTAGAAAATATACTTACTACCTTTGCAATGAGAGGCTATAAGTGGAACCACACACATCATGGCACTAGTGGTAGCATGATCTCATTTTAATTATTTTCAGAATATGAATTAAGCCATGATAAGTGATATTTTTAAGAATGGGTCCAGGAAAGATGAAAAACACTTTTCTGGCCTGAAAGGGATGTGGTTATTGGAAATGCATCATTAAAGACTTAATTCAGGTCACAATATGGGAAGGGCAACTCCACAGACTTTTCCAGAAGAAATACAGAAGACATGAGGTCAGGAAGGAGGAGAAAAGAGGTCGACGGCAAGGCACATCTGGGACTGTTCAGAGCAATCAGAAGCCAAAACATCCAGTAGACAAAAGGGAATGCGCCTCTTCCTGCTACACAGACATCTGGCTCAGCAGATGCAAGCGTGGAGCCTGCATTGTTTCAAAGACAGCTTTCTTCTCTCTCTGACCTCAGCTACCAGAAAACTAGCATTTATACAAACCGACATTTTTGTGGAATCCCCATTCCTTCAGGGTTAGTGTCCTCTTACGTTTGAACATTTTCCAACTGGTGATGGTCTTTGCCCTCTGCTGAACAGTTTCTCAATGCCCAAGACAATGTACTAAACTATACACAGTCATGCTATCTTTATTTAAGAAAATTTACTGATTTCTCATTTTTAAAAGTAGCAATCATTTTGAACTCCTTGGTGAATGGCAAAATAAAAGTTTTTTTTTTTTAACCTTAAAAAGAATTTATAAAAGGCCTATTTTCCTTAGGGAAAAATGCTGCATTCTTTTTATTTTTTCATAAAAATAGTGTGAGCTAGAATTTAAGAAAACCTTTTAAAGGTAATTAATAGCTTTTTTTTTATAATTTTAAGTTTATAGAATAGTTGAGAAAAATTGTACAAGGAATTCCATATTGCATTAGTCTAGTACATTTGTTACAATTAATAAATGAATATTGGTACATTATCATTACCTATAGTTTATAGCTTATATTGAAGTTCACATTTTGTGTTGTATAATTCTGTTTGTTTTCATTTTTTAGTTTTTAAAACATTGATTTATTTACTTACTTAAAATGCAGAATGACACCAGAGAGCTGAGGGGAGGGGGTAGAGAGGGAGATCTTCCATCTGCTAGTTTACTCCCCAAATGGCAAAAGATAGCCAGGTCTGGGCCATGCCAAAGCCCGGATCCAGGAACTCCATGAGGTCTCCCACATAGATGGCAGGGGCCCAAGTATGTGAGTACTTGGTATGAGCTTTTTGGATCTAGTTATCTTCTAGTTGTCTAGAAGATGAAAAAGACAATTTGAAGGAAAACTATAATATCTACTGGTTTAGACCAATGCATCTTACTTTTTTGTTGTTAGCCAATGCATATTCGTGTGCACTTACCATTACACTTTCACATTGAAAAATTCTCTGTGCTCCACTTGTCTATCCCCTCCCTGCCTGCCCTGAACGCTCAACATTCACACTTCATTTTACTGTCGCTGTGGTCTGGCCTTTTCCAGAGTGACATGGAGTTGAGAACATATGTAACATATAGAACGTAGTCTTTCCACACTGGCTTTTTTCACTTACTAATTTGCGTGTAAAGCTTCTCTATGTCTTTTTGTGGCTTACTCACCCACTTCTGTTTGTCACCAATATTTTTTTTTAAATAGGCAAAATTTCCATGTCCTAAAATAGCACTGAAAAATAGGGTTATTTAAAAATGAATATTTTAAATAAAATTGAGTATCAAAAAGGTGCTAATTTCAGATGCACAGTTTGTTCAAAGACCATTAAGTTCAATGAGATTCATTTTTGTCTGCAAAATGTGTTAGCCTCCTTTACCTTTCCCCAGCACCACCAACACCCCTCTGAGTCAAGATCAATTCCCTTCATTACCCAGTTGTACTATTTGGCTCATCTGCTAGTGTTCAATACACTAGTAGACGCCTATTAACTGGAGGAGTTGACCAATAATCAATCCTCTGTGCTTCCTATTCGTGGGAATAGATCCTGCTTTTCCTTGTCATTCCAAATTGTTTCATGTTCTCCCTTGTACAATCCTGAGTTAGAGAACAGTAATTTAACTCACCAGAGGCTGTTCTGGAGTAACCATAACCATGAGTAACCACGAAATTATAGGACAGTCATACCACCTATTTTCTCAGCATCACATCTTACTGCATTTAATGATTCATTTTTTTTTTTCTAGAGCCCTCCACAAATCTAAATTCCCAGTGAAATGAAAAACACAAAACCAAGCAGACAAAAGGAATTCAGAAAATGATTTGGATTTTTTTCATTGGCTCTGATATGCTAGTTATATCTTTTCTAATATATACTCAAGCATGTTACTTAAATGAGAATTTTTTTAGGCAAGTAAACATAAAAAATCACTCTGACCTGGACTAAAAATGAGCCTTCAAAATAATCTGTTTTTCATGTGCTTAGGATCTGAACCACATGCAGTAGTAGCTCTTGTTTTCTCTAACAGGAACTAGTTAGTTTTGCCAGTATTTCTTGAGCATATGTTTGAAAAACCCATTGGAATGATCTAGGCAAGTCTGCTTTATAATCACAAGGTTGAAAAAAAATTAGTAACTGGAAAATATAACTGAGTAGTATAATTACATGTTCATCTTTGTTCTAAGTCATTTGCTTAAACAGAAAGACATCTTGTAAAATGGCTGACATCCAGTATTTTTGGTCTGCTTCCTTTTTCTAGGAACCATATTGATTGCAGTTTTAGAAATAAAGCTATTTAAACAAAATCAATTAAAATGATATTAAGAAGGTCATGCACATATTTATAGAAATCAAATGATCTGTTAATTAAAAAGCACAAACCATTAGTAACATTGAAGCTGAAATTTCCATGGCAACAGTTAAAAAAATTAACAGCACACATTTATTTACTTTGCAGAAGAGCTAGATCCAGTTAAACAGGCTGATGACCTAATAAGGGGTGGATTATAGTCATATGTTTGAGCTAGTAAATCAGAAGAGGTGGCAGCAAGATTGGCAGGGAAATAAGACTTGAAGTCACTGCATAATTGATACTGCATTGGGAAAATATGTGTGATACTAAGTACTCTACTTATATGCCCTTTTACAAGTTGTAAATTTTCACATTGCTACCTATGCAATTGTCTATTATTTAATAATTATTTATTTATATAAGGTGAACCCAATTCATGTATTTTATATATACAGATTTAAGAGCATAATGATACTTCCCACGCTACCTTCCTCCTGTCCATGCTCTCACCCTCCTTCCTCCTGTCTCTCAGTCCACCCAAAGAAAGGCTAAAGGATGATACCATAGAGGCAACTGCTGTGAATATTGCATTTTCTTTCTAGTGTTTGGAATTATTTTAGCCATGTAATCCTGGCCAGCACCAAGGCATTTAAGTCTTCCTCATCATCCTACCCTTTTAATTGCTGTGTTTGAATTGTAAGTAGTGAAATGATTGTTTCTTCTGTGTAATTATTCATTTTTTTCCCTGATTTTTAACTTGGCTTAACATTAAAATTTTATCCTTCCATGCCATATAATTGCAAACTCTGCTTGTATTTGGACTTCATCCAACCATTATCATGATAGTCCAGTGTGCATGTAATACACATATGTATGTCTACAATACATTTTTCTAAATATTGGTTGTTTAATAGTAACAAAAATGATAGCAACAAATTCGTTGTGGAAAAATCTTCAATATAAAGCTATGTAAGTGGCTGATAGTCTGAACTCTCAGAAGACATATGAGTTATTGAGGGCAATGATAGGAATATAAATGAAATTATAAGAAATAACTCAAGGCTATGAATAATCAGTGGTTAGCAAGTACTGCACCCCAAAAGACCAGAGGAGGGTGAGGCCTTTTAGTATTGGGTGCCCAGAATAAATCTAGACAAAGGGAATGGGATTTGGTCTGGACCCTAAAAGATAGATAGGATTTAAATATCCATAAAGAAATAAGAAAAAGAGTTCCTGGTAATGAGAAGAGGATGACCTAAGGTAGGCAGAAGGTGTGGAAGTTCAAAGTAGCTTGGGGACTCTGAGGCAGTAGGTGGGGAGAGTCTGATGAGAGTAAGGTGCACAGACAAAATAAGACCTGATTTTAGCAGGTTTCCTAGTTCGGGTGAATAGTCCTAGTTATTGGGCACCGCCGGACCTCTTTGTGGAGTTCAGAAGGGTAATGAGTGCTCTTGGACAGGTCACTTTGGCCGCAGTATGTGGCTGCTGCGCCAGGAAAGAGTGGAAGCAGGGAGATGAGTTCGTGGAACCATGGCAGTGAAGAGTGAATTGTTTGGATGGGAAGTGCAGTGGGCATGGTCTAGCGATAATTAGTTTTGGTTGAATCAGAAGAGAATGTCAAAACGGTGAGCTCAAGTAGAAAATCCGTTTAAAAATTGTTCTAAGGGGAAGACTTAGATGTAGAAACCATTCCAATTGGAAAGTTTGACTAAATTCCTTACATGTCCCTAGAGATTTAAAATTAAGTCCTCCCAGGGGGTGGCCATTCAAACACAGAACAGCTCCAAAGGAGATAAAACATAGCAAACAAAAAGGGGAGAGATGACTGCAGATTGAAGGTGGGGGGACCCCTCTTCCCTCCTGGGGGAGAGGAATAACAACAAAAACAAAAAACTGGTTGTTGGAGAAGTAGGAGAAGCAGAGAAATTAGCCTTGGAAAAGTCAAGGGAGAGGGAGATTGATGACCAGTTAATACTAATGTTCACCTCTCAGAGAGCAAGGTAGCCCATTTGTTTAGTCATGATTTTTCACTACATATTTCACACATCACTAGGAAATACTTCACGTAACTGAATATTCTCCTTCCTTGCCAACAAGTATCAACATCTCTGCGAACTGTTTCCGAATGATTTATAATGTGAATAAGACCTCGAAAACTTGTTTTCGTTATGCCTGTGGATGCGTCAGTCAAGACATTCAGAGGCTTATCCACAATGGCATGCAAAGCTCTACAGCCAAGTTTTCTTCTTTTCTCTGGGTTGCTAATTCCAGTAATCAGCAATTAATCACAGAGAATACAATGAAACACGACCAGAGCTTTTTAATCCCTAAATCCAAAAATTCGGTAAGGCAACTTTTCCTCAGTGTGTGCCCAGATGTAGATGCATGCTCGTGATAAGAGGGTAAGAATTCTGTTCTGCTCTGCATAAAGAGATTGCTCTTGGCACACTGGGTTGATGCACCTGTGCATGCTAGCACAGTAGGAAAACAAAGTCGATCTGGATTCTGCTTTATGGGAGCCTGTGCAGTATGATTACTGGAGTTGAGCCCATTCTTTGGGCCCAGAATAGTAACCACTATAATAAACCATCAACTTTAGAGTGTAATGTGCAGTATTTGTGAAGGGGCAGTTGCTCCTTGGAATAATGTGCTTGTCCCTTGGGTTAAAGGTAAGACAGAAAAAAATTGCTGAGGTTAAATTACTGTCTCTTCGTCCTGATGACTTCAAATGCCAGATGAAGGTTGCTACAGGACACTTCTGATGCTAACGTTGCGGAATCCAGATGAGAACTTGGGAGACTTTTTATATAACTGAACCTGGCATTGTGGCTCTTCTGGGAGAATTCTGGCCCAGTTCCAGTCCCCCTGCCTCTGGCCTAGCTGTAGGATCCTGAGTAAGTCACTAGAACCTATTTGGCTTTCTACTTTCTCAGGAAAGGAAGGGAGAGATAATACCTCTCTAACTGTTCCAGAATTTTAAAAATACAGGAAAGGTGTTTTTTTTTTTTTTTTTTTTTTTTTTTTTTTTTTTTTTTGAAAAGCACTGTAGGTACACGCCCAGTTTTATTTTCTTCTAGATTTATTTCAAATAATTATTAATTTAAAAAACTATTTTGGTAAGACTCCTTCAAGCAGAAATTTGCCATTTCTAGAAAATTAAAGTGGTTGTAAACTTGGGATTACGCTGCGAGTTGATTTCTCACCAAATCCCTCTAACTTTCTACCAGGCCTTTTCACGCTCTTCACAGTTTGCTGTTTTTCTTTTTCTTCTTCTCCAGCTTCCTCCTCCTCCTCCTCCTCTTCCTCTTCCTCCTCCTTTTCTTTTCTTCTTTTTTTTTTTCGTTCTCTTTTCTCTCTTTGTAGAACACTTTCTGTTTCCAAACAGAAATCACTCCTTGGGATCAACTCCGAGGTGCAGATGCCAGTGAGTGCTATGCTGGAACTGCCGGAGGCTTGGTTTGGGTGCTGAGAGGTGAAAGGGGAATGGCAATGTCCTGCAGCACCTCTAGATTGGAAAAGGCTCATTTTCATTATGTGATCATTACTAATAGCACTTTTAATGGCAGATGGAAATGTTAGCTTTGAATATCATTAGTGGAAGATACTTCAAAAAAATTATACAAACCTGCTCACTCCAAAGTGCTCAGAGTTAACAATGATTTGGAAACTTTGAAAGAAATATTTCACTCCTAAGTAGAGGTACTACATTCATGTAGAATATTATCTGAAAATGCTTAAAATTGTGTGATTTGTTGACTATCAACAAAATTCAAATCTTCTCCAAAGAGAAGACTCTAAAGGAAGTTTTTTGTTTGTTTACCTGTTCTCTTTTGTACGTCAACTTGAGTCTACAGACTTCTAGGGATACAGTTTAAAGCTCTATGTATAAAATTTAAACATTATGTTTGGTGACATACAAATTAAAATCACATAATCTTTTAAACGATTAGTAATGAGCAAATATTGCTATTTTCCATGCTTCCATTCTGTGAAACAATTATATGAAAATTCATAACTTGCAAGAATATCTAATAATGCCAAAATATAATAGAAAGACGTATTTTCCGAGAAGTACCCTTTTGACCTCAGTATTGCTATGACTGTAACTTAGCGTCTCTTTGCCATATAGGTTGATGAAGATACACCTCTTGCACAACTTTTCAGTGACGCAGCCCTGGAAATTTTACTCCAAGCCACAAATATCCACTTGGTTGTCATTATTTTGACAACCTAGTCATTATAATTTTATCTTTTTTTAAAAGATTTATTTATTTATTTGAAAGCCAGAGTTACAGAGAGGCAGAGGCAGAGAGAGAGGTCTTCCCTCTGCTGGTTTACTCCCCAGATGGCTGCAACAACCAAAGCAGTGCCGATCTGAAGCCAGGAGCCAGGAGCTTCTTACAGGTCTCCCAAGCAGTAGCAGGGCCCAAGGACTTGGGCCATCTTCTACTGGTTTTGCAGGACGTAGTAGAGAGCTGGATCAGAAGTGGAGCAACTGGCACCCATATGGGATGCTGGCACAGTACGTGGCAGCTTTATCTGTTACGCCATGGTGCCGGCCCCACTATAATTTTATCTTTTATGGTGATATGTTAAAAGTGTGCTTAGATCTAAAACTTGTGGTTATCAGATCATACTCCAGGTATAATTATTAGTTATGTGTAAATTTATGTCCTCTTACTAAGAATTTAATCTTGTCATTGTTTTGGGTTAATGGATCTTTCCCAGTTGAAAGGTTATTGTTAAAATAAGAGGACACTATTTAAGATTAGAGATTCTATCTGATGACTTTCTTCTTTCTGAGAGATGATTTTGAAAAGAAACCTCACCTTGTGTTCCAGCATGTATGCTTTTAGTGATTGTTAATGTCTGGGTCTACAGAGAGCAATTAACAAGGATAATATTTTGGAACTATCTTTTGCAGGATCTTCTGGTAGCCACTTTCATTGCTTGTGGCTACTCAGCCACAGTTGCCATGGAGTAGTGGAGGGTGAATACCCAGGACTGAAGAACACAGAATCCTCTACAGCTGGAAGATGCAGTGGAGAGACCTTTCAGCCCCCAGAAGCAGGTAAAGGAGAAAGGGAGAGCCAGGGGAAATTCACGGCAGGAGTAAGAGACGAGGGTTCCCTTGCTCCCACTATATTATTAAAACTCAAAAACTGAAGGGCATGGAGACATGTACATAGGCTTTGGGAAATGCTAGACATACCTCACGGCGAGTGACAAGATGCGGAGTGAAACTGTTTCTTGGGAGCTACCAAATTGGCACCAGCAGTAGATTAGAAAAAGCCAGGGAACGTGAACTAGAAGACAGCTCCACTGAGCTCTGAGAGTGAGAAAGCAGCTGAGGGTTTCACTTGGGAAGGAAGGAGGACTGAATCAGAGCGCCTGGGGTCAAGTGTGGAGATGGTGCATCCAAGTACCTCCTGGCTATATCTTCAGCAGTAGAGGCCAGCACCTGGTCCAAAGAGCCAATCAGCACCAGCCAAATCCTAATGTCATCACAGCCAAGGACCAACCACACAGCACAGTGCAACAGGATGAAGTAACATTGCATGGGGAAGAATGTAAACACCGACAGTCCCACCCACCACTGGGAAACGTAGGAATCTCCCTTCACACAGATAGCAGCTTGAGGAAGAAGGGGGAGACTTGTCTCTTTAGAGTAAAGGAATTCAGCTCACTAAGGATGACGATTTACATTTTGGATGCGCTGAGTATTTACCCAATAGGAAGTTAACCTAAATAGATTTTGAAACAAGCAACAACAAAAAAACTACAAAGTTTATCATCACTATCAAGTTCAATATTTCCCTCCACTATCTGTGGGAATGAGATCTGATCAAAATATGATCTATTTAGAAATAGAGAAGGCAAATTTATATTTTGCATATCTGATATAAGTTTAAACATTCAAACCTATATATTTATATATAGGTATGTATTATATATATATAACATATATATATATTTATAGTAAAGTATCAGTCAGGTCAGCTTAGGTTAGGTTACAGTAACAACACCCCCAGATCTGAGTGCCTTACAACAGCAGAGGTTAGGAGCTGGCACATGGATTAAGACACTGCATGGTATGCTCAAATCCCCTATCAGAGTGCCTGGGTTCGAGTCCTGGCTCTATTCTCATTTCCAGTGCTCTGTTAATGTGTGCCTTGAGAGGGAACAGGTGAGAGGTCAAGAAACTTGGATCTCTGCCCCTCACGTGGAGATTCAGCTTGATTCCCAGCCCTGGCTGTTGCAGGCTTTAGAGAATGGAGTGGTAGATTGAAGATCTCTGTCTCTGCCTTTCAAACAAAAATAAATACATCAATTAAAAATAAAAATTGCAACAGAGATTAATTTCTTACTCATGCTCCCTGCCTGGAAGCTGGCATGGGCTGCTATTCATCAGAGAAAGATTCAAGTTGATGGAGTATCCGTCTCAACGTTGCTGGCAAATAATTGTTACAGGAAAAAAGAGAGCACAGAAAATCACTCACTGGCTTTTAAACCCCTGTGTTAAAGTGAGATGCATTTAGTTCTGCTCAAATTTTACTGGCCAAAGCAAGTCACATGGTCATGTTAAACATCAAGGGAACACAGACTTGTCATTTTGCTGTATGCCCACAAGGAGAAACAGAAACAGTTGGTGAACAGTACTCACGGCTACCATGGTTTGTAGGGTCTTTACAACGTTGTAGATATGGAAAATCACCTTTGAGAAATGGAAAAGGTAGCAGTGACTTAAACGTCAACATACTGTGTTGTTTGTAATTTGTGCCACCATGTTCTTACATTTCTTAATACACTGGCAGCTGTGTTACTAAATGCTCATGGAACCAAGAACATTCACTCTAGAACAGCAGTTGGCAAATTTTAGTGTCATATAGATTAGATATTATACAGCAGTAAGACCTATTTCAGGCTTTGCGAGTCATATGGTCTCTATCACATCTGTTTGATTCTGTTGTACCAAATAATGGCCATAGCTAGTACTCAAATGCAAGAAAGTAGTGTGTTCCAACACATCTTGAAATTCATGGGCAAAGAAATTCGGAGCTCACATTTTCCATGTGTCACAAAATATTCTTCTTCTTTTTATTTGCCTTCTAAGCTGTGAAAAATGTAAAAGGCATTTTTAGTTTGTAGGCTACATGGAAATAAGCCATGGACTGGATGTAGCTGCTGCTTGATGATCTTTGCTAGAGATAATACAAGTAACGCAGAATTTTGTGTAGAGAATTGAGAACATTCAAAATTATTGGAAGGAATGTCAAGGCAGGTTAGGCCTTAACACATGGGGACAATTCAGCAGCTCCTGGAAGTACTATGCCTTTGCCTTGAGAAGTTGAACTCCTACCACAAATGCAAGAAGCTGACAAATTACGAATCTGTTGTGAATACTGCTGACTTCAATTCCAGGCTACTCTGCCGTGATCCAGAAATACGCTGCTGCTGTTCTAGGAAGTGGCTGAGTCAGGAGTCCACCTACCACACTGGGAAGTCACTGTTGTAGCTGCCACCTCGGCCTTGATACGTGCCAGCAAAATGCATGCCTTAAAAATTTTTTTTTCTATATTTGATTCAGTGTTTAGATATTCTCAACGAGAGTGTGGCAGAAGTTAAATCATTGTGCAGCCTCCAGACAGTCTGAGAAATGTGGTTTTGAATGTCCCAGCTGCTGCACGTTAGCAGTGGGTTAGGACGGGTGTTACACAAAGCAAGTTAGGGTGTCGGACACAGGCTCATAACAGACAGATTCCTTTCACATGACTTCTTCGGCATTGCTAAGCCTTCTGTGAGCTCTCAGGGAGATAAAGCCCTCTGTGGAACTGCCACGAAATAGCATCAAAATAAAAATTATGCCATACATGCTTCCTTTCAGTATTGCCACTCTGAACCAAATTTTCTATTTCATCCTACTGCCACGTGAACTTCCTAGAGTTGCACAAAGAGGTTTGTATAATCATGTTCATGGTACCACTGTTTGAAATAGTGACAAAAAGTGCTCATCAACACAGAAAGAGTAAAAGCATTTGGTTAACCCATGCAACGTGGCAATTAGAAGACATGGTTATAGGCACCGTGTGAAAAGAAATCTAAGATGAGTTGTAAACTCAGTACATTAAAGAATAGCTTGTGAAATATGACTCTACTTTGGAAAAGCAAAATAAATTTTATCTTTTCACTTTTTTCTGATTTTAAATGTATCCCAAAGATATAAATTATTTCATAGATGTGTATAAATAGGAAAGGAGATGTTCTCGATAACTGCTGCCAATTTTTCTGTTCATATACAAATTTGAAATGACATTTTTAATGAATTTAGTTTAGAGATTCACATTCTTATTTTTAAGAATAAGATTTTTTATGTTCAGCTGTAGCATGCGAGGCTTGTAGTACCCAGAGTTCATTTTTCTACAAAGAAGTCATTTGGGACCAGCGATTGCTCCACAGGTACAGTCTCTTTATGCTGAGACAGAGGAGTAATGCAATCATAATTTTGGGCTCAATTTTACACAAGTTTAACTTGTAATCCATTTCAAAGCCTATTGTTTTCCATAAGGGATGCCAAGTGCTTTCATTTCCAGTGCAAATGTGCATCTAATCAACTGGACAGGAAAGGTACTTGGAAACATTAATACAAAATTGAGGGGCAGGAGTTAGGAGCAGTGGTTATAGCATTACTTGAGATGCGTATGTCCTGTATCAGAGTGCTTGGGTTCAATTTCTGGCTCTGCTTCCAATTCCAGCTTTCCACTAATGCCCATCATGGGAGGCAGCAGGTGATGGACCAAATGGTTGGGATTTTCCCATCTGCAAGGGAGACGCGGATGGAGTTCTAGGCTCCTGGTTTTTGCCTGGCCTATCCCTGGGTATTGCAAGCATCTGGGGAATGACCCTACATATGGAAGAGCTTTCTCTGTCTGTCTGTCTCTCTGCCTTTTAAATGAATTGAAAGAATAATTTTAATTGACAATATATTTATGAGAAGCATTACATCTCATTAGGCCTTCTTGAACACTTATCTGAAATCTCAAACTTTAAGCTTTCCACACCAAATACTTCATTTTTCTATTATCATACAAAGAAAGGATCTATATAAAGTAAGTGTAGGAGCCATTTTAATCATTACTCAATAGTTTAATAAAAGCATTTCCAACATGTTTTCATATAGTATACGGGCCCACCAATGTTATCCATAAAATGTACTGCAAAACTTAATACATTTATCAGTTTTACTACTACAACAAATTTACTTTGTGTTTGAACAAAATATACATAGATAAATAAGCTATGTATAGAACTGATTGAATAAACAAAATGTTCAATAGCATTAAGTCTAGAGGCAATAAGGCTTGTGTAGTAATTAGAGTTAACCTCACTAAATCTGATTAAGAGAAAGAAAAAAGGAAGATAAATGGAAAAAAGTTAAACTGCAGAAGGCATTTAAACGGTGGCTTTCAAATCTTGGTCTCAGGACTCTTAGATTATTGAGTGTACCAAGGTAGTCTTACCAGACAAAATACAGATATATACCTAAATTTTAATTTCAAATAAGTAATGGATATTTTTATTAGACATATATTTCAAATATTACCTGAGTCATAGATCTCAAATATTACATTAGACATATGCATACTAAAAGTTTTCATGTTTACTTGAAACTCAACTTTTTTTTTTAACTTTTATTTAATGAATATAAATTTCCAAAGTACAGCTTATGGATTACAATGGCTTCCCTCCCATAACTTCCCTCCCACCCACAACCCTCCCCTTTCCCTCTCCCTCCCCCCTTCCATTCACATCAAGATTTATTTTCAATTCTCTTTATATACAGAAGATCAGTTTAGCATATATTAAGTAAAGATTTCAACAGTTTGCACCCACATAGAAACACAAAGTGAAAAATACTGTTTGAGTACTAGTTATAGCATTAAATCTCAATGTACAGCACACTAAGGACAGAGATCCTACATGAGGAGTAAGTGCACAGTGACTCCTGTTGTTGGCTTAACAAATTGACACTCTTGTTTATGGCATCAGTAATCACCCTAGGCTCTTGTCATGAGCTGCCAAGGCTATGGAAGCCTTTTGAGTTCACCAACTCTGATCATATTTAGACAAGATCGTAGTCAAAGTGGAAGTTCTCTCCTCCCTTCAGAGAAAGGTACCTCCTTCTTTGATGACCTGTTCTTTTCACTGGGATCTCATTTGCGGAGTTCTTTCATTAAGTTTTTTTTTTTGCCAGAGTGAAACTCAACTTTTCTGTGCACCTTATTTTTTATTATTTCTGGCAATTCTACATCATTTTGTTTAAGTTATCAATATTCTTAGTAGTATCTATATTATACATTAAAACAAAAATTTAAATATATGCATTAATTAAAAAATCTATTTATTTATTTTATTCTATTTAATAGGGAAGGAGGGATGGAGAGAGAGAGAGAAGGATTTTCTACCTGCTTGTTCACTCTCCAACAGCCTACAACAGCCGGAGCTGGCCCAGGAGCCTGGAATGCTATTCAGATCTCTAACGTCGCAAATTCTTAATACATTATCTGCTGCCTCTCAGATGTGATTTAACAGGAAGCTCTATTGGAATCAGAGGAGCTGGGTCTTGAACCAGGCAGTCTGATATGGAATGTGGGCATCCTCGCAGTGTCCTGGCCACTGTGCCAAACACCTGACCTCATAATTTGTTTTAAGATGACAGTACACCTGTTATGTAGCTAACAACTTTGTGAAAATAGCTATATTTTTCTCAAAAACTAGAAGATTGGCACTGGTGCATATTTCAGCCAATCATGTTAATTTTTTTTGACAGGCAGAGTTAGACAGTGAGAAAGAGAGAGAGAGACAGAGTGAAAGGTCTTCCTTCCATTGGTTCACCCCCCAAATGGCTGCTACGACCAGCGCAGTGGAGCTGGGTACTTCCTCCTGGTCTCCCATGCGAGAGCAGGGCCCAAACACTTGGGCCATCCTCCACTGCACTCCCGGGCCACAGCAGAGAGCTGGAGTGGAAGAGGGGCAACCAGGACAGAATCCGGCACCCCAACCAGGACTAGAACCTGGGGTGCTGGCACCACAGGCAGAGGATTAGCCTAGTGAGCTGCGGTGCCAGCCCATTTTAATGTTTTAAATATAGAATATATGCTGGCGCCGCGGCTCACTAGGCTAATCCTCCACCTAGCGGCGCCGGCACACCGAGTTCTAGTCCCGGTTGGAGCGCCGGATTCTGTCCCGGTTGCCCCTCTTCCAGGCCAGCTCTCTGCTGTGGCCAGGGAGTGCAGTGGAGGATGGCCCAGGTGCTTGGGCTCTGCACCCCATGGGAGACCAGGAAAAGCACCTGGCTCCTGGCTCCTGCCATTGGATCAGCGCGGTGCGCTGGCCGCAGCACGCCGGCTGCGGCGGCCATTGGAGGGTGAACCAACGGCAAAGGAAGACCTTTCTCTCTGTCTCTCTCTCTCTCACTGTCCACTCTGCCTGTCAAAAAATAAAAAATAAAAAAAATATAGAATATAGGTAGATTCTTTTACTTCTTCTACACTGAATCTGTACAGGTTTTTGTTTTGATTAAAGCTTATGAAGAAGAGTGAGCGTTTGGAGTAGAATTTGAGTGGCTGGTTGGAATAACCACATCTCATATCAGATTGTCTGGTTTGAGTCCTGGCTGCTCTGCTTCTGATTCTTGCTGTTGGGTACCCTGGGATCAACAGATGATGGCTAAAGGTCTTGGATATCTTTCACAGACTTGAGAGACCTGGACTGAGTTTTGGGCACCTGGCTTTCACCTGGCCACACCCAGTGGTTGTGGACATTTATGCAGGGAACCAGTAAGTGGAAGATCTCTGTCTTTGTCTCTGTTTCTTTTCTTCTCTCTGCCTTTTAAATAAATGAAAATTAAAAATATTAAAAACTCTGAAATCTGACTTTAAAAAATAAAAGTCTTTTTTAAAAAACAACAGCTAATAGATTCCTATAGGTTAGCTTCAAAAGAAATTACTACGATAGTGAACATTTCACATTGTCATTAAAATCAATTTTTCTGTCTTGCTGTATGAATAGACCTTTAATCCCTGTCTGAACTTATATCATTGTGGACATTGACCATCTGGAAAATAAATGATTTACTGATTTATGTGGTTCATGTAAATAATCCTTATATGTTGTAAAAAACCACATTTCTTAATATCACTGCCAATTTCATCAGAAGAATCTACAAAATACTTAGAAGTTGTGAAGCCTTAAGTTTACAGAGCACTGAATTTTTCTTGAAATTTCAAATTTTGTCATTGGCAACATATTGATGTTTTCCTTGAAGTGAAAAACTTATTTTGCTCATTTGAAAGAAATTGTCTACCACATATTTTCATGAATAATCATAATCAATCATTTACTCATGAAAATATGATGTTTCAGCCAGGAAGTGGCTAGTTCAGCTGGTAACAAAAACAATATTTTTGTTTAAGATAACTACTATATTTTGGTAGATGTGTTTCCTGTATATTTTTCATTTTCATCATACATAATATTTAAAAATATGTATTTGTAAGTTGAGTTTTATTAATTTCATGATTAATCAAATAACTTTTTCTGTGAAGCTGGCTTTGTTCTCTTTTTCCTAGGAGTATATGGCAGTGAGGTCTATAATAACTATTACTGTCAAGTGTCCACTCATGATTCCTGATAACATCTCTGAACAACTGCTTTACCACTGTCATTTCATATGTTCTCATAAAGAGAAAGGCAAATAGTTTTAGAGTATTATTTTGGAAATACATCCTACTTTGTGGACCTCCTGAACATGTCTTGGGAAACCCAGAGGTTTAAATAGCAGGCTTTAAGAACTACTGCTTGTATAAAAACACAGAACTGGTCACATTTTATTGCTTCTAAAATACTTTAAAGAGCAGGTATTTAATAAAAATATATGGTAGTTTAAATGCACAATAACTAATGTGCTACTCAGTAAATATTCTTAAACATTTACCACTCATGAATCTTATTTTTTGTTTGTGGCTTCACTTTCTCATTTGTACTGTCTTCTACATCTGCAATTTTGTTCCCTGGCATCTATGTTTAAGTTGAAATCAACATATATGAGTGTACAGAAAACTCACAACTGGAGAATTGTTGGTTTATATAGGTTTAAACATGATTAATTCCTAGCCATGCTGCAAGCCGGAGTGGCATTGCTTCAGTCACACTTGCACCATCATAAGTTGTAGCATCATAAGCCTCATCATTCCGTTGCTTTAAAAATTATGATGTGGTTTAACTTTGCTGATAAATTTCAGGTTTCTTAGCAAGGTGAATAGGGCTCCTCACACCTTTGTCCCAATTTAACTTCTATTTTTCTTGCCATTCTTATAAGCACATATAAGAAACCAAGTGCCACAATTTGGTATTCTCCAAACATATGCTATCATACAATCTTCAGTGCCTTTGCTAATACTATTTACTCTGTCTCATATATGGTTCTTCCAATTGCTCATTTACTTGGTAGGTTTCTCCCAAACAGGTTTTTACTCATAACTCAGCTTTTCTTTTTTTATCCCTGGTTGGAACATGTTATTTTTTTTTACCTAGAAACATTTTATTTAAGGTATACAAATTTTATGCATTTCATAAACACAAATTTAGGAACATAGTGATGCTTCCCATGCTACCCAACATCCCATCTACACTCCCACCCCTCTTCCTCCTCCCTCTCTTATTCCCATTCTTATTTTTTACTAAGATCTATTTTCAATTAACTTTAATACACATAAGATTAATCCTGTAATAAGTAAAGAATTTCCCATATAGTATAAAAAATGTTCCTCAACAGTTAAGACAAGGGCTGTTTGAATTCATTGTATCTCAAAGTGTCATTTTCACTTCTATGGATTACCTTTTAGGTAGTATATTAGTTACCACAGATCAGAGAGAACATATAGTATTTGTCCTTTTGGAACTGTCTTATCTCATTAAGTATAATGTTTTCAAGTTGCATCCATTTTGTTGCAAATGACAGGACTTCATTTTTTCAGCACAATCAAGGCAATTTATGACAAATCCATGGCCAGCATCCTGTTGAATGGGGAAAAGTTGTAAGCATTGCTACTAAGATCCAGAACCAGAAAAAGATGCCCACTGACACCATTGCTGTTCAATACAGTCCTGGAAGTTTTAGCCAGAGCCCTTACGCAACAAAAAGAAATCAAAGGAGTACAAATTGGGAAGGAAGAAGTCAAACCATCCCTATTTACAGATTACATGATTCTATGTATAGGGGATCCAAAAGACTTCACTAAGAGACTATTGGAACTCATAAGAAAGTTTGGTAAAATGGCAGGATATAAAATTAACAGAAAAATTAATAGCCTTTGTATACACAGACAGTGCCATGGCTGAGAAAGAACTTCTAAGATCAATCCCAATCATAACAGCTACAAAAAATTAGATAACTTGGAATAAATTTAACCAAGGACATCAAAATCTCTGTGCTGATAATTACAAAACATTAAAGAAAGAAATAGCAGAAGACACACAAAGGGAAAAATCTTCCATGTTCATGGATTGCAAGAATCAGTATCATCAAAATATCCATAGTACTGAGAGCAATGTACAGGTTCCATGTAATACCTCAAAATAACAAGGACTTCTTCTCAGATATAGAAAAAGTGATGCTGAAATTCATATGGAAACACAGGAGACACAGAATCGCTAAAGCAATCTTGTACAATAAAACAAAGCCAGGGCTGGCACTGTGGCAATAGGCTAATCCTCCACCTGCAGCACCGGCAGGTGCTAGTCCCTGTCAGGGCACCGGATTCTGTCCCGGTTGCCCTTCTTCCAGGCCAGCTCTCTGCTGTGGCCTGGGAGTGCAGTGGAGGATGGCCCAAGTGCTTGGGCCCTGCACCTCATAGGAGACCAGGAGAAGCACCTGGCTCCTGGCTTCAGATCAGCATGGTGTGCTGGCCGCAGCGTGCCAGCCGTGGTGGCCATTGGAGTGTGAACCAACGGCAAAGGAAGACCTTCCTCTCTGTCTCTCTCTCTCACTGTCCACTCTGCCTGTCAAAAAACAAAACAAAACCAAACCAAACAAAACAAAACAAAAAAACAAAGCCAGAAGCATCACAGTACTAGATTTCAAGAAATACTACAGGGCAGTTATAGCCAAAACAGCCTGGTACTGATACAAAAACAGATGAATAGACCAATGGAATAGAATAGAAATGCCAGAAATAAACCCACACACCCACAACCAACTAATCTTCAACAAAGGAACTAAAATCAATCCCTGGAAGCAATGACAGTCTCTTCAACAAATGGTGCTGAGAAAACTGGATCTCCACAAGCAGAAGTATGAAGCAAGATCCCTACTTTACACCTTGCACAAAAATCCACTCAAAATGAATCAAAGACCTAAATCTATGACCTGATACCATCAAATTATTAGAGAACATTGGGGAAACCCTGAAAAACTTTGGCATAGACAAAGACTTCTTGTAAAAGACACCAGAGGCACAAGCAATTAAAGCCAATATTGACAAATGGGATTACATAGAACTGAGAATCTTCTGCACTGCAAAAGAAACACTTAGCAAAGTGAAGAGGCAACCAACAGAATGGGAGAAATTATTTGCAAATTATGCAACTGATAAAGATTAATATCCAGAATATATAAAGAGCTCAAGAAACCCAACAACAGCAGAACAAAGTATTCTATAGAATACTATACAGCAGTCAAAAACAATGAAACCCAGTCATTTGCAACAAGATGGAGGGATTTGGAAAACATCATGCTGAGTGAATTGAGCCATTCTCAAAGGGACAAATATCATATGTTCTCCCTGATCGGCGACAACTAACTGAGAACCAAAGGGGAAACTTGTTGAAATGAAATGGACACTATGAGAAACAGTGACTTGATCAGCTCTTGTCCTGACTGTTGATGTACAATGTAATACTTTATCCATTTTAGTATTTTTTTGTTCTAGTACCATTGGTTGAACTCTGTAATTAACACACAATTATTCTTAGGTGTTTAAATTTTAACTGAAAAGTGATCCCTGTTAGGAATTTGGAAAACATTATGTTGAGTGAAATAAGCCAATCCCAAAGGGACAAATACCACTTGTTCTCCTTGATAGGTGACAACTAACTGAGCACCAAAAAGGAAACCTGTAAAAGTGAAATGAACACTATGAGAAACGGTGACTTGATCAGCCCTCACCCTGACTGTTGATGAGCAACTTGATATGTTATCCCTCTTAGTATTTTTTTTGTTTGTTCTACTTGATACTTTTGGTTGAATACTGTAATCAATACACAATTCTTCTTAAGTGCTGAAACTTAACTGAAAAGTGATCGCTGTTAAATGTAAGAGTGGGAATAAGAGAGGGAAGAGATGTGCAATTCGGGACATGCTCAAGCTGACTTACCTCAAACAGTAGAGTTAGAAACATACCAGGGGATTCGAATTCAATCCCATCGAGGTGGCATGTACCAATGCCATCTCACTAGTCCCAGTGATCAATTTCTGTTCACAATTGATCGTAATGATAGGACTAAGAACCAAAGGGATCACATAAACAAGAATAGTGTCTGCAAATACTAGCTGATAGAATCAAAAAGGGAGAGAATGATCCAACATGGGAAGTGAGATCACAGCAGACCCATAGAATGGCAAATGTCCTAACAGCACTCTGGCCTCATAATCAGCCCTTAAGGCATGCGGATCCGGCTGAAATGCCCATGAGAATATTTCAGGCATGGAAAGCCAAGACACTGGGGGGAAAAAAAACCTAAATGAAAGATCTCCACGAGTGAGATCCCAGTGGAAAGAATGGGTCATCAAAGAAGGAGGTACCTTTCTCTGAAGGGAGGAGAGAACTTCCACTTTGACCATGGCCTTGTCTAAAAATGATCAGAGTTGGTGAACTCAGGGGGCTTCCATAGCCTTGGCAGCTCATGACAAGAGCCTAGGGTGATTACTGATGCCATAAACAAGAGTGTCAATTTGTTAAGCCAACAACAGGAGTCACTGTGCACTTACTCCTCATGTAGGATCTCTGTCCTTAGTGTGCTGTACATTGAGATTTAATGCTATAACTAGTACTCAAACAGTATTTTTCACTTTCTGTTTCTGTGTGGGAGCAAACTGTTGAAATCTTTACTTAATGTATGCTAAACTGATCTTCTGTATATAAAGAGAATCGAAAATGAATCTTGATGTGAATCTAAGGGGAGAGGGTGTGGGAAAGGGGAGGGTTGTGGGTGGGAGGAACGTTATGGTGGGGAAGCCATTGTAATCAATATTCTGTACTTTGGAAATTTATATTCATTAAATAAAAGTTTTTTTTTAAAAAAGAAATGGACAAATGATTTAAACAGGCATTTTTTAAAAGAAAAAGTCCAAATGACTTCAACAGACACAGACACAGGGAAATAATATTCAGGATCACTAGCCACTAGGGAAATGCAAATCAAAACCACAGGAGGTTTCACCACACCCCTGTTAGAATGGCTTTCATACAGAAATCCAAAAACAACAAATGCTGGTGAGGATGTGGGGAACAAGGTACACTAATCCACTGTTGGTGGGAACGTAAACTGGTACAGCCACTATGGAAGACAGTATGGAGAAGCCTCAGAAATCCGAATATAGAACTACCATATGACCCAGCCATCCCAGTCCTGGGAATCTATCCAAAGGAAGTGAAATCAGCATAATTGATCTTTCACAGAGGCTGTCCAAGAATATTTTAAATGTTACCTCTCTCAATATTTCATTTCCTATCTTCTACTTTATCCTTTACTCCTGTTTATGCTATATGGTACATATCAACTATATTTCTTAATTTGTCTTATTTACTATACCATTATATAGCATGTGAATACATACGACGAGGGCAGAGATTTTTGTCTGTGTTGCCCACAATTGTATTATCTCCATCTACTGGTACTATCCCGGTATGTGCAGGTGCTCAGTAAATATTTGCTGAGTGAATGATTTTGGATTGTGTCTCTTCTGGTAGCTCCCACCATCTCAGTGGTAGCAAATTTAATTATGTATTCAATTTTTTCCTGATGTTACAGATGAAAATACTTTTAAAAGTTTCTTGAAAATAGATATAAAAGATAAGGCTATTTTGTTGTAAAAAAGATTAAAGTCTATGCATGATTTTTAAAAATTTGCATTTTTCATGAATTTTATGAATATCCTTTATAAGCCACTGTGCAATTTATTACTTACCTTGAAGCTTATCTATTTTTAAAGAGGATTTTTACCAGATAGCAAACCTTTTAACATGTAAGTCATTTTACTCATCCTCAGTTTTGGTGTAGTGGCTGACACTTTGTAGGTGTTTTATGAACATTTGTTGAATTGAAAACCTAGTGAAGTTCTGTGAAGCTGTTGAAACTAAAAATGTAGAATAATTTGGAATTTGCATAAAATTGTTAATATAAGCAGTTATTTAAGTAAAATAGCTATGTATACAGAATGGTGTTTTTAGTGTGGTTCAGAACTACTATTTCCACTTGAATGAATGGGATAGGAAATACTCTTTCTTTGTTCAAATGTGGTTGACATTATAATGGGTTGTCACAAGCCAAAAATTTTCCAGAGAAGATGTTATTAATGCTGGCTGCCTCCTCTGATTTAGCCAACCTCCTTTAAGTATTTGTCTTGCTCTCTTACCCTCTCCATGGAAGAGGTTCTGATCTCAATCAGTTGTCCTTTTGCTTTGTAGTGCTGTTTTTTAGTCTTTAATCTCTTGTTTATTTGTAGAGTATTCTTTTCTGCTCAAAGAAAATTCAGACCCCTGGCACCAAGTCATGTTGTATGAAGTTTGTTCCTGAGTGTGAGTCTCATTTATTCTATTTGTTAGTTACAGCAAGATGCTTATATCTTCTAATGTCATTATCTAATTGATAATTAAAAATAGAATTCAGCACTTTATGTGAGGAGCAAAAAGCGCCCTAGTCATTCAGATATTTGATACCACAAGCCCATTAGCCTGAAGGAAATCTACTATAAGGGTTAAGGTCAGAGTTCAGGAGAGGAAAGGGTGGAAAGGAGCAGCTGGATGAGCTGTTTGGGAACCTAATGGGTTTCTTGGGGTCACAAGAGGACAGGAGAGGTGAAAGGTTATTTGGGGAGAGTTCTGAGACTATCAGCCCAGGGCTGGAGAGGTCATATCCCTGACCTTTCATTTTAACACGTTTCTGTGGGAAAGGGTCTATAATGAAGACTGAACTAAATGGTTTGCTCTCCACATTGATCCTGATTACAGAAATGGGAGAATTCAAAGTGAAAAACAAGACAGTGACAACTTAAAACTTGACTGCATGAAATTGATAGTTGCAGTCCTTGGCTTAAATGCTGTGCCGTTGTTGACTTTTCATTTGACAGTATCAATGTGCATATGATTAAATGTGATTTAGACATTTGATTAGAACTGCTCATGCTTTCAGAGTCTACTGTTAATAAACAACATTATGATCTGCATGCAAATTTAAAGAACAGTTGGATTCTGAAAAAAGCATTCATACTTACACTAGATAAAAGTTTGACATTTTTGAAAAACATTGGCGTGAAAGAGGGCATATCTGTTTCACATAGGACATTTGTATACTGCTTGCATTTGTGGATGCCGGGTAGTTTGCCTAGGCAGCCTTTCTGATCTTGTGCTTCACACCTCTATCTTTAAGTGATTCAGGTTCTTGAAAAATCCTATCTTAATTTATAAGAGACCTGCAAAGGTCAGATATGGCCCAATATGACTTTTGATATGAAGTGCATAAATCTGAAATTCAAGATTTGAAGCTTCCACTTATAAAGAGTTCTCGTGCATCTTGGCTGTTGTAACTTTCACCTTTGGAAATGTGTGGTCTAAAATGGCAATTCTGAAGCCACTGGTAATCTGACCTGGTGTGCAATAACGCTGTTTAAATCCTTATCAAGGGAGTAAATGTAGCCCCTTCATAATTCTGAGAAATGTTTAAAAAAGAAAACAAACAAGGTGTTCACATTTCAGAGACCTGCCTTCAACTGTGAATATGCTCTTGGTGGCATAATAACGTTTGGGTTCATTGGTCCATCAAACCGTAACCTTCTGTCTGAAACAGCTTTTCATTTGCATATTGACCAAAAGGATGACCTTCTGTTCTGACCTCTTAACCCTAACCAAGCTAATTCTGCCTTTATTCCAAACAGGGGCAAGAGGTGGGTGTCTTACTGCCTTGATTGTACTCCAAATTTGAGAACAAGCTCCTTGTTTTTTAACAAAAATAAAGATGATTAACCTAATTAATAACAATCAACTTAGGTTCCCATAATATGTAGCATACTGTATTTTGCTATATCATATGCTTTCAACACCAGTTATCACAGAAGGAAAATAGGTACATGGACAACACTGCCATCAAACCAATAAGCAACACAATGAGATGGTTCTGTGTAGAGCATTGCCATTTCCTAACCAAACTGGATTTTTCTCCTACTGCTTTGCAAGACTATTGAACCCAGACATAAATTGACCAACAATTTTACTTACAGTTTCAAAATAAAAAGTAAACATTCCTCACCTCTTTACCTGGCAACCTAACCTTTGGAGCTGATAATCTTAAATGGGGCATAATACCCCAGAGGAGATATATCTGGGGGTCATCTCAGTGGGAGGCTGAAAGTCACTTCTAACAATACAGCAAAATATCTAATAAAACTCAAAGATCACATCTTGGTCACATAAGCAAGCAACCTAGATAAGAATGAAAAAGCTTAGAATCCTTTTATCTGTACTAACAGAAATATAGCCACTGAATCTTGTCTCCTGAGCATCACTGTGAGTTTAGCAAATGCTCATTAAGGCTTAATGTAATTAATGGCAAATTAAAGTATTGAGATTGAATAAATTTATAAAATGGTAAAAGAAAGTTGTCAATGAAATAGTATATTTTTTCAAAATGCTAGGAACTTCTCTCAATATTTTGATTAATTTGATTGTCTGATTGGCTCTACAAAGGTAATCTGTCCTATATTTATGCAATAAGCTATCATTCTGTTATTGGATATATCAATCACTATCAGAGAATGCAGAAATAGGTAAGATGAATTTACTTTGTATATCACATTTACTTTTAGGACAAAATATGCTTGCTTTTAAAAATCTTACATTATTTTTAGGTTTGGATATTTAATAAATGCAAATTTATTGCACACATGTGTTGGCAATTTGAAGACTTAATTTGAGAGATTCAGTTTGGAAAAATGATGACTTAAAAACCTTTATTATACATAAATATATATACACATGCACACTCATATAAATAAACTCAATTTTCTTTTTTCTCATTTCATCACTAAACTTTTGAACTTCATTGAGTAGAATAGTTTTAAATCTAAGGTTACATATTGCTCAACATTAAATTTCTGAAAAGCTTTTAATGGCAAATTTTGGTTGAGTAAGCTTCTTCTTCCCAAATTTTCACCACGTTAATTTGTATTTAATAATATGTTATTTGCAGGCTCTCCCTGAGAGTTTACATCTTTCCTTTCTTTTGTATTTCATTGAGTTAATTAAGTGAGTCTTTTTTGGAATACTTTGCTTATCATTAGGTATGTTTAGAGACCATATTCATAAAGTTAGAGTGATATAATGACGCTTATTAAATGAGTGTCTGTGAGCCCCAAATAATACATCTCCATGTGACAGGGAATCAAATCACATTTGCATTATAAAAATTAAAATTATTTGATTGCTTATTTTTAACTTAAAGTTGAATAGTTCATTTTCATTCTACAAATTTCTTTTTTTTAATATTTACTTATTTATTTGAAAGAGTTACACACAGAGAGAGGGAGAGGCAGAGAAAGAGAGAGAGACAGAGAGAGAGAGAGAGGTCTTCCATCTGCTGGTTCACTTCCTAATTGGCTACCATGGCTGGAGCTGTGCTGATCTGAAGCCAGGAGTCAGGAGCTTCTTCTGCATCTCCCATGCGAGTGCAGGGGCCCAAGGACTTGGGCCATCTTCTACTGCTTTCCCAGGCCATAGCAGAGAGCTGGATTGGAAGTGGAGCAGCTGGGTCTCGAACTGGTGCCCATATGGGATGCTGGCACTGCAGGTGGTGGCTTTACCTGGTACAGCACAGCATTGGCCCCACAAATTTCTTTTTTTTTTTTAAAGATTTTTTACATTTTTATTTGATGGGGGTCAGTATTGTGGCATAGTGGATAAAGCCATGGCCTATGATGATGGTATCGCATATTTGTGCTGGTTTGAGACCTCGATGTTTCACTTCCAATCCAGCTTCCTGCTAAGGCACCTGGGAAAGCAGTGGAGAATGGCCAAAGTGGTTAGGTCCCTGCCACCCATGTGGGAGACCAAGAAGAAGCTCCTGGCCATTTGGGGAGTGAACCAGTGGATGGAAGGTCTTTCTCTCTCTCTCTGTCTCTCCCTCTCTCTGTGTAATTCTGACTTTCAAATAAATAAATTTTATTTTTATTTGAAAGGCAAAGCTATGAGATTCGGGGAGACAGAGAAAGAAAGACACAGAGAGATCTTCTATTCAGTAGTTCACTATCCCAGAGCTGAGGCAGGTGGAAGCCAAGAACCTGGAATTCTATTCTGTTTTCCCACACTGGTAGCAGGGGCTCAAGCACTTAGGTCATCTTCTGCTGCTTTCTCAGGTGCATTAGCAGGGAGCTTGATTGGAAGTGGAGCAGCTGGGAATCAATCCAGTGCTCATATGGATTTTGCTGGCATTGCCGGCTTAACCTGCCGTGCCGCAATGCTAGCCCTGTTCTGGAAATTTCTGGAAAGTAGATGGGTGTCATGGACACAGGCATTCTTCACTCTTGGGAGTTTCCAATTAATATAATCATGAAAAAAGAACTGTTTTAAAACAGAATTATGCCCTTATACCATTTGACCTGATCCTTGAGAATTGAAACTCAGTTGATTTTTCATATGAATATTATACTTGCTCAAAATACTGGAATTTGATTATGCAAAACATAATCATTCATATTTAATACTGATACTGATCATGGGAAAATATAAGTGCTCTTTTTGCTCAGATTTTGAGAATTATATTCATATATTGTACTTGTGATGTACTTTTGTTATTATGAACTCTCATTACTGCTGAACTCCACCTGCAGCAGGCACTTATAACATGAATGGCAGTTGTTATCATATGTGCCCTGCCTTTGATTTTGATCCTAATCACTCTGAGCATGGGGCTGTGCAATGAACAAGTAGATTCAGAATTCAACATCATAATGTAGTTAAAAACTAAATCACATTCATGTAAAATGGAGACGTTCCAAGAATTTTATGATCAGCTATGTGGTAGTTTGAGTTCCTGGTTATAATATCCAAGGCACTCTGTAGAACAGAGTAGCAAATAGATTGTCTCTCTATAGCATTTCTTGTTATGAACTGGAACATTAGCTGGAGAATGATACCAAGACCTGGTCTTCCATAAAACTGGAGAAATTTCCTCAGTATAACTTGGCCTTATGTAAGCCTCTTTTTAAGGTGCATTCCACAGGATCAAAGTGAGACTCCATTAGGTACTCCATGTGATGCAAGGAGAGCCAGTGTCTGTCTATGAGGGCATTTACAAAGTTTGATGGAAAATGAGATGAAAAGGTAACTTTATTTTGGCAAAAAAAAAAAAAAATTAAATCCATGCACATGAATGAGTCTTAAATTTTTCATGAAAAATGCATATTACAAAAAACCCTATGCATGCATTGCAAAAGTGTTTTCATCAAACTAAACTTTATCTTCTTATTCCAGGTTTTTGAATCAACTTTTATGAAGTTCTCTTGTGTAGTTCAGATCATATCAACACTTGGATGATAGGTCTAGTTATGTAATATATGACATTTGGAAATCAATATAAAGTAAATAAATTCGTATCTTGCAAAACGTGTTACCATATATTGTTCTCATTGTTAAAAAATTTGCATAACACAGAAAAGAACTCTGAGTCAATAAATATTTTAGACTATTTGGATTTATCTAGCATTTGTTCCTTTCATAGAGACTCCCAATTTGCTATTTCAATACCACCTTACCTTTGTGTGTTTCTTTGTAGAATCATAAATAAGAAGCCTTTTCCTTCTCTAACCAAGGAACTGGCAGTTGACAAGATAGAACAATTAGTCTGGCTCCCCCAGCACTTCGGATGTTGAGTGAAGTGACAGGAAGATGAGTGGGATGAGGGTGAGGGATATAAAACATTTGGTGCTCATTTGTCTTGATAGACAAGGTAGGAAAGATGGCTGAGTAGATCTCTGCCTGGTTTCTAGTCTTATCCTTTTTCTAGAATTTCGTTATTTAGATTCTTTTGCCTTCCTGAGCCAAAGCTGTCTTTGTGTTTACTACCAAAGGATCCTAATTGATAGAGTGGGCACATAAATTAAAAAATGATTTATTTCAGCCAGTCTCCCAAAATACATATATCACACTTTTTTTTTTCTGATTTGTGGTAACTAATATATTGAGTACAAAAAAAAAATGCCAATGACAGAAATTGACATTCTGAGATCTCTCTATTTATAGCCCTTTCTATACTCCTGAGACACAGCGGTTTTCTACTTACTACTTATTGAATTCTTTATTTAGTGGAGGATTAATCTTACGATTTATAAAGTAAATTGGAAGTATGTCATCACAAAATTTAAAAGAAAAACAAGAAAGGAAGAAGGAGGGAGAGAAGGGGGATGAGAATATGTTCTTAAAACTGTATATATTAAGTATAAAAAATCTGTTCCCATTATATAAATAAATAAAAACAAAAAATAAACAGAAAAATGTCTATTTCACATCTATATCTATATCTATATACACCTATAGCATGTATACATATTTATATATATATATAGACATATAATATGCAACCTTCATTATTCCTTTAGGTTAAATCTTTTCTTAAAATTTTTATTAATATGAAGCAAACAAATTTTATGTATTTTGTAGATACAGTCCCAAGAAGATAATCATACTTTCCTCCCTCCCTTTTTCCTTGCCTCTTTAGAAGTAGAATTTCTAATCACACTGTCTTCCATTGGTTTTTCTATTTACTGAATGTCCCAAAGAATGATTATAGTAATTATGAGAATACCAACTTCTCTATTTCCTTTCCAAAACTGTTTTTATTTTATTGTCAATTTGATAAGAAAAATAACATATTTTAAATTCATATTTCTTATTTACTAACACTTTGAAAATATTCATCTGTTTTTTGGTTCCTCAGATATCTTTTATGAATTATTTCCTGTACATATTCTTTCCTAAAATTTTTCTATTGCTATATGTGTCTTTGCCTTATTTATTTGAAAGAGATCTTTATAAATTGAAACATTAGCTTTTAGATGAAGTAGTTGCAAACATTTTTATAATTTATCATTTGGCATAAATTTTCCTTTGACATGCAAAAAATTTAAATTTTTTAAATAGAAGGTTTCTTCATCTTTTTCTTCTCTGGTTTTCATCTTAAGGGCTAATCTTAGAAAAACGATGCTACCCAAACTACCTAAAGTACTCATCATTATGTGACTTGTTTAAACTTAATCATATTATACTTGACAGTTATTTTACTGTATCATGTGAGGCAACAATTTCATTTCTTCTTCATAAATGATTACTTGAATATGCTAATATGTATCAATACCATGTTTTGATTGATTTTTCCTTTCCTGCTTATTTGAAATGCCCCCTTAATATGCAAAGCATGGACAGAGAGCTGCAGCATCAGAACCATCCGGGAGCTGGTTAGGAATGCAGACTCTTGGACTCCACCTTAAATTGACTGAATCAGAATCTTGATTTAAGCAAGATCTCCGATATTTGTATGAACATTGCTCAAGAAGCAGTGTTTTTTTTTTTTAAAGAAAGCTTTTATTTAATAAATGTAAATTTCATAGGTACAACTTGTGGATTATAGTGGTTCTTCCCTCCATACCTGTCCTCCCACTCCCAAACTGTCCCACCTCCTACTCTCTCTCCCATCCCATTCTTCATTAAGATTCATTTTTAATTATCTTTGATACAGAAGATCAACTCTATACTAAGTAAAGATTTCAACAGTTTGCACTCACACAGGCACACAAAGTATAAAGTACTGTTTGAAGACAAATTATACTGTTAATTCTCATAGTACGACACATTAAGGACAGAGGTCCTCCCTGGGGAGCAAGTGCACAGTGACTCCTGTTGTTGATTTAATAATTGACACTCTTATTTATGATGTCAGTGATTACTCGAGGCTCTTGTAGTAGAGCAAAACTCATTACTTTGAATTTTTTTAAAAAATTTGCTGTTTTTTTGTATTTATTCTTTAAGAAGAGCTTTATAATTATATGTTCAAATCCCAAAAAGGATTCTTTGGGTTTGTTGTTTCTTGGAACAACATTGATATATCATAGGCTCCATAAGATGTTTGGAAACTATGTGTCTATTCCTAATTTATTCACAACTTCCCACAAGCAACAGATGTAAATTAATCAAAGGCTATTTCAAGGCCTATTGAGATAATCAAATTATTTGTCTTACAGATGTGACATATTACACTAATGGATTTAATAGGCTTTTATAAATGAAATCACTGATGCATTCCTGGGATAAACTATTTGGTCATGTTTGTTTTTCTAAAAATAATAAAGTCCAAGTAGCATTTTTTTCTTTTTTGATATTTTATACTAACATAAATATAGGCCCAGATCTAATTCCCCCCCACCCAGTGGTATGCAGCTAAACAAATTTCCAAAAACAAATCCTAAATATAATTCCCTCTTGAGATTGCTTTTCTTGACATTTTATTTATTTTTATTTATTTGAAAGGCATAGCAAGAGTGAGAGTGAGCGCGCACATGAGAGAGAGAGTGAGAGAGTCTTACATCTGCTGGTTCACTCCCCAAATGTCCGCAACAGTCAGGTCTTTCCCATGGGTGGCAGGGACACAAGTACCTTGGCCAACATCTGTTGCACACCCAAGGTGCACATTAGAAGGAAGCCGGTTTGGCTACAGATGTACAACTTGATCCCAGATGCTGTCTGACATGGGACTTCCAAGTGGCAGTTTTACCAGCTATGCCACAAAACCTGACCCTTGAAACTGTTTTTGTTGCATCCAGTAAATTTGGTGTTTGTATTCCCATTATTATTTGTAACAAAGTATTTGAAAATTACTCTTTTGGCCTCTTTGAACCATAGGTTTTTCAAGAGTATGAGGTTTAATTTTCATATTTTAGTGAATACTCTAGTTTTCCTTCTGTCATTAATTTCTATTTTCATAGCCTGTGGTTGGACAAGTTCCTTGATATGATATCAATCTTCCTAAGTCTGTTACAATGTGTTTGGGGCCTACCATATAATCTTTCCTGGAGAATAGTCCATGTGTATTTGTAAAGAATGTTCTTCTGTTACTGTTGAATAAAATGTTTTATATACGTCTGTTAGATTCATTTAGTTTAATGTGTCATTCAATTACAATGTTTCCTTATTAATTTTATTTGGATGATCTGTTCACTGTTGAAAGTATCATATGGAAGACCCCCTACTATCATTTATTACTATTTATTTTTCTGTTAATATCTATTAATATTTGTTTTGTGTGTTTAAGTGCTGCAATGTTGCATGCATATATATTTATAAGTGATATATCTTCATGATAAATTGAACTCTTTTTCATTTTGTAATTATTTTTTTTCTTGCTTTCTATACGTGTCCTTAAAGCCAAACTGAATCACTTTCAGGCATCATAGAGTTAGATCTTGTTTGTTTTTTCATTCAGCAAGCCCCTGTTTCTTTTGATTGGAGAATGGAATCCATTTATATTCAAGCTAATTGTTGATTTTTTTCTGACTGTTTTGCACACCTTTGTTCCTCCATTTTTGCTTCCTGTTTTCCTTTATGATTATGTTATTTTGGAAGCAGTAGGCTTTGATTCCTTGCTCTTTGTCTTATAGGTTTTTGCTTTCTGATTATATACCACGTAGGTAAACTATCCTACAGTTACAAGTCTATTTTAAACTGGTAACATCTTAATTTTGCTGGTGTGTAAACTTTTACTTCCTCATCTATTTTGATTTTTATGCTATAATTTACAACCTTCTACTTTATGTATGCATTAACAAATTTCATGTAGAATTATTTTAAATAATTTTGTCTTTTACCTCATATTAGAGTTATAAGTGATTTGTATAACACCATTGCAGTACTGGAGCACTTTGAATTTGCCCACATACTTATTTTCCAGAGAATTTTGTACTCTCATATATTTTTATGTTACTAATTAGTATCTTTTCATTTCATTTAGAGAACCCTAATATTTCTGTAAGTGGACCAAGTGGTGATGAACTCTCTCAGCTTTTGTTTATCTGAAAAAGTCTTTATCCTGCTTTATCTCTGAAAGACAGCTTTGCCAGGTAAAATATGGCTGTTTGGCGTTTTTTTTTTTTTTTTTTTTTTTTTTCTGTCAATACTTTGAAACAGCCATTCCCCTCCTCAAAGTTACTGCTACAAAAATCTCCTATTAGCCTTATGAGGCTCCCTTTGTGTGTTATGAACTTTTCTCTCGAGGCTTTCAAAGATCTGGCAATCTCTTTGTCTTGGCTTTTGAGAGTGTGACTACAGCACATCTTAGTGAAGACTTCTCTGGGTTGATGCTGGTTGGAGACATGTAAGACTCATTCACCTATTGTTCATGTCCCTTTCCAGATTTGGAAAGTCTTCAGTCATTACTTGTTTTAAAAATGTTAGTCTCCTTTTAACTTTCTTCTTTTCTTAAAACTGTTCTAGCATGAGCTATAACACTTTTGAAAGTGTTCAATAAATTCATTAACAAATTTCATGTAGAATTATAAATATATGAATTCATATATTTATTGAATTCCAAATCCATTGAATTCCATAAATTCAATAGACATTTTCCCTTTTATTTTAATTCTGTTTTCTTCTCTGACTGGATATTCTCAAATGACCTATTTGAGTTCAGAGATACTTTTGCCTGATCAGATGTTTCTGCTCTCTATTGCACTTTTCTTTTTACTCACTTTCTTCCTCTGCTGTAAATTTCATTTGGTTCTTTCAAAAACGATTTCTCTATCAGACATCCATTTTGGTTTTTTTCATTGTTTCTCTGATACTGAGTTAGAAATCTCTCTGTTCACTTGTAGCTCACTAAGCTTTCTTAATTACAGTTTTGTCAGTAAATTTGTAGGTATTTAGAATAGGCTACTGAAAATTATTGTGTTTCTTTAATAGTTTCATGTTGCCTTGGTTTTCAATATTTCTTGTTGTGCTCTGCATGTATTTGTGCATTTGATAAAGTGGTCACCTTTTCTAGACTTCACAAATTGATTTTGGTATGAAATGATGTCCTCCTGAGGGTGTGTAAGGGCATCAACCGGGGGCGGTAGTGCTTCCAGCTCCAGTGAGGGTTCAACGGCATGGTCTCCGTAACTCTGTCAGGCACCCTCCGTGTTGGTGAAGGGGTCCTCATCAGTCAAGGCTATTTGTGTCTTCACAGGCAGTGGGTGTTTGGGGATCTAAATTTGTGAAGTCTATTGGGTCTTTCTGATTTCTTTTCCCCCAGTGTGGGAAGTTGTAGCTGATGGAATTCATGTTACCCCTGGTTTCAGAACCTGGGCACAGTCACAGTGGTGGCTGCACTGGTGTCTGACGTGTGGCTCCCATGGAGCAGCTATGGAGCCAGGATCTGGAATAGGAGCATGCGTGGTTCCTGGATCGAGCACAGTAGTGGCACCTGTGCCCTGGGAACTGCTGGCACATTAGTTTGCATGCACGAGGCATACGTGAGTTCCTGGGGAGCCAGAGTCGGGAGTTCTGACAAGCCAGAGCTCCAGTGGCTCTGGGGTCTGGTGCTCAGGTGTTCCTGCTGTGGCGATACTCTGTTGTCCTAGAAATAGGTACGCACAGAACATCCACACAAGTATATATAGAACAACCTGTGTTCTGGGCATGGTAAGCTTCTTGTGGCTGTGTCTGGAGTGCAGAAGCTCATGCAGCACTGGATGACTAAGTCACAGTTTTACATGTAGATAAGGAAGCTTTGGCAGTGTGCAGGTAACCACAGGGCAGCAATGGAAATAAAGTCCTGACCAAAGGTGAAGATTTGAGCATGGGGCAGTTCCACGACTGCGCAGAAGTTGCTTTTTGGGAGGCGAGGTGCTGTAGCATTTTTTCCCTCTCCCTCTCCATCTTGCTCTCTTTCTCTGCTCTCTGCTCAAGAGGTGAGCAGTCTCTTGTACGGCTGTTGGTAACTCCAGTGGCGAAAGCTACCATTGCATCTTTGGAGCAGAAATCCGTGAAATCTGCTGAAATCCGTGCCGATGAACATTAAGGAAACCTCCACCGCAGAAGCTGCAGGGAGTCTGTAGCTACCGGTGTTGAAGGCCATTGAGGTCCTCAGTGCCAAGGACCACAGTGTCACTTGCCACACGGTTTTTACTCATGCTCCTTTCTGATCTACTTCATTCCTTGCCTCTCCAGACGTCTCAGATGTGCTAATCTCCCAGTCTCTCCAACAACCATTCCGTATGGTTATTCTGTGGGTTTTTTTTTTTTTTCTCCACTGTGATGTTGTACGTTCTTAAATAGACTCTTGACTGCTCCCAGGTTTTAACTTCATTTGTAGGGGCTGGCGCTGTGTCGTAGCAGATAAAGCCACTGTCTGCAGTGCCAGCATCCCATATGGGCTCTGCTCGATTTCCAATCCAGCTCTTTGCTTGGGATAACAATAGAAGATGGCCCAAATCCTTGGGCTCCTGTACCCACATAGGAGACCCAGAGAAGCTTCTGGTTCCTGGCTTAGGATCAGCGCAGCTATGGCCATTATGGCTGTCTGGGGAGTGAACCAGTGGATGGGAGACCCCTCACCCTCACCCCGCCTCAAACTATAACTCTGCCTTTCAAATAAATAAATAAATCTTAAAAAAATTTATTTGTACATAGCTGTGTGATTTGGGAGTGGGAAGGGAGAATGACGGCTGTTTTCTCCTACTCTGCAATGTTCTTGATATCACACTCCAGGAAGGTTTTTAAAGCTAAAATGTTTTATTGCTTTTTGCAGGTAAAGGAATTGCTGAAGAACTGAGTGCTTTTAAAAAAGAATAACTAATTTTAGACTCTCATTATAGAATAATTAGAAAGACTAAATTTAAGTAGCAAAAGAAAAAATAGATGTAAGAGACAAAAAGTGAATATTTTCCTGCTTCTGCAAATTCAGGGCTTTGCTAGGTAGCCTCTAAATATTTTAAATTGCAAATTCCTGGCATTCCTCTCCCCAAAAAACATGAAAATAATATCTATCTGGAGAATTATTTATTAAGACCAAAAGATTTGTCTTCAAGATCAGGAATAAGAGAAGAAAAAAATACTAAAAAAAATAATTAGGCCTGGAGAAAAAAAAAGTAAGACTATTCCTATTTGCCAATGACATGATCTTATATAGAAAGCCCTAAAAAAGCTGGAAGAAATATTAGAACTAATAAATAAACTCAACAAAATTTAAGGATATAAGATCAATCTATACACATCAGTTGCATTTCTATACTATAAGTGAAAATATACAACTGAAATTTGGACAATATTACTCAAAATAGGATTACAAATATTAAAACACCGAAGGATAGATTAAATGAAAGAAGTACAAGACTTGTGCTTTGAAAACTGCAAAATAGTGTTTTGCAGAAATCAAATATCTAAATAAACACAATAACATTCCGCTTAAAGTGTTGGAAGACATAATATTGTTACAGTGTTTACATTCCACAAATTTTTCTGAAGATGGAAGTCAAATCCTCGGTATTTCACCTGCTTTTTTTTGCTCTTTTTGAAGAAATGAACAAACTGATCCTAGAATTTATATAGAATTAGATTTGTGAAGGCAAAAAAAAAAAAAGGCACACAAAAAAAGAAAGTTTGGATAATCACGTTATACTTTGAAATCTTTGTACAAAGCTGTAGCAATTAAGACCCAATGCTAGTGCCACAAAAGTAGGTATACAGAATAGAGTTGAGAGTCCTGCCAGTAAATCCATATGTTAATGGTCAATTGATTTTCCACAATATGGCAAAGCCATACAAGGGAGAAAGAATAGTCCTTTCAACAGAAGGTGCCAGGACAAATAGATATCCATGTGACAGAATAAAAATATTTTGAAATATTTGTTTTCAAAGAATGAAGTTGAATTCCTACCCCATAATATGCAGAAGAATTAACTCAAAATGGATCAAAGACCTAAATGTTAGAGCTAAAAGTTTTAAATCAGAAAGAAACAAAGTTGCAAATCTGAAATGCTTTGGATTAAGCAATAGTTTCTTAGATATAACATCAAAAACATAAGTACCAATTATATAAATAGATATATTTGATGACATTAAGTTAAAAACTTTTGTGCTTCAGTGTACAGAATATAAAATGAACTCTTATGACTCAACAGTAAAAAGATAAATAACCCAATTAACATTGAGCAGAATATCTGAGTAGACATTTGCAGAAAAAGATATAAAAATATCAAAGAGATATATAAAAATATTCTTAGAATCATTAGTCATTAGGGCAATGTAAATCAAACCTATAATGAAACACCACTTCTTCCTAGGATAGTGATAACAATAACATGTTTTCAAAGGAAAGAACAAGTATTAGTGAGAATGTGTAGAAAGTGGAACTCTAATGTATTGCTGATAGGAATATAAAATGATGTAGTTTTTACAAATATGGAAAACCTATTTGTGGTTTCATGCAATGTTAAATTAAGTATGACCATCTATCCAAGCAATTCCACTGCTGGTTTTATATCCAAGAAGAGGAAATAATGTGTTATATAAAACCTTGTATGCAAAAGCTCATGGCAGCATTATTCATAATGGCCAAAAGATGGAATAGACTAGATAAACCAAATGTGGAATATCAAGGCAATGGAATATTATTGAACTACAAAAACATGAAGTCCTATTCATACTGCAACACAGATGGACCTGAAAATGCTATGCTAAGTGAAATCAACCAGACATGAAAGACCACACAGTTTATGATTCCGTTTATGAGAATGCTAGAATAGGCAAATACCTACAGACAGACAGTAGATAAATGACCCTGAGGGGATTGTTGGGAGAAGTGGTTGAGACTGATGGCCAATACACATAAAGTTTCCTTTAGAGGTAATGGAAGTGATCTGGAGCTAGACAAAGGTGAAAGTGGTGCAACTTAACGGATACATCTAAAAAAAACTTTGGGTTGTACTCTTTTAAAATGGTGAATTTTGCCTGGAAGTAGATCCACTCATTTATAGGCAATTGATTTTTGACAAATACACATGGAAAGGACAATACCTTCAATAAATGGTGTTGAAAAAACTGAACATAAACATGCAAAGGAACAAAATTTGATGCTCTTCTCACACCATATACAAAAAACAACTCAAAACGCATTAAAGACTTAAACATGAGACCTGAAGCTGCAACAACACTAGATAAAAAAGATAATGAGATTGAATCAGCCAATCAAACAATAAACAGATAGAAAAGAAAGCTTATATAATGGGAGAAACTACTTGAAAACCAAAGTCATTGATACAATAAGAAATAAATATCCAAAATACATTAGGAACTTCAGTGACTCCATAGTAAGAAAAAAATATGATTACAGAAAGGGCAAGGGATGTCACTAAACATATCACCCCCAAACGTACAAAGCCCTAGAGGTATATGAAAGAATGCTCAATATCATTAATATCAGAGAAATGCAAGTTAAGATCAGAATGAGATAGAATGATGATTATTTAAAAGATGAAAGACAACAAACATTGATGAGGATGTGGAGAAAATATATTATAGATATAAAATGCTATTATATTTTATATGTAAAATATAATGTACAAAAATATGTAAAATAGGCCAGCGCCGTGGCTCACTAGGCTAATCCTCCGCCTAGCTGCGCCGGCACACCGGGTTCTAGTCCCGGTCGGGGCACCGGCTTCTGTCCCGCTTGCCCCTCTTCCAGGCCAGCTCTCTGCTGTGGCCAGGGAGTGCAGTGGAGGATGGCCCAGGTGCTTGGGCCCTGCACCCCATGGGAGACCAGGAAAAAGCACCTGGCTCCTGGCTCCTGCCATCGGATCAGCGCGGTGCGCCGGCCGCAGCGCGCTGGCCACGGCGGCCATTGGAGGGTGAACCAACGGCAAAGGAAGACCTTTCTCTCTGTCTCTCTCTCTCACTGTCCACTCTGCCTGTCAAAAAAAAAATATGTAAAATATATATAAAGCACTATTCACTTTGAAAAGGAAGGATATCCTGTCATCTGCATAGCATGGATGCCTCTTGGAGGATACATATGTTAAGTGAAATAAGCCAGACACAGAAAAATAATACCACATGATCTTATTTGTGAAATATATATATAAAAAATGGAATCATGGAAGCAGGAGTAGAATGGTAGTTACCAGAGATGGAGGAGTTGGGGGAGTTTGAGGAGGTAGTGTTCAGAGGACACAAAGTTTCAGTTAGATAGAAGAAATAAGTTTAAGACCTACATGGTGTCTATAATGAAAATCAGGAAGCTGGCAGAATTAATGGAATACTTGAAAATTTAAGTCCATTCATTGCAGTTTGACTGCTAATCATGATGTGAATTACCCTTGCAAATAAGGAGAGTCCTTCATTGGTTTGGGTCGTTATGGGAGGCAGTATTAACAACCGAGGATAGCAGAGCTGTTAGTTAGATACCATCTCACAGGCTAAGTTTCAGAGAAATGGATGTTCCAGCTTGAATCTTTGACTGTTAAAATGTAAAAATATAAAAAAAATGCAGGAGCAGTGTGTGACGCCATCCTGAGTCCAGCCTGGTGTCCTCATCAGCCTATTTCTATGGGACAACTTGGCCTCTGTTCTTGTCTATCTACACTTATTTTGTTCTAATCTATTTTAGAAAATTATTTTCCCAATCACCAATTAATTAAGGTAGCTTCCATATCTTTCCAATAAATTTCTCTTCTTCTCAAGATTGGTTTCTGTTGTTCTCTACCAAAAAAGTTAATCAGAAAGATTGCTAGATGTTCTTAGTTTTCTTTCTTAATTGCTTTTGAAATCATCTCTTTGTCTCAATTTCCATCATTGCTACTACAGTGGCATTTTCCCCCTGCAAAGGCATAGCTTCCTACCTCTTCCATCTATGTCCTTGCTGGACCTTCAGAGTACATCTCATACACTGTAACTGGAGGGAGGGCTTGAAAACATGAACTGATCACATCACTGTGCTTAAACCTTTCAATGGCTTCTCCTTCTTTAAATAAAGACCAGCTCCTTGTGTGGCTTGGTATCTGTTATTCTGCATCAGTTTAACCCTTTGCTCTCTCTGCTCCAACTTTGCAGGCTTTTGTTCAATTTTTCATGTGAGTCTTCCTGCCTGTTGCCACAGGATAATTATCTGGAATTTATCCCCGTTCATTCAACAAATATTTGAGAGTGCCTTTCTCCTAGTTAATTTCAACTCAACCTTAAGACAGAAGCTCAAACAGTCTCTGAATCCTCAGTGAAAGCCAAGTTTCTTTGTTATAACCCTTTGTTCTTTCACTTGTAATTATTCATTCGCGGGTGTGATTTTATGATCCTTTGTTTCTCTCAGTAGTCTGTAAGCTTTGGGTGATCAGGAATCATTATCATTTTACTTTCTGTCTCCTGCTGTTTCCTAACACAGGGCATGTAAATTACCAAATAGTCTATTAATATTCTTAAATAAAATATGTATCACATAATTCACAGAAAATAACAGATTTAGAGGACTATTATCACACATACTTATAAAATTAAATCATATAATTTCTCTTTGTCATTGTATTTTGTTCATCAGTGCTAGTTTACCAGCAGATACTTAGAAGTTACTGTTTCCCTGTCATTTGTGTTCTCATCCTTGCTTCTTTTGCTACTTTACTTCTTGCACTGTACTTCTTACAAAAATGATGCTTGAGATAATGAATCTCAATTTTCTTGAAGTTATTCAATTTAAAGCCAATCCTCTTAAGTCCTTCTAAAGACTTCCAGACTGACCTCCACTAAAGAAAAGAAAAATGCTTATCTGAAGAAAAACATGGCAGCCTTCCTATTGGAGATTCTTCATCCAAGCTTGACATATAGAAATACTCTTTCTCCCCCGAATTTTACTTAGTCATAAGTTTTTAGCTCAAATTTCAATTATAAAAGCTGACAAACATTTAGTGCTGAAAAAAAAAAATAGCTCCTTCCAAATAACACACTGTTCTTTGAGAAAGATCACTTAAAATATCATATTCATCTCAGCTCCATTATCAGTTGTTCTAAATGTCTCCTCTGGTTCATTTATCTCTGTGATCATTGTTTTGATCCATATATTGGCATTTAGACAGGTGGGACAGATGGACAGTCTGAAAAAACTACACATGTATAAAAATGCACCCATTATACTCCTACTAAAATATTCATGATAAAGGAACCAAATTCAATGTGTTCATTTTTATAATAACTTTAAAGAATTCATGTTTAATTAAAAATGATATATAAATCATGCTGTTTGCTAGCACTATTGACTGTGCCGTTCCCATTCTGCCAAACTTAATATAAAATTAATTGTTAATTTTCAGGCCAGTAGTCCGCTTTTCACCAAGACATATGCTGATTGCTTAGACATGAATCAGTGAAATATTAAACTTCATAACTGAGTGCTCTCTTTTGTGATGCCTTAAAGTAATCCTCAAGGTTTAACACTACTCTCAACGGTAAGTTTGCTCCAACTATACACTGAACAATATTTTGCAATGTAACTTTCAAGACATGTCTATGCATCAAGTCTATTTCGCATTCACTTGAATGGTTACTATTTCACTAAAGTGCACTTAGCATTAAGAGTACTTTGACCTTGTAGGGTGGCAAAGAGTGGCTTATTTTTTGCACAATCACATGCACAACTGTGGACTAATCTAAACTTTTCCCACTTTATAGTACTTGAAGACTTCTGGGTTAGTCTGACCTAACATAAACAAATATAGCATTTCACCAGCCTTTCACATGCCTGTCTGAACAAAGCTGCAAGTTGAAATAGCCACCAACTCCAAAGTAAGTGATGATTAACTTAGGGAGTACTTGGCTCTATCTTTTAAAAGGTTGACATGACCTTGAATGACAAAATGATATTACTAACTTATATTGTATGCATTTTATGTGCTGCTGGGATAACAGCTATTTCACTTTTTGGAGGCTAGTCTGAAAAACTTGACCAGTGTTTTTCTGGCATTGCACTCTGAATGAGAGTCTTCAACTTTACCGAATGGCTTTTTACTTCTACCATTTTTTTTTGGACCAGGTAATAAGGCACATCAACCCTCTTATTAAACAGAAACCCACTCCATTTTTCTCATATCCAAAAAATACTTTTCAGTACAAAGATACTTCAAAAAATCTTGAAAAATGAAATTTAAAAAGATAAGTTTATTTTGGTGCAAAACATTTCTGAAGTCCATGTAGTGCTTTTTTTTTTTTTCCAATGAACTTTTTAAAGACCCTTCATATGCTGTGATTTCAAAATTTTTGCACCAAAATAAACTTTTCTTCAAAGTTATTTGTTTATTTTCTTTGAAAGGCAAGAGAGAGAGAAACAGACAGACAGGCATTTATCTTTTAATCATTCGTTCACTTCTCAAATGCCTGAAATATTGAGGCTGGGACAGACAGAAGCCAGAAACCATGCATTCCATATGCGTCTCCCAGATGGATGGCAGGGACTCAGTTACTTCAGCCATCACCTGATGGTTCCCAAGGTGCACATTGTGAGGAAGCTGGAATATGGAGCAGAGCTGGGACTTGAACCCAAGTACTCCAGATACGGGATGTAGATGTTCCAAGTGGCATCTTCATCTACTAGGCCAAATAAATGTCTGCCCCATGAATTTGTCTTTTAATTCCATTTTACAGGAACTTTTGAAGGATGCTCATACCCTCATCTCATGAGTGACATGAATGGAACCTCAGCTTTTCTTGTCTCTGCAGCGTGTTCACAGAGCATTGAATCCTATGGAATCAGGCTAGTCATGTCCTTGTCCATATCAGGCGCACTCAAGCCTCTGTACTCCTAACACTCCCATGACCTGGTTCATCTTCTTTCCACCTGACATTTCCACCTCCCCTACTCAAGCACTCCATATTTTTGTGATTTTCTTTGTGCCTCATTGTCGTAAAGAACAAAACCCGCACTTGGGAAATGCCTCCCTAAACATCTGTCATGAGGCTCTCCTACACTTCTTAGAAATTCAACTTTAAACTCACCATGTATTTTTCATTCAGGAAATCATGTTGGACTACATACAATAATGTAGCTATCATACACCATGAATTCAATCTATTTATTTAAATAAATGATTGCCAAGGTTTAGTAAATCATTTCCGCAGTACATTATCAGTAGCCCATACCACAAACATGACATGGGTTGGAAAGCACTGACTGAGTCACATTGAATTCTGTGTATCAACTCAATTCCACAGTAATCCAGACTATATTCATTTATTTGTTTATTCATTCACTCAATGGTTATTCATTGCCTGGACCAAACATTGTGCAAGGTGTTGGGACTATAAAGACAGCTAGAATAAAGTCCTTGTTAGCAGAATGAGCATGGTGTGTTTCTCAGTTCTTTGAAGTGGCTATTTCTGTACTTTTGTGTTGAATTGATGTGAAATCTTAGAATCCTTCTGAGGGCAATTTTCCAAGTAATGACTATGAATGTATTAGAGATAACATAAGTAGATATTTCAGGGGTAAGTGTTGTGGCACAGTGGGATAAGCTGTTGCTTGTGACAGCGGCATCCCAGATTTGAGCGCCAGTTCTAAGTCCTGACTTAGAACTTGGCTTGGCTTCCCATCTAACTTCCTGTTAATATGCCTGGGAAGGCAGTGGATGATAACAACAAGGACTTTAACCCCTGCATTCATGTGGAAGATCAAGATGAGATTCTCACTCCTGGCTTTGCCCTGGCCAAGCCCTAGCTCTTGTGACCATTAGGGAAGTGAACCAGCAAAAGGAAAATATTTCTCTCTATGTCTCTTGATCTCTTCACTCTGTCTTTCATAAATGAAAAACAAGAAAGAAGAAAGGAATAAAGATATAATAAGGAAAGAAAGAAAGAAAGGAAGGAAGAAAAAGTTTTACAAAAGAGCATACATAAACAGACATGTAAATCAATCATCAGTTCAATATAATTTGTAGTGTGAGATAAATATTATAGGATCAAAATTTTATTATTAATAAAATATGTAATGTCTGTAGAATACCATTGGGTTATATGTGAGAGTCAAAGAAATAGTCTCTGAATAAAAAGAACAAAGAAGAACCAGTGTTATGGTGCAATGTAGCTACAACTTGTGATGATAGTATCTCATATCAGAGTGCTGGTTTGTGTCTTGGCTGTTCTGCTTCTGATCTAGCACCTTGCTAATGTGCCTGGAAAAGCAAAGAATGATGATCCAAGTTCCTAGCCCCCTGCCACCAACATGGAAGACCTAGATGGAGTTTCAGGCTCCTGACTTTCGCCTGGACCAATCCTGACTGTTGCAGTCATTTGCAGGGAGTGAAATAAAGGATGGAAGATTTCTTTCTCTCTCTCTCTCTCTCTCACACACACACAGCCTTTCAAATAAATAAAAATTTAGAAGGAGCAAAACATTTTGAAATAAAGATAAAATGCATTCCCAAATAAGAAACAGAAAATGAATCTCTTTGTAGATATATCACCATGAATTCCCTCTATTTTCTTTATTTTAAGTTATTATTTAACCGACTGCACTCTGACTTCTGATCTATGCCTTTATCTAGGATTTTGCTGGCATCAGCAATCATTTCCAAGTACAAAGAGCCCTTTATTCTCTGCATTTTGCTCAACTTTTTCATGGAAATTTAATATTAATGATCAACACTCCTATTTCCAAGCACAGTACTTCTAGTTCTCTTAGCTTTTTAACAATTCTCATCAAAGATATTTTGATTCTTTTCCGCCTTCTTTCTCTGATCTTTGGTATTCCTCCCAGTCTTTCATTTTTTTTTTCTCATCTCTTATCTACCTGTTTTGTTTTCTCCATTCTCATGGTAGCTATACTGAACAATTCCAGTAGGCACCACTCACTACATAGTCTAAGAGAACAGTGTCCCTCTAAGTTGTACAAGGCACAAACTGCAAGCCAAATCACACGCATAGTTGCTCTCCAGTCTCTTTCTGGTCTAGACACTCAAGCCCACTTTCTGGAATTCTTTCTAGTTGCATGAACTATGTTCATGTATAATTCCAACTATACAATTATACCTAAATCTTTACCTGTATCCTGCGTACTCCAAGGCCCTGGCTTCCTGATTCTAACTTTCTACTGGACAGCTCCATCTGGAGATCGTAGAGGTTCCTCTTCACATCATGTCCCAAGCTTCACTCATCATCCAACTCTCCAAATCTCATTCTCTCCACTTGATTCCATATTTTAGTTATGAAAGCCATTGCACATTTAATTTCCCAAACAAGAAATTTAGGAGCCAAATTTTACCCCCCTTTTCTCCATCTAAACCTAATCAGTCATTGTATCTTTTCATTTTTAACTTTGATAATGATGATTTCTTGCAAAATGCTTGCTTCCTTGTTAGACTATAAAATCCCTTTGGGGCAGAAATCAGGATTCTTAGTCATTTATATATTTAGAATATAAATAAGTGATTAACATACAGAATATACTCAATAAAATCATAGAATTAATTTGTAACCCTAAAGTTTATGTGTTGAATATCCAAGTGGATTTTTAAAATATACAGCGCTGGGCCGGTGCCGCGGCTCACTAGGCTAATCCTCTGCCTGCAGCACTGGCACCCCAGGTTCTAGTCCCAGTTGGGGCGCCAGTTCTGTCCTGGTTGCTCCTCTTCCAGTCCAGCTCTCTGCTGTGGCCCTGGAGTGCAGTAGAGGATGGCCTAGGTGCTTGGGCTCTGCACCCGCATGGGAGACCAGGAGAAGCACCTGGCTCCTGGCTTTGGATCGGTGCAGCGTGCTGGCCATAGCAGCCATTTGGGGGGTGAACCAATGGAAAAGGAAGACTTTTCTCTCTGTCCCTCTTTCTCACTGTCTAACTCTGCCTGTCAAATACATATACACAGCACTGGGGGATTCTCCTGCAAATACATACTTTAGTGTACATTTCAGTAAATCTGTTTATGAAGCTAATGGGAAATTGAAGAAAATATAAACTATGTTTTCCAGTTTCTGAAATGCACAATTATCACTGCACAATTACAATGATTTGAAATGGTATTAGTCACTTTGTCCATCTACAGCTCTTTACGATTACAAGGAGAGAAAGGCACTTTTGATTTCTGAAACTCCAGTTGCTTCCAGTTTCTACTGCCTTCTGCTTATTCCCATAATCTTGAAAGTAAACTGCTGAAAAAACACTATCAAAGCCTTAGAGACACCTTTTAATAAGACGTTAATAGTTATCAAATCCCATTTATTTTGGTTACCAACACAGTCTTTTCTTTCTTTCTCTCTCTCTTTCTTTCTTTCTTTCTTTCTTTCTTTCTCTCTCTCTCTTTCTTTCTTTCTTTCTTTCTTTCTTTCTTTCTTTCTCTCTCTCTCTCTCTCTTTCTTTCTTCTTTCTTTCTTTCTTTCTTTCTTTCTGACAGACAGAGTGGACAGTGAGAGAGAGAGACAGAGAGAAAGGTCTTCCTTTTGCTGTTGGTTCACCCGCGCACAGCGCTGATCCGAAGGCGGGAGCCAGGTGCTTCTCCTGGTCTCCCATGGGGTGCAGGGCCCAAGCACTTGGGCCATCCTCCACTGCACTCCCAGGCCACAACAGAGAGCTGGCCTGGAAGAGGGGCAACCGGGACAGAATCCGGTGCCCCGACTGGGACTAGAACCATGTATGCTGGCGCCGCAAGGCGGAGGACTAGCCTAATGAGTTGCGGCGCCGGCCAGTCTTCTATTTCGTTCCTGAAAATGGACCCATTAAAGTTGATCAGCCGAGCCAGCCGCCTGTCGGGAAGGTTGCTCCTCCCTTTCTCAAGCCACATTCACCCTAATTCCCTTCATTCATCTTTTCCTGGCACTTTGCAAGATTCAACTCTACTTTTGCTTGTCCCAGACTTCAACTTGGTTTTCTTTTCATTAAATCTTCAAACTATTTTTATACTTTCCTCAGTTGTTTGCCTTCATTTGGTTTATGGAAGCAGAATCCAAAATTCAGCGGAAGGAAGATTGACTAGAGATTGCAGGCTTAGGAAGGATGCAGAAGTCACGTGGGAGAAACATCAGGAGTTTGAGGCAACGTCTTTTTTAGATTCCAGAGCCAAGATCCTACAATGGAGTCCTTCCAATACTCTCACTGACTTCACCCAGGCCATGTTATTTAAAATGTACTTCAACTCATCCTGTCATGTATCATGTAATAACTGTGTGGCTAGTATACACAGAGGCTTGAGGGATTGTTCAGAGTGTAATATAGTTCCTACTCAAATGGAGCTTCCAGTACATTCTTATGGAAAGAAAACCAGGCAGTAGCAAATGGATGCATAAAATATCAGTGGGTAAAACATGCTATGCAGGGAGAATGTTAGCCAGGCAATAGGATCGAGAGATGGAGGAAGTGATGTTATTCTACATAAAGCTGTCAGGGAGTGCCTGTCTACTGTGGTGATATTTGAATGGAGATAGATAGGAGGAAAGGAACTAAGCCATGAGACTATCGGGGGGCTGGCTAGATCTACCGCAGGCAAGAATGAATGCAAAGACCTGAGGTCTGACAGTCGGAGTATGCGTGGAAGGTATGTCCATCAGGCTTTCAGGAGAATAATCTGAGTAAGAATCTGATCAAACATCTGGACGTAAATAGCAAAGATAGAAAGTAAGGAAGTTATTAGGAAAAATATGGCACCTATGAATAATACCAATGTATCTCAACATTGATGTTAAGTCTGAAGATATGAGGAATAAAATTAGTTGTTGGAACCAGAGACAGAGAAGGCTGTGTAGAGAGAGACGTTTTATAGGTCTGGGCCATTTAAATGAGGGATGTAGCTGCAAGCAGAAAATCTGAATGGAGAGACTCAGTGGGAAGATTCTTCAACAACTCTTCTTCTCCCTCTGATTTTGTGGCAGTGCTCCCTATTGGCTGAAACCAGAGGGCTGGAGAACCCACTGATGAAGACCGTAATGTTGATCCTCTGGGGCCTAGGATAGAGAGAAGAAGCACGGAGAATAGATCTTGAGAAGCAATTCTCGAGAACAGAGAGTTTGAAGGACCCGTGAGGCCTTAGTGCCTGGAGTTGAGTGAGAAAATAGGAAAGTAGGAGGATGTGAGGGCTGTGTCAAAGACAGAGGGTTGTGCAGGCCTTGCTTCCATCGTGCGGCCTTTGTACTTAATTCTGAGTGGTACAGGAAGCCACAGGGTGCTTCTGAACAGGGGAGAAGGCAAGGATAAAAGCAAGAAGACTGTTTGGGAACTGTTGAGATACACCAGGTGAGAGATGAGGGTATTTGGTCCAGGGAAGGGTGGGCACGGTGGCATGACAACGGGTCAGATTTTGGATGTGCTTGGAAAGTAGTGCTGTAATTGTTTACTTCTGTTGACTGTGAGAGATAGAGGATCATCAGGAAGACTCCAGGGTTTGGGCAACAGGAAACAACAGAATTGTGCTTGCTAAGATAGGCAAGACTTCCGCAGGAGGCTATTTTTTGTAACTATTAGCCATTTAGGAAGCAGTGCCATGTGGCTATGGAAGAGGGTGAGCCTGGGGATGTAACTTTGGCTTTGGCAGAAAATAGCCATTATGTAAAGCTATGAGGACTGATGTGATCTGGCAAGGATTATGTGTAACTAATAATAGTTCCCAGAACTAACTCTTTGAGGATCCTAACCTTTAAACTTTGGTAAGGCAGGGAGCATTCAACAAAGAAAGATTGAGAAAGAGTGGAATCTGTTTCAGCATGATACTTATGTGCGCTGTGCATAATTGGGTGACATAAGTTGAAAATAATTTGGATCCAAAAGATTCTATAATTGTAATAAGAAAATAATCAGGACATGAAAGTCATTGATACATTTGATGATCCTGGAGAAATTTCAAAGTACTTAAATAGAGATAAATATTAATATATAATTGTGATCTTCCTATTTTTGACATGCGTAGTTTTTTCAAGTTAGCTGTTAGATTATACAGCAATTTTGGCCTAATTCATAACATACCAAATGAATTTTAAGACGGCTTGGTCAAGAAGCCATCTTGAATATAATCAGATTCAAAAATCAGATGCATTTAGAAATTTTATTTCTCATCCAATTTTCTTTCATATTACATCTTTTGACATTAGGAAACTTTGTAGGACTATGGAAAATTCTAGAATTCTTCACATGCATCTTAAAAAAAGGGTCAGGTTTGCAAAGATTCTTTTCTTGTAAGCAAGAAAAATCTTTGTAAGATTCTGCCACTTTTGATAGGCAGATTAGTGGCCCCAAATAAGTCCACATCCATCTCCCAGGAACCTGGAAAAATATTATTATGTTGCATGGCAAAGTGATTTTGCAAATGTGATTAAGTAAAAGACTTTGGAAGGGAGATGGTGGTAGAATATCCCAGAAGCTCAGTGTAATCACATGGGTCCTTAGAATCAGAGAGCTTTTCTGGCTGTGGTTAGAAAAATGCCAGCTTAATGACTCTGAAGGTCGAGAAGGGTTCTTGAGCCAAAGAGTGATGATCCCCGGAAGCTGGGAAAGAGAAGGGAACAGATTCTCCAGGAGGAAGCATCCTTGCCAACAGCTTGATCTTAGCAGTTGAGGCCTTTGTTAAACTGCCTACCTGGGGAAACCTGAGCTAATTAGTGTGGTTTAAGTCACACGGTTTTGGGCAACTGTTATAGCAGCAATACAAAAGTAATACATGGTGTCATAAGTTTTTAAAATTTATTCAAAAGGCAAAGAGAAAGAGAGAGAAAGGGGAGAGAGAGAAAGGGCGGGGGGAGAGGGAGAGAGAGAGAGAGACAGAGAGAGAGAGAATCTTCCATCTCTTGGTTAACTCTCCAAATGCCCAAGCAGGGCCAGCCCAAAGCCAGGAGCCAAATTCAGTTCGGGTCTGCTATGTGGGCACCGGTTCCCAAGTACTTGAGCCGTTACCTGCTGTGTCATAGGGTGCATATTAGCAGGAAACTGTATCAGAAAGAGAGCCGGGATTCAAACCCACTGACTCTACTTGATATGGGGTGTGAATGTCCCAAATGGTGACTTAAACACTCAACCAAACACCTGCCTCATAATATTTTTTTAGTGATTATCTTATTTGAATGAATAGCCAAGATGATTAATTTATTTTAACTTTTATTTAATAAATATTGTATGTATAAATATATATTAAATATATTAAATATAATATTTAATTAAATATAACATTAAATATATCAGATATATTTAATAAATATATTTTTCAGAAGTACAACTTTTGGATTATAGCGGTTTTCCCCCATTACCTCCCTCCCACCTGCAAACCATCCCATCTCCCACTCCCTCTCCCATCCCATTCTTCATTAAGGTTCATTTTTTTTAAAAGATTTTATTTATTTATTTGACAGGTAAAGTTATAGACAGTGAGAGAGACAGACAGAGAGAAAGGTCTTTCTTCCGTTGATTCACTCCCCAAATGGCTGCAACAGCTGGAGCTGCGCCGATCCGAAGCCAGGAGCCAGGTGCCTCTTCCAGTCTCCCACGTGGGTGCAGGGGCCCAAGGACTTAGGCCATCCTCCACTGCATTCCCAGGCCACAGCAGAGAGCTGGATTGGAAGAGGAGCAGCAGGGACTAGAACCGGCGCCCATATGGGATGCTGGCGCCATAGGTGGAGGATTAACCTACTGTGCCACAGCACCAGCCCCTCATTTTTAATTATATACAGAAGATCAAAATGAAAATTGTTTTCCTTCTCTTGTGGGTGTGTCTGGGGTAGCACTGAGACTTACCCATGGTACTCTGATGTTCTGAGAAGATGGTATTTATTAAGCTCGGAAAGAATAAATACATCTGTAAGATCAGTCCCACAAGTAAAGCCTACTTCCCCTCTTCCCTCCCCCGCCAACACATTCCTTGGCCAATATTTGCTTATGAATCCCAAATAAAAGTGGAAGAGTGATGATGACACACCATTTATTTCCTTTTGGCTGCCTGATTTCCTTTTGATGTTCTGCGGTTGGGAAGTGGCGGCCTTTCCATGATCACCCCAACATAAGAAAGGAACAAAGCAATGTAGTCAAATCCCCGCAGCCCCCTGAAGCCACACCAACTCGTCTGGCCTCTGCCGCTGTGCCTCTGCCTTTCAACTATGAAAAGAACAAAATCAGTTTGCTTCAAAGCAAACAAACAAAAAACTCAAGGATGCAGCCATATTGAAAGATAAGTGGTGGTGCCCTTTTCAGCCCCTTTGCTGGTAGAAGAAGAGAAATAACCAGGGACATCAGGTAGAATTGCGCATTAACTAACTAGCAGGGCTTTGAGAAGCTTCGCTAGCCTCTCTGTTTCTTGCAGTTACTTGCAGGAACCTGGGGGACCAAGTGACTTTCTGGTGTTGTAACTTCGCTAAGGTGGCCCTGCGCTGGGAAAAGGCTTTAACTTTTCTAGATCTTCAAGTCTGTTCAGCTCAGTCTCTCAGTCTAGGTTTCTTTTATTCTCCCTAGCCCTCTTTTCACAGATCATGGAGAATCTGGTAAAAGTCAGCCTGTCAAGCCTATCACTTGAGTCCAGAGGTTCAAGTTCAGTAAGAACAGAACCTGTCTTGTGTCATCGTATGAAGTCAAGTTCATCTTTACTGAGATAGGAGTGCTTCACCTAAGAGATGTTTGAGGAACTGTAGGGACCAGTCCAGGGCTCATCTCTTTGTCCTGTTGCTCACTGAGAACACCCCTTGGTGGCAGTGGCTTGCATTTCGTTCTGTGCAGAGCACTGCAGACTGTTTATTTCCTGTATCTTCAGAATAAAAAAAAAAAAAAACACTGTGCAATGAAAGGAGTAGTTGGGATTGACATTGTTGACAAAAAGGAAATAGGAATATCTGTTTGTTTGGTCTATGAGGCCAGTTCAAAGATGGAGACTTTTGTTTTCTGAAGCCCTGGTGAGCAGCTCTGGTTTCATGTCAAACATCAGGGTTTCTCACAGGATGTAAACATTTCCTGCTGGTCGAGTCTGTTTCTATAATGGTAACCCCATAGGTTGTGTGCTACTTACGCTGTCATTGTGCCAAGAGTTCCTGTATTCAACAGGGGAGGTTAAAAGTCAGTCTGGTCTCGCAGCTGTTTTGGGTAAGAATTAGCTTTCCAGCAGCTCTGGAGACTTAACAGTTATACTCCTCAGACAAACATTAATCAGGGGCTCGCTCTCGTCTCGCAGTGACATAGTGCAGTTGTCTGCAATGAGACTGGAAATGGGAGTGTGCCTTGGTGTTTCTTAGTGGTGTATAGCGAACGTTCGTGACGTTAATTTTAAGAGGGCTACTGATCATAAGTAATTGAAAAACTTCATTTCATAATTTGTTCAGGCACACATTGAGATGAAGAGGAACAGAACTGCAAGTTTAAATGGTGACTCTTATTTTCCCTTTGAATTACAGTAAACTTAAGGATGGTTTATCCTCCTTTTTTGATTAATCTCAGTTTGGCACCAGGCCCCAACACTTTAGCTTTCCTTTTCTCTCTTTTTCTCCTAGTCTCTCTGTCAAGGTGATATTGATTGATAAGCAAATACTTAAACGCAAGGAAGACAGAGAGACTTTGACTTAAAGCAATCCTGTGGTGAAAGGAAAAAATCATTCTAAGATGTAGAGAAACCCCCTCTAATGGATTTGGCTAATGCATTTGGGCTTTCCTTCTTCAGAGGCTGTTAAATGAAGGGCTCCATCTAGTCTTTCCGTTTTTATAATTTGTGCCCTGAAAGATGGGATGAGCTGGTTTTGATAAACCCATTTTAGAGCTGGCTCTGTGATTTAGATCAAAAAGTTGGCATTGAGAGGTATGTTCTTTCCCTTGATAATAGTAGCCAGAAACGGCAGAACAATTGTAAGATTTTTTTTTTTAAGTCCTTGAAAGACAGGGCATCCCACGGGCTTTTCTGGCTGACCGTGTGCGCTGTGTGTATCTCTACTCAGGAAGCAAAGGGAACCATTACAAGGCGCAAAGGGGCTGGGCCTCACATGTATTTTAAGAGATCACAACATTCTAAGGACAGCCAAAGCTGTCGTGTTTTAAAGCCGTAATTGAAAATACCAACATCAATGGTATTTGCAGCATGAATTATCTAACTCCTTTGATTTTTCTGGGAGAATATTAATGAAAAGATGTAAGTCTTTGTCTTCATTCATATTCTCTTTGCTGAAATGCGGTAGAGCAAGAAAAACGTGTAGTCATGGCCACATCAGTGAAGGGATTTAAGTCTTTCACAAGAAATAAGATTAAAAGCGTCCATCAAAATAATAGTTTTTAAAGTGACAGTTTTTCAACGAATACTCTGAAATCCTATTTATGTTATTATTCTTGATGAGGAAAGATCACCCCTTTGTCTGAAATGTATATTTTCCTTGTTTATCAATAGTGTTTGCCACCATGGCAGACAAAATTTAATGCCTTTGAGTAGATATATGATTTATCATTGGATGATAGGCTAACCCTTGGACACATGTGGCTATTGAGCACTTGAGATGTGGCTAATCTGAGTTGTGATGGACTGTAAATTGTGATATACACACAAGAATTCAAATTGTGCACATAAAAATGTAAAATATTTTAATATTATTTTTATATTGATTGCCTGCTGTAATTATAATATTTGGACATTATGAATTAAATAAAAATATAGAAGTAAATAAATTTGTTTCACATTTTAACATTCCCAGCAGAGAGTCTCAAGTGACAATTTGACTTGAAGTTCCACAGGAAGCTGACGTTAGGTATCTGTTGAGCAGCACTGATCTGGGGCCAGTTTTGAATATTTGTATTTTTACAATTTCAGATACTGGAGTCACTTCAGTAAATAAAAGAAGTGGAGATTTCAGCCCTAAGAAATGATATAAGGATGAGTAGATTTTCACAAGGATATGTGGAAAAGAAAGCCCAAGAGAGAGGAAGAAAGAGGATGCTATAGTTAGAGAATCCAAAAGATTAGGGAAAGCAAGTGAAAGGGCTCAGCTGATGAAAAATGAATGAAGGGGCGGAGTTGTGTTAAAACACCACTTGGGATAACCACATCCCATATAGGAGTGCTGGTTTGAGTCCTGGCCATTCCACTTACTATCCAGTTTCCTGCTAACATGCCTGGGAAGACAGCAGATGATGGCCTATCTTTGGGTACCCTGTTACCTGCATGGATGAGCTGAATGTTGTTCAAGGTTCTTGGTTTTGGGTTGGCCTAGCCCCAGTGTCTTGGGCATTTAAGGGATGAACCAGAAGATGCAATATTTCTGCCCACCCCCATCTTTCTCTGACTTTTAACTAAATAAAAATAAATCTTTAAGGAAAAGAAATATGAGTGCAAAATAGCCAGAATGACTAAGTTTACAAGTGTGAATGTGTGCTGATGTGTGCATGCACATCTACACACACAGAAATGCATCGGGGTGCAGTGTGCCCTTTGTCTGGAAGGTTCAGTTAGTTGAGTTCCAAGGAAACGCAGCCAGGTCAATCTTTTTGCACTATTGCTCATGAAATCTAGGTGTATGCACTTTAATGACACCAGCAATTATTATAGAACATAACTTCTCCATTTTATATGAACTGAAATGGCCATTGCTCATATTTTTATTTTTCTCTGTTGGCATCTTCCATGTACGGTGTGTCAGCCAAAAGTCTAGGTCTGAAATGTCAAAGCAATTTGACAGATCTTCGGGCTGATTTCTTGTCCCAGTCTGAACCTTAAAAATTACAGGACATAGAACAAATATAATACACATTGATTCTCTAAATCTTTTTCCTTCTTTCCATGGTCAGATCAGCAAAAAGTTATACACCATCCAAAAATAATTTCCATTTCTCCCTTGGCCATGGATGAATGAAAACCTGTAGTTTTTAGTTTTATGGATCTTCTCCCCTTCACTAGCATCAATGTTGAGGAAATTAAGCAATCTGTCTTTTAATGGTACAGGAATGTCACTCAGTGAAGTAAGCACAACTCCTTCCACTTTTGCCCAGTGAAAGTTACCTACTGTGAAGGATTAGCTGCCACGCTCAACAATAACAAAGCTCTTGTTTTCCAATAAAGAGGTTAATTGGCTTCAGAGAAAATACATGTACACAGCACATAGGCCTAATATTGGTTTTGCACAGGCCCTGTGTGAGGGAAGTTAATGTTTCCTGTTTATTAGCTGTTTCACAACAATCTGCCCTTGACCAATAATTATGCTTACATAGCTGATGTTAATGTGTGTCAGCTCAACAGCTCCTTAGCGTGTCCTCTGCACCTGTGTGCAATTGAGTTCGTCATCATTGCACGCAGTTCTCAGGCCTTGCTCTTTGGGTGTTGTTTCCTGTTTGCAGATAGACTACAGTGCCTGGATCATAGAAACTCCAGTGTAAAAAAATTGGGCTGCCTTCCCTGGCTTTTTTTTTTTTTTCACTTTAAATGTAACTATAGCTCTTCCTCAGGATTAATGATGTGATGAAAAACTAGAATAATAGGGGTGGACATTTGGAGCAGCACCTATGATGCTATTTGGGATATCAACATCCCATATCAGAGTGCCTGGCTCTGTTTCCTACTCCAGTTTTCTACTTATTTACACCATGGGAGGTGGTGACTCACATGATTGTGTCCCTACCATGCACACAGGAGACCTGGATTGTGTTCCTGTCTCCTTGGTTCTTTCTGGCCCAGGTCCCATCTTTGGATCCCTGTCTCTGTCTCTCTGCTTTTCATATAAATAAAAATTGAATATACAAAAAATTTTAATTTTTTTGAGTAATAAAGTAAGGCATATTTTTTAATCTTAAAAACTTTTCAAAAGAAATTCACACAGGCATACCACTGGTGACATGTTCATTGGGAAGATAACGCTGGAGTCTTAGTAGCATATGAATTCCTGGAGGACTTGGTTAAAGTGCGGAGTCTGATTACCTATCTCTGGGGTAGACCTGATAATTTGCATCTTCAACAAATTCCCAGCTGATGCTGATGATGCTAGAGTATGGAGCCAACCTTGAGTAGCTGGACCCTGGGGCGCCACAGGACTGCAGTCATCTGAATTACTCAAGGATAATTACTGAGGTACAGCCACCTTAGTAATTTCTGGAAAGGAGTGATGCTTTCTGAAAGTCTAATAAATCCTGCATATAGTGTAGCTCTGGACAAGGAAACCTGATAGATTTTGTGGATGTGGGCCACTCCATGACAACTTATCAAGACCTATTTTGCCCACAGAGATATTTTAATAAGATACTTTAATAAGAATTTTAAAAAATGAGTTGAAAAGATACAGTAATGATTGTTCCCAATGGAGCGATCAGATTCTGACTTAATTTCCTGCCTTTCACCTTTAGGGGATATGTCAAAAAGTTCATGGAAAATGAAATTAAGAAAAGCTTATTTTGGTGCAAAATTCTTTCCAATTTGTGCATATGAGGGATCTTCAAAAAGCTCATGAGAATTGTTTTACAAAAATAATATGCATGGATTTCAAAATTTTTGCCCTTTTATTCCAATTTCCACCAATTTTTCAAAGTACTCTCATACTTACTTTCACTGTCTTCCCTCTCCTTTCAGATACTTAGTCCAATTTGTTCAACTCATATGATTCAGCAAGCTTAGGAACTTGGTTTCCAGCTGCTCTTTAAAAACCATCCTATGCTATAAATAGGCATATAAAGTTCCTTGATGGCAAAAAATAAGGACAAAGAACACTAATGATCTCTGAGATCTTGAACTTTCTTAAGTAGGAGTATCCCCCTTATGATATATTTTTTAAGATGTATTCATTTGAAAGAGCTACAGAGGGAAGGAGAGACAAAGAGAGAGAGAGAAGGAGAGAGAGAGAGAGAGAGAGAGAGAGAGAGAAGGAGAGAGAGAAGGAGAGAAATCTTGCATCCGTTGATTCACTCCCCAGATGGCCCTAACAGCCAAGGCTGAGCCAGGAGCCAGGAAGCTTCATCCGGGTCTCCTCTGTGGGGGTGGAGGCCCAAACACTTAGTTCGTCTTCTGCTGCTTTTCTCAGGCCATTAGCAGAGATCTGGATTGGAAGTGGAGCAACCAAGATACCAACTGGCACCCCTGTGGGATGCCAGCACTGCCAGCAGTGGCTTTACCCTCTGTGCCATAAGGCTGGCCCTGCTTGTTAGATATTTTTTGATAGCTTTGGGAAATATTCAAATTAGCTTTGAAAAATTGATGACTGGGATGAAGAGACTATGCAAAAACAGACTGAAGGACAGTCACCGGCAGATTTTATTTCATCATGCCATTTTTTTTAGCAACAGCTCTAAACTAGCAACTTTTCAATTAAATCCAATCTGTCACTGGGAAGGACAGTGTGGCCAACAGGCCTTGCGAAGAGATTTGGCAGGGAGTTGCCAAGTTAGCATTTTTTAACTGAAAATATGCTATATTTGTTTAAACCATTGCTTAAGTAGATTGTATGCTTTTATTCCTTTGTAAGTGGTTAGGCCATTAATTTGCACCATATTACAATTAGCCATACAAGCTCAGGATTGGAATCTTGTGGGTTTTTTGGTCTTTCCTGGTCGCCAAGTTTTCCATGGAGGCAGTAAGGCAGGATGAGAAAGTGATCTTTTCTGTCTTGCTCTGTGTTGCATTGGGAGACGTTTTTGTCCTTGAGAATGTTAAGTGTCCGAATCATCTCTGAGCCCAGTTCATGGTCAGCACTTGAAGGGAACAGCTTGAGACAGCAGGAGCCTCTTAAACCATCCCACCACAAACCTATTATGATATAAAAAGACAGGAAATAATGCAACCCTCCCTGCTTCAGACTGTAGTGACACGACGCCATTATTGTAGTACAAAGGATCTTCTTTTTCAAGGTTTTTTTTTTTTTTAAAGAGCTGTGTAATTGTACATTTCAAGAGACTGCATTATTAACAAGGACTATATTATAAAAAATAGAGATTATAAATTAATGGCATCAATATTTCCTGGAACTTTCTCTACTCCCCAGTTGTCAGCAGTTGAGTTTGTATCATTAGTTCTACAGCCCAAGGACCGGAACCTGGCTCAAGGTTCTTTACCTCACTCTGCTAGTGTCTTCTGTTTTCTTCTCTCTCTCTCTCTCTCTCTCTTTCGTTATGATTTACTTGGGAAAGCTTGACTATTTCTGGTAAATAAGGTTACAGACAATCCTAAGTCTGCAAGCAGAGTCTCATTGGCTTTCACCCTCCTTCTTTACTCAATGTAATATAACCAGATTTAGGAGAGGGGGAGGCTTCCAAACCCCAATATTTTATTGAGGACAGCTGCCCTGCCCTGCGTTCCTTCAACAGTTGAATGTCCGTTGATTTAATTCAGAAGCGAATCCGAGGCACATTTTCTCCCCATTTCTGAAATTTCAGTTTCAGGAAAGTTTTGAAAGGAGTCAACACGCTCTTCTCATTCATGAACTGATTATAGAAATCTGTTCGAGGTTTAAATTTCCTTTTAGAAGATTTTCAGTGTCTATTCTCAATTAGTTGTGTTGGGGGCAATGACTGGAATTCTTAAAAATAAAATAGTAACCAGCTGCTCCACATGGATGTTCACTGCTCTGTGGGACATGGTGTAACTTATAAGTTAAGCGCATGAGTAACACAGAGGGGAAGAAAAGTAGTCTGTTGGTGGTGCTGAGTTTTGTAAGAGAACAAATCGGTCAAGTCGCTGACGCTGACTTAAGCTCTACTATAAACATGCAAAGCTAGGAAATTGCAGGCTTTTCGGGAATACTTAGTAAGGCACCATAAGGTCTATTTCCAGAAACTAACATCATAGTGGGTGATGCTAAATACTACTGAGGAACTTGCAATATCTTGCACTGCACATATGGACTATGTGGCAGCATATATAAATATTTCATTTGCTAATTGTAGTTAGTTATCAGATTGCACACGAACAGACAGAATGACATATGAGAAGTTCCAAGAACACTGTGTAACAGGACATACAGCTGAGATACGGTTCTCCCAAACTTGGCAAGCTTCTAAGCTCAGCAAACACAACTTTTTCTTTATTCATTAAGATTAAAATATTTAAAAATCATCAAATTGAGAACATCATTATATTGTCATAGTCAAGGACCAATGCCAAAAGGAAAGTTAGAAACTAGAGCTCTAAGTTCTAACCTAACAAGTTGCTTGATTTGGGAAAAGGTGATACTTCAACATCTGATTTCCCCAACAATTACATGCTCAGTTTCCATCTTTGTTCAGTTTCGTGCTTAACTGATGAACTAGTTAGAGACAACGAAAACGGAATAATTTTTGAAACATCACAAAATTTCTTAAAATTTAATTCTTAAGTCAACTAGCCATAATTTTCAAGGCAAAAATGAGAGCAAGAACTGTTTAGAACTGAAAGGAAAGTAATTATAAAAAAATGAAGCATGTCTTCATTTTATGAAGTGTCTCTCCAGGGCTAGGACCAGAACTAGCTGGACTTTATGATACAGAGGCCAAGATTCCCACCTCCTGGACTTCAGCTCTTTCCAGCTTTTTATGCTCTCCTGATCATTAATAGACATGTTTGGCTTGTCTCCAAAACTTGATTTGAGAGGCAAAGTGGTTTAAAGAAATGAGTCTGAATTTGTCAGTTGGTGACTTTCGAGTTCAAATCCTGGTTCAGTCTCATCTTTTTTTTTTTTTTTTTTTTTTTTTTTGACAGGCAGAGTGGACAGTGAGAGAGAGAGACAGAGAGAAAGGTCTTCCTCCTTTGCCGTTGGTTCACCCTCCAATGGCCGCCGCGGCCAGCACGCTGCAGCTGGTGCACCGCGCTGATTCGATGGCAGGAGCCAGGTATTTATCCTGGTCTCCCATGGAGTGCAGGGCCCAAGCACTTGGGCCATCCTCCACTGCACTCCCTGGCCACAGCAGAGAGCTGGCCTGGAAGAGGGGCAACCGGGACAGAATCCAGCGCCCCGACCGGGACTGGAACCCGGGGTGCCGGAGCCGCAAGGCGGAGGATTAGCCTAGTGAGCCGCGGCACCGGCTTAGTCTCATCTTTTTCATTTAGAAAATAAGGAAAATTAGACCTCATTTTTGCCAGAAATGGCTTACAGATCAAAGTGTATGCAGTGCCAGAAACCCAGGAGGTTTAGAACACATCAGCTGTTAGTGCTGTCTTTGTGTGCTGAAGGCAGAGGCACCTAGTGTGCACGCAACGAACGAACAAATGAAGGGGCACGTGAATAAATTAATAGATCACATATGAATGAATGAATGACTGGTAACAGTAAGAACTGCCATGCAAAGATAAACTAAGAAGAAAGCTGTGCCTATTTCCCTGAGTTCTCTCACTCTAGTAGGAATGCCTTATATCTCTTTGATTTCACTCATTTATCAAGTTTGTTCTTTTAGCCTCCATAGTACTGGAAAACATGGCCCAGAAAATTAGAAAATCAAAATGCAACGAATCACTCAAAAATGTATATCAGCTCAGTGCAGCCTAAATTGGAAAATCTAATTGAACACCTATACAAACAGAGCTTTGTAAACCTTACCTGCACTAACTATTCAAACTCCAGCAGAATACCTCTCCTAGGAATAGGCCAATTTAATTAAATTTGCTAAGTAGTGGAGGGCAACATGGCCTTGTGCCTGGGTATTCCTTTTTATTTTTTTAATTAATGTACACAAAATTACCCCCTGTACCAATTCAACAACCTGCTTAATCAGACTCCCTGTAAAAGTTGGGAGGCTCCAATATTAACTTTGCTAAAATGTCCTTAAGGCCGGAGACCAAGGAGAGGCCCTCAGTTCCCTGTGGAAGCGCTAATAGAAACACTATCCCTTAGGTTCCAAAGAAGCCGAATTCTCACTACACTGAGGTCACGAGGAGGCAGCGGGGTGATCGTAAACAAGATTCTGCCTCAGCTCTTCAGCCCACATAATTTCCTAGCAAATAAAGCATGGAAAGGACTTTGTGTATGAAGAATTTCTTTTTTTTTTTTTCTGTTTACTTTAACGCAGTTTGGCCTGGTGTTGGGGAATAAGTTAGATTTTCTCACTAATATTCCTTTAATTCACTCATATTTAAAAGGAAGAAAGGAACAGGCAGAATGAGACACAATAGAGCAAACCTGTATAGATATTGTATAAAAGCTTTTAAAAATATCAAACCCTCTCCATTATAGAAAAAACAGTTCTATACATTTCTAAAAAAGATTTTATTTATTTATTTGAGAGGCAGAGTTGCAGAGAGAGAGAGAGAGAGAGAGAGAGAGAGAAGTTTTCCATTTGCTGGTTCACTCCCCAAACGGCCACAAAGACATTGGGCCCATCTAAAACCAGGAGCCAGGAGCTTCTTCTGGGTCTCCCACGCAGGTGCCAGGGCCTGAGCACTTGGGCCATCCTCCACTACTTTCCCAGGCATAAGCAGAGAGCTGGATCAGAAACGGAGAAGCCAGGACATGAATGGTGCCCATATGGGATGCCAGTGTTGTAGGCAGAGGTTTAGCAGAGCACCGGCCCCACATTTTTGAAAATAAGAAATGAAAGGAAAAAAATATACAGCAAAGGTGGATGGAAATCCCACACTCCAGTTCATTAATACTAAGCTGATCTTGGTAGGATTTTTGGTCATTAAAAAATAAAATCAACTTTGAGAAATAATTTGCATACAATAAAATGCATTTCTTTTAAAGTATGCTTAATGAGTTTTGAACATTCACATGTGAAATTCATGTATAACTTTTTCTTTCTTTTTTAAAAGATTTTGTTCATTTATCTTAAAAGTCAGAGTTACGGAAGGGAAAGTTATGGCTGCGATGGCCAGGGTCGAGCCAGGCTGAAGCTAGGAGTCAGGAGATTCATCTGGGTCTCCCACTTGGGTGACAGGGGTGACTTGGACCATCTTCTGCTGCTTTCCCGGGCCAATAGCAGGGAGCTGGATCAGAAGGTGTAGCACCTGGGACTCAAACTGCCACTCATATGGGATGCCATTGTCACAGGCAGTGGCTTTACCCACTACAGCACACTAGTTTTTTCTTCTTGACTCTTCAAGGAAAATATTACACTTCATTTTTATTTTTTATGTTATTTTAGCTTTTAAAATTCTTATTGATATAAACAAGCAAATTTCATGTATTTTGTAGGAACACTTCTAAGAAGAAAACCATTCTTCGTTCCCTCCCCCCTTGCTCCCCAACCTCTCCTTTCTTCCCTTCTTTTCTTTTCATTAATTTTTGCAAAGACATCATTTTAATCCACTGTATGATCATAGACTTAATTCACCACGAAGCATAATATTCAAATGAAAGGTAGGAAGACCACAGTTCTACAGGAATAGAAACAGGGACTAAACATGACAGTGGTATCACAAAATGTCCGTTTCATTCCTATACATTTGTTTGTATTCTATATTAACTGCAACATGTCAGAGAAAACACAATATTTGTGTTTTGGAGACTGGTTTATTTCATTAAGCATAATGGTTTCCTGTTGACACATTTATTTCATGAGCTCTTTGAAGACCCCTCATGCATGAATTTCATTGTTTTGTATGTTTGTATTGTTTTGTATGTTTCCAGCATATTGTAATTTTGTTTTCCACAAACTTTAAGAGTAACCTCATATACCCAGTAACCACCTCTGAGACCAAAATTTCCTCTGTGTAACTTGCAACAACTTTATACCCCATTCTTGGCCTTAGACAATTACCAAACTTTTTCTATCACCATGATTTGATTTCCCTTTTGTAAAATGTCATGTAAATGGCATCAGATAGCACCTATTCCTCTATTCATGCTTCTTTTACTCAGCTTGTTTTTGATATTCATATGCTGTTGTGTATACCAGAGATTTGTTTCTCTGTGTTCCATGGTGTGGTCATACCACAGTCTGTTTATAAACTCAACCCTTGATAGACTTTTGGTTTCTAGTTTTCCATTATTATGACATGGTTGTTACAAACATTCCTGCAGTGGTCTTAATCTATATACACTGGTCTTCCTTAATGTGTATATATATATATATATATTTTTTTTTCATTTCCCTTGAGTAAATAGAAGTAGAATTTCTGGGTTGTATGGTAACAAGTATTCGACTGGAGTTTTAAAATGTGCTGCCATGAGCCTTTTGCCTAGTGGTTAAGATGTCCAAGTCCCACCTCAGAGTACCTGCATTCAATTCGTGGCTCCTGGGAATGGCTTCCTGCAAAAGCAGGCCTGGGGAGGCAGCAGTGCTGGCTCAGCATATTGGGCTCCAGGCACAGACGTGAGGGAGCTGCATTGTATTCCCAGCAGCCAGCTTCAGCCCTGCCCAGCCCCAGCTGTTTCGGGGGAATTGTAGGCGTGAATGAGGATGGGTGCTCTAGAAACAGCTGTCTGTCTCTCTGTGTTTCTCTGCCCCTCTAACAACAGCAGCTTACAAACCTGTCAATATCTTTTCCAAAGTAGTTGCAAAATTTTACTCTTTCCATTAGCCATGGTAACATTTCCAATTGCTCCATAACCTTGACAACACTTAACACTCACTACTTGTTACTTCAATTTTAGCCACTATATTGGATCTGTAGTGGTATTTTATTATTGCTGTTTAATTTGTATTTTCCTAATGACTAATAACATTAAATATCTTTCCATTTCTTTTTGGTTATTTGTATATTTTCTGTTGTAAGCTAACTGTGCAAATCTTTTACATATTTTTGAATTATTTTTTCTATTGAGTTATATAAATTCTATATATCCAGATATAAAATATTTGTCAGAAATGTTGTCAATGTTTTATTGCAATTTCTGAGTTTCTTTTTAATTTCCAAATCAGGATTTTGAAAGAATAAAAATTTTAATTTGGATGAAGTCTAAAACATCTTGTTTTCTTTTAAGACTCTTTTATTGTGTCTTGAGAATTTAATCCTATAAATACCCTACCCTATATTTCTCTAGATATGCTGACAAAACTTCAAGCAATATTTTAGCTGTATCTCTTAATTAGGATGTGTTTTATTTTCATTTCTATTCCATTTATTCTCTGTAGTTCACTTTTGCTTTCTTCTTGGACTTAAAACTTACTTATTGGTATGATTTTACCTCCAAATGTTTGGCAATTTTCCAGATACCTTTTCATCAGGATTTGGGGTTCAATTTTATTGTAGTTGGAAGAAATACTCCATATGGTTTCACCATTTGAAATTTAAGATTTCTATGCTTCTATATATGTTCTGTCTTGAATGTTATCATAAAAGTGACTGGGAGAAACAGAAATCTGAATATTTCTTTGTTTAACTTCACACTGCATGACCCTGTTTCACTTTGAATTATCAATTATAAAATAATAGAGCATGAAATTAAAATTTCTTCAGGAACACACATAATATTTCTAAGAATAAGAACTTGTTCTGTAAACGGCACAATGCATGAAAAATATTTAGAGATTTATCTCATTGTAATTCTAAGAAATCAACAAAATGAATTCTGTCAACTCTAATTTTACATTCAAATTTATTGACTATGTTTTTGTTAGCTGAAAATTTCTATATTCACATATTTTAGTGTTAATATTACTTTGCCAAGAAACTTAGTGAGCTATCTTCTACATAACTCATTTTTGAAAGTATTCAGAACATTAGACAATTTAAACAATATGAATTTTGAAGTGTTTGTGGAAAAAATTAAAAGATAAGTTTATTCTAGTACAAAAAGATCTTTAAAAATCCATGCCTAGGTTTTTCATAATATGCATGTCCATGAATTTGTTGAAATATTCACTTATGGTCCCAAGAAGATCAGAGTCATTGGGTGAGGTCAATTAAGTTGGTTTCATATAGTTTGCACCAAGATTCTTTCCACGTCAAGAAAAATTATCAGGAAGAGCATCATATAACTGAAAAGTATAATCTCACCAAAACAAAAGTATTAACAATCTTGGGGCCGGCGCTGTGGCGCAGTAGGTTAATCCTCCTCCTGAGGCGCTGGCATCCCATATGGGCGCCGGTTCTAGTCCCAGCTGCTCCTCTTCCAATCCAGCTCTCTGCTATGGCCTGGAAAAGCGGTAGAAGATGGCCCAAGTCTTTGGGCCCTTGCACCAGTGTGGGAGACTGGAGGAAGCTCCTGGAGCAGCTTCGGATTGGCGCTGCTCTGGCTGTTGCAGCCATCTGGGGAGTGAAGCAGCAGACGGAAGACCTTTCTCTCTGTCTCTCCTTCTCACTATCTGTAACTCTAACTTTCAAATAAATAAATAAAATCTTTAAAAAAAATCTAGGATTGAGAGAGCTCACTGTTAAGTTCCCAAAAGCTTTAGTTAAAAATGAGAAAAAATGAGTAGTAGGAAGCAAGGTGCGTTCTCTTCAGCAGATTGTAAGGTCTTGGGGGGAATGAGACCATTTTCTCCATTACTTATTAGCCAGTGATTCATTTTTAGACCAGGATGTAAGTAGACCTTAGAGGACTAGCCAACAGAACAACAAAACCATGTGCTAACCCAAAACCACGGGTCACCACCTCAGGGGTTGGATTTGACAGCAAAGCATGAAAGGGAGCTAGGGTACCATGCTGGGAGAGGGCCAAGCTTTGTCTGGGCCCAGTCAACCACCGCATATCATTTACAAATGAATTTTTTTTTTTTTTTTACAGGCAGAGTGGACAGTGAGAGAGAGAGAGAGAGAGAGAGAGAAAGGTCTTCCTTTGCCGTTGGTTCACCCTCCAAACAAATGAATTTTTCAATAGTTATTCTCCAAATTATTGGTAGATATCTCCCTCTTCAAATATTCATTTGTGGCTTTTATTGATGCAGTCCAGTTACATTCATCCCCTTTGCACCTTCATCCTCTGTTACAATCAACCACAGATCAAAAATATTCAGGAGCCTGGGTCGTGGCTCACTTGGCTAATCCTCCGCCTGTGGCGCCAGCATCCCATATGGGTGCCGGGTTCTAGTCCCGGTTGCTCCTCTTCCAGTCCAGCTCTCTGCTGTGGCCCGGGAAGGCAGCGGAGGATGGCCCAAGTGCTTGGGCGCATGCACCCGCATGGGAGAAGCACCTTGCTGCTGGCTTCAGATCGGCGTAGCTCTGGCCGTAGCGGCCACTTGTGGGGTGAACCAACGGAAGAAAGACCTTTCTCTCTGTTTCTCTCTCACTGTCTAACTCTAGCTGTCAAATAAAAAAAAAATTCAGAAAAAAGAAACTGTACCTGTCCTGACATGAATAGACTTTTTTTTTCTTGTCATTATTCCCTAAACAATATAGTATAAAAAGTATTTACATAGCATAACATATTTACATATAATAAGTATTTAAATATTGAATTGAGTACTATAGGTAATCTAGTGGTGATTTAAAATACACAGGAGGATGTGTGTAGGTTATGTGCAAACACAAGCCATTTTATATAAGGGACTTAAGGATCATGGATTATAGTAATTGTGTGTGCACTGGGGGGTGGTGTTCTGAAACAAATCTCCCATGGGCACTAAGGACAAATGTCTATTTGTTAGGGGCCAGCATATTAAAAATCTTGTATGGACAAAAAGAAAATAAAAGAGAATTTTAGTTTTCTTTAAAATTCAAATAAGTGTCCTCAAACCACAACTTTGACCTTTCCTTAACTCATAATTCGTTTCTTTGAAAGTTTCCACCATCAGAGTTCTCAGGACAGCCAGCAACATATTTCTGCTTCACATGGCGGAAGACATGATTCTGTAATGGTGCTCTGCACTGGATATGGCGTTCTGGCCTCACGGATTTTCAAAATCTTCAGACTGATCACAACTATGTTCACCTGGTAAATTTGCTCTGTTATCCTGACTGTGACCTCCAACTTTCTCTATAGCCAATCTGATTGAAATAATGCCTATAAACTCATAGTCTACACATTTTAAGGCTATCTCTTATGCAGGCATTGTATCCTGTTATTTATTCTCATAACACATCAGCAGGTCTATGAGAAAACGGAGTCTCGCAGATATCAAAGTATGTTCAAACACACAAATAGTGAAGGATAAAATCATGTCTTGAACTCATGGCTCTGTGACTCCAAACTTAAAAACAAGATGTGATTAACTTAGTCTTGTGTTCATTTGTGTATTTACTCACTTACTTCTAGCTTCTGTCATATGCTTGGCATTTCTCAAGATATTCAAAGACATAAAAATGTAAAAAATCTTTTCATCAAGTTTACAATTAATTAAATGAGAAAAAAATCAATCTTTTTATGTGATGAAAGAATCTCCTATGCTGCTTAAAATGCCTGCCTGATTTTCTTTTTTAATATTGTGCTCTATTTTAGCTTATTATGTACCTGAAAGAGGACTAGTTACTTTTTTAAAAAGTGGACATCCATTAGAACTGGTTGTTGGTTAGTTGCTATAGGAATGACTTGGTATGGATTTTATTTTTTCATATCCAGTGAAGCCAGTGATTGGGTGTTTTGGTGAGATTCTTAGAGCCATTTCTCCAGAAATTGGAAAAAGGTAAGCTGGGCAGTCCAGTCGCTAGGACTTAACAAGGTTTGTCCATGCAGCAGCCCAGTGGCCTGCAGCTTCCTCTTGGAAGGCTGAGAAGATGCAGCCCAAGAATCCAGAGGAGAGGACAGAAAGAAACATGGATACAGGGTGAAGAGTGTTCAGTGTCTGTGTGGAAGGACTGGGCCTGTAAATAAAACCTTTATATAAGAAAGATATTGAGAATTCAGGATACCTTGACCAATCAAAATATTACATCCTAGCTTAAATTCTCAGGCAAAGCAAAGATGATCAATATCTTTTGTACTTTCTAAATCACTCATCATGCTCACTTGAGTTCTGGACCCTGACACCTGGGTAGACTAATTGAGTTTGAAAGAATAGAAAAAGGAGAAAGAGCGTTTCTTTCTTTTTTTTTTTTTTTCCCTGCAGAGATGGTCTTGGGCACCATTGGAAATAGAGTATGTTTGGGGCCAGCGCTGGGGCATAGTGGGTAAGGCTGCTGCCTGCAGTGCCGGCATCCCATATGGGCGCCAGTTTGGGTCCCAAATGCCCCACTTCTGATTCAGCTCCCTGCTTTGGCCTGGGAAGGCACTAGAGGATGGCCCAAGTCCTTGGGCCACTGCCCGCACATGGGACAGCTAGAAGAAGCTCCAGCCTTCTGGCTTTGGATGGGCACAGCTATTGCCATTTCAGACATGTGGGGAGTGGAACAGCAGATGGAAGATCTCTCTTCCTCTCTCTGGCTCTGCTTCTCTGTAACTCTACCTTTAAAATAAATAAATATATCTTAAAAAATAAAAAGAAATAGAGTAGTATATTTGTCTTTCAACAGCTTTATTAAGATATGTTACGTACCATACAATACAACTCAATGGCTTTTCGTAAATTCATGGGGCTGTGCAAACATCACTATAATTAATTCTGGACCATTTTTATCACCCCCAAAAGAAACGCTATATTCCTTAGCCATCACTTCCCAATCCCTGCATAGCTCCTAGTATTAGGCAACCACTATCTACTTTCTATCTCATTAGTTCTGATTATTTTGGATGTTTCATATAAACACTATCAAGACAAGTAGTTTCTTATGCTTTTAATTTAGCAGAATTTTTCAAAGTTCGTCCATAATGTAGCATATGTTTATATTGTATTTCTTTCTATTGTCAAATAATATTCCATTTTTACAGATATAACAATTTTATTTATACATTTGTCATTGATGAACATTTGTTTTTTTTTTTCATCTTTTTGACTACTATAAATAATGCCACTATGAACACTCATGTCTAAGTTTTTCTGTGCACATATAGTTCCATGTTTCTTGGGACACAACTAGGACAGAGATCACTGGGTAATATGATAATGCTATGTTTAACCTTTTGAGAAACTGACAGACTGTTTTCCAAAGTAGCTGCAAAATTTACTGCCTAGCAAATTGCTTTATATACATTGTCTCCAAGTAGGGTTTGCAAAATTTACATGCAGGAAAAAATAAATATGAAAAGAGAGTATTGTTTATAGGTTAAGTTTTGCTTTTTATACTCTGACACTATCTTTGGGGAAGACATGACTAATGTGGAGATTCAGAAGGGTTACCCTTAAGTCTCCATTTTATTACCGATAAGCTATATGACTTTAATAGATTGCTATCTTCTCTTTGACTCAATTTATGTGTCTGTCAATTGGGAATACTGATATATTTAACTATTTTAGATGGCTATGTTAATGACAAAAAATCAATGTTAAAAATTTAGATGTAGCATAGTTGTCAATATTGTATTAATCATGTATTTAAAGCATCATGCAAACTTTCTTACTTACATTTAAGCTTCTTTGCATTTACTCCCTGTTTTCCAAGATACCTGTTGTTTGGTCTACTTTTTTCCCATGGATTTCTCTCATTGCTTCCCAAAGAAATCAATGTAAAGTATTCATGTTTAACTAAGCTCAATGATAGGTTAGAGTATTTAAGTATGACAATGGCTTCATTCTAACCTTAATTCCAGGGAAAATGTGATGTGTGTGGGTTTTTTTTTTTAAATTTATTTATTTGATAATCATAGTTACAGAGACAGAGAGAGAAAGAGAAAGAGAAAGAGAAAGAGAAAGAGAAAGAGAAAGAGAAAGAGAAAGAGAAAGAGAAAGAGAGAGAAATCTTCCACCCACTGGTTCACTTCCCAGATGTCTACAACAGCCAGGACTGGGCCAGACTGAAACTGGAAGCCAGGAGCTTCTTCCAGGTCTCCCAAGTGTGTAGCAGAGGGCTAAGCACCTGGGCCATCTTCCACTGCTTTTCCTTGGCCATTAGCAGGATGCTGGATCAGAAGTGGAACAGCCAAAACTTTAACCAGCTTTATATGGGATGCCAACTTCACAGGAGGCGGCTTTACCTGATGTGCCACAATGTCAGCCCCATAATGTGTTGTGTTTATTAAGATTTATTTTATTTATTTGAAATGCAGAAAGAGAGAGAGGGAGGGAGAGGAGAGAATCTTCCATCCACTGGTTTCCTCCTCAAATGGCCAGAACGGCCAGGTCTGGGCAAGGCCAAAGCCAGGGGCCAGGAGCTTCTTCTGAGTCTTCCAAGTGGGTACAGGAGCCCATGTACCTGGGGCCACTGTCCACTGTTTCCCCAGGTGCATTAGCATGAAGCTGCATCGAAATTGGTGCAACCAGGACTAGAACCTTACAGCAGGCAGCAGCTTAACCTGCTATGCCACAGCGCCATCCCACCCAGCCCCGTAATTTATTTTCAGTTAGAGACTGATGTAACACAACACCCAGCCTCAAATTCCATGTCTCCTAGTACATGGTAATGTGGAAAGTGTTCATCACATTGTACTGGTTGATTCACTGCCAACATTTGATACCCTTACTAAAGTCTTATTTATAATAAAGTCTAGATCAGGTTGCTTTTTGTATTTTTTGAAGTAATTTTTTGTTTTGCATTCTAAACTTTTAGCGTATTGAGATTTATTTAGCTATCACAATGTGCCTTTCAGGGAACGATTTCTACCAGCTCACTGAATCAGAGCAGTATGCCTAAGTCCTCGCTCCTTTGATTCCCGTGGAGGCTACTGACTGTGGGTGATGGAATTTGCTTCAGAGTAACCCAACGACTGCAGTACGACTGAGGTCTGACATCTAGAAGTCACTGATGGACCAGTCAAGAGTTTGATTGCCCTTTTACACTTTCTGGAGGAACTAGGCTGGGAAAAATGGGGACAGGAGACAGGAATCATTTTTCCAAGTTTGGTTTTTGAAACACTGGCTTTGTATCAGTTGAAGACAACACATGGGAGAGGGCAGATCCTGGAAGACGTGCTAGTTCTGTGATTAAAAAGAAGCAGAATCAAAGCGACCAGCCACAGTTCAGGCTGGGCTTGAATTGCAGTACATCTTTAATTATCATCCTTTCTTCCTAGTTCTTTTAATGTTTTATTAATCCTGTTCCTCAAAATATCTCCTTTCATTTACAACCACTGAAAGAATAAAATGTGACAGTTTGTTTTCTTTTGTGCTTAGTATATTACGTTCTCTAACACTGTGGGTCAACGTGACCTTAACTTTAGTTTTATTATATGATATCTACAATGGTGTCTTATCAGTGCCTCCTACTCGCTTGAGTTTATATAGTTTTCAGAAATTACTGTGGATCAGTGGACCTTAACCCTTAGTAGCAGAAAATGAAATGATGAATTCTTAGCAATTATTTCCTTACATTTCTTCTGAACTACAACAACCACAAGTTGTGTTTTTTTTTTTTTTTTTTTTTTTGTAAGGGTAAGGGATGAGGGAAGATAGAACATGAAAGAATTAATTGTTAACTAGTAACACTAATGTGGGTTCACTGATCATCTCAACTTTAAATAACACAAACCAGAATATATTCCAACATCACTAAGGAAACAAGTTGGATTTTACTGAGGTAAGCCTAAAAGATAGAAAGACAGTGACTAAATAGATGAATCTGCTTTGTTGATATATTTAATATGAACTGTTTTGCTTTAGTGGTTTTCAAAACAGCAGCAGCAGCCTAACCTGTAAACTTGTAAGACAATAAATTCTCCGGTCCAAGCATACCTACTAAATCTCTTGTGTTAACAACCTCTTTAGGGCATTTAGATATTTGGGAACCCATGCTCTTTTCATTGATTCGCAAACTGGTTTTATATAAGATTATCAGGAGAGTTTTTAAATAGACCAGTGCTTGGGGCTCTACCCAAGACCATGTAGGTGAGAGCCTTTTGGGGGGTGGATCCAGACATTTGAATTTTTATTTTTTTTAAGATTTACTTACTTATTTGAAAGGAAGAGAGACAGACAGAGACAGAGAGAGACAGAGAATATTCATCCTGTTTCACACCCCATATGGCCTCAGGGGCCAGGGCTGGGTCAGGCCAAAGTCAGGAACCAGGAACTCCATCCCGGTCTCCCACGTGGGTGACAGGGTTCCAAACACTTGGACCACCTTCTGCTGCCTTCCCAGGTGCATTAGAAAGAAGCTGGATCAGAAAAGGAGCAGCCAGGTCTTGAACCAATGCTCATATAGGATTCTGGCTTGGCAGGCAGCACAACGCAGGCCCAAACATGGGTATTCTTTTTGCTTTGTTTCCTTTCTTTTTCAAGGTTTTAAAACTTTTTATTTGTATTTCAATTTGTATTTTAATTTATTTGTATTTTAAGAATTGTGCACTTCAGTAATTAAAATCATTTGAACCAAAAAAAAGCACTCTGCTAAACTGCATTTTACAGCCCCGCTTGGGTCATCCTACAAAGCTTCTTCCCTCACCAGCATGAGTGCTCTTTTCCTTCCCTGTTAGGCAGAAGGGATATGGGGAGGCAGACATGGCTTTCAATGTCAATGTCAATGGCTTGTCAATGGTTCTCCAGCTTGTGATGTGAAAGGGGCAGCACAGTCATTTACACTTGATGCAGCCTCTTTGCATCTTACGAAGTTAAACAGCTAAAAGAAGTAAAAATCAGAAAGCAGGGCTTTTGGAATATGCAGGGCATATTGGCAGTGCACGCCACGTTATAATTCCCCCGCTCGCTTCTCTCGCTCAGTCTCTCTTTCTAAGGCCGTGACTTTTTGCCTACATTTCTCTCTTCCTTCAATTTCATTTTATCTAAGGTCACCATCTCAGGCATGCGGGCTTCTCAGACATGGTTGCAGGAGAAGCACAGCGAGGTGCGAGTGAGCAGTAGCCACCGCCCAGTGCCCCAACACTGGTATTCTTATAGGCTCACCAGGTAACCCCAATGAGCAGCCAGGTCATGGTGCCTAAGAAAATGCTTCAACTCTGGCTGCACAGTGTAATAAAGTGGGAAGATTTCAAAAACACAGTGAGGCCAAGGAAGCTTCCCCAGCCCATACATCATTGAACCAAACTCTAGGGAAGGAGTCCTGGAAGTAGTAACTATTAGGAACTCGCACATAATTCTCCTAGGCGATCAGGGTGGCGAACGGCCACTGAAGTCATTGGAATGAACTAAATTCACTCTCTAGTCCTGTAATCTTGATGCAGTCCCTTTGCTAAAGGTTGTGCTGAAAGATATAATTTTATGTACACATTTTCCCACTTAGCACGTTTTTAATTTAGTTCAATTTTTTTCCCCTATCAGGTGGCATTTTTACAGCTCCCCTTTGGGGTGGATGACCTGAATGTGAGCCTGTTTTTAATGAAGAAGGAGTTGATGCATAAACCACCGCTGATGAAAAATGAAAGATTGGAGTCAGACATGCGTGCGGGGTGAAGGCCAACCATAGGAGGAATTTTCAGGTCACATGGTAATTGGCATGAGAAAACGAGCCCTTTCTTGCTGCAGGAGCTGTGTTCCATTCGGAGGACAGCCGCAACTTGGCCTGGATCTCTGACTCCATAATGCAAAAGTGGATAGGTTGCAAATAAAATACATTAAAAAATCCATGTTTTACCATTTAACTCCATAGGTCTGTTACGTGCTAGGCAAAGCAGATTGGCACTGATACTTTGTCTCTTCCAATATACTAATTAGCACAAATTTCATCTTAGAAATAATGCATGATTTTGATCTTTCACTTAGCATTCAAATTTCAATGACTTTTTCACATGAGAAAGTTTTAAAGATTTCTTTGGTTTCATCTTTGGGATGAACCTTCCGAGTTTGATGCACAAATGCTCATCTTGGTCATCCTTAGCTGTTACCTCCTCTGTATTTCCTGTTTGAAATCTACCACCAAACTCTGTAATCGCTTTCTTGAGGATGACTGTAGAGCTCACCACTGATTCTCTATTCACATTTGCCATTACTGCAAATATCCATACCCCATGGCAGCATTGCTCCTGTCCTCTCTCAACAAACGGCTTTGCTCCCATGTTTCCTACATCCAGTGTCATCTCGCATACACAATAGCCAGAGATTAACACAGGAGGCACTGTGCCCTCCTGTCTACCCTGAAAGGGATCCAAATTTCTGAAGTACCTTTGCATATTTCAAATTTTCCCTACAGGGCTGCACCCTTTGCTCCAAGTTTTTATGTTGGTCCCCAAACAAACTCTCAGCTCCGACCAGCTGATCATCTTATTCTTTTCCATATACAAAAATCTCCTATTGTCATGACACAGCAGCTCACACAGGCTCTTCCACCACCTACCTAATATCTCTGTGTATTTAAGTTGCATTCAGACTTCCAACTTTGGATGAAATCTGAAGTCCTGTATTGTGGTGTTGATTTCTCTTTAAGGGTCTTTGAGCAGTAAAGTTTTCTACCCTTGCACTCATACTCACTGGTCTTTTCCTCCTCTTTTGTTCTCATCACACAAGTCAGCCTGCCTCTGTACTTTCTGTGGATAAGATGTGTTCACTCAAGTCCGGTTCTACCAAGCTCCTTCTTAAATGTCAAATGTGTCAGTTCAACTCCTTAGTCAACTGGAATCTCTGGGATGGTAAAGGACGTACATATTTTTCCAGTGCTAACTTTAGAGTAGGCACTCTGGTATGGATTTTACAAAGTTCAATGTATATTATTTCACCCAATTTTACAATTCTAGGATTTAAATATTATTATTACTCAAACTTAATAGATAACAGAACTGAGTCTTACTCAACATAAACAGCTATCATATAGCAAAGTTAGAATTCAGATCCCCACTCATTGTAAAACCAAGGATATTTTCAGACTTCAAAAGTTTTCCAAACAATTCTTCACATCTTTATGACTGCGATCAAATTACTTACACTTTAAAAAAATTGCATTCTTTTAACAAGAATTTTTTTTCATAAAATCTTTTTCTTAGGAAAACATAGCAACAGCAGTCAAAAAAGAAAAAACAACATGAGTTTAATGAAATGGAATAATTAATTTTCTATGGAATAGAAATGGCTAATGTTGACGATCATGGCATACTGCCAGTATGTAATGAGTCTGAGAAATCAGAATTTTAGAATCTGAATCAAAACAAGACTCTACTGACTAAATGATATATTTAGGAAGTATATAAGAAGAATAAAATGAAGGGTAGGAGTTTTGTAAGGCTAATTACACAGCAGTCATGTAGGAACAAGATAGTAAGAAGAAGGAGGCCTAGAATGTGACACATGTTGAAGGGACTAACACATTAGAGATGTTGTTCAGGTACTTTTCATTATTTAAGAATGCATTATCATTTGAATTCTCTAAAAGTCAAGCTCAATTTTACACTTAAACTTTATTTGCCAGCCCAGTGCTGTGATACAGTGGGTTAAGCTGCCGTCTGCAGTGCCGGCATCCCATATAGGTACCAGTTCAAGTCCTGGCTGCTCCATTTCTGATCCCTGCTAATGTTCTGGGAAAGTAGGGGAATATGGCCAAAGTACTTAGGCCTCTGCAACCACGTGGGAGGCCCAGAAGAAGCTCCAGGCTCCTGGCTTCGGCCTGGCCCAGCCCTGGCTGTTGAGGCCATTTGGGTAGTGAACCAGCAAGTGGAAGATCTCTTTTTTTGTCTCACCCCTCTTTCTCTTTAACTCTGATTTTCAAATAAACAAATAAATATTTTTAAAAAGTATTATTTTCATTCTTCATTAATTTAGAGACAGTAGCTCAGTACTTCTCTAAGCCTGTCATTTTATGTCCTATAAGTATTCCCCTTATACTATTTAGATTAATCAGCCAAATTTACCCAAGCACTATTGTTTTCTTTCTTTTTTTTTGAAGTATTATTTTATCCAAAGAGACATTTTTTAAAAGATTTATTTATATATTTGAAAGGCAAAGTTACAGAGATGCAGAGGCAGAGAGAGGGAGAGGTCTTCCATCTGCTGGTTCACTCCCCAAAGGGTTGCAATGACCAGAGCTGAGCTGATCTGAAGCCAGGAGCCAGGAGGCTCTCCTGGGTCTCCCACATGGGTGCAGGAGCCCAAGGACTTGGGCCATCTTCTACTGCTTTCCCAGGCCATAGCAGAGAGCTGAGTCAGAAGTGGAGCAGCCAAGACCCAAGCCAGCGCCCATGTAGGATGCCAGCACTGCAGGCAGCAACTTAAGCTGCTATGTCACAGTGCTGGCCATATTATTTCCTTGACATCATGCTAGGTAACACTGAAAGTACTTAAATATGACACATAGATAGATATACATGATAGACAGAGGTAAGTGATAGATAGATAGATATATAGGTGATAGATGATAGATGATGGAGCAAAATGCTATTTATCACTTTTTATAAATAGTATTTTCTATAACCTTTTGATAACTTTGCAGGGTAGGTAGCAGCAGCTTCCATTTTACGGATGAAGAAATTGAATATAAGGTTTTGTGAATTCTCAAAATTCAAATTTCTATGAATCAATCTGCATCTCTCTCTCTCTCTCTCGCTCTCGCTCTCTTGCTCTCGCTCTCGCTCTCTGTCCCTTCCACTTCTTCACCCCCTCTTTTCACTGTTCAGTAGCATAACCCAACATAGTTAGTTTCTGGTTCACACAAGGCGCTTTTGGGTTTGGGTAAATTCTCTCACAGTGGAGGCTCTGCATTGCAGGCTGCTTTGCTCTTGAAGTATCTCCGTCTGTACGTGGTTTCCATGGCAAGGGGCAGTGCACATCACTCTTACATACTTCAGCTCAGAAATGACACACTTCATTTCTTCTCACATTCTGTTGCCTAAAGCAAGTCATTTAACTCTCAGGAGATATTTATCCAAAGGATCAGGAAAATTACAAATCTTAGGAAGAGTTATCTTGGACCACAACAATATACACTACAATGCATTTCAGTAGATATTTACTATCTTTACTTAAAATATTTTGCTAAGAGCAAAGCTGATGAGACTTGGTTCCTGAAGTAAAGAAATTGGCAGTTCAATCAGGAAGGCAAATCCTATAAAAAGGAAGTAGTGTACTATTTCTTATAAATTTTGCATAACAATAGAATTGTTTTATATGTCTGGAATGTACAAGGTGTAAGTATGTGTATGAATTGAAATAAAGCTCAACTTTTCTTAAAAAAAAAAAAAGGAAGTAGTGTACTATTACAGAAAGTGAACATTTGCATTAAGAGAAAAGGGCAGCTTTGATCTGGAGATACTAGGGAAGGTTTGAAGCATTAATGGAGGTCTTTGGAGAGTAGGTAGAATTTTGTTGGGAAATACAAGGATGAAAATCTTTGCAGATGAAGAAAGAAAAGGCATGTAGGTATAACATACTTTTTTTTTCACCACTCATCTATTAATGGCAGGTACCTTAAGACATACACCCCCCCCCTCAGTGCTCTGCACGCCTCAGAGTCACAGGAAAACTGAGGCTTCCCCAGTGCCCATGGAAGGCTGCAAGCTTGTAACTCCCTGCCCTTTGACTATGTGCTCTGCGTGGCTCTTGTTTTCACACTGCTTCCTTTAAAATATTTTTATCATAGTACCCTCAGAGTCCATTTTAATGGACATCTTTTCTTTAAAATGTGGAGCTTTTGTTGACAGACTGTAAAATGACTCTTGCAACTATACAAACAGCTAGATCCATCCTCCTATATATATATGTGTATATATATATATTCCCTTTTTAAAAAAATTATTTATTTCGTTGAGAGGTAGAGTTACAGACAGACAGAGAGAAAGGTCTTCCATCTATTGGCTCACTCCTCAAATGGCTGCAACAGCCAGAGCTGGACCAATCCGAAGCCAGGAGCGAGGAGCTTCTTCTGAGTCTCCCACATGGGTACAGGGACCCATGGATTAAGGCCATCAACTGCTGTTTTTCCAGGCCATAGCAGAGTGCTAGATCAGAAGAGCATTTGGGACATGAACCGTTGCAGGTGCTATAGGAGGAGGCTTAGCCTACCGCGCCACAGAGTCGGGCCCCCCATACATTCACTTTTGAGCTTGGAAACTCCTGAGTAACAGATTTAAACTATTTTTCATTAAATAACAGGAAGCTGAGGAATCACATGACTATAAGGGAATTGGACCTCTCACCAACTCTGAGACTCACTTTGATCACAGCAACAGAATAGAAGTTTTCAGCTTAAATCCAGAAAGAGTCATGGAAACTCAAAAAGAAACTTGCTATGTGGGAATAGAAACCAAGGCTTGGGGCCAGCACTATGGTGCAGTGGGCTAAGTAACTGTCTGTAGTGTCACCATCCCTTATGGACCCAGATTCGAGTCCCGGCTGCTCCACTTCTGATCCAGCTCCCTGCTAATGTGCCTGGGAAAGCAGCAGAAGATGGTCCAAACCCATGGACCCCTGTACTCACATGGAAACCTGGAAGAAGCTTCAGTTTTCTGGCTTCAGTCTTGCCCAGCCCTGGCCATTGTGGCCAGTTGGAGAGTAAACCAGTAGATAGAAGATTTCTCCCTCTTTGTCTCTCCTCTCTGTAACTCTGACATTCAAATAAACAAAAAATTTTTTTGAAGAAACCTGTGGCTGGTTTACCACCACATAATAGGTGATGCTTTCCTTAGGCCATGCTAAGCTTCTACAGAATTTCCCCCAATCTAGGCCATAAGGCAGATTATTGAACCCAGGAGAAGTAGTCAGTCGAGAGATGTGGAAGTATAAAGGTCAGTATTAATGCTTCAATGAGTCCCATGAAATTTATCAACCATTTAGTGGAAGAGACCTTCAGGAAAAATTCTGAGTCAGTACCAACCCCCATCAACAGAGTGGTCAGTCATAGTTCTAGGCTATTGGGCTCACAACTTTGAAATCACCATGTTCCCCTACGCATTTGCGCCCTCTCCTTCTCACCTGGACATAGTCACTGAGATTGTAGAAGCCCTCATTACACTCCCATTCTTACAGATGCTTTCTGAGAGCACTGGTTCCCCATATGGTTGTCTGGTAACTCAGATCCCTGTCTTCTGCACTACAGGAACCAGTTTTTTGCATTTATCATTTCTTGCAAGTTTTTGTTCAGTGTTACTAACATACAAGCATCTCTATACAATTTATAAATGCATCATTTTTTATGTTTCAGACTTTATCTAAACGTTATAATATACTATATATAAATATACTATATATAAATATAATATATAAATATAACAAAATTTTGAGTCTTATCCACCTCTCTGATGATTTGGCTATCTTACTAGAACGTGTATGTATATGCATTGCAATCATGGCTAAAAGGATTATTTTGGGTGGGTAGGATTTTCATTTTGTGAGTTGTTTGGTTTTGTTTAGATTTCCCGCTCACTATCCATTTGCCCTTGTCTAGTTCATTCATTCTACAAATACTTATTAAGAATTTACCAGTTGTTGGCAGAGTCCTGAATGACAGATCAAAAAAATTCTGCTATCAGTGAAGTATATTTTCTGGTTATGAAGGCATAGACCACATACGAATATATGTGTAAAAGTGTTAATAAGTCATATCATGGAGATAGCATGAGAAAAATAAGGCAAAAGGTAGATAGGGCATGCCTATGAGAGTTTAAAATTTGGAATAGAGTGATGAGAGAAGATTTCACTGAAAAGCAGCATTTGAATAAAGGTGAGAGGGAGTGAAAGGGCAACCGCTGTGACCCCTGAAAGATCATCTAGTTAGAGATAAAGGCAATTGCAGTTTCTGCAACAGCCACCTGCATGTGTGTGCTCCAGGAGCAGCAAAGAGAAGAGAGAGACTGGGGTGAAGCGAGCAAGCAGAGAGCTGACCACGAGAGGTTGGAGACGCAGCAGACTCTGCAACATTATAAAGACTTTCGCTTTAACTCCGAAGAGATGGAAAGACTTAAAACCAAGATGAAATAACTGACATGTTTCAAAGGCTCAAACAGGCTGCCATATTGGGCTTAGAGGATAGGAGCGTAGCAAGCTAACCACGAAGACTGCTAAGGAATTGGCATTCTTTCAAGTGAGAGCACAAAATGGCATTTCGAGCCAGGTAGTAATTATGGAACTGAGAGTTCATCATATTTTAAAAGTGTAGTTGTCAGGATTTGCTGACAGATTGGAGTAGGGCTTGCAAAAAAAAAAAAAAAAAAAAAAAGAGAGAGAGAGAGAGAAAGAGAAAAGCCAACGATTACAAGAAAGTTTTTAGGCTCTTCACTGGCATAGACAGAGTTGTTTTAATCAGATGGGGAAGATTATGAGAAGACCAAAGGGCAAATTAAGAGTTCTACTTTGGAACATCTAAAAGAAGATATCAAATTGGCAACTGGATGTGTAACTTGAAGTCAAGCTAAAAATGTAAACTAAAACTCACCGTTGTATAGGTGGCATTTAAAAACATGAACATGGACTACATCACCAAGGAGCAAACATAGCTGGAAAGGAGGTTGAAAGACAGAGTGCTGGGCCACTCAGTATTTGGAGGTCTACCTAGCTCCTTAGCGTCAGTCCAAAGACAGATTTTACAACACATACTAAGATTTCTTCCCCACGTACAGTGTTGTTTAGGTCTTAGGACACTGTCCGTGTCCCTGTGGAACACTAGGCTAAATGCTTAATATAAGTCATAGTGCCAGACAATGATGGTGAGCATCACTTTCCTTCTAAACCTCAAATCATTTCTTATAGGCACTCTTAGATTTCCAACCCAACTGCCTACTCACAAGTTTAGCCCCACTAATAGCTGTGCATTGTCTTCCACTTACATTGGAAATATTTTATTTATCTTGTGAGCCTGACTGTGTAGTTATCATTTTATATTTTACCTGCACATGTGCTCAATTAAGCAAAGGTAGGTCAGAGGATAAAATTACTACTGAATTTTATTTTAAAGATTTATTTATTTATTTATTTGAAAGGCAGAGTTACAGAGATGCAGAGGCAGAGGCAGAGAGAGATCTTCCATCCACTGGTTCACTCCCCAAATGGCTGATCCGAAGCCAGGAGCCAAGTGCTTCCTCTGGGTTCCCCACATGGGTGCAGGAGCCCGGGCACTTATGCCATCTTCTACTGCTTTCCCAGGCTGGATCAGAAATGGAGCAGCCAGGACTCATATGGGATGCCAGTGCTGCAGGCTGCAGCCTTACCTGCTCCACCACAGAGCCAACCCCCACCACTGCATTTTGACTCCTCTGCTTTCCCCTTGCTTTCCTGAGCATCCAGTGCAGTTAACTTCTTACTTCTCACTTCTCACTGAGTACTTCTCTCACATTGACTTCTAGTTCAGCACGTTGTTCCATTTTCTCCTGCTTCTGTGCTGCTTCTCAAGTTCATTGTCTTCTTTCAGATTTTAAATGTGGGAATTTCTCAGTGCTTAATTCCTAAGCTCAGAATTTACACTCTCTCCCTAGTCAATCCCATCAGTATTTCTGGTTTGAAATACCATTAATTTGCTGATGGCTTCCGTATCCACATCTTCCTACCTGATGACTAGACTTGTAACCAACATATACACCTAAATCTTAGAAGTACCACAGACTCATATTGTCCAGAACTAAATTTTGATCATTTTCTCTAATATGGTTCTCCTCCACTGTTTTTGATTTCACCATTCAACTGATGGTTTTGGCCAGGAACAAGTATTTCATCTTTGAAATTTTTGTCTTTTACTTTGCAACACTCATACCATCAAATCTTGTCATTCAACCTCTAAAATATGTTTGCATCTAAAACCCAACCTTTTGGAAAATAACTAGATAAAGCAAGCCCAAGTTTCTATGAAAAAGCAAGAAACTAATGGGCCCTTTAAATGTTGCACTGTGAGTGTGTGTCATCTGAATTGGATGGGGCAAATGGAGATATCAAAGGAAACTTCTTTTTGCATTAGAAAGATAAACTTCTAAGGTTAGAATGGATTGTAGTGATATCTTGCTCCAACCCAAGTTTTTGTAATAAAAAAACTAAAATCTGGGGGGTGAAGTGTCTTGTCCAAGTTTGTACAATTAGTAATGAAAGACAGGATTACCACCTCCAATTCCTAATTCAGTCCATGGCTCTATTACTGTGCCAGGTTGGCAAGTGTTCCTGCCTGGGCTCTGATAAGTGTGAATCAAGTGCCATGCAAACAATCTTTCTTACATCTGTTATTTCCTGAAAAGTAGGATGACTTTGTAGAAATGTTCAGTTCTGGAGTAATGGAGAGGACTTAGCTTTTGTGTTAACACAAACATGGCTTAAAACACTGACCTTAAAACAAGCATGAAAACTAACAAATAATCTGGCTTACATACAGCTGAGGCTAAACTCATGCAATTAGTAGTGATAAGTGGTGTTTTTATATTTGTACAAGGTCTAAGATTTTGAAAGAAAACTTCTGGGAAATCATGGCCTTTTGCCATGTATAACTTTCTCATCTGAGGGCTATGTAACTGCTTTGAGAATTATTTTGATATAAGCTTTAAAAACACAAGAGTATCATCCTTTTTTTTTTTTTTTTGATACAGGAGATCATCCTGCTGATGTTTCCATAACCAAGTTGTCTACAAAACTGATCACCTTAAATAAAATACGGTGACAAAACTTCTGGCTTTCAGTTTCTGAAGAAGCTAAGAATAGAATGAACAAAGTATAATTGTTATAATCCAGAGAAAGATTGAGGTAGTTGATTAACAAAATTTTTCTTATAGAATAGAGTTGTAATTTTCAGTGACAACTCATCTCTTTAGCTGATTTGAACTTTACTCCTTTTATGTCACTGCAATTAAACTGACATAGATGCAAAACAATCTGATCAGAATGAGATTTTTCAATTATTTTAAAATTCAAAATACAAAATTTTAGACAAAGAGTTTTTGTCCTAGAAATTAAAAATCTTTCTAATAAAAAGTGATATCAATTCTATTTATTTATTTTTCTTTTTAAATTTTTTAAAATTAATTTAAAGAGAACAGATTTTAGGCATTTCATAGGTACAGTTCCAAGAAGACAGCACCACCTCCATCAGTCTCCTGACATCCCCTACTCCTACTCCCGACCTTCCCTCTCTCATCAGTTTTGCAAAGAGATAATTTTAATCCACTCCATATTCATAGGCTTAATTCACTACTAACTGCAATATTTAACAAGTACAAAGCAGGAAGACCAGTTACAAAGGAACTCAATCAAATCACAAGATGTCCATTTCATTCCCTTACATTAGTTTTGTTCTATATTAATTGATGTCAGAGAAAACAAATGATATTTGCCTTATTGAGACTGGCTTATTTCATTAAGAATAATGGTTTCCAGTTACATGCACTTCGTTGCAAAAGACAGGATTTCACTATTTTTTATGGGTGAGTAGTATTCTGTACTGTATAGACACCACATTTTCTTTACCCAGTCATCAGTTGATGGCCATCTGAGCTGATTCCATATCTCAACTATTGTGAATTGAGATGCAATAAACATGGAGGTACAGACAACTCTTTCATATGCTGATTTCATCTCCCTTGAGTAAATTCCCAGGAGTGGGATTGCTGGGTATACCGATTTTCAGCTTTCTTTTTTTTTTTTCCTATTTTTTTTTATTTAATGAATATAAATTTCCAAAGTACAGCTTATGGATTACATGGCTTCCCCCCCATAATGTCCCTCCAACCCACAACCCTCCCCTTATCCACTCCCTCTCCCTTTCCATTCACATCAAGATTCATTTTCGATTCTCTTTATATACAGAAGATCAGTTTAGCATACATTAAGTAAAGATTTCAACAGTTTGCTCCCACACAGAAACATAAAGTAAAAAATACTGTTTGAGTACTAGTTATAGCATTAAATCTCAATGTACAGCACACTAAGGACAAAGATCCTACATGAGGAGTAAGTGCACAGTGACTCCTGTTGTTGACTTAACAAATTGACACTCTTGTTTATGGCATCAGTAATCATCCTAGGCTCTTGTCATGAGCTGCCAAGGCTATGGAAGCCCCCTGGGTTCACTGACTCTAATCATTTTTAGACAAGGCCATGGTCAAAGTGGAAGTTCTCTCCTCCCTTCAGAGAAAGGTACCTCCTTCTTTGATGACCCATTCTTTCCACTGGGATCTCACTCACAGAGATCTTTCACTTAGGTTTTTTTTCCCCCAGGGTGTCTTGGCTTTCCATGCCTGAAATACTCTCATGGGTATTTCAGCCGGATCCGCATGCCTTAAGGGCTGATTCTGAGGCCAGAGTGCTGTTAGGACATTTGCCATTCTATGGGTCTGCTGTGTATCTCACTTCCCATGTTGGATCATTCTCTCCCTTTTTTATTCTATCAGCTAGTATTTGCAGACACTATTCTTGTTTATGTGATCCCTTTGGTTCTTAGTCCTATCATTATGATCAATTGTGAACAGAAATTGATCACTGGGACTAGTGAGATGGCATTGGTACATGCCACCTTGATGGGATTGAATTCGAATCCCCTGGTATGTTTCTAACTCTACTGTTTGAGGTAAGTCAGCTTGAGCATGTCCCGAATTGCACATCTCTTCCCTCTCTTATTCCCACTCTTATATTTAACAGTGATCACTTTTCAGTTAAGTTTCAGCACTTAAGAAGAATTGTGTATTGATTACAGTATTCAACCAAAAGTATTAAGTAGAACAAACAAAAAAATACTAAGAGGGATAACATATTACGATTTTCAGCTTTCTAAGTTATGTCCATACTGTCTCCCACAATGGCTACACCAGCTTACATTCTCACTAACAGTGCATTAGGGTACCTTCTTCCAAACATCCTCATCAACATTTATTGTTTGTTGATTTCTGTATGAGAACTATTCTAACTGGGTGAAGTGAAATCTCCTTGCGGTTTTGATTTACATTTACCTAATAGCTAATGATCTTGAGCATTTTTTTCATGTGTGTGTTGGCCTTTTGAATTTCCTCTTTTGAAAAATGCCTGTTCAAGTCCTTTTTCCATTTTGTTGAGTTTCTTGAGCTCTTTAAAGATTCTGCATATTAATCCTTTATCAGACACATAGTTTGGAAATATTTTCTCCCATTCTGTTGGTTGCCCCTTTGCTTGGCTGAGTGTTTCTTTTGTAGTGTAGAAGATTCTCAGCTTGTTGTAATCTCATTTTTCTATTTTTTTTTTGATTGCCTGTGCTTATGGGGTCTTTTCCAAGAAGCCTTTACCTATGCCATTTCTTGCAGTTTCCCCAATGTTCTCCTCTAGAAATCTGATGGCATCAGGCATAGATTCAGGTCCTTGATCCATCGAGTTGATGTTTGTATAAGGTATAAGGCAGGGGTCTTGTTTCCTATGTCTGCATCTGCATGTGAATATCCAATTTTACCAGCACCAGTTGTTGAAGAGACTGCCATTTCTCCATGGATTGATTTCAGTTGTTTACCAAAGATTAATTGATTGCAGATGCATGGATAAATTTCTGAGGTTTCTATTCTGTTCTATTGGTCTACACGTTTATATCTGTGTCAGTAGCAGGCTGTTTTGATTTTAGCTGCCATATAGTATTCTTGAGGTCCTTTATTGTGATACCTCTAGGTTTGTTTTCGTTGTTTAAGAATGCTTTAGTTATTCAGGCTCTCTTGTGTTTCCATATCTATTTTAGCACTTCTTTTTCTAGATCTGAGAAGAACATCTTTGGTATTTTGATTGGGAGCTCATTGAATCTGTAAATTGCTTTCGGTAGTATGGACATTTTGATGATATTAATTCTTCTAATCCACAAATGTGAGGATTTTTCCATTTTTTTAGTGCCTTCTATTTCTTTTTTTAATGTTTTGTGACTTTTATTGTAGAGATCTTTCATCTCCTTGGTTAAATTCATTCAAAGATATACAATATTGTGTAGCTATCATGAATAGTACTGGTTTTACAAGTTCTTTTCAGCCAAGGCATTGTTTGTATATACAAAATCTATTGATTTTTGTGTGTTGATTTTATATCCTGCAACTTTACCCAACTCTCATGAGTTCCAACAGTCTCTTAGTGGATTTTTTTGGTTCCTCTATACATAGAATCATGTTAACTGCAAACAGGAATTTGACTTCCACCTTTCCAATTTGTATCCATTTGATTTCTTTATTTTGCCTTATGGCTTTGCCTAAACCTTCCTGAACTGTATTGAATAGTAATGGTGAAAGTGGGCATCCTTTTCTGGTTCTGGATTTTAGTGGAAATGCTACCAAATTTTCTCCATTCAATATTATGCTGGCTATGGGCTTGACATATATTGCCTTATTTTGCTGAGGAATTTTCCTTCTATACCAAATTTGCTTAAGGTTTTTATCATGAAAGGTGTTGTATTTTATCAAATGCTTTCTCTGCATCTACTGAGATAATCATATGGTTTTTATTCTTCAATTTGTTAATGTGATGTATCACACTTACTGATTTACATGTGTTGAAACTTCCCTGCATACCATCTTTCTGATCTATTGCTGGACTCAAATAGCTAGTATTTTGTTGAGGATTTTTAAATCTATGTTTATCAGTGATATTGGTCTACAGTTTTCTTTCTTTGTTGTTTCTTTTTCTGTTTCAGGAATTAAGGTAATGCTGGCTTCACAGAAGGAGTTTGGAGGATTCCCTCCCTTTCTATTATTTTGAATATCTTGAGAAAATTAGATTTAGTTCTTTAAAAGCTTGGCAGAATTCAACAGTGAAACAGGTGGTCCTTATATTTTATTTATTGGGAGGGTCTTGGTATATTTAGATATTATTGGTATATTTAGATAGATTTCTTCTATTGTCAGTAGAGGGACATATAATCATGCCTGTTGGTGTAACTACAGCATCACCTCCTCTCATCCAAGGTGACCAAAGCCCAGAGTTATCCCAGGATGGCTACAAATTCCACCCACAGAGGCACATGAACCACACAAAGAGTCTCTGCCATCCTCAGTGTGAGCATGGAATCCCCTTCAATGACCTACCCCAAGAAATCAGGGATCTCTGAGCCTCTGAAGCCAGATACATGATTGCCCAGAGGCCCAGCTACATACCATGCCCTATCATGAAGCCACAGAATTCCTACAGTCATATGCAAGAGCCCAATAGTCATAGGGTGCAGTGGCTCCACTCTCAGCCCCATAAACCTGCACTATCAGTGCAGAGAAAAGGCCTTCCCAGAGCCAACTGGCTGTGGATGCTACACTTTGGCAGTTTGAGCCTAAGAGTCTATGGGAGGAAGGCTGCACCTCATAGTCCTAAGTGGGTGCCCAGCTCCCTGCCAACCCTCCAGGTCAGGTTCACAGTCAGTGGAAAACCCAAATTTGTCTTTTGATAAAATCCCTTGGAGGTGTTATGTGTGAGAGCCTGCAGCCTCTACTGGAGTTAAGATGGGGCTTCTCCTTGCAGGTCGCTGGGTGCCCTTGTAGGGGGAACGGGAAGAAAGAAATGTACTTTTCTTTCTTGGGGTTAGGTGGGTACCCTGCTCCCAGCTAAGGCTCCAGGCCAGACTCCAAGTCAGTGTGCTCCCCAAGGTTCTCCCTCAGGCAATTTCACCAGTGACACAGGCTGCCACAGTCTGCTCTCATCTGGCTCTCAGAAGCTGATGTCTCCTCCAGCCACTAGCTGCAGGAGTCACAGGTGGTGTCCCCACTGGCTGCTGTGTGTTTGTACTGTCCACACTGCTCCACAGCATCTCTCTTCTTTCTGTAGATTTTCCACTACAAACTTCTCTCCAACTCTCCCCTGGGAAAGCACATCCTCTGTTTCCTTTCTGTTATCTTCCCCTGGTCAAAAATCAACATGTCTTTTCCCTATTCAGCCATCCTGGAATCTCTCCCAATTCTATTTATTTCTTCTAATATGAAATGCTTTAGGAATACCTACTTAATTGACATTTGACTTCTGGACATCAGCAAAACAAGAATCACTAAAATGGATTCTATTTATATTGTCAAATAACCTAATTCTGGCTGCATATTTTAGATGATTCTTTTCTTTAAAAAGGCAAAATGTCAGAGAATAAAGGAGAAGAAAGATATTCTATCTACTAGTTCAGTCTCCAAATGGTAGCAAATGACAGATTTGGGCCAGGAAGAAGCCAGAAGCCAGAAAGTCCACCCTGGTCTCCTACATGAAAAGCACATGACTAAGAACTTGGGCATCTTTCACTGCCTTCTTACCACATTTTCAGGAAATTGGATCAGAAGCAGATCAGTCAGGATTCAAATTGGCACTCTGATATGGAATTCTTGCTTTGCAAGTGGCTCCTTAACCACTGTGCCACACACAGGGCCTGCATATTATAATATCAGAGATGTGATGTGGATAGTCAGGGATAAGGACACAGACTTTAGGCTCAGGAAGATCTGGATTAAATCTTGCCTGGGTTACTCCCTCATGATTTTGACAAAATTATTTAAATGTTAGATACATTAGAATATATCTTGATAAGGTAATCTGGGCCCAGTTGGATAGTCTTATACGACAAGACAAAGATTTTGAAATATAACTGTGGTCAACACAAAGCGCCTGATATTTTTTACAGCCAGGAATATTTCCTGTGTTTCCTGTAAAGGTGGGAATGCAAAAAGGACAGCATGAAAGCTTGTAGGACAGATGGAAGGCTTCTGTAACAGTCCAGAGAAAATCTAATGTAGCAATAGTGAGGATAGAGAGAAGAAGGTATATGTGAAAGGCATTTCCATGGGACTCCAAATCCCATTAAGTTGGCAGGTACCAATGCCATTTTACTAGTTAGAGTGATCAGTTTAAGTTCATAGCTGATCATAAAGATATTATTAAGTTTCAAAGGGATCACATAAATAAGATCAAGTGTCTACTAATAATAATAGAATTAAAAAGGAGAGAATTATCCAACATGGGAAGCAGGCCACACAGCAGACTCATAGAATGACAAATGCCGTAAACATCACTCTGGCCTCAGAATTAGCCATTAAGGCATTCAGATCTGGCTAAAAAGCCCATGAGAGAATTTCAGGCATGGAAAACCAAGACACTCTGGCAAAAAATGACCTACATGAAAGGTCTCTGTGAGTGAGATCCTGATGTAAAGAAGAGGCCATCAAAGAAAGAGGTACCTTTCTCTGAAGGGAGGGGAGAACTTTGATTATGGCCCTGTCCAAAGGTCGGAGTTTGTGAACTCAAGAGGCTTCCATAGCCTTGGCAGCTCATGACAGGAGCCTTGGGTGATCACTGACATCATAAACAAGAGTGTCAATTGTTAAATCAACAACAGGAGTCACTGTGCTCTTGCTCCCCAGGTAGGACCTCTGTCCATAATGAGTTGTACTATGAGAATTAATGGTAAAACTTGTCTTCAAATAGTACTTTATATTTTGTGTGTCTGTGTGGGTGCAAACTGTTGAAATATTTACTTAGTGTAGAGTTGATCTTCTGTATATAAAGATAATAAAAGTGAAGCTTAATGAAGAATGGGATGGGAGAGGGAATAAGAGGTGGGATGATGTGGGGGTAGGAAGGTGGTTATGGGGAGGAAGAACTGCTATAATCCAAAAGTTGTACCTATGAAATTTATATTTATTAAATAAAATTCTCTATAAAATTTTTTAAAATTTTTTTTAAAAATTAAAAAAAGGCATTTCTGAGGTTGTATTTCTAAGGCATTTGTAGAACATCTGATTTGTGTATCTGGTTGATACTAATTGTTAAAGTAGGTACTATAAATACAAGTGGTCAATGTCCCAGCATACTGAAGCACTTGTCATTACCTGAGGCCATCACAGCACTACAGATCTCCACATCGTGGTAATAGATGCCTCCTTTTTCTGTCATTCCAAATTCCTTCATCTCCTCTTTCCCTATGTGTCTCACCAGTGGTTCATCTGTTAAATTCAATTCATGTGGTAAACTATTCAGGAAGTGCTTAGTGACCTACCAAATCTTTGGTTCAGGTCATATCTTGGTGTTAAGACTTAATGAACTCTTTCAATTATCTATGCACTCCTTGGGGCAGGAAAATTGATAAATTGATGATTTTTTTTTTTTTTTACATTTTCAGACTCTAGTGTGTTAAGCTTGGCCCACAGAAGGATGGAAATGTAGTTTTGGTGGACTGAAATAAAAGGAGGTTGTAAGTAGAGGAGAGCCAGGGAAGTTAATGAAAATTAGATAAAGGTAGATAACTCTAAATTTAGAAAGCAAACCTTACTTGGTAATGAATAACGCCTATGGACTGATAGTCACCTACAGTCAGCAAGTATTAGAAAATAAGACAGAGACTAAATTATAGAAGTTGCAGATTTTTCTTGCTGTTCATATTCTGGTCCCTTAACTGGAAAAGCCTATAGTATCTATTAACTCCTCTTTTTTGGACAAAACCACAGGCCTATGTTCTGATCAGTTCCTTTTCTTTTTACAGCCAGTTACTCTTGGAGTAACAAGAGAAAAGTAACAGGTTACTCCAAATCAGACACTTCAAATATACCCATCTTTCCTCGTTTTCATCATAAGTCACTAGAAAAATTTCTCCTCCATGGGTAGTAAAACTGAACAGCCAAGTATCTGATCCAGGATTAGACTCCATCCTACAGCCTCATCATTATATAAAGTAGCAGAGAGCTTAGGAGAGAAATATAATTGGGGAAATAAAGAGCTTGGGAAGAGAAAGCAAGTTTCACCCTTCAACCATTTTGTGTTAGACAGCGACCATGATTATAGCTACTCATCAGTTGCAGAACCCATCATGCGTATGAGATGCTACATGTTAATAAGAGGACACGTTGATGGAACTGCAAACTCTATGTGATTAAAAAAATGCCCGAGGTAAAGTATCTTATCAAGGATTTCTATACTTTAGCTCTTGAGAAATCACTTTTTAAAAGTTAAATTAGATAAAGTATATTGAAGGAAATCACTGTTTCAAAATGTAAATGTGTGACATTTAGCACCTGCATTTTCAGAATGAGTGAGAACTATGTTTCACAATGTTCCTCAATGTTGTTATACAGATTAGTACAGACCTAGAGATGCAAAGAAATAAAGCATAGTCTAAAGAAATGAATTAGAAACCAATTCAACCAAATGGTCACGTTTGGGCCATCATGCCCACTGCCCTCCAACCCATCACCAACCATATCCTTATTAAAAAGGAAGACACCTATGTTTTTCAGTATTTTTAAAAAACTTCAGTATAAAATATTTATAAAGTAAGATTAATCCTAATTTTAGAATAAAAAAAGAACTGAAGGCTCAATTTTCAGATAAAGTGAAACAAAAAATATTATTAGAACCATAAAGTGCCCTTAATCTTCGGTTATTTTAACTATTTCAGGCCTGACATATTATGTCTAATCTCATCTTAAAGTTATCAAATAGGAGATGGATTTCTCCCTCTCTTCTAGATCCCAATTCCCAATAAATGAAGTAATTATCTATATGTTCTTCAATTCCATTTAAAGCCATGTTTAGGAGTGATGTTTTCTGGGTCATAAAGCTAGCGAAAGGCTCTTTAAATGTAGTCCTAAAAGATTCTAAAAGATGCTAACTCCATAGACTATGCAATAGCTGAGAGATCCTTTGATCAAATTAAGCATGTCTGATTCAGACTAAGAGTGCAGCAGGGCTTCAAAGGGAATTTTCTCCTGAGATTTCAAAAGTGTTTGGGGCAAATACTTAAGGGCAGGGTGAAGAATAAAGCAGTTGTTTTTCTCCTTAGTTGTTCAATCTTTTGGAATAAGTCTAAGAAAATGTGCATACTTAGTCCAGAGAAGAGCAGGCTCTATGGGAACATGATGTAGAGAGACTTTACTAAGAAAGTACTCAAGAGGCAAAACAAAGATGATGTGTAAGTTACAGAGAGACAGAGTTTAGATCACAACAAAGAAGACTTTCCTACCAGCCTGAGAAGGAAGCATATCTTGGAGATAGTGGCTGTGTTATCATGGGAGGTGATCAAGAATAATCCGAGTGTCATTTATTGGATAATTGGAGAAGGAAATTCAAATCATGTGAAAATGGAGTGGATAGATCTATTGAAGACCCATGAGATTGCTTTTAAATTGGTAGTGTATATTTCTTTGAAGAGTAAATTATTATGTAGCAAACTTCTGGTCCAGGATGTACTGGTGAAACAAATGAGATCTTTACTTTCCACCATTTTCTGTTCATAGGTATTTTCCAGATTGTGGGAGAGGGAAGGGAAACACTGCGGAACAGAGTGGTCTCCCTGAAGTGAAAAATAGAGGTCAGGATCTGGAGATATTATACAGGCAGAATTTGTGGACCTGAGTGGAAAGAAGGGAACTAGTCACAGAAAGATTTACAGAATTCCGCAAATGACTCCCATGAGTCCTTGGTAAGTCTATGGTGCCAGATGTATTGAGTGAGACTAAAAAAACAACTAACAACTGCTAGAGAAAGGAAAGGTATTGGTTAATGATAAATTGACTAACTACTAAAACTGATGGGTTGGAAGACTTGAAGACAGTCAAGTTCCAACCATTCTGAGTGACTCATTGAATCTGCTGGACATCCAGTAGAGATCTCAGAAGCTTGTGGATTTGAAACAGAACTGAACAAACCCTTCAGTGAAAACCTCTCTAGATATAAACGAAGTAAAGCATTTTTAAAAGCTTCACAATCCCAAACTAACCTGCAAACAAACAAATTGCCTGTTGTGATTACAATAGGTCATACGCGTGCACACACACACACACATACATATGATTAGAGAATCAAAGAAAATAGAGAAAAGACAATCACATGTTTGTAAAATGTAGTATATACATTCTATCTTTGAAAATGTTTAAATGAAAACATCGCTAGATAGACTTCATAACAGTATATACTGCAAAAGAAAACAATAGAGAACTTGATTCTATGGCAATAGAAATGAAGCTGAGCAGGTTGGGAGGTCCAAGATGGCTGAATAGGGAGAAACTGCACTGACCTTGGACACAGAACAACACCTACAAAACAAAAGCAGGACCACATTCTCAAAGTATTGATTGAGAGACACTTTTGAATGGAGAATAGACAGAACAGACTCTATGGAACAGTGAGGTGGGAGGACTGAGACAGGGCTACCAGCCACAAGCCACTAACTATTCTTGAGTATACGAGAATGGCCACCGACCAGGAAGCTCCATCTGGTGGTTTTGACTAAGGAAGAGTTTCATGGTCTTCACTTTAATTCCAGCCTTGGGAATGGGTCAGGGGGCTGAACATCTACTTTAGTCCATGAAGGGAGACCACATTGTTGTTCTCCCCTCCCCCCAACCAGAGTGTCATATTCAAATTGATTAGGTGGGGCTGCAGTCGATCTCTGTCCTGACTCAAGGAATGGTAGGCACCCAGCACAATTGACAGGGCAGCTTGCATGCTAGAGCAAGGACCCACTACACCCTAGAACTGAAAGCGTTCTGGACATAGGCTACATAGCTGAGAGGGACACAAGTTTTTGCTAGGTTCCTTTGCATCCACATGATCCCGCAGCAAATATTGAGAACTCCCTGTGAACTCTGGACAGACTGAGTAGTAGGTTCATGTTCTGTGTATATGCAAGCCTAGGTGAATGGGCTGCCCAGTCTTTGTGAGCTCATTCTATGCCATAAATCATCTGGTTCACCTTGGCACAGAGAAGGGCTAGGACTGTGAACGCACTAACCAGCTCCAACATCCCCTTCCCCTACTGACTATGGCCAGAGGTGCTATACCATGACCAACTTAGGTGTCATTCTGAACTCTTGCCCCATCCACAAATGGTGGCCAGAGTTCCCTGGTCCAACCCAGCAACACCCCCGGAACTCCAGAACAAGCCTCAAGCAGTCCACCAAACCAGAGAGGCACATTTCAAAGAATAAATCCTTCAATTAAAATTTAAAAAAAAAATCTCCCAGAAGGGATAACAAGTGATCGCTCAGATGCATAAAAACCAACACAGAAACAAAAGAAACATGAACATAGATGACAATATGATTTCCTTAAAGGAACATAGCAATACATTAATATTGAACAGTGAAGAAGGGGAGATTGAAGAAATGACTGAAAGGTAATCATTCTAAAGAATGATTAAAAGTTACTCAAGAATACAGAGAAACAATTCCATGAAATAAGGAAATTCATACATGACATGGATAAGACATTCTGCAAAGAGATACAGATATTGAAGAAAAATCAGACAAAGGTATTAAAAATGAAATATTTAATAAGTCAAATAATACGTATAGTAGGAACTCTTAAAAACAGACTTGGTGAAGCAGAAGAAAGGACATCTTATCTAGAAGACAGGCATTTGAGATATATCTCAATCAGACAAAAAAATTAAAAACACCAAAAATAGTGTTTGGAATCTATGGGATACCATAAAACAAGCAACTACAAAGTTGCTTGTTTCAGAGTTCCTGAAAGTGTGGGAAAAAAGAATGGCTTAGAAAACATATCCAAAAGAATAATAGCAGAGTATTTCCCAAATTTGGAAAAAGTTTTGTATATCCAAATACAGGAAGCACAGAGATCCCCCAAATAGGCATTATGAGAAAAGATCCTGACCATGACACATTATAGCCAAATTTTCATATGTAAAATATGAGAAGAATATCCTAAAATATGCAAGAGAGAAACACTAAACACTGAGTCAACTTTAAAGGATCTCCCATCAGATTAACAGCAGATCTCTCAACAGAAACCCTACAGGTCAGGAGAGAATGGAGAGGTATAGTCCAAGTCATAAAAGAAAAAAAACTGCCTACCCAGAAGCTCTCATTCATAAAGAAGGTTAAATAAAGACCTTCCAAGAAAAGCAAAAACGGAAAGAATTTGTCATCACCTGGCCAGTCTTACAGATGATACTGTACTACATACAGAAATAGAGAAAGATATTCAGCATCATGAAAGAATGTGAAGGCACAGAATGTAGGAGATTCAAAACAAACAATGGAATATTCATGGAAAAACATAAATGGCATTATTTATCAATAATAACTTTGAATATAAAGGTTCTAAATTCTCCAATTAAAAATACAGACTGGCTGAATAGATTCAGAAAGACCTATCTACTTGCTGCCTACAAGAAACATTTCACCAATAAAGATATAAACAGACTGAAAGTGAAAGAATGGAAAAAGATATTCCATGCAAATGGAAATGAAAAAAAGCAGGAGTTGCTATTCTCATATCAGACAAAATAGGCCTTAAGACAAAAACAGTTAAAAAGACAAAGAAGATCATTATTTAATGATTAAGGGATCCATTCAACAAGAATATGTGACTTTAGTAAAAATATATGCACCCTATGACAGGGCACCTTGTTTAATAAAACAAATGTTAATGCATCTAAAGGGAGATATAAATACCAGCACAATAATAATGGGAGACTTCAATTTCCCACTTTCATTATTGGACAGATCAACCAAGCATCAATAAACTACAGAACTAATCTACGCTATGGATCCAATAGATACCCACAGAACATTTCATCGCAGAGCTGCCAAATGCACATTCTTTTCATCAATGTATGGAACATTTTCTAGGCTAGACCACATACTAGGCCATTAAGCAAGTCTTAACAAATTTAAAAACTTGAAATCATAGCATGTATCTTTTCTGACTACAACGGAATGAAGCTAGAAATTAGTAACAACAACAACAAAAAACCTCTAGAAAATATACAAACACATGGAGACTGAACAATATGCTCCTAAATGAACAGTGGATCATAGAAGTAATCAAAAGGGAAATAAGAGCAATTCCTTGAAACAAATAAACATGGAAATACAATATTCAAAATCTATGGGATACAGCAAAAGCAGTGTTAAGGAAAAAGTTTTAGCAATAAGTGCCTACTTCAACAAATTGGAGATGTATCAAATAAATGACCTAGCAATGCTAGTCAGGGACCCAGGAAAACAAGGACATACCAAACAAAAAATTAGTAGGAGAGAAATAATAAAAATTAAAGAAACAAAACAAAAGAGAAATAAAGTATATGAAAGATCAGTAAAATGAAGAGCTGCTTTTATTGAAAAAATAAAAAAAATTGAAAAACCACTGGCCCAACTAACCAAAAATATGGAGAAGACCCAAATTAACAAAATCACAAATGAAATAAGAAATATTACAACTGACAATACAGAAATAAAAAAGAAATTAGAAATTATTACAAACAGCAATATGCCAGCAAGTTGGAACACCTGAAAGCAATATATAGATTTCTGAACATGTGCAATTTACCAAAATTGAGGCACAAGGAATAGATAACCTGAATAGATCAATAATTAATACTGAGACTTAATCAGTAACAAAGACCCTTTCAATGAAGAAAAGCTCAAGAACTGATGGCTTCAATTTAAATTCTATCAAACTTTTAAGGAACAACTAATCCCAACTATTATTAAATTATTCAAAATAATAGAAAGGAAGGGAAATCTACGAAATTTATTCAAGAGGCCAGAATTATCTTAATTCCAAAATCAGAAAGATACAACAAAAACAGAGAACAGACCAATATCCCTGGTGAATATAGATGCAAAATATTCTCAACAAAATACTAGCAAATTGAATCCAACAACACATCAGAAAGACCATCTGCCTAGACCAACTGGAATTTATCCCAATGGATGCCGGGATGGTTCCACATGTGTAAATCAATAAAACTGATACATTACATCAAGAAAATTAAGGGTAAAACCCTTATTATTATCTCAGTAGATCAAGAGAAAAGATACGATAACACACAGCATCTATTCATGATGAAAAGCTTAAAAAATTGAGTACAGATGGAATGCATATCAGCACAATGAAGCCAAATCATCACCTCCTCACAGTAAGCATAGTATAGAACGGGGAAAAGCTGGAAGCCTTTCCACAAAGAACTGAAACCAGACAAGGATGCCCACTTTCACCATTGCTAGTCAGTATAGTTCTGGATGTTGTAGCCCAGTCATTAGGCAAGAAAAAGAAGTAAAAGGGATACAAACTGGAAAGGAGGAAGTAAAATTACCCTCATTTGCAGATGACATGATCCTTTATATAGCAGGCTCAAAAGACTCCACAAATGAGCTATTGGAAGTAATAAGAGCATTTGGCAAAGTTGCAGGGTACAAAGTCAACATACAAAAATCAATAGCATTTATATACACCAGCTATGTTTTGACTAGAAAGAACATATAAAATCATTCCTATTCATAATAAATACCAAAAAAATTAAACACCTTGGGAAAAATTTAGAAAAGGATGAACAGTCTCTACAAAGGAAATTACAAAATATTAATGAAATATATAGAAGACACAAAGAATTGAAAAAACTTTCCATGTTCATGGATTGGAATAATTACTATCATCAAGATATCCAAGGTATCTGGCTAAAAAGCCCATGAGAGTTTCTCAGGCATGGAAAGCCAAGACACTGTGGCAAAAAATGACCTACGTGAAAGGTCTCTATGAATGAGATCCCAGTGGAAAGAGTGGACCATCAAAAAAGGAGGTACCTTTCCCTGAAGGGAGGACAGAATTTCCACTTTGATTATGGCCTTTTCTAAATAAGATTGGAGTTGGCGAACTCAAAAGGCTTCCATAGCCTTGGCAGCTCATGACAAGAGTCTCCGGTGATTATTGACGTCATAAATAAGAGTGTCAATTGTTAAATCAGCAACAGGAGTCACAGTGCACTTACTCCCCATGTAGGATCTCTGTCCTTAATGTGTTGTATAATGTGAATTAATGCTATAACTAGTACTTAAACAGTACTTTACACTTTGTGTTTCTGTGCGAACTGTTGAAATCTTTACTTAGTATATACTAAATTGATCTTCTGTATATAAAGATAATAAAAAATGAATATTAATGAAGAATGGGATGGGAGAGGGAGTAAGAGATGGGATGGTTTGTAGGAGGGAGGGTAGTTAAGGGAGGAAAAACTGCTACAATCCAAAAGTTGTACCTATGAAATTTGTATTTATTAAATAAAAGTTTTCTAAAAAAAAGGTATCCAAAGTACACAAAGCAATTTACAGATTGAATGCAAATCTCAATCCAAATACTAAGGACATTCTTTGGAGAGCTAGGAAAAAGAATCTTAAAATTCATATGGAATCATAAAACACCCTGAATAGTCAGAGCAAAATTAAACAATAAAAACAAAGACAGAGGCATCATAATAATAGCTTTTAAGACATAATACAGGGCAGCTATAGTCAAAACAGCCTGATAGTGGCACAAAAATAGACATGCAAAACACATGTGGCCAGTTGGGGAGTGAACCAGCAGATGGAAGACCTCTCTCTCTCTGCCTCTCCTTCTCTCTCTGTGTGTCACTCTGACTTTCAAATCAATAAATAAATCTTTTTTTTTTTAAAGTGAAGAGCCAAGCAACAGAAGGGGAGAAAATATTTGAAAATTGTGCATATAACAGAGTATTGGGCCGGCGCCGCGGCTCACTAGGCTAATCCTCCGCCTAGCGGCGCTGGCACACCAGGTTCTAGTCCCGGTCGGGGTGCCGGATTCTGTCCTGGTTGCCCCTCTTCCAGGCCAGCTCTCTGCTGTGGCCCAGGAGTGCAGTGGAGGATGGCCCAAGTGCTTGGGTCCTGCACCCGCATGGGAGACCAGGAGAAGCACATGGCTCCTGCCTACGGATCAGCGTGGTGCGCCGGTCGCGGCGGCCATTGGAGGGTGACCCAATGGCAAAGGAAGACCTTTCTCTCTGTCTCTCTCTCTCTCTCTCACTGTCCACTCTGCCTGAAGAAAAACAAACAAACAAACAAAAAAACAGAGTATTAATACCTAGAATATATAAGGAGTGCAAGAAACTCAATAACAACAAAAATAACTCCATTAAGAAGCGGACAAAGGATATAAACAAGCATTTTTCAAAGCAGGAAATAAAAATGGCCAACAGACACATGAGAAAATGCTCAGGATCACTAGACATCATGGAAATGCAAATACAAACCGCAATGAGGCATTACATCATCCTAGTTAGAATGACTATCATACAAAAATCAGAAAATAACAAATGCTTGGGAAGATGAGAGAAAAGGGTACCCTAATACACTGTTGGTAGGGAGTGAACTGGTATAATAATTATGAAGACAGTATTCAGAATACTCAGAAAATTGAAAACGGATCTATAATATGACCAAGCCATCCAACTCCTTTGAATAATTATTTCCAAAAGCAGCATGTGAGATAGTTACCTGCACCCCCATGTTTATAGTAGCTCAATTAACAATATCTAAGATATGGAATCAACCTAGATGATTGGATAAAGAAAATGGGTATACATGCACAATAGAGTATTACTCAATCATAAAAAAAGAATGAAATCCTGACATTTACAATAAAATGGATTCAACTGGAGATCATTATGCTAATAAACTATACCCAAAAATAAAAAAGTCACATATTTTCTCTCACATGTGGTGGATAATATATAGAGAGAATATAAAAATTTTGTGGGGATGTCAGATCACTTGGTATATAGTTATCTGTATTACTTTATTGAATTACACCCTGTAAATGATAATACATACTTGTTTCACACCTTAAAAGAAAAAATAAATGGAGAAGGGGTAATACTGAGGACCTGTGGAGTACTAGTAATGCTTTGTTCTTTATTTGAGTGTTGGTTATGAGTGTGATAAGATGACAAAAAGGACTCATTCAGACGTACACTTAAGTGCATTTCTTGGTATGTATACTATACTTTAATAATTCTTTTAAAAAATAAATGAGATTGAGCAAATAGGAAAACAATGCAGAATGAAATACACAAGTCAGTGTTCTACTAAGCTGAGGGATATTATGAAAACTCTCACCAAATAAATTTCAGCTCATCAAAGATGCAGGGATCAGAAAGTAAATGTGAAAAAATGTTGAGCAAACTTTTAAAATATCTGATAAAGGCATCCAAGAAACTCAATGGATTCCCCAAAAATAAACTCAAGAAAAATCATAATAACAAAATCCAATTTTTGAACCACAATGAGAAATAGAAAATCTTAAAAACAGCAGAGAAAAGGGGATATATTACAAGTAAGGTGGAAAAGAAAAAGTAATAATTGATTTTTCATCAACAAAACAAACTAGAAAATAATGCGATAATATATTAAATGCCAAAAGAAAACAAAATTACAACAGGAAAGTCTGTCCAAATATTTGGAAAATATTCTGAACTGGATGGTAATGAAAACATACACACTTTGTGAAATGTGTAACCGTAATTAGAGGTAAATTTGGAGAACTAATCCTTGTATTAGTGAAGAATAAAGGTGTAAATGATCTAGGTTTTCATCTTCAGCAAGAAAAAGAAAAATAAACGATATGCAAGTTAAGTAGAATGAAGAAAATAATGAAACAGAAGGAGAAGACATGGAAGATAAATATATTGAGTAAGTCATCACAATCAAAACTTGATTTTTTTCAAATATCCATACAGTAATAAACTGTCAGCTAAACCAATTAAAAACGAGAAAGCACAAAGTTCTGGTATCAGCAATGAAAACTGGGAAAACAGTAAAAACTCCTATACAGATTAAAAGGATCATAAAAGGATGTTATGAGCAATTGTATTCATTTCCGACAGACCACCATTATAAGAAATTTTCAAAGCTGAAGAAATGTGATAACACATTGAAAACAAGATCTACCTAAGAATATTAAATAAGCTTCTATCTATAAAAGGTATATTTTTTACTTTTTCAGTTTCATTTAAAAATAGTTGCCTATTAGTAATAGAAATAAATAGAACAAATAACAGAACATTCAACTTGTGGGAAAATTACAAAGACAATCTAAAATAAAACTAATGTAAGCAACATTGAGGTCTGGCAGTGGGACATAAAAATCAATAACCTTCACACATAGACAACAAACATATTGGGAGATTCCAGGGGTAATTTTTATTTGAATTTTACACTTCCTCTCCCCGTACTCAGGAATAAACTTAACAAGAAATGGGTTCAACATATCTGATGAAAACTTGAAATCATACTAATAAAGACAAACACTTTGTGGAAGCAAATACTCTTCCTTTTTTAAAAAAAAAAAGTTTTATACATTTATTTGAAAGGCACAGTTACAGAGAGGCAGAGAGAGAAAGAGAGAGGTCTTCCATCCACTGGTTCACTCTCCAGATGGCTGCAATGGCCGGAGTTGCGCTGATCCAAAACCAGGAGCCAGGAGCTTCTTCTGGGTCTTCTACGTGGGTGCAGGGGTCCAAGGAGACTTGGGCCGTCTTCCACTGTTTTCCCAGGCCACAGCAGAGAGTTGAATTGGAAGTGGAGTGGCCTGGACTGGAGCCGGCGCCCATATGGGATGCCGACACTGCAGGCAGCAGTTTAACCTCTATGCCACAGCTCCAGCCCCTGAAGTACTCATTCTTTCATAGGATTATTCCACATCATAAAAATATCAATTTTCTTCAGTCTAATAAATTTAATATAATTCCAATATGAACGGCAACTGTTTGTCTTCTTGAATCAAGGTAAGTTGATTTAAAGACCAAAGAAAAAGTAAACATTCAGGAATCGCTGGAAATTTGTGGAACAGAAGAAGAAAGAACATGCCTTTCTAGATACTAAAATACCTTACTACACAAAGTTTGATGCTAGCACACAAATTGAATGGAATGCAGTAGAAAACCTAGGAATAAGTACAAGTATATATGAAAATATAAGTATGACCTCAAATCACTGGAGAAAACAAGGACACTTAATAAATGAACTTCAGACAGCTGGATAACCATTTGGAGAAAAGATCAATTGGGTTCACACTTCACACCACGTACCAGAAAGAACTCCAAATGGACCTGAAAGGTAAGAATGAACAATAAGAGCAGAAGCCTACCAGCAGAAAACATGGCGGAGCTGTTTGTAATGTTGAAGTAGTAAAAGCCCTTTTAATCAGACTGAATATCTATTACTAAGTTTTTAAAAAAAAAACCTGATAAATGCTACTAAAAGGAAATGGATACTACGACAAAGAAAACATCAGAAAAATATAAAAAGGAACTGAAAATATTTGAAATATTCTTGATTAACAAAATTACTTCCCTGAATACATGAACAGTTTCTTATTATTCACAGGGAACTTTTTAAATCTGACAAAGTGTCATTTAAGCATGCAAGAAGTACTCAACTTCTCTCATAATAAAAGTACTTAAATTTACTTTGTACAATTTCTTATCAATTTGGCAAAAATTACAAAACTCTACAACTTCGACCCACTCTCTTATGAGACTGTGAAGAAGCAAACACTCACACTTTGCTTGTTTGAGTACAAAGTGAAACACTTCTCATGGATATGTCGCACAAAACAATCCATGCGCTTACCCTTGGGGGAAGCGATTCTACTCGTAGGAATTTGCAGGAAAATGTACTCCCATAAATAACAAAACCAAAGTCACACATGCATCGTATTCATAATAGCAATGTACAGAAAACAATGCAAATATCCACTCATAACCACAAAATGAAATCACCAAGAGAAAGATTTTTGCACAAAAATAAACTCATGCTACTTCTTTGAAAATCAAAGAGAAAAACTGACAGCGAGTGCCATCTCTAAGTTAACTCCCTAAATGCCCAAGGCCTGGGCAAAGGCTAGAGCCACATGGAGGGAACACAACCCAATCTCCCATGTGTCAGTAGAAGGACTCAGTTACTTAATCTATGGGCCAGCCCTCCACGGTCTGCACTAGCAGAAAGCTGGGGTTGGGACCAGAGTCTCTGGTTGGGACCATAAAGCTGGAGTTGGGACCCAGGCACTCCAATGTGGGATGTGGGAGTTTTAGCCCTTAAGCAAAACGTCCACTCCAATTCACACTTTTAATACCTTTTTCTGTGCACTTATTTTTCCTAAGAAACAAAGAAAGAGTAAACCATAAGTTAACGAAGGTGTGTGGGGAAAGAGGAATTCAGATACAGAGCTGTAGGCAGAACTGCAGACACAGTAGATAGTGATAGAGATACGATATTTACCAAGGATCAAGTCAGCCCTAGTTTGTGGCAGTGTGCATGTGTTGTTATTTTTCCATAATATATATATTTTAAAAATTGCTATTTTCTGATAATTCTCAGACTTCTATTTAGCTGGACTCAAGATTTCTGGCTCACTTTCCCAGACAACATAGGATACATTTCTTTCTTTTCTCTCTCTTCCTCCTTCCCTCCCTCCCTCCCTCCTTTTCTTTCCTTTTTTTAAAAATTAATTAATTAATTTTTTGACAGGCAGAGTGCACAGCGAGAGAGACAGAGAGAAAGGCCTTCCTTTTCCATTGGTTCACCCTCCAATGGCCGCTGTGGCCGGCACTGCGCTGATCTGAAGCCAGGAGCCAGGTGCTTCTCCTGGTCTTCCATGCGGGTGCAGGGCCCAAGCACTTGGGCCATCCTCCACTGCACTCCCTGGCCACAGCAGAGAACTGGCCTGGAAGAGGGGCAACTGGGACAGAATCTGGTGCCCCAACTGGGACTAGAACCTGGGGTGCCGGCGCCGCAGGCGGAGGATTAACCTAGTGAGCCAGGGTGCCGGCCTCTTTATTTCTTTCTCTCTCTCTCTCTCTCTCTCTCTCTCCTTCTCTCTCTCCTCCTTCCCTCCCTCCCTTCCACCTTTTCTTTTCTTTTCTTTTTCTCTCTCTCTTTCTTTCTTTCTTTCTAGATTTTATTAATTTTCTTGACAGAGAGAGGGAGAAACAGAGAGAAAAGTCTTCCATATGCTGGTTCACTCCCCAAATGGCTGTAACTGCCAGAGCTGAGCTGATCTGAAGCCAGGTGCTAGGAGACAGGAGCTTCTTCTGCGTCTCCCACACAGATGCAGGGATCCATGCACTTGGGCCATCTTCCACTGCTTTCCCAGGCCATAGCAGAGAGCTGGATCAGAAGAGGAGCAATCAGGACTAGAACCCGTGTCCAAATGGGATGCCAGCACTGCAGGCAGAGGCTTGACTCACTACACCACAGCACCGGCCCCAGGATACATTTCTTTGTATCTGAACTTTAATATAATTCTGTGACATTCATTTTTGTCAAGTTGAATTACACTGCAAGATTACCATAGCAATCTCCCCCTTTTCTTTCAGCTCTTTTTTCCTGCAGGTTTATAAGTGTTGAGAAACACAGAGACTTTCTCCTGATGAGAAGTAAAGAAACGTAAAATAGATCTTATTGAAACTTAGCTCCGCTGAAGTGGGGGACAGGTGGAAAAATGTATTTTTTGATTGGGGAGTGATGAGAAGCTTAAAATCAGTTGCTGGCTAGGAGGCAACATGTCTAATTTCCTCTTTTCCTATGAATATCCCATGGGTATTTTCAACATACCTACAGCGAACTGTATTTGGAAAATGATCAGCAAATTCAGATATTTGTATGCAAGCTTGAAGAATTTTTGCTAACTGCTTAAATTCTGCATACGTACTGACTGTGGCAAATTGCTAGTGTGGGAGAAAGTATTCTATGTGAACATTAAAATTGCTGTTAGGAATAAGGCTTGAGTAGGGGATTCAAGGCAAATTTTCCTCATCCAGAAAAGAGTGAAAAGCAGTTTACTTAGTGAGGTAGTCCAGAGAATTTTATATCCTTCTCTACAAAGGAATATCTCAATGAAGCAAATGGTGAACTTCCAAAACCTTTAGGAAATCAAACTTCTTTAGTAAAAATAACTTTAAAATCATTTATTTATTTGAGAGAGAGAAGGAGAGAGAGAGAATGTTGTTCCATCTACTAGTTTACTTTCCAAATGCTCAAAACAACCCAGGCTGGGTTAGGTCAAAACCAAGAGCCTAGAACCCCACCTAGATTCCCCACATGGGTGTCAGGGACCCATGAACTTGAACCATCACTGGATGCCTCCTGGGGTTTGTATTAGCAGGATGCTGGAAGCAGAAGTAGAGCTAGAACTTGAATCTAGACATTCTGATATGGGACGCCAAATCCCAACCATTATCTTAATGCAACACCAGATGTTTTCCCCATTCTCATCTATTTTGTTTATTAGATGTAAGATCCATGAAGGTGAGAACCAGACCTGTCCAGTTCACTTTTGGCTGAAACATGTACCTCTAGAACAGCACAAAGAAGTTTCAGCTCATGGTCCATATTAGGCACTTAAATAAGTACATGTTGAATGAATTCAGAAGAAAATATCAATCTTTTCTAAAAAAAGATTTATTTTTGAAATGCAGTGAGAGAAAACAAGAGGAATCAACAAAATCTCCAATTGCTAGTTCATATATCTTTTTAAAAAGATTTTATTTATTTATTTATTTATTTGAGATGTAGAGTTACAGAGAGAAAGAAAGACAGACAGACAGGTCTTCCATCCACTGGTGCACTCCCCAAATGGCCGCAAAGGTTGGAGCTGGGCTGATCTGAAGCCAGGAGCCAGGAGGTTCTTCAAGGTCTCCCATGTGGGTTCAGGGGCCCAAGCACTTGGACCATATCTCACAGCTTTCCCAGTACATAAGCAGAGAGCTGGATCAGAAGAGGAACAACTGGGATGTGAACTGGCGCCCATATGGGCTGCTGGCATTGCAGGCAGAGGCTTAGCCTACTTACTGTGCCACAGTGCCAGCCTCTGCTGGTTCATTTCTGAAATGCTGCAACAGCTGGGGCTGGGCCAAGCCAAAACCAACAGACAGGAGCTCCATCTGGGTTTTCTACATGGGTGGCGGAAACCTGAGCCATAATCTGCTGCCTCCCAGGTGCGTAGGCAGGAAGCTGAATTGGAAGTGAAGGCAGGATTTGATCCCAGGGACTTCAATATGGGATATGTGTATCCCAAGCAGAAGCTTAACCCATTGTACCACAACACCCACTATTTGGCCATCACAAAACACACCAAACACTGGAGTAAGGGAAAGGGTTTATTGGGGAAAACCAGCAGGCTGGAGGGAAGGGGCAAAGAAGGCAAAAGAGAGAAGGAGAGTGTAACAGGGAGGAGAGAGAGGGGAGAGGAGCTAATGAGGAGAGAAGAAAGAAGAGAGAGCAAGGAGAGAAGAGAGCAGACGAGAGGAGCCAAGAGAGAGGAGAGAGCAGAGAGAGAAGAGAGGAGGAGAGGAGCCAAGAGAGCCACGTGTTCAGGAACAGGTCCTTTTAAAACTTTGCCGGAGGGCAGGCAGGGAAGCAGGCGCAGTGAATCCCATTAGGATGGGGGTAGAGCTTGACACCGGTGGTTGGGCCACATGACCACCTGGCTTCCAGCAATAGCAGCAGGGGCTAGAGCCTAGGATGGTGTCAGGATGTAGATCGCGCCATAGATAAAACTGCGCCATTTCCCCTTTGCCAGTCTTTGTAAAAGATCTTTGTTTGGCAGAATAATGCCCTCCCTAAAGATGTCCATGTTCTAATCCCTAGAGCCCTGTGAATGTCATTTTACATGGCAAAAGGGACTTTGTAGATGTAATTAAATGAAATATTGGGGGAGAGCCCTGAATTAGCCAGGTGGATCTGCCCTAATCATATATATATATACACACACATATATATATATATACACACACATATATACATACATATATATATATATATATATATGGGGGAGAGAGAGAGGAGTGAGAGTGAGTTGAGGGTGATGGTGAGGGAGATTTAAGGAACTGGCTCTGGCAGTTCCAAAATCTACAAAGTCCACTAGCAGGCGGGAGATCTATGGAAGTGTTGATATTATAGCTCAAATCCAAAGACTCTGGAGGCAGAATTTCTTTTCCCTAGGGAATCTTAATCTTTTTTTTTTTTCCTCTCTTAAGGCCTTCAAGTAATCAGATGAGGCCTGCTTACATTATGGATAGTAATTTTCTTTACTTATAGCCTACTTATTTAAATATTAATCTCAACAATGTTTGATCACAAATCTGAGTACTGTGGTCTAGCCAAGTTCACACAGCTAATGATCCAGCACAGCATGCTAGAGAGAAGCGCTACACACCTGCTATCATCCCAACTGCTGTGGCTACTCTGCCATCAATGTTCATCCTTCAGAATTTTCCAGAACAAAAAGTATTCAAAGGAGCAAAGGCCTAATTACAGATGATTTAGACAGTACGTTCCCTGCACTGCACCTTCTCCTGAGCTGTGGAAGTCTACATTAAACTATTCTGCTTTCTCTCCATGACTCAGTGTCCCATACAGATAATCTAGGCTTCCAGGTTTCCTCGGCAATGGAGAATGCTAAGAAACACTAGCAACTGCCAATGTTTCCTGCATTGACTTGATAAGCCTTAGGCAAGACAAAGCACAAGGGAGAGTCTTCCAAATAACAGAACCAAGAGCAATGGGGAGAAATGATAATGGGCATTGATATCTCTCACAGAACAGAATCAGAGGACTCTCCCAGGCCAGAGAAGCAAGTCATTGCTTTCCCTGCCTGTGGAATAGGACGCATACTATGAACTGGGATCCAGAGTGCATCATTTTCCAACACCACCTGCATCTTTCCTTTGGTTAGAGTGACTGGGTCATTTCTCCCCAATGCACATTACTCACTAGGCATTAGTCACTAGATCAGAAGGACCCACATCCCACTCTGGGGTTTGGGAGCCACATCATTTAGAGATTTTGTACTTAAAGATGACCACATTAACTAAATGAGACCTTGAACTCTCTCATTTTGAAACAAGACATTTTGGAACAAAGGAATACATGGAGGTTTCATCTGTTGTTTTTGCCACTCCTGCCTACCTTCTCTCTTATGGCCACAGTGCCCTGACTTCTCTCCCTTCAGCTCATGTGCTTGGTATAAAGATAACTCTTTCTCAGTCGACAGGGGTGCAGGGTATGTCCAATGTTAAGTTAATCTGCTTGTTCCACTTGATCACAATGTTTGGGATAATTTCAGGGAAACTCGCTGAGTCTATCCGATCAGGAAAATGAGATTCAATTCTGGGACTGTCACACAGGGAAGCAGATTCTCTTTTGTGTGTTGATGGGAGCTAAACCTTCTAGTTCCTTAGTGACTGAAAATGGAGTCAACTCAGAAGTATCAGAACAAACAAATGACTATTGATGTCATTTGAACCAGAAAGCAAGCTCTTACCCAAACAACTCTTCCTCTGCAAACAAATGTATCTGTAATCATATCAGTCATAAATTACCTAAATTCCTTGGGATTAAGTTGTCAGTAGCCTGCAAACAGAAGTAGTCTGATTAACATAATTCTTTTATTCTATGAGAGTGACTTTTGCTGGGATGGGTGAGAGAATGCAGTATTGTGGGATAAGAGACTCTCCAACCTAATATTTTAATTGCTGCTATTCTCTGTGGTAAGAAATCTTAATGGCTGCTTCTTTCAACATCTCTCATTGGTGAGCGACTCACCCTTTCCAGTTCCTGGCAAGACTGACTCCAGTCACCTAACTTTCTCATCACCTGGCCCAGATGACAGCTCATGATAGACTCTCAACAAGTAGATGCCATGATACTACCAGGCTCTTTGCAGGAAACACTTACTTTTTCCTGTTTTTCAACCTGCAAGTTGTTCATTAAAACCATTTAAAAAGGACAGTTTAGTGATTCTTAGGATGCTATAGCTGGAAGATAATTTAACATTTAGTTAGCAATTCAAATTTGTGACTTACAGATAAGGTCAGTTTAAGTGGAGCGTGCTCTTTGTTCACTAGTAAAGATTTTCCCTTCCATTGTAATGAAGTTGTGAGGCATAGGAGCTGATTATCCAACTGGACTACACTTCTGAGCTTTCCCAGCATTCAAGGGTAGTCAAGACTATTTTTTCAATAAAACAATTTGAGCACAACTGGTAGGTGTTTGTGGTCACTGCATTGTTCTCTTTTCTGCCCATCAGCTTCAAATGCAATGGAATGAAGCAACCTAGAATCCAAGTCTTGAGGATCACAGTGCTCTGTCCATCTGGGTACCTGAGCAATTTATTTGTGTTGTCAGTTGATACATAATAATCATACACATCTGTGGAATACAGTATGGTATTTTGAAATATGTATAGAATGTCTGATGATTAAATCAGGGTTATTAGCATTACCTCACACATTTGTCATTTCTTTAGATTTGGAATATTCAAATTCTCTCCTAGATACTTTGGAATACATAATAAATTGCATAGCTACCCTGCTCTTGGGAGACTTTGAGGAGCACAATACGTTTTTCTACTCTATGTGAGAGATAGGACTTCCTAACTTGTTTGAGCCCATCATTTTGAGGGACTTTATTTTTTTTCTGTAGAAGCATGGCTTCATTATAATTAGTACTGCACTCCTAGGATGATATAGTGGCTCCATGGTATCTGGAATTTCAAGTCCTTCAATCTTGTTGCTTTAGTTTTCTTAATTTCCATCAGAGACACAGCATGGTTCAAAATGCTTATGGAGGAACCTGCCATTATATTTGTACATTACAAGTAGCCAGAAGAGAAAGAAAACTATAAAAGAGTGTGAGTATTTGGCCTAGAGGTTAATACTCAGGATGTCTGAGATTGGTCCGGCTCCACTTCCAGTACAAGCACCCTGGAATGCAGACTGTGAAAGACAGCAGAGGAAGGCTCAAGTAGCTGAGTCCCTGCTTCTCACGTGGGAGCCTGGACTGCAGTCAGCTTCCAGCTTCAGTGTGACCCAATCCTGGCTGTTGCGGTAATTGAGGAATGAAATAGCAGACAGGAACTCGTTCTGTTTGTGTGTGTGTGTGTGTGTGTGTCTCTCTCTCTAAGTCTCAAAAAAAAAAATAGAAAAGAAATTATACTCCTCCTGTTTAAAGAGACTTTCTCTAAGTTCCATGCTACAGTTCAGTTTATAATCTATTGGCAAGAGTATAGTTGCTTGAATGTAATTAGTTGCCAGGGAAATGTATCTTTAATGGATAGAAATGTGCCAAGCTATAAAAATCAGGGTAGTTCTACCAAGAAGGAGGCTGACTACAGAAAATAAAGTAACGGCTTTTTATATAAAGAGAAAATGATTCTTTAATTTCTTATTAAAAAGAGAAATAAAAACAACAATGAAATTTACTAAAGATTTGGTATAAATGAGGAAGTCCTATTGGAACTGTTTTCTACCTGGGCCATCAAGAGAAAAGACGAGAAAGTTTCTGGAGTCTACATTAACATGACTGTGAGTAGGAGACACAAGCAGCAGTTCCATTTCAAATATCTGGAGGATTATACAGTGGATGTGAATAGGACATACATTGGCGAGGAGGTCACTTAAGCCAAACCAAAACTGGGAGTTTTTCCATATGGATAAGGAAAATGA